>NC_052625.1:72935809-73592802 GCF_016161935.1 Mauremys reevesii
CAAAATTTAATGATACTTGTTCAGTGTTTCATGATGAATTAATTCAGAACACTAAGTTCTAAGGGGAAAAAACCTTCAACTGTGAGAATATGTCCACGTCATTGCTGTGTCTGAAGCTGGCAGTATGGACACAGCACATTTTTAAGTGTACTTTTGTATGACTATTTCATGATTAATGAATCTCATTGCAGTAATGTTCATTGATTTTGAAAATATGGTGATGTAAAGACACACTTTAATTCCTAGACTAGCACTGTAGTGAATACTACGGTGTACCTGATAGGTTGCTAAGCATTTAAAAATGAAACTAGGGCAGAAGCCTTATGGATGTCAAAGGACTGCTTACGGCAGATTTCTCTAACATTAAGTGATGAAAACTCAAAAACAAACAGAATGCATATTATTTTACACTTCATTCGTTGCACTAGACAGTTCAATTACAACCTAGAAGACTTATAGTCCAATAATTGCACTTATTATCTGCTTGCTTCGTGGATTTATGCAAAACATCCCTTTTTGTTCATAAACTTGTATGAGACGTTCTGGAATGTGGTAAAGAAACTTTCATGCCAAACTTTATCCCTTGTAAAATTACTCTGACTCCAGTAATAGTCTGGTCTTTTCTCTGGGTTGCATAATTATTCCTTAGGATTAGGGTTACCAGATAGCAACTGTGAAAAAATGGGACAGGGGGTGGAGGTTAATAGGCGCCTATATAAGAAAAAGTCCCCAAAAACGGGACTGTCCCTTTAAAAATGAGTTGGATGGTCACCCTACTTAGGATTTCATGAGTATAAAATGGCACATTGTTTCTTAGTGATAACTAATGTTTTTTTTTGCAGTGGGAGTAGGATTTTTGAAGCGCAGACGGTGGAATACAGGGTTTTAAATTAGTAATACCCTCTTATAAGACAGCTTTTTTGTTTTTTTTGCACACTCAACATATCACATATAGGAAAGATCTATAGGAACAGCCCCTATCCATAAACCAGAGTATTCAGTTGTTTAAATGAGAGGTTTAAACCTAAAAAATCTCTCAAAGGGGACTCAGCTCATCTTGTCTCTTCTGTATATTTGTTTTAGGTGATTTTGGTTTTGTCTATTTGCTTTGGTTTAGTTTCCTTTAGGTTATGGTTATTCAAACTGTCCAAGCTCAGGCTGTGGTGTTTCTTTAGTGTAGCCAACATATTATGTCTGGTTCAGAATTTAGTGCTTCCTGTTCAGTAGATGCTGGCTCTACTGGCTCCTGCCACTGGGAGAGTAGGGGAAATGTCATCACATTATGGGACTTCGGATGGACCACAGACTGCCTACCTGAGGAAAAAGCCAAAACTTCAGTCTGAAGCTGACAAGTCACCACCCACATGCCACTGGACCAGAAAAGGAGCATGTATTCTTTTTCTTTTTTTCCAGTCCTGTGTGTGTCATGTTAGCTTGGGGAAAACATAAGAATGGCCATACTAGGTCATACGAATGGTCTATCTTGCCCAGGGCCCTGTCTTCCAACAATGGCCAGTGCCAGATGCTTCAGAGGGAGTGAACAGAACAGGTAATCAAATGATTCATCCCCTGTCATTCACTCCCAGCTTCTGGTAGTCAGAGGTTATGGCCACCCAGAGCATGGGGTTGCATCCCTGACCACCTTGGCTAATAGCCAGTGATGGATCTATCCTCCAGGAACTTATCTAATTCTTTTTTAACCCAGTTATACTATTGGCCTTCACAACATCCCCTAGCAACCAGTTCCACAGGTTGACTATGCATTGTGTGAAGTACTTCCTTATGTTTGTTTTACATCTGCTGCCTATTAATTTCATTGGGTGACCCCTGGATCTATGTGAAGGGGTAAAAAACACTTTCTACACACCATTCATGACTTTACAGACCACTGTAAGCTGTTCCGTACCCTTCATCATGTTTGTTGCCATGCTCTCAACCTTTTCCAATACTAATATGTCTTTTTTGAGACGGAGTGATCAGAACTGCATGCAGTATTCAAGGTATGGGTGTACTATGGATTTATATAGTAGTAATATCTTTTCTGCCTTATTATCTATTGCTTTCCTAATGGTTCCTAACATTGTTAGCTTTTTTGAGTGCTGCTGCACATTGAGCAGATGGTTTTAGAGAACTATCTACAATGACTCCAAGATCTCTTTCTTGAGTGGTAATACCGAATATCAATCTCATTATTTTGTATGTACAATTGGGATTGTTTTCCAATGTGCATTACTTTGCATTTATCAGCACTGAATTTCATCGGCCACCTTGTTACCCAGTCACCCTCTTTTGTGAGATCCCTTTGTAACATGTTATATCCTCAATGAGATCAAGCAGTAATATTACTGGTGATATGCTAGGGGGAAAAAAATGAAAAAAAAAAGTCTGCTTTGAACTTTACTATCTTGAGTAATTTTGTATCACCTGGCAAACTTTGCCAGCTCACAGTTTACCCCTTTTTCCAGATCATTTATGAATAGGTCCTAGAACAGATTCCTGGGGAGGACACTACTATTTTCCTCTCTGAAACTGACAAGGCAACACTTGCAGCTTTTTAAAGCAAGCTGAGAATGTTGACATTGTAGCATTAGAAACGGCACATCATTTAGGGAGGAAAAAGCTGGTTTTGTCACTTGCAATTTTTCTTCATATTTAAGCTAATGAAACAGAAGGCTTAACATCATGTGTAGTTATTGAGAAGATAAGCCAAAAATCACTAAAACACTGTGCTGAGACAAAGAATTCTTAAGTTACATCTAAATACATCTGTCACCACAACAGGAGAACTCTGTCTGAGTTAAGGGTTAATAATTCTTTTATTCACAGTAGCCTGCACCTGTTCCTTAAAGTCAATAGAACAGATTCTGTTCTTTTTCTTACTAATAGTTTCTGACATGCAGTTGGCAGCCTTGCCTTTGATAATCTGTCTGTAGTCTTGAGCCAGTTTCAGTCTTGCTATTAGTCTTATTTAGAAATCAGAGCTTTTATCTTTAAAGAAATTCAGTAAAACTTTTAACTTAATGAAATTTTCTCTTTCTAAAGCCAGCATTACAAAAGGTTAAACACAATAGTTGCTGTTTTCTTTTTATTGGGATCCCAAGCTTCTGGTGTCACTCTTCAGTAAGGTGGCTGCCAAAAGTAACTGCCTCAGAAATGCCAACTTGAATTCAAAACTTGATTTTCAGTTAGAATTCAGTTTATAGCTGGCGAGACATGCACTTACCTTTTGAACTTTGCGACCGCTTTGCGTATGAAAAGTGAAGTGTTGTTGCAGAAAGGTGTTCTCCCCAGAATGGCATTCATAACTGGCACTGGGGTAGCAGCAAAATGCTGGGTAGCATTTGTGGTCCATGCAAGTTGGTCTTTATTTCATAATGACTTTACTTTTGAAACTTGGTTGAACTAGAACATAAGTTTCAGTAACTTCTTCCACAACTAACTATACAGCTAGCATTCAGTAAACTGGGCTGCAATAGCCTCTGAATGTCAGCCAACATAACTTTTATGTCTGATAGCTATAGCTTCTAGTATACTATCTGTACTGAGCATCTCTCTGGCAGCTGGTTTACATCTATCAGCTTTCACTGTCCGAGAAAGATAAATACATGATTCAAGAGACTTTCTCAACAGAGATGCTGGTTGGGCATTGTAATTACACTCTGATTCACATGTCCGTGTGATGCCTGAAAATGACCAATCTCACTATAGTATTAAACCTGCCTACATTAAAAATTTAAAGGTGAAATGCAAGATAAAATGTTTATTCCTCTTACTCTCTATTTTTTAAATAATATTTGTGGATTTTCAGCACTTCTGAAAAGGTCATCTATATTTAGGTGCCTAAATTTTTATTTAATTAGCTTCACTTTAGGCACATACAAAACATTTTCAAAAATGAGTTATGGCCAGGTTGTTATAGGTATTTAGGTGACTAAAGATGCAGATAGGCACCTTGTAGGATTTTCATAAGAGATATGTTACTCGTTAGAAGCCTAAATACCTTTAAAATCTGTCCCTTAATTTCCTCAGTTGACTCTGAAAACTTTACCTATGGACTTGAAAATTTTAGCCTGAATATGTAGGAATCCTTTTCCTCACAGAGATACAACCACCTCTGTTGTGTCCATTCTGGCTGGAATTACCTTTCTAAAATAGCTACTATTTTCAATACAGTCCCTATAACAGTATGTAACTGGCTGCTGCATGAGCAAACAGGATAAAGTTTTCTTTCTCTTCCCTTGGTTTAATGGATATTGTCTCTTAAAGCATAGATTGTCCTAAGTAACTCTGACTGTTGCTTATTTTGTATGGATTTCATTTTGTATGTTTCCTGTTAGGTGAGGGAGAACATGGTATGAGAAGCAGAAGTTAGCTTAAATTGGTGGGGGAATAGGATTTATGCAACATCTTCACCTTATAAAATGGAAATAGCAAAACCAGCAATTTTTTCCAAATGATACTGCAATCTATTTCTATCCAATTTTAGGAATAGCAACAAGAGCTACAACATGGTATTCTGCTTCCTTCACTTTAGTATGGGCATATAAATGTTATCACTGAGCAAATAAACCAGTAATCTTAGATAGCCTCTCATGCCACAATTAGAACAGTATTTTTGAGGGATATTTACTAAAGTAGTTATACTGATAGACTTGTAGGATACTTATACCAAAGTCATGGCCCTATGGAGAGGCAGCCATTTACTGCCATTCAAGCATGATCCTATTACAAGGCTTTGTGATTCTCTCCTGTATTTCTTTTCTATCAAAGGCATGTTGCAGATTCTAGGCTACAAAATACCTATATCTATCTCCATCGGCTTCTCAGAGCTTTTCAGGGTAGAGAATTTCTGCACTAGCATCTGCATCATTAAAATCCTTTTTGATATCATTAACTGTTTATCTTTCCTGTTGTTGTTAGGCTGAGGACTGGAAAAATAAGAAGGAATCCTTCTTTTGCAAAGTCTCTCTACTTATAGACAGCCTCCAGCACCTACCCTGTCTTGAAATGTAGCAGCTATGGTGCTTTCTATTCTGGTTTGCTTCCAGATCGTCCTGGTTCCAGGAAGTTAACTCCTCACTAGCACAGGTGCTTGGGGGAAAGTTTTGAGGATGGCTGCTTGAGAGACAGAAGTGGGGAATTTAGGCAGAGAAGGGGAACACCTTTTCTTGCCTTTGCTGAGTGAACTTAAAATTGGGGACTCTATTATGTATATTGTGGTAACCTGTCTTCAGTTGTGATGACATTCAGTAGAAGCAAATCCTTATTTCTTCTGAGTCATCCCGGCAGGTTAATGTGTTCAGCTGTAAGCGGTAGGCAATCCAACTTTTGTGCTGAGGGCCTCGAGTTTTACATTGAGGGTATTTGGCAGCTAGCCCGTCCAAGAAGACTTAATTATGGTCCTATTGGGAAATGGTGCTTGAGAAGGGAAGGATCACTTCCCCTTGTTCTTTAAAGCATGCAGCGGGATGAAACTCTTCCAAATGTCTTCTTTACACTGTTATACTGTCAGCTGACTTAACGTATTACTGGAACATAAAAAGCTTTAGAGTTTGTAGAAATAATACCCAAATAAGGCTGTCTTATAGATGGATGGTAGGATCTCTCTGGTAGTATATCCATCCTAGTTGACTGCCAAGTCCCAGAATGACCTCTTCATTCCCTATTTGCCTAACTGTCTTCAAGTGGCTCTTATCTACTTTCCCAACCCTTTTTGGTTTATAGTTTATAAATGTTGTACCCCCTTCGACACCATGGCTGTAATTCTTCCTACTTGAGGTTTGTATTGCTGAGTTTGTCAGTTATTTTAAATCAAACCTACTTTAGCAACTTGATTATAGGTTTTGGATCATCAGATCAGAGAATGCTATAAAAGTTTTATGTTGTATTGGATTGTCTGCTTGTCATATATATTGCTAGTCCCTTGTAAAAGGCCCAGTTAATAGGGAAAATGAGCCCTTGATGGAAAAGCGACTCACCAAACACTCCTTATTCCCTGGCTAGCGAGCCAGCTGTTGTTTATGTCCCCCAGGCCTTTCAAATAAATATGTTTGGGTTTCTCATATCCACAAAATTTTCCTAAGCATGGGGGCCTTTGCATTAACAGATAAATTATCTCTGCCCGCTTAGTGGTGACACTTGAGGAGAGTGAAGCAATTTTTTTGTTCCAACTGAAGGGCAGAGAAATCTTGGAACTGACTTTTATGTAAGATGTGTCAGGATGTTAGACTCTGACTTATGAGCATATTATGCTGAAGCCATCCCTTTTCAAGCAACCAACTCCATCTGGAGATCCATTTGCTCCAGTACAGAGCAGCAAAAATCTCTATTTTGAATCTGCAGATTTATGTGCTTGCGGGAGTGAAGATAATCCTTCATTTCAGTCTCTTACCTTACGTCAGTGCTGCAGACCTGATGGAAGGATTTAGCCCCTAGTGATTAAATAGGGAGAAAGAGAGATTGAACTGTAATTACACAAACAAATAACTGTCCCTTCCTAGCACCTCTTATTGGCTATACTTTAATACATCTCTCAATGTATTCCTTTTCTTCTAATAATGTCAGAATAAATAATGCAGTTCCTAGCTGCTAACATTCTATTTCTGGTCTCCAATTAGTTGATTTTCTTTCCCACATCTTTATTTAAGGGTAACACTGCCTCCTAACAGTTACATTCCTCTGGCTCTTCATTCCATGTTGGAACAACTGTCCCCTTTGTCTAACACTGAGTTTCTGTTTTTATTGCAAGAAATGTCACTTTTCCATCAAGGGCTCATTTTTCCTATTAACGGAACCGTTCCAAAGGACAGGCATTTGTGGCAGAGGGAGTTAGGTATGCAGAGGGGCGCTGCTACAGTACAGGTCTCTGGAAACATTTTGTTTGTGCAGGATGCTGGCAGGCAGAATGCCTCTGAGGGCGCTGAAGGGGGACAGAGGCAGCTCTCACATTACTGTCCTTCCAGAAACGTGATCACTCTGCTATGTCCTCTTCCACGCCCCCTCCTTCTCTCCCCCGAACCCCAAGCAACAGTTTGCTAGTTCTCTAGAGGAGAGAGAGAGGGACATGGTCTTGTACCCCATCAACACTCTTTGTGCTCTCTGCACCATTTTCTACATCCTCCTGTGTACCTGTAAGAGCAGCTGTGAACAAGTATTAGTATATTGGGATCTATCCTCTCATCAGTCAGTATACAAGAGATTCACACAACAATGAATTGAAATAGTAATAGAAGTCCATTATATACATGAACTGTGAAAAATTTTGATGTGACAAGGATTTAAACATTTCAGATCAAGTCACCCTGGTTGTTTTCTACAATATCTTATGCACAGACACCAAAAAGCATGGTCCCTCCTAGGCACAAATCCAGGAAACCCACATCAGCTGCTGCTTCTCACCTAGTAACTTAGATTCCATATTTTACTGCCTATTTTCTGAGAGTGAATGACCTATAAGCCCTTATGAGCAGTAGTACATTTCTCCAGAAAGTAAAAAAGGAAAATTGTTAATGGTTCATAAGCAGTATAGTCTGCCAGTTCTGCTGTGGTATGTAGCTTTATAGAATGAGATTGCTTCTGCAATGGCTAAGATAAGGAAACAACGATACATCCTGTGAATGCTACATTTGTGAGGACAGCCAGGTTTTTTTTATTTACTGTAGTGAGTTATGCCTGGAGCTGGTCAAATTATTCATTTTTAAACTATTTATTTAAAATCACAAAATTAATTGAAATTATTCTACAAGGATTTGCTGCTACTATTCATCCAGGACAGGCATCTGGGCAAATCATTTGTGAATGCTTCTGCGTATGTATATGCATTTTTTGTGAAGAATTTCAAGTAAATATTTACAAATAATGTTTGTCATACTATGTTTCCCCAGCTCTGATTTAGCAAATTGTGACCAGTGTTCCAAAAATGATAGGTCCAAACCAAAACTTTGGCACCTCTTCCCCAAGCTGGCAAATATTTTGTAGAGGACGCATGAGGACACTCTAAAATTTTGAAAGGCAGTTTTAACTCCTTATACTAAATGGAAGAAGCCATGGCTGAGATCTGGTCTTGTAGTTGTCATATATACAAAACTCCAATTACAGTTTCTCCTACACTAAACAGGCTGATGCTTTATTTAGATCCAAACAAACAGACAGTAGCTGAAGCCACGAAGGGATATTTTTTGTTATTACATATTTCTAATCTTCAATCTGTTGCCTATTTTTGGCTTCCCCTCATTTTGAGTATATACCATTACTGTATTGCATCAGTAGCACGCACATTTTAACAGCTGAAGAGACACATAGGTAACTTGAAGTGTTTTTTAAAATGCCGCAAAACAATTAGACTGAGGATAAGGAGAATTTGTTTTGGCCAATTTGTAATCAACAATTTTTGATTGGTTCTAGAGTTTGAAAATTAGAACCTCAAAAATTTTGAATTATAACTTGCTTTGGCAAAAGGCAAGTTCTGACTCTGAGCTGTTTTTTCTTGGGACAGCTGGACTCAAGGCAAAACATTATTTTCAAGCAGGAATCTTTATAAGTTTGCATAGTCAAGCTTGTTTTTAGAGCCAAATCCTGCTTACTTTATACATATACATGAGACTAGCAATTCCTAAGTGTTGGGCGTATTTTTTGCCTGTGGTAACTGTTCTATTGTCATAAGATTGCTGTGTATAATATTTTTACATTAGCCAGTGAAGAGGTCTGCAGTACTGTGAAGAGGATCTCTCCTCTAGGTTATCCTGGTGTGAAAAATGGGCTTTCTGAAGACCTCTGAACTAAAGACTCACAAAGAGAACTTAACTTCATACTTTCAAGCTTGAGAGAGAGAGAGTCCACACATTGATCCAGAATACATTTTCTAGGGCTGTGTTTTCAATGTACATCGACCCTGAGTAACCTGGACAAGGCAGGAGCCTGACAGAAGCAGAGCTGGCTGAAGGATGATAGAGCTGTTGTATGGCAACTTTTGAGGTTCTGACATTCGTTTTCATTCCAGTATTTTAGTGAAAAGGTTCATGTGTGTGTTCTCTATTGCCTAGTGGTTAGGACACAGGCTCAAGTCCTTGCTCTTCCCCATTCAAAGTAGTTTGTCCATATCCCTCTGCTTCAAGCAGAGCAGAGACTTAAACTCCGCTCTCCTGCATGCTAAGCAGGTGCCCTAGGTACCAAGCTAATACAGTCTCGCCTCCACCCCACCTTCGTGTCTAAATGTTTCAGTTTCAACAAAATAGTGCATTTTGAGTGCTCAACCTCAGATATCTGAGACATGTAGAACACCTATAGCTATTATTGAATTTCACAATAGTGCTCAGCACCTCTGACAAATTCCATCTTATGGTGCCTCTAGTTAGACACCAAAATAAAGGCAGCCAAAATTAAGGCCCATTTTCAAAAATGTCCCAACTGAATGAACATAACATGTAAGCATCAGTAAATCCACCTTGAACACCTAGGGCCTGATTTTTATGGTGTGTAGTTTCACTTATGCTTAATTTTACAGGAATAAATACATACCTACAGGACTTTAGTCACCAGGGTTGCAATCATTTTCACCAGCATTAAATCTCATGAAAGATTACCACACCACCAACACAAAAAGTGTATTCTTTTATCTTCCAACACATGCTATACAATTCTCTAATGCACAGAACATTGAATATGGCATGATATCCTCTAGTGCATTATATAACATTTTATTTTAGTTCAATATTTGTCATTTTTCTTCTGTTTCAATAAGTAGTCATTTTCATAACAATTAAAGGGACACCGTCAAAGTTGTTGGACCACAAACTGGAGTAACTTAACAAGTAGTCCCATACCAATGAGCTTAGCTGTGGCAATTCCACTATTGACAATTTGTAAATTGATTCATGTTGGATTCTAAAAAATGCATTTATAGTCACATACTGCATACTTTCAGGCTTACAGTAAACAAACCACTGCATGCACATTGTGATAGTAGATTATATTGATTAGATTTTTTTTTTTAAATAACTTCTAAATGCAAGAAAGATTTGTTTTGGGGAAAAAAGTCCCCACAGGTACGTGGTGGGATTTTCAGAGAAAAGCTCAATTATAAAAGTATTATTCTACTCTGAAAAGTGACTCAAAATGATATTGCGATGGTCCATGTGTGCCTCATTAAGTGTCCAGCCGGGAGGTGGGTCTCAGGGTTTTAGGTCCACGGGATGCATCTGTCAGGGCTCAGGGCTTTAGCCGGTCAGTGTGCCCCAATTCTTGAACTTGTGAAGATTGTCATGTGCAGCTCAGTGGGGCATTAAGATTGGCCACCGCGTTATAGGCAATGAGTAGGGCCCCAGTTCTGCACCACTGAAGTCAGTGGGAGTTTTGCCATTGACTTCAATGGGACCAGGCTCAGGATCCAGGTGAGGGAAGGTATAAAACCCAGACTGACACTATTTATCCTGATGTCAATGAATTGCATTTTCAGGGAGAGGGATTGGATGATCTCATGGGTCATTTTCCATGTCTAACATCTAGGGCTCAATGAACAATAAATACTGTTTATATGTAATGTCCGGTCCCAGCTGTAATATATTACCCGAGGGCCATAAAAGTCAGACTGTGATATAATGCCAAAACCTTTGTCTGGAACATCAACATATCAAAATCAATCTAATTTTTCTACCCCAAGGACCATATTTTACATCGCTATTGCTGTATGTCTAGGATTTGGGTTTATGTATTTTTTTTTAAAAATATTTGAAAGCCTTGGGGGAGCCAGGAGCCACGCAGGACTGAAGCCCTGAGCCCCGGTGCTTCCCACAGGCAGAAGCCCTGAGTGCATGGGCAGAGATGGGGGAGCACAAGGGTATTGGCTCCTCAAACTTCAGGGCCTTACTCAGAGAGGGGCAGTCAGGGGGCAGCTCCACCCCCCACCTCCTCCTCTCCCCCAGCTCCTCTCAGGACCAGCCCTCTGGCCAGGTTGTAGGTGGGAAGCCCAAGCAAGGCAGTGCAGGACAGCTGTTCCTCTGGCTGGTGGTGCCATAGAGTGGGGAGCTGTGGCTTCCCCTGTCTGCTGCTGGTACCCATGGTTGCAGCTGCTCCCAGCCCTCTTTGACTGCTCACATAGTCAGTAAGAGCTGCCTGGGTGGGGGGACCCAGCTCTGGGGCCAGCAGAGCCCTCGGGGAGCAGCCACTGCAGGAGAAGCCTTCCTGGCACACAGCTGCTACCTATCCTTCTCCCTGCAACCTGAGCTACCCACCTCACTGCACACAGCACCTAACTACCCCCTGCCTGCCCTGAGCTACCCCCCTGCCCACGCATTCCCTAGCTACTGCCTGCCTGCCCTGAGCTACCCTCCCCCTGCACACAGCCCCTAGCTACTCTCTGCCTGCACCCTGAGCTACCCTCTACCTGCACACAGCCCCTAGCTACCCCCTGAGCAGTTTTAAAACTTTTTAAGATGAGTCCCCCATTTTGAATTATTTTTTGGTTGTGGCCCCCCACAACGCAGACAGGTGGGTGGCCTGCTGAGGTGAGTCAGGGGGTGGAGGTACTGCTCCCTCCCTGGACCTCATCATCCTCTCCCCCCACCAATAGAAGTCAAATTATCCCTATGCCCAAAGGTCCCTCCCCGGCCCAGAGCCCCAAATCCTCCTCCTACCCTCCACCCCCCCCAGCTTGGCCCTGGAGTTTTTATAGCACATTGAGGGGGGGCATCAGCAAGAAAAAGGTTGAGAACCCCTGATCTAGTTGACTAAATTGCACCATTTTTGTATGTCTTAAAACTGGTAGGACCCCTGCTTTGAAGATGCATATTGATTTTTTTACCTTATAAGGCAAAAATGGGATATGCAACGCCAAAGGTGATAAATATGCTACTGTATTACATTTCCCAGTGTGTACCACACATACCATCCAGCGCTATGACCATGGTATGTCCTTCATGCTCTGCCTCTAGCTGCGGTCATAAATATTCCTGCTGAGTGCTAACAGTAAAGAAGCTTGAGAAGGAATCATTACATCTTCCCAGTCAAACAGAGCCAGGAATCTTCAAATTACAGCAACTCCAGTTAGTATCTTAAAGCCTCCAGTGTATTTAGTGTAGATATTGTAAACTCTATGCACAGCTTAGAGTATCAGTTGCATACAGTTAGCTATGTGGACTCTTATCAACCAACTAATGTACAGTAATAATTGAAGACATAATAAAATCTTGCCTTCACTTTGTTAGAGTGCACATTGATTGAGAGCCCTACTTAAGCCTGTTACTAGACAGGGAACAACATTTTAGATACTTATTTTTACTAAAAATGTAGAGCAAAACTGCATTGTCTGACAACCAATGTTTAGCAAAGGAGAGTTTTATTACAAAATAAGGATGACAGTCAACATAAGCAAAACAGGTCAGAATCAGGTCCTTAAATTTTCTCTTAAGTCTTTCAGCAAGTGGGTCATTGATCCTGATTGGAGTTTCTGGCTGCTACTGTGATACAAGTGACAGCAAACAGCTAAGTGAATGAGACATGTCTGGACTCTTCTTTCAAGTCAAAGATTTGGCTGAAAAGATGAGTCATGTGTAACACATTCCTGCTTGGTGTGGCAGTCTGTTCCCCCAGTGGCACCTAAACCAGCTAGAGGTTGAGTCTGCTACAGCCTTGGCTAGGAGCCACATGGCTTTTAGCTAATGCAGTAGAGGCTCATACACCAGGCTTCAGAGATTCCCAGGTTCAATCCTGTCTGCCAACAACTGGAGTCTGTCGGCATTACACTTGCACCATGCTCATGGGAGGGTGGAAGCTCCAAAGGGAGCAAATTCCACAAACCAGGACTATAAACTACAAGCCTCCAATCCAAATGTCTGCACATAAGACCTGTTAGTAGAATTACCTCAGTTGATACCAACCTTCATGGTGTTGAAGAGTGAGACAGGAGGTCTCTGATGCAAGCAGATTCCACAACATTATAACCATATTTCTAACTTTGGCATGGGAAGAACAACCTCCACATTTCAGTTCAATTGGGCTCCTATTTTATGAGTGAGGTGAATGGGAGCAATCCCTATTAAAATACTGTGCAGTCTAGGGGAAGATGCATCGAGCTACAAGTCACTAGGTCATAAATTCAAATATTTTCTCTTCCATCAACTGCTGTTGATATTTCCATGCACTTCATAGCCTTTAATGTTGAGCAACAAGATCTTTATGTTTGGCGACAGTCCAGCATCAACCACTCCGTCTTATAAGTAAGGTAAGAAGGCACCTGTTTATTTCTAGAACTGTGAATATAACTTTGGTCTCTAATATGGCAGATGCTTCTCTTATCCATTCAGCCATATTGCCTCTGAGAGAGGGAGGCTCCAAAATCTATATGCATAACTATCCTATTGTTAACTACAAACAATGTTCCAGTCACGAGACACACTCCCCTCCCACAGCTCGAATAGAACCCAGGCCTCCTGATCCAAAGCATTTTACTGCTGTATAGGAAATAGTTGTGTGACCAGCTGACAGAGGTGTGTATTGTGTTCCCCTCTAGTGGCTGGTCCTCACAGAGGCTGTTATTCCTATACCTTATGTGGTAGAGGACCAGGGCTCAAACCCTGCCAATGACTGAAGGGTCCCTAGAGTTGCACTTAATTGGAAAAAAAAATTCTTTCCTTTTTTAAAAATAAACTAGTTTATTTAATTCTCACTGTGAGAGGAAAAAATCCTTTACATTGTTGTGTGCGGGAAATCCTTATAATCTGTCAATTATGGTGAGCCATGCAACAAAGTAAAGGTTTGCCACATTTCAGTCATTTGTCATACATTTTCATGGCTTATGTCAGACATTGGGAGGTACAAAGATTGAGAGGTATGAGGCAAAGACTTTTGTGAAATTTTGGATATCTTCCATGAGGGGCAACCTGAGCATTCAGTCTCATAAACAATGGGAGATGGAGGCTTTCTTTACTATGGGCATCCTTGTTGCTAGTGATGCAGTGATTAGGTGTACCTCCTATTGACTTCAGTAGGGTCAGGATTTCCTCCATTATGTTTATAAAAGATATTAGCAGCTTCAATCCCAAAGGGCAACTTCTGTCTCATTGTATGTTGTGGGAAATGATGGTTGGTTTGAATGATGGAAAATTGTGAATATAATGGGAAAAATAGGAAAAGTAATTAATAACTTTGCAAAATTACTAAATTTCTTCAAATGTACATTCAAAGTTAGTTTCAAAAATATTTTCAACTCAAACTAATAGATACAGTTGAAAATCCCCAGGAAATTCAATTCTACATGCAGATTTCATGGTGTCAGTTTGAGGAGGATATACTATATACTTCACAGAAAACAGAGGATGATTCCCTTCTTTAAAGTTCAAACGTGAATCCAATCTTAATAATGGAGGTGGTGTTGCACCTTTTTAACTATAATGAAAATGGCATGGAAAAACACCCACAACAGTTCTGATTCTGCCATTGTTTGTGCAAATTTAAACCTGGAACATCTTTAATGAGAGCAGGAGCTGGCCCAACCTATTCTTTCCAAATTTTCTACAAAGTTTGTGGAAATAAGGGAGATTGTATTATACCAAAGAAATAAATGTATAGAGAAACAACTTGAGGATGAAAGCAGAAAAGAAAGTTGAGTAGCGGGATAAGGAAGGAATGTTTGCATCATTAGCAAATTATTGCCAAATTCTGTCAGGAACTTCATTCCCAAATCTTCTAAAACACTTCCCTTAATGTGAAGAAAGTTGATTTAGAGCTTTGTGGCACATATGGTGATGCTGCATCCTTTGTGGGAGTATGTCACATCTCTTAATCAGGTTTCTTACCCTCTCCCCTGCTGTGGGTGCTAAACAGAGCATCCCTACAGAGAGACATAAGTAATACTGCATAAAATTTCTGAGGACTGTACTGATTGCTACAGTGGAATGTACTTCTCTGGACTTGAAATCTGACAGTTTCTTTGAATTTGATGTATAGAATGAGGGCATGTTTCTTTTTGGAAGGAATGACAGAGTTAAGAGGAAGCATGTCTATTGTAATTTTCCTTCAGTTATGCACATCATCAATCAACTTGCACAGTTAGAAGTCGTGAAATGGGAAGAACAGAATAAATCTATACTCTCAGTACTGAGAACTCGTTCTCTTCCCAATTTCCAATTCTGCACCCCCTCCCATCCCTGTTGGCTGATAGCACAGCGGAGCACTTTGATGGTAACAAATGCTAACATGTTTGTAGCACTTTCCATTCAAGTGTCACAGGGTACTTAGCAAATATTAATGAATTTTCATGATCACTCTCACTTTTCAGATGAGGAAGATGAAATAACAGAAAAAAAATTATTTGCCCAATGTCACACAGGAAATCCTGTGCTGGAACTGACAATTGAATCCTGCTCTTGAGAAAATCTCTTCCATAGCATGATAATTTTGGGCTAATTAACCTTTGCTGTTATGCCACTGAAATATGTCAGGGATTATTAATAATAATGTTTATTAAGCCTGCTTAAGGAACAACCAATAATGAGGCCCCCCTTGTGCTTGGCACCGTACAAACAGAGTAGGAAACAGTCCCTGCCCCAAAGAGCTTACAGATTAGACCAGACAGAGACACCAAGTAGGGGCAGGGAAAGAACACACAAGCAGAGTGATGGCACCAAATGTCATGTTCGTTCTGAGGTGTAGAGTATGTGTGTGTGGTGGGGGGAGAAGGGTTAGTTAGCAGGGGTTCTGGCTAAAAGGAAGGGAGAAGAAGTGAGGGAGACAGGGCAAGGAAGAAGGTAAGGGGGGCAGGTGTAGAGTGAAGCTGAGGTGAAGATCCTGTGATGGAAGGGGAAGGTTGGAGCAAACAGCCAATCAGCATTGGACAGAATGTGTAGTCATGAGCGTAGAAAGTTCTCTGCATGTTCAGGGGGCCCTGCTTTGGCTGCTTCTGCCCTTACTGGCTGGAGTCTCTAGCTGGCTCCTCACTGCAGTTTTCCCCCTAGACCATATGGCTGTGGTAGGGAGGGCACCATCTTGGTCCTATTGTCCACAGAGTGGTGGTAGTGGTGGGTTTCCTCTGCACAATTCTGGGACTGGGGGCATGTGTGCTGGTGGAGGGGCGGCTTCAGTTGGGACTTTGATCTCTTCTCCCCACCATCCCAGTGTAGCAGTCCTGCATTGGCTACCTATGCAGCTGATTCGACTACCGGAAGTTTCTGGCTTCAGCCTTTAATGTTAATTCCCACCCTGCCCCCCCCAATCTTATTTTATATTGAAGTTTTGGCAAGATTTACTGTATATGTTTATAATGTTGCTTGATTCCACTGGTTAAAAGTATTATCTGACCTATGATTAAAATAGAAACCTTCTGTACCTCAGGTCTAACGTTAGTCTGCAATGTTTCATAGAAAGGAAATATAGGGGAAAAGGTATTGCAAGGGAATTCAGTTGTGAGGAGGTTACAGAGTACATACAGAAAGGGAGACCTAACAAGCATTTATAATCTAGGGAGGGATGTTGAGATTCAGTTACAAGTAAATTTGTGCCGTAATCTAATTATTTTCCAAAATCTTCCTCTCTCTATTTTTATGGCTTCAAGATTTGTAATTCAGAACCAAGGATAACTACAGTAGGTGTATGGATAGTGCAAGTCCAACTCCAAAAGGATTGGAAATAAACCAGAGATTGTGTTCAAACTGCATCCATAAACCAGCAGTGCTTCACCTGAGTTTTGTTTATGTTCATCAATTTTAAAACTGTTTTGCATCATTCTTTCCTTCTCAATCTGAGTACCCATGGACTTTATCAGGTAGCTGAGTCTTGTGCATTCTGAGTGTGAAACTGGTTTCTTGGGTGAAGTCGATAGTATTCATCCTGAGTCCTTGATATCAATTTAGCCTGAGGCATTGGTTCAGAGCAGCAGAAGCTTTTCTGCCAGGTTTCTTAAAAGAGGGAAAGAATGCATCTTAGGCCTTGCCTGCGCTACAGAGTGAGATCAGTGTACATGATACATTCTTGGTCCTGCTGATGTAAGTGCTGTACTACACTGACATCATAACTCCACCTCCATGAAAGGTGATAGGGTGTCTGTGGAGACCCTGCAGGTTGCTTACATTGGCTGTTGGCAGTCATTCTTGTCAATTTCATGGCTCCCTGCTGGAATGGTGGAATTGACAAGAAAGCCGGGCAGGTGTGGGGCTCCAGCTAGAGACCCCTCCCCACAGGGAGCCTGGATGCACTGAGGCTCTACAGGCAGGGAGCCAAGAGCCTGGGCTCTCAGCCCCACACACTGCTCCTCATAAGTCAGTGGAAGCGCATATACTCTCTGCTATTCTAAACCATCACCCCTTCAGGCTCATGTAATACTGTATTGTATGGTATATGATAGTACCTCACTGCAATTTCACAATTGAATTGCTTCCTATTTCATAATTGTCTCTCTCTAATCTTCAGTCTTCATTTCATTTTCTCAGTTGCTCATGCATGGTGCAAGAACTCACTCATCTATAACTGCATTGATTACAGAAAAACATTTACAGAAAAAAGTTAACAAGTACAACCTTACCCTAAGACAAGGTCATCAGAAGGTCAAGCAGACAATAAATCCAGTAAGATTAAGAGTCTTGTTAACAGGCAACATTCTAAACTAGCTAAGTGAGAGCTTGCCTATTGGTCCCTGGTGTGTGAGAATTATGTTGACAATTATTGTCTGAGAATTAAATTTAACTGTGACCTCACATTTATATTTAAATGAGAAGGATAGTTTTGTGGCAGGCCTTCTCTCACTGAAATCAAGAACTACAACATAAAAAAAACCCTGACAAAATGGCAACTCAAGAGCTCAATAACCTCTCCAAGAGGTTTCTTTTACGTTTATCCCCTCAGATAGAGAGCCTTGCAAGCCTGTGTTGTTGTAGCATGCTCTGGAGGTCAACAGATTTGAAGTTTGTCAGACTAACGAGAAGTAAGCCCCAGAATGCAGAAACCTCTTCTAAGAGCTCTACCTCCCTAAAAGATGTAAGAATTAGGCACTCAGTGACAGCATCTCAGACAATTTCAAGAAAGACAGACATAGTTTCTAAGATATCTCAGCCTTAAATCACATAGTGCTTTACCAATCAAATGACAACACATTGAATTCTCTCAATCTGTTAGGGTTCTCTGTAGAATCTCTGATCACACTACATAAAAACCACACCTGGAAATGACAATGGGGGGTGATAGTCAGTGAAGCAGAGGAGTAATGTGCTCTGTGAGCAGCAACGTTAAGAGAGAAATAAGTGTTATAAGGAAGCTTAAATCCTTTAAAAAAAACAAAAAAAAACCCCTTGTCTTTAATTTTTATGTTTTCATACATGTTCAAAAGAATTTTGTTTTGTGCACAATAAGTGAAGCTGAGCACCCGGCACCAGGATCACAAACACAAATTACTGTTAACATTGTGGCAGTAACAGTCAGGATAACCTAAACATTCTAACTGTACAAACCCCAGTCTGATACTTGCAGTTACATTTACCTTCCTACAGGCATTGTGAATCTAGCAACTGTAGGGAAAATGAACATTAATTGCAACCTCCTTAGAAGGAAAGCTTGCATAGCTTTGGAAACTACATGTACTGAAGATCACAACTTCCTCACACATGTTTGTTTGAAGTATTTTAAATAATTTCACCTTAAAGATACTTAAATCCACACAGAGTCTATTGACTCTACCGTTTAAGTCAGCAGTTGGCAAACTTTTTGGCCCGAGGGCCACATCTGGGAATAGAGAGATTGTATGATGGGCTCGCAAAGTTGGGGTTGGGGTGCGGGAGGGGTGGGGCTGGGGATGAGGAGTTTGGGGTATAGGAGGGTGCTTTGGGCTGGGACTGAGTGGTTTGGAGGGTGGGAAGGGGATCAGGGTTGGGGCAGGGGGTTGGGGTGCAGGCTCCAGCTAGGGGTGCAGGCTCTGGGGTGGGGCTGGGGATGAGGAGTTTGGGGTGCAGGAGGGTGCTCCAGGCTGGGATCAAGGGGTTTGGAGGGCAGGAGGGGGGGATCAGGGCTGGAGGCTCCAGGGAGCGCTTACCTCAAATGGCTCCCAGAAGCAGCAGCATGTCCCTTCTCCGGTTCCTATGCGGAGGCGCAGCCAGGCGTCTCTGCACACTGCCCCATCTGCAGGCACCGTACCCGCAGCTCCCATTGGAGTGCGTAGGAGCCAGAGTGAGGCCATGCCATGGCTTTCAGGAGCCACGTGGAGCAGCCCCAACCCTGCTCCCCAGCTGGAGCATCAGAGCAGGGCAAGCCCCAGATCCCCACTCACCATACTTTAAATTATTAATTTCTTTAACGTCTTTGCTTTTTCTGTAATAGCATCACTGTTTGTTATAAGGCTTAGTAAGTATTTCCATTATAATCTCCCTATTTTCAGAGAGCTACACTTTAAACTTAAAATGTTTGCTAGAATTAGACAGAGCTCATTCCCCACAGTTCATGGTTTCAGTGAACAATACTTGGTGTAATCCCATTGAGTTCAATGGAGTTAAACCAAGTGTGCATATAGGACATTTATGCCTTTGTTTCATAACAACACAAAGCTGCTCTTTAAAATCTCTTAGTAGAGAGAGGCCTAATTAACCTAAATATGGGCCACTTTCTCTATGCCAACATTTTCAAAAGTAGCCACAGATTTGGGTGCCTTTGGTTTTGGATGCTCAATTCAAGAAAGTTTGGTCCTAATTTTTCAGCACTGAGCTTCTATAACTCTCTAGTTGAAATTGGTGTGCTCTGTTCACACTAGAGCTGGGTGAAGAATTTATTTTTTTGGGGTGGTGGCCAAACCAAAAAAAAAAAAGTACCCAGAAAAGCTTTAATTTTGGATCAACCAAAACCAGCAATTTTCTGGTTGGTCTTACCAAAGCAAAAAATTGAAGAAAATTTAGTTTTGGGTCCAACAAAACATTTTATTTGACCTGAAACTAAACTTTGTTTTGGGGAGTTTTTTTTTACCACTTTTTAAAAAAAGTTAAATCCTGCTAAACCTTTAAATAAAACATTTTGAAACAGGAAGTTGTAATGTTTCTTTAACATTTTTCAGAATATTTCCCCCCCACCCTCCATATTTATTTGCCCAAAACTATTTGCTAGATTCAACTCAAATTTGTGAACGGTTTCAGCTGACCCAAAATTCCATTTTTCAGGGGGGTGGGGCAGGAAGGGGAATAAATATTTGCCAAAAAAAATTCAGTTATTTCTATTCAGCACCTGTACACCAAGCCTAAGGTGTCTCAAGCTGGGCTTCTAAAAATGGAGGCATCCCAAATCTCTGCCTGCTTTGGAAAATGTGGGTCTTAGTTGTT
The DNA here is from genome assembly GCF_016161935.1 of Mauremys reevesii. Classification (NCBI taxonomy): domain Eukaryota; kingdom Metazoa; phylum Chordata; order Testudines; family Geoemydidae; genus Mauremys; species Mauremys reevesii. Next base: position 72,956,089 of record NC_052625.1, read on the forward strand.
TGGTGGCTGTTTTGTTGTACAAAGAAAAACACAATGTAAGGAATGCTGAGGACAAGTTAGAACACATGCTTTGGAACTCGACTGCAGCTCTGTTCAGGGAAGAAGAGCTCAATTGCATATTATAGATACTCCATCTCTGTAATACAGAATAAAATGACATAGCATACATGGGGCGAAAAGTTATTCAGATCATCTGGAAAACATTTATTTGTCTTCAGCTGAGATCTCTCTAGAATGCTACGAGTTCTGATTTGAAGGTTAAAGTTAATCTTTTATGGGAGTTTGTTCTGAAGACAGGAAAACCCTTAAAAAAACAGTAGTTTGAATTAAGGTAGCAAATCAGCCCATTACACCATTTGGAAAACCTATCCAGCCTTTCACTTAAAAGAAAGTGTTACAGTATATGCCCTGGAGGCTTAGATTGAAACAAAGTACAGCCAGCATGCATTTTAGAGGGAAATATAGACACAAATTCTACCTATTTCTGTGTGATTGCTGCAAGTGAAGTGTTCACTAACATACAGTTGGCTTCACAAGCTTCAGACCGAAGTAGATGAGCTATTTGTGGATATCATTGGACTCACCAATTAAATGGCTTAAATTGCATTTTGATTCTCTTTCCTCCATCTTAGAACTGAACTCTAGCCTTGCCCTTGAATGCTTTACATACGTAGGACTAGGATGAATTTCTAGTCTGTGTATGTTTGAAAAGAGAAGATCTTTTAAATCCACGCACTTATTCTCGAGTACTTGTGAGTATAATAGCATGTGGTTGATAGGAATAGGTTTGTATTTTTAACAAGATCTAGCTTTCTCTTCCTCTGAAACAAATATACCTGCTTCCAACCTTCTTGAGTTTTAAAGAGGGAATGAAAAGAACATGACAGCTATCTGGAGATGTGATGGCTATGAAAAGCCATGTAAGAAAAGAAGTCTGCTATTTAAGAGAGACATCTGGTCTTGACTTGCACCTCTTGGATTTAGTGAGTTATGGCAGAATGTGGCTTTATAAAATCAAGTTAAATGAGACAAATTGGACCAAATTCATCCGGGGTATAAGTTGGCCTCTCCCATAGGGTTTATAAATGTACATGTGGGGGAAGAAGGAAACATAGTTAGGTCTTATTTAAAGCTTTTACAAGTATCTTAAAAAGTCATCTATTGTGTATATAGTGTGGCAAAGCACCTCCTTAGTCTCACCAGACCAAGCATGTCCCCCTCTGGTGATGGCAGGTGTGGGGTAAATCAGCCCCACCGCACTCTGGACAGTGTATTTTCTCCCCCCTTCTGTGCTTCTTTGGCCATATTTCCTGGATAGGCCTACGGGGTGATCCTCCACCAAACAAAAGGGGAATAGTCCCATAAACACAAAAACAAAGGGTAATACCTTCCCCTACCTCCTCGCTGGGTCTGGGTGTCACCCTGTAGTTTGCCCCAGGGTATCAGTCCTTCCTCTAGCAGGTGCTCAGGCTTGTCTGCCTCCCCTCCTGCAGTGGCTTACTTCCCTATTACTACTAGCCTGATAGCTAATAATAGGAGATATACCAATCTCCTAGAACTGGAAGGGACCTTGAAAGGTCATTGAGTCCAGCCCTCTGCCTTCACTAGCAGGACCAAGTACTGATTTTGCCCCAGATCCCTAAGTGCCCCCCTCAAGGATTGAACTCACAAATCTAGGTTGAGTAGGCCAATGCTCAAACCTCTGAGCTATCCCTCCCATCTCATGTGCTCCCTCCTGGTTTTAAAAGGTCTCAGGCAGCCCTTAAATGGATCCAGGTGTTCCTAATTGACCTGAGGTAACCCCTTCATATAGGGAAGAGGGCCTTTAACATTCTAAGACTAACATCTGCCTTCCTACACTCTCTTGTAGCTGTCTGTTGACATTGTCACAATAGATATGTACATCTTCAAAGTGATGTGCATGCATAAACTAGCTAGTCCTTACATCAGTCTTGGGAGATGTGTAAGTAACCATTACTACATGAAGATTTAATGGTATGGGGTCTTTCCCTTTTTCATTGTGTCCACTGGTATTTTGCAGGGGGAATCTGCTGTGTTTTTCTCAAGAGACTCAGTTATCCTAAAAAGAATAGTGAGCCTAAGATGGAAGGCAGAGCCCTGCAGTGGAACTGGGATCCCCTGCTATAATAGTGGAAGTGAGTAAAATGTACTTTGTTGCAGGTGGGATTGGGTGTATGAAAAAAGAAAAAGACTGCAGTAATTTGCAGGGAAACACTTTAAAACTTTTAATACTTAAATTTAAGCAAGAGATAGAGAGATTGGACTCCTTTTATATAATAGTCAAAATATTTTACATGGTTTAAGCAAGGGAGAGTTACTTCTTCCAGCTTAAAATACAAGATCTCAAGTCTGTGCTACAGATGTGAAAAATATTTCAGGGCTATTGTATATTGGGGAAAATCCTGTCACCGCAAAGGCATTTCAACAAGTCCTTGGAAGAAGGATCATCAATTTTAATAGGGGTGCGTCAATCTGTAAATGGATGAGATGCACAGGAGGCAAGATCCTCTGCTGTGATCCAGTCACTTTGCACTGCTCTGGTGATACAAAGGGGCCAGAAAGCAGCTGGATCTCCCAAACTGGTTTGGGAGAGTCTCCAGCTTGCATTGAGCCAGCATCGCTCTCTGACAGCACCATCCCTTACAATTTCAACATAGGGGATATACTGGGGATGCAGCTGGGGGTAACTACCCATCCAGATTTTACCCAGATAGGCTGGGTTTTGGCTTCTGTGTCAAGAGTGCCATTTAGGGTTGCCCCAGGTGCCTGCTTTTTGACCAGAAAGTCTGGTCAAAAAGTGGACCTGGCAGTGTCCAGTCAGATGTACTGACCAGACACCAAAAGTCTGGTGACTGTGGGGTGGGGGAAGGTGCTGGATCATTAACCTGTGCCAGCCCCTGCTTAGCCGGGGCTGCCTCCTACTGGCAGGCAGGCTCTTCTTCAGGCTGTAGCAGCTCCCATCCCAGCCCTGGAGCAGAGGAAGCCCAGCCGGGGGTGGGAGGGAGATGGAGATGATCCAGTGAGTGACAGGAGGATGGGAGAAGAGGCGCAAATGATGGGGGCAGGGTCTTGGGAAGAAGTGGGACTGGGAGCGCGGCCTTGGAGGTCCAGTTATCAGCAATTAGAAAGGTGGGGACCTTAGATGTAGCTGAAGCAATATGGCAGTCCAACGATTCTTAGCTCATATAATGGCATAGTTTGTAGCAACCCCAAAGCTGCTCTAAGCTATATTAGGGCTTGGGACAATATAGAAGTAGCCCCAAAAGCTGGTAACAGCAGTCAGCTCCTTTGTGGCTCATTTTCCCCTCCGCTTCCCCCAGGAAATACTGGATGCAGCTGAGAATCTGGCCCAAGATATTTAGGTGTTTTGTTCCAGATCCAAAGCACATGCTCCTTCTGGGTGGAGATGCTTGTAATATTAATGTATTCAAATAAGGGAGAGGGGGAATTTGGTTACCTACATCATTCAGCATCGTTGCTGATGTCAAAAATCTCCTTATATATGGAGACTGGCAACATCACCAGTTTCCAATTACACAGATGTCTACTCAGAAGAGAAACTCTGAATCCCTCTGAGAGAGGAAATAGTTCACAGTCTACCAGCCTGCCATATTCACTGGAATGCCAGAAGAAAGACCAGTGACAGTGAGCAATTCCCCTTTATGGCACAGGGCTGAATTATAATTGAAATTGTGTGAATTCTAGCCAGCACTTGACTGCCTGTTTCATGTCATCTTTTTGGTCCAAGATTTTGGTATTTGCCATCGATCATTTGAAGCTTTGGGAAATAATGCACAATGAGATCTAGATGGGCTAAACAGGGTATTCAGGGGAAGTGGGCACACTGCAAGACGTATCCATGACATTGGTATAGAAGATTGCCAGTCCAAGCTAGAGTACTGTGAATAAGAGCTGGCAGGGCAGACATATGAGCAAACAACCGCTGCGAGGATGAATATATATTGGTTTCCTGCTACTTGCCATGCGAGTTTGGAAACAACTCTGCAGTTTCCCATTGAATTGTAAATAAATCCCACACATAGTAGCAAATTTCACTGCATATCTAAAAGTGTAACACTCCTGCAGCTTTACTTCTTCCCAGTGACTGACAGTGGTCAGGTAACCAAATACACCCTCACAGCTAATCAAACATGGACAAACACAGAGAAAGCTGCTATTATTGAAAAGGCACTGGGCCAAATTCTACTCTCCATAACACCAGTTGAGATCTGAAATAATGCCCATTGACCCAGGGGAGCTACTCCAGACTGACAGGAATTTAAAGCAGAATTTTGTCCATTGATAGGGTTCAATACTGCTCCAATAGAAGTCCATGGTAAAGCTCCCTTTAGCTCCAGTGGGAGCAATATTTGGCCCTTAGCTTATATCAGGATTTTATGGAAACAAAACACTACTACCGGTTGCAAAGAGTAGAAATCATCTACCTGTTCATTGGAGAGCAGAAAAAAGCCTTCCACTGTATGTCTGCATTGCAACCAGGGTAGGTAGACAGACTTGTACCACCTCATCTAGCACTAACATGCTAAAAGTAGTAATATGGATATTGCTGCTGTCAAGGCTGAATTCTCACTCTGTCACTTTGAGTACAGAAGCGGGGGGCCCACAAGGATTTTAAAAATTAATACTGGCCACTCCAGGCTTGTATTAAACTCCCAAGGTTACAGCTTTTCTCTCACTTGGCTTGGTAAATGCTGCCACCACACAAGTGCAAAAATACACCTTGGACCCAGGAAGGAGCTTGGGAATTCCTCCCTGTAGGGTACCCTTAAGCGCATTTGCCCCCCACCCTCCGGGGAAGAGCTGAGAAAGAAAACCAAGGAAATTAGCTGTTGCTACCAGCTAATCAAACAACATGCACAAACCTCTTAGGACACCAAAAAATCCAACCCTGTCCTTAAAAAAAGGTAAATTTTATTAAAAACAAAAAGGAAGAAAATACATCTGGAACTGATTTTAAAAGAGCAATTCCAAAAATTAAGCACCCAAAATAGCTTTCTTGGGGGTTAGCTTAAATGTTACAAGCAAACAAAAGCATCCAGGGTTATCACAGAGGAGTCCACAAGTCTTAAAAAATGAACAGAAATAAACCTAATCATGTCTTTTTAGACATTCCTTAATTTTACTTACATATCTGAGGCTTCAGATAACTAGGTTCGAGGTATGAATTGATAATTTATAATCATACCTGTCTTAAAGCTAGTTACAGCATTGCTGTACCGTGTCCCTGCAACCCAGAGAAAAGAACAGACAAAAGGAAAGTTTCTTTCCCAATTTTAAAAAGTTTTACCTTCCCATTAGGCTCTTTTGGTCAGGTGCCCCCTTCCTTTTCTTTACACGGGGGGATTTTTAACCCTTTACAGAGAACAGCTACCAAGAGGGATTTTATGGCTGTCCATCAAAGGGAGCTATCCCCTGCCCCTTTACAAACACACACACTGACACACACTCTCTCTTCCTTTATCACAGCTGCACAGGTGGAAGCTCAGGCTAGCTGCCTGAGTCCAAGCCTAGCTCTGGGGGTGAGCTTGGGTGGCTAGCCCAAGCAAGCACCTGTGCAGCAATGTTTGTGCTTCTATTTTTAGTGCATTAGCTCAAGCTGAGCTCGTATGAGACTATCTACCAGTCATAGGCACTGACTCCATGGCTGCTCTGGGGCTCAAGCACCAAAAAAAATATAGTGGGTGCCCAGTACCCAGGAGTCAGAGCTTGAATGTGGAATGTGATGAGTTCTGTGCTAACAACTTCTTTCCTTGGGGTAGGGAGTTTGTTTATGAATGGAGCAAGTGTGATTAAAATAACAAAAGACTTGTCATTAAATTAAGCAGCCTTAGATGATCCTGAAAGCATTCCTAGGTACTCCAGTTAAAAGATAGGAAACAAAACATAGGAATAAATGGTCCATTTTCAGAACAGAGAGAATCAAATAGTGGTGTCCCCCAAGGGGCGTGTACTGGTCCAGGAATCTCACAAAACTGGGTGACTTGGCAACAAAATGGCAGATGAAATTCAATGTTAAACGCAAAGTAGTGCACATGGCAAAATATAATCCCAACTATACATAAAAAATGGTGGTGCCTAAATTAGTTGTTAGCCATGAAGAAAAAGATGTTGGAGTCATTTGCAGTATTCTGGAAGCTCTGTTTCCAGAGTACTGCAAATGCATACGAATCCTTCTGTGATGGGGTGCCTGCCCCACAATGGGCTCCAAGGGGATAATAGAGCCCTAGGTAGGCTGCGTGGGAGGCAGCAAATCAGAGAAGGGCTAAAGGGAGCAGCCAATCAGGGCCAAGCAGGCCCATTTAAAAAGGGAGCTGCAGGACAAAGGAGGGCCACTCTCTGCTGGGAGCCTAAAGAGAAAGGATTGTCTCTCTGGAGTGCTGTGTGAATTAGCAGCACCCTGGACAGAGCAGTGCTGCTAGCAGAAACCTGGAACTGATCCTGGCTGGCTGCTGGGGTTTGTAGGCAGGGCAAAGAGGATGCTGGGCTGCAAGGAAGTGGCCAGACAATTTGCTGTAGTGGCCCCTAAGGGAAGTGGCTGAACAGCAGACAGCAGGTCCCCCAAAAGGGGGAAAGCATAGTGTGCGGCATGGCCCGAGGACTGTGTTGCTGAAGATATTGCTGCAGTGCTTGGAGAGACATGGGTCCTAGAGCAGGAGTGATGGTGGTGAGGTACCACCCAAAGGGGGCACATTAACATGCAGAGCTAATTCCCATGACAGCTGGCAGGAGATGAGTGGTGAGTGAACCCTGTTGCACCTTCTCAGTGTGCCTGTATCATTCTGAACTCCTTCTCCATCTTCAGAAGACTTAAAAGTTATCTCTAGTTAGCAATGGGATGCAACTGAATAATGTAGCTGTCCTTAACGTGTAACAAAACAATACCAGGGACTCTAGATATAAATAAGATTCACTGTAGTTTCATCCAGAAAGCTATCAGCAGACATGTCTTTAAAATGGGACATCAGTGAAGACAGCTTGTAGATTATTGCAATGATTTTAATATACTGTAATTCATGATAATGTAATTATGTAGTTCATAACAATTGAATCAAAGTAAAAAAAAGTAAAAGATACCAATGAGTGACATGCAATAACTAAATATGAAAAGTGTATAAATAGGCTCCCCCCAAAACTGGCAGAAGGTCCCCCCCCCCTCAACACACACCTCTTCAAAAGCACCTACTGGCAAAAACAAAAGTCAGTGCTTATGATACCAGTGCTGGGAATCAAAGCTCTCAGCTGCAATGTAGTCATATCCAGAGAGGCTTGAAAACCTTAAAAATAAACAACCACAACTAGCAACAGCAACACTCCACTATGTGGGTCCATTACTGTAGAACAGTGTAATTTGGGATTTGGTGGGGGGTTGGATGTGAAGGGGGAGTCCTGGTTTCTTGTTGCCAGGGATGAGAGCAGGAGAATGTTCAGATGCCCACTGTCCCAATTAGTGCATTATCAATAGTACAAGAAAAGTTTTTTAAATCCACTTCCAATGCTGCAGAAAGCCATTACTTCTGCGCAGGAGTATAAAAAGCAGCTGCAGTTACATGCTTTGAGGAAGTGCGTGGGAGGGATGAGTTACTCTGTAGCTCCCTAATTACTGTTCTAGTCCCATTTTTTCAGAGTAAGGAGGACGACTACTAGCCATGCTGCACTACAGTTACAGTGCAGGGCTCAGAGTAACCTGTGAGAACATAGGAATTGCAAATGTAGAAGAAGATGACAGAACAAGGAGTAATGGTCTCAAGTTGCAGAGAGGGAGGTTTAGGTTGGACATTAGGAAAAACTTTTTCACTAGTAGGGTGGTGAGGCACTGGAATAGGTTACGTAGGGAGGTAGTGGAATCTCCTTCCTTAAAGGTTTTTAAGGTCAGGCTTGACAAAGCCCTGGTTGGGATGATTTAGTTGGGTTTGGTCCTGCTTTGAGCAGGGGGTTGGACTAGATGACCTCCTGAGGTCCCTTCCAACCCTGAGATTCTATGATTCTATGTTGATTATACAGCTTCCATTCTGAATGGTTTATCCAGGCGTCATAGCTCATGCATAAACATTCACTCTGGGCTGAAACATGCCAGGTTAGATATCATCTCAGGAAAAATTGGGAGTTGGGGTTGCTGCTTCTTTTTCTTTGCATTACAAATTGTTTGGACAAGTTTTATGTGTATGAAAACTTGTCTTCCTTCATCTTTCATGTATGTGTGACCAAGTCCCTAAAATTTAGCTGTTGTGAGGCATTTTTTCACTGTATAAATAAGAGAATTGTCCAGTCACAGTAGAATATGGCTGAATTTGCTTCCACTGTTTTGGAGAAAATATTAAAACCAACATAATCAGGAGAGGGTAGGACTGTAATATTGGGGTGCTGCACAGACATGAGCTGTTATCAAAGTTACAAACCAGATTATAGTTAACTTTTATGTACATATGACTTTTAATTTTTCCTTGATTGAAAAGTCATATAGAAATGAATATGGTTATTTAGAAATTGAATAGGGTTATAAAGAAATTACTCAACAAACCTGTAGTATTGAATAGACAATGATAAACTCTCTAAGTTTTTGAATTTATATAGAATCTTATAGTAGGGGTACAATTCCATAGGATGGAAGAAAATAATATATAGAGAAGTTCTTTCTCTACTACATTCCCCTGGAGGAATGGTTATAATCAAAGATGTGAAGTTATAATAATGGGTCGGCCTTTTCTTTAAGGAACTTACATAGTCAATTGATGCCTGAAGTTAGGAAAGTTTGTCACCAGCTGAAGTTTGTGGCGCTATTTGAATTTTACTTTCTTAAGAATTCCTGATTAACCATTCCTACTTTGGGTTTAGGTATTGCAACCTGATGGCTGGATTGATACCCACTGAAAAATATTTAATTCTGCATGTTGCCAGAGTCAATTGTCCTGATCCCTGGCTTTGGTGTGGTCAGCCCCTTTCAGAATAGGGGTGTAAAAGTGTTTTTTCAGCATGGGGGTGCTTCCCAGGCATTTGGGTGGCCCCAGCTTAAATTAGACTAGCTGTAAGGAGTGGGTTAGTATAGTAGCCATTACGGTAGCTCTACACCCCCTTGGCTTTTTAGGCCCACACTGCACTGGGAGGGCAGCATGAGGTGGCATCAGGGTAGCTGAGGATCAGTGATCCTATCTGATAGTTTGAAGGAATCCATATGAGCTGCTGTTTCCTATTAGCTAGAATGCCTGGAAACAGCCAGATGATAGGACATTACTTTCCAAAAAACTATCTGCACCATGTTTCATTAGTCAATAGAAAACTGTCCAGAAGAGCAGTAGGGCTAATGGGAATGAGGAGGATGTTGGCCTCTGTGCTTGTTAGACAAATGTTAAGAGCTCGAAGCTACTTAAAATCTTCCTCCTTTTGGTTATATAATGGTCAGGCGTTTTGTTAGGAAAATACAAATAGCTGCTTACAAGGTACAGTAATGTCACAAGAAATATGGAATATTTTTGGATTTCTTTCAGACATGATTAGTCCACATTGTTCTTCCTTTAAATATCTTTTTATGATGCAAGGCTTTTATCAGTCTGAGAGATGCCATATTTACTGTCCTTGAGACAAAAATAGAACTTCTCTACTTTCACACTCACCCAGACTGTCTGACATTTAACATTTCATTTCCACAGTTTTATTATATTGTGAACAGGAGCTAGAACCAAAGGACTTTTGCCAATAATGTATTTTTTTATTGTTGACCCTACTTGCTGACGTCTGGCTATGCTGCCTGTGATGCTGTTTAATAAGACAAATGATGGAAAGTGAAGACTCACCTCAAGGACTCTATTCTCTTCTTGTTGTACACACATAACGTCCAATCATGCTGTTGAGAATTACACTTATGCTTTGAGTGACTGGTGTCCTTAAGTTTTTAATTAACTGTTTCAGTATTTAATGCACTAGAGCTTACAGCCTCCATCTGCCTAGGAAAAACAGAGTGAAGGAAGCATGTGCATATATGAGGGGGAATCTGGTCCAAATTAAACAGCTATTCACAGATCTGCCTTCCAGAAGCGCAAATATGGGGTGCTCTTCCCCATACCTGGATTGCCAGTTTTGTGCTGCACCTCTGGGATGTCTGGCAGAGGTAGCTGTAAACAACCTTCGTGCCCTCCTAATGCTGGGTTGCTGCAGGGGCTGAAACAGTCCCCATCATAGCTTAGGTAGCCCTACCACCACTGTGATGTCTTATAACAAACTCCCCATGATTCTATTCCACTTAAAGCGCTCGTTAACATTTTCAGTACCTCTTATTGCTTCCTATTCGGGCTTTTAGGCTAGGCTTAAAGCAGTCCTCCCTTCCTCAGTTGCACTCTGTTTAAAAAGGCAGCAGTTCAAAACAACTCTTCCAGAAGAGGGGGAAGCAGCCCTGGTGGCAAGAAAAAGGGACGCACTAGCAGGAAGGAAGAAGCTGGTTATTGGAAAAGAGTTAATTTGGGAGCACAGAGAAGGAACTAAGACTGGGGCCATCCATTGGGAGGGTGGGCAGTTAAGGGCACAATGGGGAACAGGCAAGAGCCCTGGCGTGGGCTATAGACTGAAGTGCCTGGACACCAAAAAAATCAATATATACAGCTATAAGAGCAGTATTGCCAACCCCAAACATTCAAAAATGATCAGGACCCCCTCCCCCCAAAAATCATATTGGTCCCAAATCATATTTTTAAAGAGATCTTTTGGTCTCTCTCTCTCTTTTAACTCCCCCAGCCAACCGCTAAAGTGTATGGGTGAGAGTTTTGCCAGTGCTCCAATGTGCAAAGTAAGGTGATTCTGGTTGCTGTCACAGGAGCTCTCACTAGCAGCCTGATAGTGTGGAACTTCCAGCTTTCTCTAACCCCCAATAGTTGAAGGAATGAATTCTGCATTCTACACCCCCCACATTTGCTCACCCTCCAGCTCAACAATTAATTCTGCATCTCACCAGCCCACCAATAAATTGTGCCCCCATCCCACACATCAGCTTTGGACAACAGTTCTGCTGCCCCAGCCCCACATCTGCCCCTTCCCCTCAGTGCACCTCGGCTCCTCCTCCACCTTCAGGGGTTCTTTCCCCCTTCCCTCAGGCCTGGCGGTGAGGATCTGCAGCAGGGTCCCCTTACTTCCTGGCCTCTGCTGGAATTCCAGAGTTATTCCCCTCCTTCTCCTTTCCCAGGCCTGGTTTTGCTGGGATGGAGAGAGGAGGAGCAGGGAGGAGACTGACCCATTGCTTCCAGGAAGTGGGGGAGCAGGGAGCTGCTCCATTTCTTCTACCCCCAAATTGCTCAGACTCCTGAGGGGTGGGGTGTTAGAGGGGAGGAGGGAGAGGAAGAGCACTGCCTGACTTATGCCTCAGCTTTGATTGGCTGCTCTTCCCTAAGAGGTAGGACAGGCAGCCAATCAGAGGGGGTTTTCCCCCTGGCAGGGCCAAAAATAGCATGAGGGCTGGAGTTTCTCATCTCATGGCTAGTGACTCCAGTGGAGGCTACAATCACATTATTCATGATTAAACACTGGTACCACTGTAGGAGATGGGAATAGTCTTTGCCTCCCCTCACAAGGAGGGAGTGGGAATGTAAAGAGCCCAGAAACAGCAGAGATTCTCTCTGGGTGGCCTTGTGCCTCTAGTACCAAAAATAGGGCTTGCAGACTTCATTTCTACATAAATACATTGTTCACCACTTCTGATGCAGGTGTAGAAGAGTGGAACTCCTACAGCGACCTCAGCAAACCTATTTGAAACAACAGTTGGACACTGTAGTTCTCAATATCTTTTCATCATGGCTGAAGATAGGCCCAAGCCTCAGCCTGTCATGATCTGACCTTTCCCAAAGCAGGGAGAGACTTTGGTTTTAGTCTGTTATAGAACTTGTGGCTAATCACAAGATTGGGTCTGAATCTGAACTTTCCCAAAGTTCAGGGGTGTTCACATCCAGGATTCTGGTTCATTTCAGACCTAATCAGGAGAAAATTTCTCTTAATTTCCTTTACATTCTCTTAATTTCCTTTTCATTCAGAGGAGTTTGAAGTTTTTCATAGCGAGGGCCCAAATCTCAGTATAATTTCTCAATCACCTCTCTTCCCTATTGCTATCTCACAGACCATCCCCCTCCTGGTCCTTATCATATGATGTCTATGTGCCAATTATAGCAATTGCTTACATGGAAAAGTTGAAGGATGTATTTAACAGAGATGGTCAAAAACATTTAAAATGAACACTTCTTTACTTGGAAAATGTTTCTTTCAGAATACTAATTTTAGGGGTTCCAGAACTGATGTTTTTAGGCTATTAAATTACAGCTAATTAAAACTCTGATCAAGTAACAGTCCCAGGTGATTTCATATATAGAACTACATACTTGAATCTGTACAACAAAACTTCAATTTTAAATTAGGCATGAACTAGAAGGCACCATATGTTATACGTATCTCTGCATGACTGATACCCAAGGGTTCACTATTATAACTCTGTCTAGATAAATATGATCAGAGAGATGAACACATTTTAATCTATAAAATGAGATGAACAATCACAGAACACTTTCCACATGCTATCATCTTTCTGACCTGTTTTGGACAGGTGTTAGAATGCTTACACAGCTCTGAATCTCTTGAAGGAAAAGGCATTGCTAGAATGCCAAAGGTTGGAAAGAAGTAGTCATTTTATTCCTCATCTAGTAGATTAACCTGATCTCGCTTTACTCTGGGATTACTTAAAGTAGCAGTTCTCAACCTGCAGATGTGCACTACCAGTGGTCTGTGGAGAACTTGCCAGGTCTGTGGAGAGTTGGCTAGTCACATAGTACTGACTGTCTTCCTAAACTGAAAATTGAAAATGGACCTAAAAATCCATTAAATATTAGAACTGGTTGAAAAATGGAAGACTTCTCTCACACACAATAAAAATAATTCCTGTTCCATATTTTTAAAAAACAAACAACTTTCATTTAACTGACTTTGTAAAAACAGAAAATTTGAGGGTGAAAGAGACTACTTTCTCTTTTCCTTTTTTCCATCAATTCCCTTTTTTCCATTTTGCCAATGAAAAGAGAGGATAGGAGAAAGAAGAAACTGGAGCAAAAGCAAAAAGCTGAACATTTTCAGGATAAAAAAAAACTGCAAACATGAAGCTATTGATTTAGTCTGAATCGTACAATTAAATTTAACACTCTGCAAGCTTCAACACTGATTACATTTTTCATTTACATAAAGGGGTCATGTAATTCTTTGTAAAAATGACATTTTACAATATCTGAGTACCAAAAGGAAATGTCTCCTCCCTCAAGATTTTTGTTAAACTGGAACATCATTATCTTTGGGCAGGTCTACACTACAACTAGGATCGGCGCTCTGAGATTGATCCACCGGCAGCCAAGTTAGCAGGTCTAGTAAAGACCCACCAAATCAACTGCAGATCGCTCTCCAGTTGACCCCTGTACTCTACCCCTGATGAGAAGAGTAAGGTAAGTCTACGGGAGAGCTTCTCCTGTCTACAGCACTCGGGGCTGACCCCTCAGGAACTCTACCTAAAGTACGTTGACTCCAGCTACATTATTCACTTAGCTGGAGTTGTGTAGCATAGGTCAGCTTACCACGGTAGTGTAGACCTAGCCTTTGAGTGAGGAGAGGGTAACTATCCATCTTAATAACAAATAGTACTTTTAAGACAGTTCAGACTTTTATTATAGGTCCACTGAAACACACTTACACTCCCGATCCAATCTGGATGTGTGAAATATAAGTCAAAAGCAGGTGATTTGTAGATGTTAAAAGTGGATTTGATTTTTCAAATCAGTCAGGTGAAGAGCAACTGGAGTGTCAAGAGGATTTCTTCCTGGAAGGCACACTTTTTCCCACAACTCCCTGGAGCAGTAGTTTTCTTAGCAAAGTATAAATGGTATATAGAGAGGAAACTGATCTAGTGGATGAGAGTTGGATTGTATTCCTGATACTGTCAACGACCTCTGGCAAGTATAGTCACCCTCTGTGCCTTAATTTCTTCAATGGTGATGATTTGTACCCATTGTTGTAAGTGCTTTGAGATGTATGAATGAAAATGCTACATGAGGTGTTTATTACTATATTTAACAGTAAGTTGTACTTCACAAGTAGAGTTTTTATTAATTCTCTCATTTTTCCTTACCTTGATAGAATTTAATTTTTGTAATTATTTCCATCAGGTCCATATCACAATTTTTCAGTCCTCAGAAGGGCTTTGCGTTCATTAGTGTGCCAGACCCTAAATTGCAGAAAGCCTTTTCCCTCTTGACATCCACAATTTATGTGGCAGTGCTGTACTCTGAATTATGTGGCAAACTGGGAATTATGCAACAATGAAATAATAGATTAGCCTTCACTTTTAATGAGAATTCTAAAATGTACCATCTTATGGAATGCCTCTAAATGCCTCTAAATTCTTCTATGGAGTTGTTTTAATTGTCATATTTGAATTCAGCACATCAAAATACATAATAAATAGCACATTTTATCTCTGAAGCAGACGACTTCTCAAAAATTGTATTTTATATTTTATATCTTCCATAGAAGAATCCAGAAATTTGTTATAAAGAATTAAAGGAAGATATAAAACCACCATCAGAATGAAAAAGGTGCATTTAGAAAGCTACTAAGTGGCAGATGTGCAGTATGGCTCACTCTTGTGGCTTTTCCTTCCTTTCCTTTTCTTTGTGTTTTATAACATTTGATGTTTTTGTTAAAGCTCCAGCTTCTAGAGACATGTAAGAAAGTGAGGCTCTCAGTTTCATTTATAAAAGGAGTAAGTTTCCAGCCCTCATGGTTGTGGAGAAAAGCTATACAAGATGATCCATTAAAGGGTTAAAAGCAGGGGGAAAAAGAACCATCTCAATGTTGTCTTTTTAAAAAAATTATCCCTTTGGGGGCTTGACTCATTTTTCATTGTTTAAGATTCCAAAATTTGGATAGAGATTTTGGAGAAGCAAAGTGAGCTAGATTCAAGATGTGTGACAGTGAACTACTTCTAAGCTATTTGTTATGTACATCTTAAGGGTGGGCATGAGAAGGTCAAAATCAAAGACAGACCAAAATATATTTCTCATTTTACAAAGTTCATGAATTTTGGGCCAATGTAATGATTTTGGGGGATCTGACTTTTTGAACCTTCAGGACTGGCAATACATTGAACTTGAATCAAGTGATTGCACAGAGCACCAAAAGGGGAGGGTTTTTTTTTTTAAAACGATGCAAGTCTACCACTCAGGTCCATTTCTGGCTCCTTGTTTTCAAGATGTGCACCATAATGATGATTTGAATTTTTATGTCTAATAGTGCTGTTATTAGTTATAATGTTTTGCCAAAGAAAACTGCAATAGTACAATTTTAAAAGATCAGCATTTGATAGGCAAAGCCTTGTAGCTCCTCTAAAAGCTTTAAAATAGCAACTTGCTCTTTCTTGGCACTAATTCAATTTTATTAAGACACTGGGTAGTGAAGTTATAATATTCAAAGCAAGGGCAGCACAAGAGGATACCCCTGCAGTATACTACAGTTATATCCGCAACCAAACTCCATTTGCTTGATGAATGTATGCCTCTATATGTGAGTTTAGAAAAATGATACACTACAGGTTTAAGAAGCTCACTTTATTTTTTTAATGCTTGTTCTATAGTGTTTAAAATCTCTTGTCGTCTAGAGAGCTGTTTTTGTTTATCTCATTTATCTCATTTGAGCTTTGCCTACGGTATAATCTCTATGTGACCAAAAGTCCTTAATAAAATCTGTCTGATCAGAGTGGAACAGATGTTGTAAAGTTCCATTTGTTTTCACTGAATCACCACCACCTCCCATAGCTATTTTTAGCAGAACTGTTCATCAAGGAGATAAAGCTCATCAACCAACAGATTGAATATACAGAATTGTTTTAAGCAAACTCTAAATTATAACATGGTAGCATGCATCTGGATATTCTTCTTCTTTCAAAATACGTGAACTGCTACATAACCAGCCAAGATTTAGAAAGAATACTGAAAATAAAGCCAGTCCAAATAAAAGCCTGCCTTGGCCAGGGGGAAAGTTCAGATAATTCACCAGTGGCCAAATTGCAGTCAGTCTGTGAGTCACATGTAGCCCTTCCAGATTTCTAGTGCATTACTCCTTTTATGCATTTCTTTTTTTTAAATGACCTGTTCGCTGGTCCTTGACCCTTCCTGTCCTGTCTGATGTTCCAGTGAGCCTAGCTGAAAGTGGCTTAGCTGAACACGGTGCCTCCTGTCAATTAGAGACAGTGCTGCTTCGTTCACTGCAGGTGGTGCTGCCTCAGTCTAGCTGACCTCTGTCAGCCTGGCTCATCAGTACATCAAACAGATGGGGAGCAGCAAGATAGGTGATGAATGCTGGTGGTGGTGATGGTGGGGGGAATCAGCAAGGGATTGTAGGGAAGAGGAAGAATAAAAAGGAATGGTGTGGGAGGGAGAAAAGCAAAAAAGGCAGACATCCACACAGTCTATATGGTTGACATTTTCAAAGTAATCTAGAAGGTTTAGAGAGATAATGTGAGTGAAGTAATATCTTGGAGAAAGACAAGCTTTCAAGCTGACCCAGAGCTCTTCTTCAGGTCCTCAATGCCACTGCTAAATAGAAGATGGAACAGAAAGTTTAGCATAAGTTAAAAGATTGCATGAGACCGTTCAAGGTGAAGTGGGCAGTTAACACATCTGCAGTTGTAGGACAAAAAAGGAGAGTTAGTGGTTACAGATTGTTGTAAAGCCATACATCCAGTATCAATACGGAGTCCATGATTTTTAGTGTCTAGCAAGTTATGGATTTAAGTTCCCAGGCTTTCTTTTGAAGATGTGGTTGTGCAGGTTTGTGTTGAAGATAAGGACTGAGAGGTCAGATATGGAAAGAGGGCTTTGTGAAAAGTGTTTGTCCACAAGTGATATGGTGTTTTGGTCTTTTACCATTTTCCTGTGAGTTCATTTGAGAGCATAGTGATGGTCTGGGTTCACCCCTATAATTGTTGTTGGGGCATTCAGTGCACTGGATGAGGTACACCACACGTTGTGATGGGCATGTGTAGGACCCATGGATCTTGAAAGGTGTGTTTTGGGGGAGTATTAATCATCATAGTAATAGAGATGTCTACAGATTTCATATTTGTTCTGGCAGGATCTGATGCTCTTTTTAGTTGGTGTGCCCTGGTCTGTGGGGATTGTTGCCTGATTTGGGGAGGGTTAGTAGGGACAGTGGAATTTATCCACTTAATTTAGTTTTATTTAATAATTAATTTTCTAATTAATTAAGAATGTTAGTAATAATTAATAGATATTAATAATATGGGTATGGCTCGCCAATATGTGTGATCAGAAGATAAAAGTTCGTCTTGAATCAGGCTTCACAGAATTTAATACAAGGAGATTGGGGTATAACAGGAATTTACACTGAGACAAAGTTTAGTCAAACAAGACCTTTTATTTAAAACCAATAAAACAAGAAGTAAATGTAAAATGTTAAAAGCAGTATGAGATTACAAAGTTACAAAATATCACAGTTCTGTAAGAGATATGATATGATATTACACAGTTCTGAATGCACTCTGCAGCAAAGAGGGTGTTGTTCACACCTATTGATAGAGGAAGTTATAAAGAGGTTATGAGTAAAACTCTCTTTTTAACCTAAATGCTGTAGCAGAAATAAGAATCTGTTCATACTCACAACTTTGAAAAGAATTAATACTACGACTTAGTATTGACAGCGTTCGTAGGAGAAAGAGGCTTCGAAGCAGGTTGAGACGATAAGGAAACAGAGAGATGTATCGCCTGCTCTAATGGTGGATTATCACACCTTTTATAGGGAGAAATCCTTCCTCCTATGCCCAAATTTGTCTTTCCCCCATGGAAAGGTGAGGGTACCTGTTTTCATAGGCTGACCTTTGTATACGTATTAAATGACAACTATCTACGTATCTTGTGGTGTACTTGTTAGGTCCTTTTGCACCTAACTAGGTGAAAGGTTAGCAGATATTCGAAAAGTCCCTAGACAATTTGCGTAGGTTTGTTTCCTATTATCACTTTTCTGAGTAAGGGTCTTAAAGGTTGCTTTCAGCATCACAGAGGAAATAGGCCAGGATGTCTGGTCTAGAAGCTTCTAGGTATCATTACAGCTTATTGCAAATTCTATTAATCTATGCAGCCTACACACTTTTATCAAAAAGACATTTTATACAGACCAACAGATTAATCCTCAGGGCTACACGATCTTGCTTCTAATGATGAGTTTGGGGGGTTGTTTGAAGGCCAGAAGAGAGGGTTCAGGAAAGTGGTCCCCACTACACTACCGCACGGGGTTGATCTAAGATACCCATTTCAGCTACAGGAATAGCGTAGCTGAAGTTGATGTACTTAGATCTACTTACTGCGGTGTCTTCACTGTGGAAAGTCGACAGCTGACACTCTCCCATCGACTCCACTTGTGCTCCTTATTCAGGTGGAGTACTGGAGTCGATGGGAAAGCGCTCAGCGGTCAATTTATCATGTCTATTATAGATGCGATAAATCAACCCCTGCTGGATCCATCACTGCCTGCTGATCCAGCGGGTAGTCTAGACAAACCCTGAGGGTTGGTTGTAATTTGTTTAATGATACCTCATTTGGGTCCCAGTTTGGGGTGATGCAATTCAACCTCTTCGCTGTGTACGAGGAATACAGCACATCTTCCCCTGTGTTACAGTACTTTTCAGTACAGAATGAATTTTCAGAGACTTTTCAAGTAAATCTGATTAGTAGGAGCTGAAATTAACAGTTAAAGAATCTTGAAGAAATGTAGACCTTCTGTTGTCCCAAATCATCTTAATAATGGAATGACACAGACTCTTCAAACTTCCCATGTAGTCAAAACTCCCTGAAATCTTATGTACAGACTATAGTTAAAGAATGGGGTTTGTTATTAATTTATAACTGTTTGTCATTATTATTCATAATTGATAGCTTGTTCTCCAACACAATCTCTTCTTTCACTTTTTTCCTTCTATTTAATATGGAGATATACCTATCTCAGAGCTGGAAGGGAAAGGTCATTGAGTCCAGCCCCCTGCCTTCACTAGCAGGACCAAGTACTGATTTTGCCCCAGATCCCTAAGTGGCCCCCTCAAGGATAGAACTCACAGCCCTGGGTTTAGCAGGGCAATGCTCAAACCACTGAGCTATCCCTCACCCCATCTTAGCCTTTTCAACATTTTTGTTTCTCAGATGAAGCAATTATCCAAAGAACATTTTATTTGTTTGAATAAAGTTGAAGTGCTGAGGGGAGTGGTGGAGGGAGAGAGATCAGGAAATTCATCTCCTGTCAGCTGCTTCTCTTTCTGAATATTGGATAACCTATTAGACAAGGGTTTAAAAAAAGTCTCATAATGTGCCCTGGGATACCATGAATTATCCAAGTACTATAAACTTTGGATTTGTACTTCTCAGTCATAACATGTTTATATAATGTGTTTGCAGGCAGAAGGAATTACACACAACACAAACTTGCAATAGTATAAAATACAGGATCTGATCAATCCTTTTACTGCATGAGCAAGAGATCTCTTGCTACCACACTGCAAGGTAAAATAATGGGGTAAAATGCAGGTCTGAATCTGAATTTGTGAAACCACCTCACCTCATCTTGGGCTTGAGCCTGCACAGCAGCAGTGAGGAGCACTGTACATATAAGCCCAAGTTAAAAAGTGCACAAAAGAACATGAAGGAGAGCACTGCTGCACAGCAGTCACATTACTCCTCTCTAGTGGTGAGGGAGTGTGGCCTAATAGGAAAATACATACCAAATCATTGAATCCACTCTGTGCCATAGGTGCTTCCACATCTGTGGGAGTACACCCACCCTGAGCACCCTGTTTTGACTTGCGCTTGGGTAGGACAATGTTGGAAATTGTTGGCTTTCTCCCATTTCTGTTTGTGAAATACGTTTGGTCGTCCATGGTGGAAGAATTTTAATTCCATTTATTTTCTTCTTTATAAGATTCTCATGGGAAAAGTTATCTTTGTTAATTGTGCAGGTTGCCAAAAGAAAAGTAATGGTAGAATCTGATATTGTGTTTGAAGGGCCAGAAGAGGGCTATTTTGATCATCTAGTCTGACCTCCTGCATAACAAAGGCCATACCCATCATCCAGTAATTGAGCTCAAGGTCTAGAAGATCTATTTTAGAAAGGCATCCACTCTTGATTTAAAGACTTCATTAGACTTTGTGATGTTGCTCTCCATATGATTCTATGAAAATATGCTAATGAGTGTGAATATAATGTAACTGGAATATGCTTCATGCAAAAAGGTCTCTTGTAAAATATAATTAAAAAGCTTATCTACTGAGTGTTCATCCTATTTATATAAATGTATCATTCTTGTATCTGAAGCTAGACATATGAAGTATAACTCTGAGGTCCTATTGTAATTATGCAAAGTGTGAACCATTAATGGTAGTTTGGAATCTAGATGGCTCCCATCAACTAGGAAAATTGGTTGTAAATGGCTCTGCTTACTTGCAAGCTTTCCTGTGAGTCAGGCCAGGAAGAATGAAGGCTTGGGGTCTCACAGGACATGTGATCATGTCACCTGGTACTGAAATCCATCTTTAACCTGGTGCTTTTCCATTTAGAAGCATGACCCAGAGAGGCAAAAGATTCCTGCCTTGTACCAAAGCTATAAAAGGGGGTGGAACAGAACAAAGGAGGCTGAAGTCATGAGAAATCCTCTAGCTACCATTTGAGCTGGAACAAGGATTGTACTGGGAACGGATTTGGCCCAGACTAGAAAGGAGTCTAGTCAGTGAAGGAAGCTTATTGGAACATCTATGAAGGTTAGATTTATCTGTAATCAGTTTTTTAATGTATTAGGCTTAGGCTTGTGTGTTTTTTTTTGTTGTATTTTGCTTGGTAACTTACTTTGTTCTGTCTGTTATTACTTGGAACCACTTACATCCTACTTTTTATACTTAATAAAATCACTTTTTGCTTATTAATTAACCCAGAGTAAGTAATTCCTGGGAGAAAACAGCTGTGCATATCTCTTTATCAATGTTATAAAGGGTGGACAATTTAGGAGTTTACCCTGCATAAGCTTTATACAGAGTAAAACGGGTTTATTTGGGGTTTGGATCCCATTGGGAGCTGGGTGTCTGGGTGCTAGAGACAGGAGCACGTCTTAAACTGTTTTTAGTTAGTTCTGCAGTTTTTGGCCATGTGGTTCAGACCCTGGGTCTGTGCTGGAGCAGACTGGTGTGTCTGGCTCAACAAGGCAGGGTTCTGGAGGCCCAAACTGTCAGAGAAAATGGGCTCAGAGATAGTCTCAGCACATCAAGTGGCAGTCCCAAGGGGTCTCTGTGACCCAACCCATCACAGACTTCTTGAAAATATTTCCTTCAGCTGTGATGAAACGGATACATAAAGACTAAACGGTAGCTTCTAGCTTCTGTTTAATGAAAGATATAATGGCAAATAATGAGTCAGTGCAATTTGAATGAGTTACAATCCTTTTTTTGGTTTACTTAAAACTCTTTACAGAAATGCTAATATCCAATAACGATGGTAGTAAATTATAGGAGACTGGATCAAAGTTGGATTCATAAATTAGGAATTCAGGTTGGTTTTTATATATGAACTGCCATACCCCTTGGGGGGGGGGGCAGGATTATAAGCAGCAGACACTGAACCTGTGATCTTGGGATCTTAACACATGAACCACTACTGCTTGAGCTAGAAAAATCACCTCTGATACCAAAACTTCAGTTAACTCATCAACCTCTATTTGTGGCCAGGCACCTCTAGAGAAGGACAGAGCACTATGCTGAATGGGTTCCATATTATAGGATGGGCTGATAACCTTATTAATAGGTGGTGTTTTCTGACATTTCCCATTATAAGACCCTGTTTTCAGTTGCGTACTACTTTGTCAAACATTAACAGTTGGGTGAAATTTTCATGTCAGGTGTCTACCTCATGCTGAAATAAGTGTGTGTGTGTGTGTGTATATATATAATATAATTTTTTAGCCAAAATGGTTCAGCCATTACTGAGAATGAGATGGTGAATACTGGGTGGTTTGGCCCATGTTAAATTCTGGTGTAATTATGTATATATTTTTTTGAGATGCTGTAGGGCAGGGGTCCCCAAAGTGGTGCCCGCGGGTGCCATGGCGCCCGCGGGGGCATCTAAATGTGCCCGCATCCTGGCCGGTGGTGGAGCATCCGCCGAAATGCCACTGAAATTCTGCGGCATTTCGGCGGCGACACCTCTCAATGACGCCGCTTGCTGCTGACAAGCGGCATCATTGAGAGGCATTGCCCCCAAATTTCTGCGGCATTTCAGTGGCGATGCCTCTTAATGATGATGCTTGCCGCTGACAAGTGACATCATCGAGAGGCGTTGCCGCCGAAATGCCACAGAAATTCAGCGGCATTTCGGCGGATGCTCCACTGCCGCCACAGTCCTTCGTCTGGCGCCCACCCGCTTTGTCAGTGCTAGTTGGGATTCCAAATGGAAAGGGAAGGAACATTTTAGTCCTTGTAATACAATGGAATGCTCTATCATAGCTGGAAAGATCTGAGAGTTGGTTGGGATCTCTCAAGCATATATGATGGGCTTGAACTGCAGCAAGGGAGACTTAGGTTGGACATTAGGAAAAAGTTCCTAACTGTCAAGGTGGTTAAACACTGGAATAAATTGCCTAGGGAGGTTGTGGAATCTCCATCTCTGGAGATATTTAAGAGTAGGTTAGATAAATGTCTATCAGGGATGGTCTAGACAGTATTTGGTCCTGCCATGAGGGCAGGGGACTGGACTCGATGACCTCTCGAGGTCCCTTCCAGTCCTAGAGTCTATGAATCTATGATGATCAGAAAACCATTTAAATCTATTGTAATTTTTAAAACATCTTCAGAAATATTAAGTTTTCCCGGTAGCCTATATCACATGCAATCTCCATCATCACCCATTGTTTTCACTAGAAAAATACCAGGTTCGTATGAACCCTTGAGATGCCATAATACATGCCTATTGCAGTATTATGGCCTATTCTTTCACACAGGTAAGATTACACAGGCAAGACTTGCAAGGAAGGATGTAGGACCATAGCTCTAACAGTGGTGTGCACAGTGAAACTGTAATAGAACTTAAATCTGAGACCTGACCACACCAGCAGGCCTGTGGAGGGAAACTTAGGGGCCCTGGTACATTATGTTCATGGTCCCTGCCCCCATTTCGCTTTATTTACACAGGCATTACAGATGTTTTGGGGGACCTATGGAGCTCAGGGCCCTGATACTCCCTCTGTTCCCCCTTAGTCAGGTCTGAACACCCCCAATGGGATATGCTGGCATGAAGTGTCCTTCCCTCAATTCTCATTCTGACCAGTGATTTGGTGAGTTTTTGGTTGCTGTCTCCTGCATGTTTCTCCTTCCTCCTTTGCAGCTATGCTAATAACCTTCCTCCATCCCTGCTAGCAATCAGCAGAAGGTGCTTCAGTGTAGGTGGGATTATGAGACCTTCTCTCCTTTCCAGGTCTGCTATCCTGTCTCCATGACCTATCCCTGTTTGGGTCTGTTTGAGGAAGTAGAAAAAGGAACCCCATTAGCTGGTAGTTACTGAGGCAAAAAGAGCCTGAAAGGAAGCGGACAGACCGCTCCAGGGAGTGAGGAAAATGTCTGAAGAAATTCCCCTTGTCTCAGTGATAATACAGATTGGGGGAAGCAGAGAGATGCTCAACAACTGCCTGGTCTCAGTGAGAGAAGCTGCTGGTAGGGAGTCGGGGACAGAGACCCACTTAACAACCTTTCACCTTGCAACAGAAGGTGAGTTCTGCTAGAATTTTTTTTGCCCATTTCCACCACTGACATGTGGAAGAAAAAATAGCTGAAGTTTGTCCTGGAGGCCTACATCGATTCTTCCTTTATTACCAATGGAAATTTTATGAAAATGTAGTCTGTGTGTAAATCTGGGTCCTGGCTGCTTTGCAAGATGTCAAAGGTGCGTGTGTGGGGTGTTCCTTTTTTCTTTGCTTTTTTTTAAAGCATGACTCAAATCTAAAAGGGGACAGAGTTTGGCATTCCTAATACATAATAGCTTTTGCAAAATAAATGACTTTGGCTCTCCCTGCTCCTCTACCTCATGTGGAAGCATACAAAGCTTCCTGAGAGCACCCATGATATCTAAGAGGTCATTTTGTAAACAGGACATTTTTCAGGTAACTTTTCATCAAGGTATGAAGAAACTTCCATTTCAGAGACTTGTTTTAGCCTCACAATAACCCCAGGCAATTCAAGGATTTTAACAAAGGATTTTTTTTTAAATGAGCAGAAAATGAGGACACCAGCAAAGAGATTGTTCTTAGAATGAATGACCTTGTAATGGATAGAGTGCCTAAAATCCAAATTGATCTTGAATTATACTTTTATAAGAGGGGGAAGTAAAATAATCATTTTGTGGGTGGAAGCTGCAGACATTTCAGCAGGAGCTGTACTTTACTATGTTCAATCTCAGCCAGAACACTTAGCCAACAAAACATGTCACAGCATCAATACAGATGAAATGTACAAAGGACAAGGGGTAAATTGGAGATGTGTATATAGTGTTCACCCACCCTTTTATCAGATTTTCATGAGTGGCTCTTTGAAACTTGCGTGGTCTCACCACATCCCAAGCTGCAGAACATACATGACATAAATGCAGTTACGCAATTCTTCAGCAGCAAAGCCAGATGGGCTTTCTTAAGGCTATATAGGATGCACAGTCACTAGGATTTGCTAGGGAATGCTGCAAAGCATACCCTCTAGCCCCACCCTCTTTCCTGGAAACTTGCAGCATCATCTCAGTGTCTGAATGTCTATTCCAGCTTCTGAACAACTCAAGTAGTGAGAATTCCTTGTTTTGCTGTACACCTGGTTAAATCATGGAAAATATTTTTCAGTGGAAAAATGTAAAAATTCACAATGACTATTGGCCAAAATGTATAAATGTGGATTCCTCAAGTTAGGACCCTACCTGTATGATTTCCACCCCCCTACCCCCCCAGAGGTGCTGACTCTCTGCAGCGTCCATTGAGTAAATGTACATTCAGGTGCCTGTGTGTCAACTTAGGCACCTACACTGGAAAACATTGGCCAATATTTGCATTGAATTATTCAAACAGCTTTGTTTCTGAAACTGGATATTCTACAACATTGCCAGCTGAATCATAACATGAGCCAAAATATAGATGCTTTGGAGTATCCTCCCAGGTAATCATTAGGACATATTTAATTCTGCTCTGCTTTACACATTGAAGCAGTTTGGGCAATTAATCGGTTTGCTGACTGGTGTAATAGAAACTGGAAAATAAATATGTCTGGTATTTACCAGATGTCATCACTTCTAGACACCATAGCTATTTAGAGACAATAAAAATAATAACCTTAGACCTGCATATAAATATTATCTGGTTTATTCTGTCTGCAAATGAAAATTTGAAAATAGGTTGCAAAAGTAGGGCAGAAGTCAGACAGACAATGTAATCATAATTTGAAAATACATTTCTTTCATTAGATCTTTAAATAAGGTACTATTACAGGAAATTTTATATAGCAATGTCATTGTTTTTAAGAGTTGGAATGGGAAGATGTCTTCATGGTACAGACTAATGTAAGTAAAACTATATAAGAAGCCAAATTTCACATTTAGTAACTTGAAGGCACTTGCTGTTTGAGGAATTACACAGGAAAGAGATCTCAGCCATCAACTGGAGGCAAGAAAAGCTATGAATATTGCCACCCAAATTTCAGCAAAAAGCTGACTGATGCTTGTATTAAATAACCAGTCAGGTTGCACTTTTAGATACCTACCTTGCTGTATACTTATGCTCAGCTATTCACTTTCATGCTCTCGCAGTCCTCAGATATTAATATTTGCCAGACCCTCTAGACTTGTACCCACAAACCCATCCCAGAAAATGTCTGTCCCCAGTACTGTTTATCAAACACGATAACAGAAAAAGAAACAGGGGAGATGGAGAAGTACAACAGTGGCCATTAAAAACATTTGCCAAAAGGTATCAGGGAGTGCTCTCTGAATGTGACCATTTTTACCCCCTATGTTTAAAACAGCAGATGCGTGTGGGAACTGTTGGGGTAGCAGTTGGCAATGTTATTTATTTTTATTTGTTTTTAAAAGCTTCTACTCTGTGTCTCCAAATCCATTTACCCAGTGAGGTGGCAATTCCACACCCTACTTTAAGCAGTATTTGCTCATACCTTCTGTATGTAAATTACATACACACTCCCTTACTCGGAAGTGTGACCAGAGTCCTGGGCAGCCAACCACGGTCACTCAGTTAGGGTGAACTGTAAAGAATGAGGCAGACAATCCCCAAAGCTGGTGGATATTTCAATACTTAGATTTACCAACCCAGCACAGAACAGCTTCTATAATACCTCACTGGTTACCCAACAACACAGTTCCCTTAAAGTAACCAAATCTTAGGCCTCCATCCAGAAACCCAAGTCAAATATGATGAGGATTACTGAAAATCTTATTCATCATATAAAAAAGTTCTACCAATCCCAAAGGACCAGACACATTACCTCCCAGGTTAATGAATATTCCAGATCTTACCCAAATACACACTTACAGCCAATTCTTATTAACTAAACTAAAATGTATTAAAAAAAGAAAAGAGGGAGTATTGGTTAAAAGATCAGTATACATACAGACATGAGCACAATCTTGAGATTCAGATTCACAGCAGAGATGGTGAGCTTTGTTGTTGCAAAGAGTTCTTTCAGAAATAGTTCAAAGGTTATAGTCCAATGTTTATATTCAGGGTGGTCGAGTCAGGACTGGGAGCTCAGTCCTTATGGCTTAGGCTTCCCCTGCATGAAACCTCAAGCAGACCTGCAATAAAAAGGATTGGGACTCACGGGTCTTTTGTACAGTGTTCTAGCACCCACTTGACCATACAGTTGTGGGTGAACAATAGGCTTTTGATGTAACTTTCTCTTTCCCAAACATCACTGGTAATTAACTACATGGATTAACATAAAATAACTTCTCCATTAGGGAGTCTATCACAAACTTTAAAGAGACAGATAGACAATGACATTATTGCAATCGAGATTCATCTAAATGTTAATATTCCCTTTTGATCTCTGAATCAATAGCTATAGTGACACACAATTAGCATCACATCTAATTCTCTAACAATACAGGTTTGCACTTCAAAGTTCTAGCCTATCTAACGTGGAATGGCCTTAATGACCATTCACATACTTACTAACATGTCTTTAATGGTTGGCTTTGGATCATTTAGCCTGCAGGATGCTTAATCCTTTCTGGACATGTGTTACATGTTTTGTAGAAGATTTATTGCAATTATATAACAGTGGTAGCAACGATAGTTTTCATGGTTATATTTGAATTAGACCGGGGTAGGCAACCTATGGCACACATGCCAAAGTGGCATGCAAGCTGATTTTCAGTGGCACTCACACTGCCCAGGTCCTGGCGACCGGTCTGAGAGGGGGAGCTCTGCATTTTAATTTAATTTTAAATGAAGCTTCTTAAATATTTTAAAAACCTTATTTCCTTTACATACAACAATAGTTTAGTTATATATTATAGACTTATAGAAAAAGACCTTCTAAAAACGTTATAATGTATTACTGGCATGCAAAACCTTAAATCTGAGTGAATAAATGAAGACGTGGCACTCCACTTCTGAAAGGTTGCCGACCCCTGAATTAGACAATGTCCCAAGGAGTGAATGCAAGTCTAAAGGAATCTGTGCTGTATTCTACATTGCTCTGCACCTTATGTAGTCATTTACATCAGTATAAATAATAGTAATACTCAGCTCTTACATAGCATGGGTGTTGAACACTCTCATATCAGACTGGTTGCATTTCATACTCATTTTGCACTCCTTTTCATATATTTGTAGATTTTTAAGCCATAAGAGATCTTTACAATCTGACCTTCTGCATAACTTCTATAGGTCTTCCTGAGTTAAAGCCTATAACTTCTGGTTGAGCTAGACCGTCAGTATGTTTTAGAAAGCCATCTAATCTTCAAGTGACAGAGAGTCCACCACATCCCTAAGTAAGTTGTTCCAATGGTTAATTATTCTCATTGTTTAAAAGTTACACCTTACTTTTAGTCTGAATTTGTTTAGCTTCAGCTTGTAGCAATTGGTGGTTGTTAATGCCTTTGTCTGCTAGACTGAAGAACAACTCTACCATCAGATAGTTTCTTCTCTTGTAGGTACTTATAGAACATGATCAAGTCAGCTCTTCACTTTCTCTTGGATAAGCTAAACAGATTTACCATGTGAGTCTAAAAAAATTCAGTCCAGAACTCAAACCATTCTCTGCACTGGTGCAAATGACTACACAAGATTCAGGGCAATAGAGAATCAGGCCCTGGCAACTGTAATTAAGAGCCTAAAATTAAAGGGAGTCTTGTTTAGAACATCTGAGGCATCACTTCTGATTTTGGTCCACAGATTAGTATTGTTTTCTCCTTTACTTAAAATAGGCAATAATATCACTCTATTGCTTGAGTACAACTTGTGATACTTATTGGCAAATGTTGCATTTTGAATTATATTATTTGGGGGGAGGGTGGAATCACAGATGATGATCAGAGCTGTATGTTTTATTGCAACACCACTCTCAAACAAGGGGCTAATTCTAAATCTGAAACATAGGTCAGATTTCTCAAAAGGCTCATTGACCTTTGTGAAGCTTTTGGTGAAGATGGGCCAAATTCTGAGCAACCTCAGATCAAATTTAAAAAAAATATAGTTCTATTTATAGCTAGGGGACGAAACAATGTAAAATTCAGTAGTCCTGAAAGGGTGGTTTTTTTTGTTTGTTTGTTTTTCTTGGCATGGAATCAAGCAAAAAACTTGGTAACTCCAACGGCGTTTCACTTTGAAACTTTTAGTGATTTTAATTTAAACCTGGAACTCATACCAAAAATTGGGGTGCAAATCCTGAACCAAATATGAACCAAAGCTAGACAGTGTTCACACAAACTCTGGTGACCTGAAACTACCAAGTTTTGAATGGCTTGAGTGATGATATCAGAGTGATCCTCATTGTCCTTCAGGGATATCAAGGGATAGATTTGATCATTCAGGATCTTCCAAACACCAGCATCTATTGAAATTGACATGGTTGAATGTATGAGTTCCATGCTCAATTTAATGCAGTATTTATGTACTGTTTTGTTTTAATTTGAAAATGTTTGAAGCCTTTTTATAGTTTAACTATTTTAACCACTGTTTAACAAAGCAGGCTGGAGAAACTTGGGTTTTAGGGCCATTTTCCCGATTTAAATGTAGACTTCAAGTGGAACTTGAAATCAATGGGGACCTTGCTTAAATGCTGATACGATATCACCTAGTAGCTTATTTGACTAGCATGCCCTATGTGCATATGAAGACAGTACTTTATGATGGTAGCTGTAAAATATACCTGTGGCATGAATATTAACAATGAAGCAAGTAAATAGTTTCATATTACATTTGGAAACAGAGTTTTAAGCTAGTAAGTTTTACACAGTGATTGTAAAATGTGTAAACAGTGATAATCACACACAGCTCTGGATTCAGAGACTCCTAAATTCCAAGGCCAGAAGGGAGCATTGTGATGATCTAGGATGACCTCCTGCTTAACACAGGCTATAGAACTTTTCCAAAATAATTCCTAGACATATCTTTTTAGAAAAACATCCAAACTTGATTTAAAAATTGTCAGTGATGAAGAATCTACCATGACAGTTGGTAAATTGTTTCAATGGTTAATTAACCTCATAATCTCATTGTTAAAAATATACACCTTATTTCTAATCTGAATTTGTCTAGCTTTAAACTTCTAGCCATTGGTTCATGTTATCTATCTTTGCAAGACTGAAGAGCTATCATCAAATAGTAGGTACCTATGGCGTATAATCAAGTCACCCCTTAAACTTCTCTTTGTTAAACTAAATAATTGAGCTCCTTGAGTCTGTCAGTATAAGGCATGTTTTCTAATCCTTTAATCATTTTCATAGCTCTTCCCTGAACCCTCTCCAATTTATTCAACATCCTTCTTGAATTGTGAATGCCAGAACTGGATGCAGTATTCCAGCAGCGGCTGCACCAGTGCCAAGTGAAGAGATAAAATAACCTCTCTACTCTTAAATGAGATTCCTTATTATACATACATAGGCCACAGCATTGAACTGGGAAATCATGTTCAGCTGACTATTCACCATGCCCCCTAAATATTTTACAGAATCCCTTATCCTCTAAGTACTAGCTACGTTCTTTGTTCCCAGATGTATACATTTCAAAATGTAACCATATTAAAATACATATCGTTTGCTTGTGCTCAGCTTACCAAGTGATCCAGATCAGTGACCCGTACTATTCATTATTTACCACTCCTCCAAATTTTATGTCATCTGCAATTTGACATAATTGCAATTTGACAAAATCAGTGGTGATTTTATGTTTTCTTCCAGGTGATAGATAAAAAATTTAATTGACACAGGGACAAGAACTGATCTCTGTGGAACCCTACTAGAAACACACCCATTCAATGATGATTCCCCATTTAGGTTTTAAGTGTGTGAAGGTGTGTATCCCAGACTTTTCCTTTAGAGCATATCCTGTGGTATCTGAGTGCCTGGCTGTAGATAACAGGATTGAGGTGGAAATCAATGAGGGAGTTTAGTTCATCTGTCCAGAAGATTAAAATATCATTAATGTAACAGCTTCATGGTGTATTTTCACCAAAATTCTTCCTCTAGATGGCTCATGAAGAGGTTGACATACTGGAGAGCTTGTACCCAGGTTTGGGGTTTTTGGCTGGTTTTGACATTTGTTTTGTTGTTCTGGATGACGATGAGTGGATGTGTTCACTAACTCTATTGTCCTTGTCTGTTATTGTCCCTTATTGTCCCCTTTGTGTTATTTGTATTGTTAAATTATGTAAAAGGTCTCTTAACACATGTGTTTTAACTTTTAACAATTTGTTTGTTTTTGTATTTAGCTGGGACTCTTTCTCCAGACCTGAGAGACCTGAGGAAGAGCTCTGTGAAGCCCAAAAACCACCAGCAAAACAAAATAAAGGATATTCTTACCTGGCCTGTCTCTCAAGTGGATTTTATATCATTCTAGTTTTTACCAAGTCAAACACCTTACAGAAGCCTATTTGCATTGAAACAACACTATTACTTTTAGCAACCAGACTTGTTATCTCATTTAAAAAAAAGAAATATATCAAGTTAATTTGACAGGATCTATTTTCCATAAACCCATGGTGCTTTGGTATTGATTTGTTGACCAAACTGAACCAAAGTCCAGTAATGCTTTATGGATAGGCCAAAGGTGAAGTAGAAAAACCTTGCCTGAGAAGCTATGGTGCTGATGTAGCACTGACAGTTTCACCATATAGGGAATGGAATTGTACTAAGAACTGTGAAACTGGCTCTTGCAAACAGATGTATTAACTAAAATGTGTACAATTGCTTCATTGCTGTAACTACAAGTGTGATTTGAAGGAGTATTGTGCAATTAAAATAAGATAGTAGCTAAGGGTAAACAAAGTATGGTCTATAGAATACTTTTATATCTATGGATTGTACTCTCAGAATTCTTTATAAATTTTGCTGTGGAAACTTACTGGGAGCTGAACTGTTGCAATCTTGATCCTGTGTACGTGAAGCTCTGTTTTTTGTTTATATAAAATCTATCTGGAAATAAGATGGATATTCTATTGGGCCTTGTGAAAGCAATCTATCAGGTACAGGGCCTGGTTAGTGCAAGATGCCTCAGTGCTTTGCAAAACATGTAGGGAGACAGAGGATAAATTAATATTGTATCTTATATTGGCTATTACATATGTTCTTGTATAACTATGAATTGTATTTGAATTCAGCTCTTCTCAGGATACTTTTTTTTATGTTAAGCTGTTTAACCAAGAGGAAATGTGAATTGTTTTAATTTCAGTTCTAAGTGTGGAGATATACCAAAAAAATACCAGGATAAAATAAATGATCTGGTTGATGCTTGACCAACATGGAGGCTGTACCAGGATGCAGATGTCCCTATGTTTTTTCTAGCTTCTAAACTGTTATGTTGAAAATAAGGTAAGGAATTGTTAAGAACTTGTGCAAAAATCTTGGATAATGTTCCATCAATCGTAAACAACCACTCTCTAAATATAAATAGGCTTGAATGCAAACCTTGGAAACAGGTCTTCACTGTGAGGTACAACATTGCAGACTGCTTTACAAAGAAGGTAGTGTCTGACTTCTTTTCGTGTTGTGCTGTTTTTGTCTTTGACTAATCAAAATGATTGAGCCTGGGTAATCAACATCTCATGTTATTAACTAGCACTGAACCCTAACAGATTATTTTACCCGTTTAATTCGTCATTAATTGAGGTACCAATGTCACACTGACAGGCCTATAATTACTTGAGTCAGTCTGTTTACCCATTTTA
The DNA here is from genome assembly GCF_016161935.1 of Mauremys reevesii. Lineage (NCBI taxonomy): Eukaryota > Metazoa > Chordata > Testudines > Geoemydidae > Mauremys > Mauremys reevesii. The sequence goes on from NC_052625.1 coordinate 72,988,611, forward strand.
AATGTTGGCACAACATTTGCTTTCTTCCAGTCTTTTGGAACTTCTCCAGTGTTCCCAGACTAATTGAAAAGCAACATTAATGGAACGGTGAGCTTCTCAGCCAGTTCTTTTAAAATTCTTGGATACAGGTTATCTGGTACTGCTGATGTAAAAATGTCTAACTTTAGTAGCTGATGTTTAACATCCTCCTGAGATACTAGTGGAGTGGAAAGAGTATCATCATCCATCATCATCATGTATTATGACAACTATCTGTTTTCCCCCGAATACAGAACAAAAATATTTATTGAACACTTGTGCTTTTTTTGCATTATTATTGATAATTCTACCATTTCCATTTGCTAATGGACCAACATCATTGTTAGGATTCTTTTTTGTACCTAATATGTTTTTAAAATCCCTCCTTATTCTCAATTGCCTTTGCTTCCCTTGCCAATTTTCTATAATTCCTAGCTTCTGATTTATATTCATTACTACCAACTTCCCCCTTTTTCCATTTGTTTTATATATTTTTATATATCTGTCAAAAACAAGGAGATGCATCTGAAGAAGTGGGTTTTTACCCATGAAAGCTTATGCCCAAATAAAGCTGTTAGTCTTTAACGTGCCACCAGATGGATCGTTGGTTTTTGTGGATACAGACTAACATGGCTACCCCTCTGATACTCATATATCTATCTTCACTTCACTTCCAAACCAGGTTGGTTTTTAAACCAACATGACCACCTTCCTTGATTGTGGCTTTTTTGGGCATCTGGTAAAGTGTTATTAAACAACTTCCAATTATTCACATTTTTCTAATTAAATTCTTCCTTTCAGCTGATTTGGCTTGTAATTGTTTTCAGCTTTGTGTAATTTACATATTCAAAGCACCAAGTATATATATTGCTGGTCTGGACTTCATTCTGTTTGTACATCGAGTCATGATCATTTGTACCTAAACTACCATTATCTTTTAGTTCTGTGATCAGTTCCTCTTTATCTGTCAAGATGAGGTCTAATATAGAATTCCCCTGTGTTGAATGCAATACTTTTTGATTTAAGAAATTGTCATCCATAATAATTAGAAATGCCAAGGATGTTTTTAATACTGTCAGCAAGAGAGCTCTGGCATATGTCACTCAAATTGAAAATTCCCCATGATCATGCAGCTTTCTCCCCTACACTTCATAGATAGGTGTGTAATGAGCTGGTCATCCTATTTCTTATTATGACTTGATTGTCTGTAGCTAATACTCCATCTTGTGCTTTGTCTGATAGGACATTGATCCATAAGCATTCAAGATCATTTTCTTCTGAGTTATCAGTTACTCAGAAATAGATAATGTCATTTTTGATAAAGAGTGCCACTCCCCCACCCCTTTTGCTCACTTGAGCCTTCCTAAACAGGTTATAAACATTGATTTTTAGCACTTCAATCACAGAAATCACCTCACCAGGTTTCAGTAATACCAACTAGATTGAACTTGTTTCTAAATAAGCAATTCAAATTCCTCTTGTTTGTTACCCAGGCTTGTAGTATTGATGTATCGGTGATTAAAGAATTTCCTCTCTCCATGTCCTTTGGTTAATTTTGTTCTCAGTATTTTGATTTTCTGCTAAAGGAGTGTTCATATCTTCCCTTCTTTTTACTTTCCCCTTTTGTTATTAGTTTAATGCTCTCCTGAATAGCCTAGCCAGCTATGTCCCAGAGGAGATTGGTCCCCATTCTGCTGAGGCCATCCAAACTAGACAGCCCCCACTCCTTCTAAAAGGTAGACCAATGTTGCAGAAAACCAAAACCCTTCACCCTCTACCATGTACCTTGTCAGTGGTTAGGAGGATAGGTTCTGGTTTTACAGAAAGTTGCTGCCACCTTCATTCTTTAGTTGCATTCTTCTACAAATTTAAAAAGCTTCATCTTATACCATGAATACTGAATGTGTATATACATTAATGGAATGATCTTCATTAGCTGGACTTAAGGAAAAACAGGTTATATTTAAGGTTCGGTAGCTGGCCTTGTGGAGATCTAACAAATACTGGAGCTAGCTTGGATATACTATATATAATAACTTAGCACCTCCCAAAGTGTTTTACAAATGGAGAATGATTATGGTAAAAACTATACACACATCTCTGTGGCCATGTCTGGGGTGAATTGGGGCAACTCTTTAACAGCACATGCACATTATATAACAGTTTAGGTCAGGAAATGAATATAATCCAATTGAAAACTGAAGGAGAAATTAGGTAGAATATAATTAGCTGAGTTGGAAACTGGCCACTGTGCTTTTTCATTTTGCTCTGCCAGATTATCTAAGAGTCATGTTGCATAATGTTTGGATGTCTTTCAAGATTTTCACATTTCTGAATTTTGCCTCCTGGCCTGCTATTTTTATTCTATATTATTGGGAGCTCGCTTTGAAAAACTTTCCATACGTTTTTAATAAAAATTGTTCTGGCTGGGGGCTTACCCTTTTCAGTACTTTACTAAGCCAAAGAATTTAAACAGAGAGAAGTTATTAGCTTTTTTAATTAGCTTCCTAAGGCAGAGTTTTTAGATGGATAAGTTAGCTGTTGGCTGTAGTAAAATGTTCACTATCTTGAAAAAAGAAACATTATCAGTGAAAGTCTTCAGAACCTGTTTCAGGTAGATCAACATGGATCTAATCTGATCCGTAAATAAAGAACAATAATCACCAGTGCCTTTGTTCATTAGCCACAGATGGCAAACATCCAATTCAGTGAAAACTGTGCATGATTTTAAACACTGACATTATATTCCATATCACTGCAAACTTCCAGTCTGTTCTTCACAACAGCATCATGACAATGTTGTATGTTGTTGTTGATGAATTATTGATTCCAAAAATATTTCAACTGGGAGATGTGATAGACAAAATTCAGACAGTGAATTTGTGTCAATAGGTACAACTCCATTGCAGTCAATGCAATTATATGAGGACTGAATATAGACAACTCTATTGAATATTTTAATTTCTTCCTCCATTCAGTTCTTAGACAGTTGTATTTGGAGTTTATCAATTACTAACGATATATATGCTACGGAATTTAAGAAGTAAAACACATTATTTATAGATTTTATTTGGCGAACCAATTTAGATAAAATAAAAGCTGCCCTGAACCTTTGCTCAAACTGGAACTAAATAAAAGTTGGTGTAAACCTCTGCAGTTGTTGCTTTAGGCTGAGACTGGAAGTAGAAATAACAAAATAGTACACCAAGACTTATATTAAATATTCCTAGGACATATTATGGAGCTGGAGGCTCCTTGAAACAAACCTGCCCATAGAAAGATATAGTCAGGTGTGCAGGATTTTTTTAAGGTTGTTGTACTTTCTTGGGGCAAGGACCTTCTCTTCTTATGTTTGTAAACTGTTATACAGCCCTATATAAATAATAACTGGGGCATCCTGAATTAGAGCTTCTCTTTTTTCTGATATTTCCTTTTAAGATTTCTTTCTCATAACTCAGTGGATTCTTGTGAAATATAGACCATTTTTATGATGCTATTTAGCCTGTAAGTGCCTGAGAGCAGAGACTTTATTCTCTTCTCAAAACACTATGGACATCTAAGGCACTGTATAAAGATGTGATTTAATTAGGAGTAGGAGCATCGAGGGTTTCCACAATATCTCTGCTACAAGATAGAATGTTCTTTGCCCCTTCACTCTAGCATTATTACTTGATTCACAAATGCATAAGGCCACAAAGGACCAATCTGATGATCTAGTCTGATCTCCTGCATAACTAGGGACCTACCAAATTCACAGTCCATTTTGGTCAATTTCACGGTCATAGGATTTTAAAAATCATAAATTTCATGATTTCAGCTATTTAAATCTGAAATTTCACAGTGTGTAATTGTAGGGGTCCTGACCCAAAAAGGAGGGGTGTGTGTGTGGGGGTGGGTGGGAGGGGTTGCAAGGTGGTTTTGTGGAGGGTTGCAGTACTGCTACTTTAACTTCTGCACTGCTGCTGGCAGTGGTGCTGCCTTCAGAGCTAGGAAGCGGCGTCTGCTGGCAGGGAGCCCAGCTGTGAAGGTAGAGCCCCCACTAGCAGCAGCACAGACGTACAGGTGGCATGGTATGGTATTGCCACCCTTACTTCTGCACTGCTGCTGGCAGGGCGATGCCTTCAGAGCTGGGCACCCGGCCACCCAGCTCTGAAGGCACTGTAGAGGTAAGGGTGGCAATACTATGACCCCCTAAAATAACCTTGTGACCCCACTCCAGCAACTCCCTTTTGGATCAGGACTCTCAGATTGAGAAATGCTGGTCTCCCCCTTGAAATCTGTATAGTATGGGGGTAAAAACACACACAAAAACCAGATTTCATGGGGGAAGACCAGATTTCCTGGCTGTGATATTTGGTAGGGCCCTATGCAAAACACAGGTCCTAAAACCTCCTTCAATAATTTCTGCATCAAACGCATAACCTCTGTTTGAGCTATAGTATATGATTTTAGAAAGACATCCAGACTTTATTTCAAGACTTACGGTGAAGAAGAATTCACTTATAGTTGCAGAAGCTTTGTTATAGATACTGAATTGAAGAAAAACTCATCAGGTTTGCTGTGGCTTGAATATTTTTACTAAGCCCTGGTCGAAGTTTCAACAAACTGCGGCCTGTTTCTGATTTAAAGTGGAAACCATGTAAAATTTGGTTGTGCCTGATAGACCTAAAACAGAAGAAGCTATTGTGCCCTGGTGCTTTGGAGCAGAGGTTTGAAATTGGGTAGCGGGACAGCCTGAGATGCCTTTGCCATCCCCAGGAAAATTTGGCCAAATTATAAACCATTGAAAAATCTCAATTCACACATGCTCAGTAGTGACTTTTTAGGGTTTCGCTGCTATAGTCTCTGAAGATGCCATGTGCACTAAGCATGTTCCATCCCCACAGACCTCCTATATGCTGACTGGACTGTGCATGCGCCATCCCCTTAGTGACTGAACATGCTCCAGCTCAGGGCTGCTGGGGGCTGAGCTGGACGTTCCCTGCAATTGCTCCTCCCAGCTGCCAGAGGCCATAGTGATGCTGGGAACTGGTCTCCCCTGAGCTTTCAGTGCTCCCACTGCTGGCTCCAGGTGGTGTGCAGTGGAAGAAGGAAGCTGCCTGGCTCAAATATGGCGGGGTGAGGAATTGCGGGTGGGGAAGAAGGGATGCAGGATGTGGGGGAGATGGGCAGCAGGAGCTGGGAGTGGGGACAAGGCCAGCAGATGGAGAAGGGAAGTGCAAGGAGCCAGTGAGAGGGGAGGGAGTTGAGGATGGGGAAGGATAGGTGCGGGAAGGTGAAGGGGTGTCACAGGGCTGGTCAGGCTGCTCTTGCTACTGGCAGCTCACCAGATTGCTGTGAGGGGGTCCAGTCCTCCCTGTGCTCCATACCCCTAATTTTTGTTGCCCTTCTCTGTACCTTTTCCAATTCTAATATATCTTTTTTGAGATGGGACAACCAGATTTGCATACAGTATTCAAGATGTAGCCGGTACCATGGATTTACATAGAGGCATTATGATGTCTTATTATCTATCCCTTTCCTAGTGGTTCCTAACATTGTTAGCATTTTTGACTGCTGCTGCACATTGATCTATGCTCTATTACAGTTGTCTTTAAAGTGGGGGGTGCGCACCCCAAGGGGTGCGCAAGAGGATTCTTGGGGGTGCATGGCAGGAGGAGTGCTTTGCTTTTTTTGTGCTTTGGCAGTTCAGGTGGGAGTCTGAGGTGTTTGGTGTTGGTGTTGGGTTTTTTTTGTTTTTTTGCTTCAGCGCGGCAGGGTGGTGCATGCTCAATTTTTTTACTGATAGGGGTGCATGATCAAAAAAGTTTGGAGACCACTGCTCTATTGATCTATGACCTAATCTATAGTCTGAGTTTTCTGGTGCTTCTGCACTGCTGAAGACCCAGTGAGATTTCACTGTGGAGCAATTTCTGATGAGGATGTGGTCAGTCTTCTTCATGGTCTGTCCATTGTTTGAAATCCAACTTCAGCTATGATTGTTAAGGTGGCAAAGGCAGGTGCCAATAACAGACAAGCTTTCAGTGGCACACAGTATCAAAAGCTGGGTAGAATTTCATTTGAGGAACCAGAATCAAAGGGACCTATCATGGTTTCATACCCAGTTTGATCACAGCCAGTCACGAGACTGCAAGTGCTCAGAGGTTTTTAGTGTGTCAAATGGTGGAGTTGACTGGAATTTTGCTACTAGCTGGTGGTGGAACAAGTGTGTGTGTGCGCATTGGTTCATGGCTTTCACTGTGTTTCTGCAGAACTTTAGGTCTGTAGTAGGGATGCATTTTTCACTGGCATATTCTGTCAAACTATCAAGTGGATATTCTGATGTGTGAAGCATCACATTTTAATCAAGGCTGGCCAAAAAGTATTAACTGAACCTACACCAACGATGCTGCCTTGAATGCGGAGAGAATATTAGCCCCACCCAACATGCCACCCACACAGTAAGGTTGAACGTCTCATGGCAGAAGACCCATGTCCAAGAGCTTGGAGCTGAGCCACCAGAATCCCTGGATAGGTGGGGTCAAGTAGCATGGAGAGCATTAATGAGTTCATCTACCTAGGCTGCAAGCAGAGTTCAAAGGGTTGCAGCAAACTGGATGTTCAATGAACTGGTCTCACTGCCTCCTGCATTAAGTTCATGTCTTGCTTATGGGAACTGTGACAGGGCGCCTGCCCCGTACTAGCCCTGAGAGGATTAAAACCAGCCTAGGGCGGCTGAGTGGCAGGGAGCCAAAGGAAGGGCTGCAGGGGAAACAGCCAATTAGGGTGGCGGCTGGACCAGCCAATCTGAGCCCAGCCAGCCCATATGAAAGGAAGCTGCAGACCCGAGCGGGGAGTCTGCTGCAGGGAGCCCTAGGGAGAAGACTGGCTTCCTAGAGGGCTACAGAGAGACCAGCACTTGGAGAAGGGCAGGTGCTAGCAGGGACAGGAGGAGCTAAGGAGAGCTACTGATGGGCTGCCAGGACTTACAGGCTTGAGGCCCTGGGAAGGAGGCAAAGGAGTTGGGGCCAGAGGCAGGAGTAGAAGGAACAGCGGCTGCGGTGAAGTGGCCCAGGGAATAGAGCCCGTGAGCTGGAAGGAAGAGGCAGCTGGAAGCTGCTGTTTGCAGGGTCCATGGGCTGTGGCCTGGAGTAGTGAGCAGGCCTGGGCACCTTCCATGCCCCCCCCGAAGGAGCCGACCTGGCTGGGGACTGCCAACCTGCTGCGAGGAGTGGCTGGACTCTTGCTGGAGGAGTCCCCCGGAAGGGGTGGGGGAACTGGATGGTGACACAGCAGATGCTGAGAGAAAGGCGCCGTAACTGGTCTGCAGGTAGAGGCGAGGACGGAAGAGTCACCACCTGAGGGCACATCTGTAGGGACAGAGCTAATTCCTGAAATGTCCTGCAGGAGGTGCCAGTGTGGTGAGTGACCCTGTGACAGGCACAAAAATGTCTTTGTGCTTAAAGAAAGTTCTGGATCTATCAAATGTGTGTACTACCTGTATTGCTATATGGATCAGACACCTGGACACTCTTACAGGCAGACTTGGAGCAGCTAGAGGTGTTGCATATGTGCTGTGTCGCTGAGTATAAAGTTGTTTGACTTTGTGCAAAATGTCATAGGCCACATCACAGCAAGATTTTTTTCAATTGCTCATATTCAAAACTGGCATTGAACGCTCTTCAGCCATGTTGCCAGGATGGATGAAAACACCCCAGCACACCATACTCTCTATTGATTTCCATGGGGCTGCCTCAGAGTTTTTTGTGAATTTGCAGGATTGAGCCAGCTCTGGGTACTTCACTCCACACTGCCTGGCGTGACACCATCAACTGCGGTCATTCTGGCTGGTGAGCAGTCCTCAGTAAAATATGCTTGTTTGGTGGTGATGATGTAAAAGTGGGTACTGCAGTGTTGCTTGTGCTAGTCATATTTATAAAGATCTGCAACTAAGTACCCAATCATGTGGGCCAGCACAGATGAAGATGGCTAATTATCTCAAAAGTTTTTTTGGCAAATAAAATTGTGCCTTCTCAAGTTCATTGTTCAATTTGTATCCTTTCATCAAATACAATATTTGCTGATGCTGTATTTTGCAATCCTTGTAGGAATTTTTACCGTGCTTCAGAATGCACAGAATGGAGGTGTGTGATTGGAAAAAAGATTGCTGAGAAACGAATCAGATATGCCAACTGTAATATTCACTTAGAGTGCATGGTAAAGCAGAGAGATTACTAGGCGGGCTAGTAAATCACACTCAGTTGTATTTTTACTTTCAAATTCTCACAAGATCACTTCAGAAGTTCACTTCAGAAAAACAAAGAAATAAGAAAATGGAGAAAACAAGGAAAATTACTACTTTTGCTGCTTTAACTTTCATTCCAAGGAAAAGTGAGGAACCACAAACAATGGAAAATGGAGGTACTTTTCCAAAGTAGTGCTCTTTTTTTGTGAAATGTGGTGAGCAGTCTGAATGAAAACTGCATGGTATGTTTAACTTAACAAGCCATGAAATTCAAAATGAGTTGCTGCGCATTGCAGCTGACCTGGTGAAGAAACATAGTCAAGAAAATGGAGAATGTTAGATTTTATTGCCTGATTGCTGATGGACACTCTTAAAGAAGAGCAACTCTTAATCTGTGTGTGTTATGTAGGTGCTGATTTAAATGTACATGAGAGATTTCTCCTGTGTAAAGATTGCTCTGGCTCATGAAGTGCAGAGGGAATTTACAATAGTCTCAAAGAAAGAAATGAAAAGAAACAGTTGGAATATACACCATTCTTAGGGTGGCTCAGGTTTATGATTGGGTGAGTGTTCTCAGGCAACACTAATGGGATACAGCAAAATATTAAAAATCACACACACACCATGCCACATATGCCAATTGTATGGCTCACAAGCTTAACCTTGTTCTTGCATATGCTTGTAAAATAAACAAAACTGTGCTGGGATTTTTCAGCATTATGGGATCACTATATTGCTATTTCTCCATGCCTGGGCACCACAGACTGTACAGCAGGAGTTGGCAACCTACGGCAGGCGTGCCAAAGGTGACACCTGAGCCAATTTTTGATGGCACATGGGGCAGGCTGAGCCGCTCAGCCCGCCACTGCTCTGGGGTTGCCACTGCTGGCTCCTTGCCAGCTGGGGTCCCGCCACTGGTCCCACTCAGCACCCGCTGCTGGCCTGGGTCAAGGAACCCCAGGCTGGCAGCAGGCTGTGACCTGGCTGAAACCTCAGAGCGGGGGCGGGTGGAGATGCTCAGTCCACAGCCGAAACCCCAGAGCTGGGTGGGCTGACCTGCTCAGCCCGCTGCCGCTCTGGGGTTCTGGCTGCTGGTCCCTTGCTAGCGGGGGTCCCCGCCGCAGCCCCACTTACCTTGCTTCTGGGTGGAGTTCCAGCGCAGGCCCCTTGCCAGACAGGGTTCAGGCCTCTGGCCCTACCAGCTGCCAGCTCCACTCACCTCAGCTGCCGATCTGGGGTTCCAGCTGGTTAACAACTGATCACTCAGAAGCCGGTGTGCAGCTTGAAGTATCCAAATACGTACCACCAGACATTGGAAAACTCAGCAAGGAAAAGCAAGGAAAAGGATTACACTAAACTAATAAGATCTGCATTTTAATTTAATTTTAAATAAAGCTTCTGAAACATTTTGAAAACCTTGTTTACTTAACATATGGCAGTAGTTTGGTTATATATTATAGACTTATAGAAAGAGACCTTCTAAAAAACATTAAAATGTATTACCGGCACGCAAAGCCTTAAATTAGAGTGTATACGTGAAGACTTGTCACACCGCTGCTGAAAGGTTGCCAACCCCTGCTGTACAGCATTCACTAGGAATCAAGCCTGTTCAATAGACTAGTTTGAGTGATCCACATTGGGCAAGCAGATGAAGAAATGTCAGTGCATGCAAATCCACCTTGAAAATTTTCATCCAGTGTCTAAATGAGCTCAGCCGGCCAGGAGGTAATCAAAGCTTTGTTGAAGCAAGTGGTTTACTGCAGCAAGTGCCAAAAAGTAGATTTTATTATATGCCTTGTAGTTTTTGATCATCTGCTGTCATTCAAGTTGCTCACAAGGCACTGCAAGCCAAAAATGCCACACTCTCCTCAACAGCAAAAGTAGTTAGTAACCACTGCAACTTTGGAAATATGAGAAATAAAAAATTATGGGGCAGCGTCTGGGCTGATGTCTTGCAATAGGGCAAAAATGTTGGAAACTTTATTGTGGGAGAGGAAGACAAAAGTGTTTAGTGGCCCACGAAGAGTTTAAAACTGAGCAACTTTGTGTTGTACTTGAGGTGTGGAGAGAGAGAACATTTTCCGAATGAGCCATTTAACTAAGCAAAAGCGGTGCCAGCAACTTCCCTCTCCCCACCAGTTATTAATGCATTAACAAGGGAAATTAAAGGTTTTCTGAGGAAACATTCATGCTTGCCAAAGTGCAGATGCTGTTCTGGCTTGTGAACCTGTCAGAACTGACAAAGTGCTGGAAATCTATGGGAAGATTATAGGAAGCAATGCCAGTTTAGCAAAATCTGAAATGCAGATTGCATGTTCCGATACTGAATCTTGTAGAGATGTGTAACATTAGAAATTCTGAAATCCCACATGGAGCAGCCTTGGAATAGCCCAGTTTCTTTAAGCTGGTTAGCACGTATATTCCCTGTTGGCTTAGAAAAACTAAAATGTCCTTCGCAGCTATGCATCAATTTAAAATGCACTTGAGAACAATGAACCAGGAAAGGTTTTTGTCTTTGGCTACACTGGTCTTTGAATATAACATCACCAAAGACATTAATTGTGCAGAATTTGTGAAAATTTGTGCTTCCGTGGCAAACAAATAACTTCTATTGGAATAAAGAAAATAAGAGCAAGGTTTTTATTATTCATATTCTTGCAGCTGAATGTGTTTTACTATTGATTTTAAGTGGACTAAAAAAAGATAAACAGATTAGCAGGTAGGGTATGGACAAATGCTGTATGCAGTAAATCAATTTTTTTTGTATTATTATTTAGTAGCGGTCCCTTACTTTAATGTGCAGCTTGAATATGTATGCTAATATATGCCATCGGTGATAAAACTACTGCTGTAACTATGAACTACACAATGCTGAACACCACATAATGTTCCTGACCACACTAGCTATTAGGTTTTACTGAGTCCTCCCCCAAAAATATTTTCACCCGCTGCCTATGGTCAGTCCTGTACTACCACCCTTTGGAATTTCAATCCAACATGAAGGTAAAGAGGCAATGGAGGAGGTAAAGAACCCAACATCCAAAATGGAGCCTTCAGTCTGACACTGATACATATGAAGAGGCCATAGTATCAAACAGAATTCTTAAGTTGTACAGACAGATTCCTCAAATCATCACAAGGGGAAGGGCAGGAGCCATAGAAGGGGAAAGAATAGGAGTATGGGTGGTGAAAGAGCAATGGCAGGAAGAAGGCTACAATGGCAGGAACTGGGAACAGGAGCAGAGGAATGGGAATGGGGGCAGGAGCTAAAGGTGAGAGTCAGGAACTCGGGAGAGGGTTGATAGGAACAGAAAGGTTTGTAGAGACAAGAATACGCTCCTTCCTGAACTTGGACATGAACCCATTATACCTACATTTTTTTGCCTAGTTTTACAACAGGGTGCATAAAAAGCACTAGCAAAGTCAGTACAAACTAATATTTCATATAGACAATGACTTTTTTACTGCTCTATATACTATACGCTGAATGTAAGTACAATATTTATATTCCTATTGATTTATTTTATAATTGTATGGTAAAAATGAGAAAGTAAGCAGGTTTTCAGTAATAGTCTGCTGTGACACTTTTGCATTTTTATGTTTGATTTTGTAAGCAAGTAGTTTTTTAAATGTGGTGAAAATTGGGGGTATGCAAGACAAATTAGACTCCTGAAAGGTTGAGAGTCACTGCTCTAAATCAAATATATTTTTTAGCGGGGCCTAAATTTTCTTCCTTGAGTACTGAAGGGAAAAATGAGCTCATATTTTGAAATTTCTTTAACTAGCTGCTGCTGCTGTTAATATATATGTATGGGAGGTGGATTTGCTGAGTGAAACTTGAGCTATAATTCCATGTTATCCATCCTAACAAACAAAGTGTCCTTTTGATCTAGTGTTCACTAACACTTAGTGTTTTTGCATCTGAAAATCTTTCATTAATAAAATATCATCTCACTGTTGCCATCAATACAGATTGTGGTCCAGTGTCATATTGCAGCCTGAGAAAATGTACTGCCACATGCTGCTGCCAATAATCGAGAACCACTGCTATGTTGTTCCTTCTCTTTCACTTCTGTGGTGCTCATTAGTCAATTAAGCCAATGAATCTTAGAATGCCCAAATAGATTACCTAATTGCATTTGGTTCTACTTTTTACAGAGCTGGCACAAAAGCTTCCTCTGAATGATGCCTCCTTCTCTCTTTACAATCCCCCTGCTTCTCCTACATCGGTTTCATCCTTCTGTTTTCTTCTGGATCACAGCTTAAGCAGTATCTTTTCTTCAGAGTTGTAATCCTTTGTTTAACTGCATGTCCTTGCCTTTGTTTCACTGTGTCTATGCTACGGACCTTGCAGCAGCATAGCTGTGCCACTCTCCTGCCGGCATTATTAAACCACCCCCAACAAGCAGCATTAGCTATGTCAGCAGGAGAGCCTCTCCTGCCAACATAGCACTGTCCACACCAGCACTTTTGTCAGTGAAGCTGATGTCGGCCAGGGGGTGTGTTTTATTCTAACTTCCTTTTAATAGCCACCACCATTGCCACTCTTACCTGACTGATCTTGAATCCTCCTCTGTTAATAGGACACATTAGAATAAACCATGGTTTTCAAAACTAGTTGAGGGTATTAGTGGAACCTGGCCACTCAGTCACTTGCAAATTTTCTTCATCACTATAACATCGCTCCCTGGAATTTCGTAAGTCAGTTTAGAATGACTGAAACAGAGGCAGTAACCAATATTAAAAACACTGTGCTTTGCTCTTTCCAGCTGTGACAACACCTGTTTATTTTCCCAGCTGGCCCTGTACTTACCATTTTTAGATGCTATTAAGTCAACACTCTGCACCAGACAATTTCCCTCAGATTGAACTGGCTCCTCTGTTAAATCTGGCAGTTCGTCCCCAGTGCAAAGTTTAGAATCAGAGACTGTTTTTTCAACTCACTATCTGCTCATTGTAAGTTTTTTATCTTCCCTTTTGTGATAAAAGTGGTGAGCTTTCTGTAACTGAGGTGTGCTAGGTGGAGATGTAGGCATGCTGAGAAGATTTCAAGGATCTCTGAACTCAGACATTTAGAAAATGGCTCTTCTTGGCCAATACAAACATTTTACTTCTATGAATATGGAATAGCTTACTGTAACAGGATAGTATATTGTCATGATTGAAACTGCTACCCATGAGCATCTAATATACAAATGATAGGACAAAAATTTTTTTTTGGAAAAATCTGAGCGTTTCAGAGAAGAAATAACCAGCATAATACACACATTTTGTTCCGTTAATTTTTAATATTGGTAAGGTTTTGGAAATGAAGTCTGGTTTGGAGCACTCACAATTAGCTGAACACTCTTCTTTTTCGTATTCATTTGTATTACTGTGCTGCCAAGGAGTCCCAGTTATGGGCCAGAACCCCAGTGCGCTGGGCAGTGCACAAGCACAGAACAAAAAAGTTGGTCCTTGCTCCAGGGAGCTTACAATCTAAGTATAAGACAAGAGATTCATAGATTCTAGGACTGGAATTCTAGGATTAGTTCATAAACTAAAATATTTGCCAAGTTACCTCGAGAGGTCATCAAGTCCAGTCCCCTGCCCTCATGGCAGGACCAAATACTGTCTAGACCATCCCTGATAGACCTTTAGCTAACCTACTCTTAAACATCTCCAGAGATGGAGATTCCACAACCTCCCTAGGCAATTTATTCCAGTGTTTAACTACCCTGACAGTTAGGAACTTTTTCCTAATGTCCAACCTAAATCTCCCTTGCTGCAGTTTAAGCCCATTGCTTCTTGTTCTATCATTAGAGGCTAAGGTGAACAAGTTTTCTCCCTCCTCCTGATGACACCCTTTTAGATACCTGAAAACTGCTATCATGTCCCCTCTCAGTCTTCTCTTTTCCAAACTAAACAAACCCAGTTCTTTCAGCCTTCCTTCGTAGGTGATGTTCTCTAGACCTTTAATCATTCTTGTTGCTCTTCTCTGGACCCTCTCCAATTTCTCCACATCTTTTTTGAAATGCGGTGCCCAGAACTGGACACAATACTCCAGTTGAGGCCTAACCAGCGCAGAGTAGAGCGGAAGAATGACTTCTCGTGTCTTGCTCGTAACACACCTGTTAATGCATCCCAGAATCACATTTGCTTTTTTTTACAATAGTATCACACTGTTGACTCATATTTAGCTTGTGGTCCACTATGACCCCTAGATCCCTTTCTGCCATACTCCTTCCTCGACAGTCTCTTCCCTTTCTGTATGTGTGAAACTGATTGTTCCTTCCTAAGTGGAGCACTTTGCATTTGTCTTTATTAAACTTCATCCGGTTTACCTCAGACCATTTCTCCAATTTGTCCAGATCATTTTGAATTATGACCCTGTCCTCCAAAGCAGTTGCAATCCCTCCCAGTTTGGTGTCGTCTGCAAACTTAATAAGCGTACTTTCTATGCCAACATCTAAGTCGTTGATGAAGATATTGAACAGAGCCGGTCCCAAAACAGACCCCTGCGGAACCCCACTTGTTATACCTTTCCAGCAGGATTGGGAACCATTAATAACTACTCTCTGAGTACGGTTATCCAGCCAGTTATGCACCCACCTTATGGTAGCCCCATCTAAATTGTATTTGCCTAGTTTATCGATAAGAATATCATGCAATACCATATCAAATGCCTTACTAAAGTCTAGGTATACCACATCCACCGCTTCTCCCTTATCCACAAGACTCATTATCCTATCAAAGAAAGCTATCAGATTGGTTTGACACGATTTGTTCTTTACAAATCAATGCTGGCTATTCCCTATCACCTTACCACGATGATGCTGCAGAAATCCAGGCCTTACTTGCTGAGAAGCACCGCCTGCATCGCGCATATCAGAACAATCCATCCTCAGTGGCAAAGAAGACTACCTTTATCAACGCTTGCAGAACAGTACAGAACCGACTGCGCAAAATGCGGGACTTGTGGCTGAGCGCCAAAGCAAATGAAATACAGGCATACGCGGACAGGAACGACTATAAGCAGTTCTATGAAGCCCTCAACATGCTCTATGGTCCACAGGCTTCTGGGAGCTTTCCCCTCCTGAACTCTGATGGCACTGTGCTCCTTACAGAGAAGACGCAGATTCTCCAGAGATGGACTGAACATTTTGAAGCAGTTCTCAACTGCCCCTCAGTCATCAATGATGAGGCCATCGACAAGATGCCCCAGGTTGCAGTCAATGACTCCATGGATGCTTCATCAGAAGAGGATGAAGTGAAGAAAGCCATCAACCAGCTGTCAAGTGGCAAATCCCCAGGATCAGATGCTATACCAGAGAGGTGTACAAAGTCGGTGGACCAGTGCTGCTACGGAAACTCACTGAGCTGTTTCAGTCCTTCTGGAAGCAGGGATCCATTCCACAGGAATTTAGAGACGCGTCCATCGTGCACCTCTATAAGAGGAAGGGCAATCGCCAGGTATGCGACAATCACCGTGGAATCTCGCTGCTCTCTACAGCGGGGAAAGTTCTTGCACGGGTTTTGTTGAACCGACTGATCACTCACCTGGAGCAGGGCTTACTGCCAGAATCACAGTGCGGCTTCTGCAAGGGGCGTGGGACTATTGACATGATCTTCGCTGCGCGTCAGCTACAGGAGAAATGTCAAGAGCAGAACCGTGAACTCTACACAACTTTTGTGGACCTCACGAAAGTGTTCAACTCTGTCAGTCGCCAGGGCCTGTGGCGGATCATGTTGAAATTCAGCTGTCCAGACCAATTCATACAAATGGTACGTCAATTTCATCACGGTATGATGGCTCGTGTCCTGGATAACGGTGAAACATCTGAGGCCTTCCCAGTCACCAACGGCGTCAAGCAAGGGTGTGTTTTAGCACCCACTTTGTTTAGCATGATATTCTCTGCCACTCTGACTGATGCCTTTCAACACTGCACTGAAGGAGTAGGCCTGAAGTACAGAACCGATGGGAAACTATTCAATCTGAGGCGACTGCGTGCCATCACCAAGGTGAAGGAAACTGTACTTCGAGACTTTCTCTTTGCCGATGATTGTGCTCTGAATGCTAGTACAGAGCCAGAAATGCAAGCCAGTATGGACAAGTTTTCATCTGCATGCAACCGCTTCGGCCTTACCATTAACATCAAGAAGACTGAGGTCATGCACCAGCCAGCTCCCCACACTCTGTACTCAGAACCGTCCATCACTGTAAATGGACAGAGACTTCAGGCAGTGGACCACTTCACGTACCTGGGCAGTACCCTTTCTCAAGCAGTGTCAATCGATGAAGAAGTAAAGTGCAGAATTGCTAAAGCCAGCTCTGCATTTGGCTGATTGCGCTCCAACGTCTGGGAACGTCGAGGGATCAGCCTACCAATGAGGCTGAAGGTCTACCGAGCAGTGGTGCTTCCAACTCTGCTGTACGCCTGTGAGACGTGGACTGTCTATCGGAGTCATGCACGAAGGCACAATCACTTCCACACTTCCTGTCCGCGAAAGCTTCTAAAAATCAGATGGCAGGACAAAGTGCCCGATACTGAAGTCCTTATCAGAGCCAGTCTGCCGTCAGTTCACACACTGCTGATGAGAGCCCAGACCAGATGGGCTGGACATGTCGTGAGAATGTCAGACGAGCGCATTCCTAAACAGCTCTTCTACGGGGAACTCGCCCAGGGAAAGCGCTCCCATGGAGGACAAAAGAAGCAGTTCAAGGACACGTTGAAGACCTCTCTGAAGTCCTTTGAGATTAACACCGCCACATGGGAAACCCTCGCACTGAACTGTCCAGCATGGCGCAGCCTCATTCACACAGGCAGTAATACCTCTGAGGTGAGGCGTACTGCTGAGGCTGAAAGAAAGCGTGAGCTGCGCAAGTCCAGAGCTGCCCGCACATCATCGACAGTGCCATCACATGTCTGCCCAACGTGTGACAGGACGTTCCATGCCCGAATCGGACTGATCAGTCATCTTCGGACGCACAGAGTCCGGTCATCGAAAGAATAAGTTGTTGAGGTCTTCATTGACAACGATGGACGAACATCACCACCTTCCATGTGTTTGCAGATGATTTTCTTAATTACTTGCTCCATTATCTTCCCTGGCACAGAAGTTAAACTAACTGGTCTGTAGTTTCCTGGGTTGTTTTTATTTCCCTTTTTATAGATGGGCACTATATTTGCCCTTTTCCAGTGTTCTGGAATCTCTCCCATCTCACATGATTTTCCAAAGATAATAGCTAGAGGCTCAGATACCTCCTCTATTAGCTCCTTGAGTATTCTAGGATGCATTTCATCAGGCCCTGGTGACTTGCAGGCATCTAACTTTTCCAAGTGATTTTTAACTTGTTCTTTTTTTATTTTATCTTCTAAACCTAGATGGATACAGACAGACTGGGGAGTCCAAGGAAAGTACTGGACAGCATAATAAGTTGCTGGTTTGCAGAGGCCACTGCCCAACTGTTAAGTTTTTATGTAGGCATCACATCAAAGGAGAATTTTGAGGAGGGATTTGAAGGTGGATAATTAGGTAGCTTTGCAGATGTTTTTGGAGAACACGTCCCAAGGGTATTGGGATACAAGGGAGAAAGCACAAAAGTGCTTGTTAGAATATTTAACAAGCAGGCAGTAGAGGTAAGCATTGACAGCCCCATAACTACTGAGAGATGTTAGGCTGGGTGGGGATTGACTATAAAGGTGTTTGAATACAAGCAGCTTATGCTTGATGCAATAAGAAGAGGGGGAGTGAGTGGAGGGATTCAAAGAGGGGGATGACATGGTCAAAATGACAGGCTAGGAAATTGATGTTCACAGCAGCATTCAGGATAGATATGAGTAGGGCAAGATTACATTTGTCAAGGCCAGAGAGGAGAATGTTGCAGTAATTGAGATGAGATGATGGGCTTGGATAAGAGCTTTAGCTGTGTGGATAAATAAGAGAGGCTGTATCTTAGGGTAGGTCCATACTTACTGGCCGGGTCGACGCGGAGAGTTCGACTTCTCGGAGTTCGAACTATCACGTTTAATCTAGACGCGATAGTTCGAACTCCGGACGCGCTCCCGTCGACTCCGGAACTCCACCACCGCGAACGGCGGTGGCGGAGTCGACGGGGGAGCCGCGGACTTTGATCCCGCGGCGTCAGGATGGGTAAGTCAGTCGAACTAAGGTAGTTCGACTTCAGCTACGCTATTCACGTAGCTGAAGTCGCGTACCTTAGTTCGACCCCACCCCCCATTGTAGACTAGGCCTTACAGAGATCTCTTATCTACTATGAATAGTTTCTTTACCTCCCTTAATATGTTTAGTTGTTTTGGTATTTTTGGCAGCATAAGCAACAAATTTAGGTTTGTTTTGCCATGGACTTCAACAGGGCCATGATTTCATCCTTGGTAGCTCTGAAATGGGAAAATCTGACACTAAATAATATATTACAAAATAATACATAGATATTAGACACTGGAATATACACTACTGCAATAAGAGCCCTTTTGGGAAAAGACGCTGGATTAATAAGTGGTTATTCTTGGGTAGTTTGGGCTGTTCATTTTGCCTGATACTCTAATTCTACTCTCTGCTACATCTGTGAAACTCTGTTAGTGAGAATTTCACAAGTGTATCTGGGAGCAGAGTTTGTCCTCAAATCTTTGTGTACATGAGCAATATCTTGTGTGCTGTTTTCCCTTTGTATGTATTTTTTGTGATACAAGGAATGATAAAAATAATAGAAAAATATTCTTCCTTCAACCTGCAGTTTGTCAACACCTGGGTAGTATAGGATATAGTGTGACTTGAAGACTTTCCATCAATCCAAATGGTTTTCAGAAATGTTCCTATAAATATTTGCCAAGTTACCTTTGTCACATTGTAAGGTGTCTGTGTGGGAGACAAATAGCAAAAGTCTAATCTAACTTTTAGCATGTTTTACAGTGAAGGGGAGAGTAATAAGCATCTCTGGGGAAAACAGCTGACTGAAATGCTTACTGTTTTCCTAACACTTCTTCCATCTGCTTCATATAGTATTTCGTCTGTAAATATCAAGTTTAATGAAATTTACTCTGCCAGTTGGAAAGTATACTGAAGTGGGAATAACAATCATCCAAATTCTGACTGATGTGTTTACTATAATAAATGAGCTGGCTGAAAGAAATTTGCCACAGACAAAATCCACTAATTCCAATAAATGCCATCTGAAAATGTATAGCTGTCCTGGAGATTCTTACAAATGAAAGGATGGCAATATTAGATCTTATATCTGTTTTAAGTGGATGGATCTAAACTACATAACGCAGAATTAGAGAGAACATATAATGACATACAATGAACTTTGAGGTGGTATTTTACTGAGAGAGGGGTAAATGAGTAGACCGCCATTCTAGGGTGAGGCATTGGAACTAAATCATATTAATGAGCTAAATCTATCTCTGTTGTAACTCTACTGAAGTCAATAGTGTTGCACAATGTATTAACTTGACTAATTAATTAAAGTGAAAGTTGGGCCGCTGCAGGGAATTTAAATTAAAAAGATATTTGGTTTCTCCTTCAGAGCTAATACTCTTTCTCAGTCAGGAAGAACCTTTTTAAAATCATATTTATTTCCCCACCCACCAGGGGCAGCTCCAGGCCCCAGCACGCCAAGCACGTGCGTGGGGCGGCATGCCACGGGGGGCGCTTTGCCAGTCGCTGGGAGGGCGGCAGGCGGCTCCGGTGGACCTCTCGCAGGCATGCCTGCGGCGGGTCCGCTGGTCCCGTGGCTCCGGTGGACCTCTCACAGGCGTGCCTGCGGCAGGTCCACTGGTCCCGCGGCTCTGGTGGACCAGCAGACCGCGGGACCAGCAGAACCTCTGCAGGCACGCCTGCGGGAGGTCCACAGGAGCCGCCTGCCGCCCTCCCGGCGACCGGCAAAGCGCCCCCCGCGGCATGCCGCCCTGCTTGGGGCAGCGAAATGTCTAGAGCCGCCCCTGCCACCCACACACACAACAGATTGGTTGTTAATTTAGACTAGTTGCTTGCTTGTTTTGGAGGGGAGTGTTCTTGCCCTTCCCTAGTACAAAAAGTTATTGTTCATAAACTAAAACATTTTTAAAGATATGAAAATGTTTAAGATGTTTAAAAGTTGAAAGTGTTATAGGATAGTCATCATACATCATGAAACTATTTTTAAAACGAAGGCCTGTGATCTATTTCTAGTCTGACACTCTACCTAGAATGAAATGGCAGCATATCTGTTTAGAAAGTGTGAGGTAACGATTTTTTACCAATTAGCTCTTTTTATATTATACATATGTTATGCTATACAAAGCACACAGGATCTTTTCAGGGGGAAAAGGCAAATACGCTGGATTTATTGAAAATACAATAGTTAGCATAGGCTTTTCACACACACACACACACACACACACACACACACACACACACACACACACACACACACACACACACACACACACACACACACACACACACACACCTGCCAGTTGATGTTTATAGTTACCAGTCTGTTGTAGCTCGAGTCAATCTAATGGCCAGTTAGATTGAGCACGAGTGAGGAGCTGGGCTCTGTCGGTCGCGATCTGATGCTCCGAGGCTTCGCAGGACTGAACCCAGAGTTCCATGGTAAAACACCCCAGCTTTATAGCTGTAAATTCCCATTTGAGTCCATGCATTTTGCAATGTCATCATGTCCTTAAGTGGTGTTAATCTTGGGGTTTTCTGCTGTTATCATTTGATGGTTATTGTCGGGCTTCCCATCCGTTATCTCCTATTTGTTGTCTCACCTTTGGGGAACCCTGCCCCACCTCTGAGGTCATCAGTGTTGCTAACATGTTCAGCATTGGATACAATGGATGTTTTCTGATTGTCTTCTGGTCTTTCCAAGTCTCTCAGTTTTTCTTGACCATCTGGACATTTGTGATGGCTTTCACACCTTATCTTTTCCTGATGCATGCATTCCTCAGTCACACAAACAATCTCTTACAGAAACCTTCAAAGGTATACAGACAGCAGTATTTTATATTCAGCAGAATACATTGTAAATCAAGCCTTGCTAAATCTTACAACTAAAACAATTCACATTGGGGCTTCAGGCCCTCAATGTTCCTCTAATCTCCTTAACATAGACACAATACAAGTTCCTGTCTCTTACTTTCTAAACCTTAAAACAAATAAATGTATATTAACTAGACTGCCTAATTTGTAATACATATAGGAAACCATAATAGACATTATAACTTAGCTTAAAACAAAAGGGTGACCATAATCAGTCATAAGGATTGTTCTGGTCTGTCATTCCTTTCTGCTATTCAAAAAGGGTGGCTGGCAGGATGAAATCAAATCATACATTAATTCTCATAGTACAATTATAAAATCCTGCTCCTACAAACACACACTTTTAAAGTTAATTTTGTACTTGTGAAAGTGGCTTGATTGACAGCTCTGGAGGCTGAAGATTATAAATATTTTAGTAAAACCTATCGTTACATTTTTAATTTTTTTTGTAGTTCAGTGCTAGTAGTGACAAGATAAAGCTGCATTAGGAATAAACCATTCCTTATGCTTCTTAAACTGCATGTTTTTTCC
This sequence comes from Mauremys reevesii, assembly GCF_016161935.1. NCBI lineage: Eukaryota > Metazoa > Chordata > Testudines > Geoemydidae > Mauremys > Mauremys reevesii. The sequence continues at coordinate 73,010,416 of NC_052625.1, forward strand.
CCCTCTCACTCTCTAAAAAAAATAATCTATGGAAAAGGTAGCTGCAAAAGAAGTGTTCAATAAAGCACATCTTTTGTTGTATAAAATGTCTGCTGGTGAATCAGAGTGGCTGAGATGAATCCTGTTTTCAGCATTTTTGGTAGTGTAAAGTGTAAATTGAAGCCATTGGTGTGTTCTTTAGTCAGCACTGTATTAACTCAGGGAATAAATAATGCGTGTGCTTTTCTCTTTAACATCAAACATGGTGGCTAAAAAGGGAAAAGTTCAAACCGTTCCAGGAGTTCTAACGTGTAGAGAATTCTGAATTCCAGTGTTTACTGCAGAAAGGATTTGTCAGATATAAAGGCTATGGTACAGTAAACAGAGCAAGGAATGAAAATATAAAGATGGCTCTTGCTGATATTATCTTAAAAGAACAGGGTGAGAGAAAGTGGTACAGTGACAGCATAAAGTGCAGTATCTCTGTTTCTTGTGAAGTAGTAAGAGGAGTGTGTGTTCTTATTCCTGTAAATTCATTTTAAGAATAGGGGACATACACTCCAGAGTAGTAGCAATGGATAATAAGCCACATTTAGTGTGACTTCACAGAGAGCAAGTTCAGACGTATAGTATACAGATTAACTGGCTATAATTGTATTTGTTAAAAAAAAAAAGAATACTTGACAGTGTCTTTATGCTTTATGTAATTGTGCATCATGTTATGTTGGGTTATGCTGCATTACAGCAACTATGTGAGACAAAAAAGAGAACCACAGTGAAGTTTCCTTAGCTTCTCATGTCAATGAATGGAAACCACAATCTCTTATCGTTCATGCTGTGAATTTTCAGAATAGTTTCCGAAGCTGATCTTTAAACTGAAGATTTAAGCCCCAATCCACCAAATCATTTAAGCACATGCTTAACTTTAATCACATAAACTTCCACTGATTTCACATGCTTAAAGGTAAGCACATACTTAAGGCCAGCAAGGCACTTAGAGAGAAACCATGTCTCTTATAGATACAAAAGAACCAGATTATCTCAATATGTGTTTGAGCCATATAGATTGTTTTGATAGGTGACATTTAAAATGGGTATCTCCTTTGAATACTTGGGCATCTTTAGTTTCAGGTCATGAGGCAAAATATTCAGTCACCTCAAGAGATAAGTAACAATGTGTTAATACTCCCCAAAAAGTATCCCAAGGCACCGAAAGCTATAATAATGTATACAACATATACTGTCATTATCAATATCTTTTTCCAACAACCCAATTCAATTACTAAGTATTATATATAAACAGAAAAAAAAGTTGTTAAATTTAAGTTGCTTTCTACTAATATTTGGGTATATAAAAGTGAATGGGAATTAGTGCTTGAATAAAGAATGTAAGTTCAGGACCTTAAATGTAGTTTATTAATTTAATATTAGTGATTATAGCTTTTTAAAACTGTAGCTCTGCAGAACAAACAAGGATAAAAAGTATATTTGTCACTAAATTAATAACATCTGACTCTACATGTCTGTAGGGAGCATATCTGCTGAGTAAGGAGGAGAATTTTTTATAGTCTCTTCAGGTAAACACTATAAAGTGAGTTTTACTCTATCTATTTGAGTGCATCCAGGCTGCCCTCCAACTATTTTACAAGCCTTCACAGGATCTGATTTCCTTTTTAAAAACATGATGAATACAAATGCAGCTGGAAATGTCAAGGTGTACAGTGCTGTTGGGGAAAAAATGTAGCTTTTTGTGAAAAGAATGAGGAGTACTTGTGGCACCTTAGAAACTAACAAATTTATTTCAGCATAAGCTTTCATAGGCTAAAACCCACTTCATCGAATGCATGCAGTGGAAAATACAGTAGGAAGATACACACACCATGAAAAAATGGGCGTGGCCATACCAATTGTAACGAGAGTAATCAATTAAAGTGGGCTATTATCATCAGGAGAAAAAAAAACTTTTGTAATGATAATCAGGGTGGCCCATTTCCAACAGTTGACAAGGTGTGAGTAACAGTAGGGGAAAATTAGCATGGGGAAATAGTTTTTACTTTATGTAATGACACATCCACTCCCAGTCTTCAAGCCTAATTTAATGGTGTCCAGTTTGCAAATTAATTCCAATTCTGCAGTTTCTCGTTGGAGTCTGTTTTTGAAGTGTTTTTGTTGGAGTATTGCAACTTCGAGATCTGTAATTGAGTGACCAGGGAGGTTGAAGTGTTCTCCGACTGGTTTTTGAATGTTGTAATTCTTGATGTCTGATTTGTGTCCATTTATTCTGTCCGGTTTGGCCAATGTACATGGCAGAGGGGCATTGCTGGTACATGATGGCATATATCACATTGGTAGATGTGCAGGTGAACGAGCCTCTGATAGTGTGGCTGATGTGGTTAGGTCCTATGATTGTGTCCCCTGACTAGATATGTGAACATGTGTTTACCTATATCCGGTTAGATATACACATGTGTCTGTGTTTACCTATATCCGGTTAGAAGTTTAACAATGTAGCTTGTAGATGCTAATTCTCTTTCATGTCTTAATTGCCTAAATTACATATGTGACTATGTCCAGTTAACCTTAAGATCAAAGATGTGAGAGATACTGCAGTACACTAATAATATCTATGTTGTCGTCAGCTTAACTAATTGCTTTCTGAGTATGCATAGGAAATAGAAGATTAGCTTCAAAGATCTGTATTTGCCTATTCTTTCTGGGGAGAAAGCCCTATTGTGACAAATGCTATGAGGAGGCTTGTCAGCCCCTAGAGAGTTATAAAGGAAAGCCTCTGGCCTGATCTTCTCATCTCAGGCCTTCTTCAAGCTTAACAGGGAAGGTCGAAGCCATAAAACTGAGGTCTCCAGGTTTACCCTGGTTTACCCTGGAATTCTCATGGAAGAATTTGAACAGACTCTATGCCTGGACTGTCTATTGGACTATAACCCTTTAAATTGATTCCAGAAAGACTTTTACAAATCACCAGTCTCACTATCTCTGCTATGAAACCGACCTAAAGACTTTACACATTTGTATGTATATTGATCTTTTAACCATTTGTAACTCTCTTCTTTCTTTTTCCTTTTATTATCATCTCTTTAGTTTTAGTTACTATAGGATTGGCATCAGTGTGATTATTGGGTAAGGTCTGAGACTCATACTGACCTGGAGATAAGTGTCTGGTCCTTTGGGATTGGTGAACCTCAAGTATGGTGAATTAAGTTTTCCATAACACCTCACTATATTAGACTCGGTTCTTGGTTGCCTAGATGGGCGCCATGAGGTGGAATGTTAAAGGGGACCGTGTTTAGCTTCTTATTAACTAGTCTGGTATTGCAGAAACTGTTTTGGCTTGGTTAATGTAAGTATAGAATAAACCACCAGTTCTGGGGATAGTCTGTCTTGAAGCCTGTCCTGAGTGAGGCGTTATCAGTGATCCATCCAGGCACCTGATCACATTGTTTACTAGAAGTTTAGTGATATTAAAAAAAAACAGCTGTTGCACTCCAGTGACTCTGCAGTGTTGAGTATCAAGTTCCCTGCTCATACATTGTCTTTTTCTTTAAATGATGATCAAGCCTTAATGCTTCAAGCTTTTCAGTCCAACACTGTGGCCCTGACAGCACTGAGGCAGAGCCTTTGAAGCTAAAGATTACCAAAAGCACAGAGCAAATCAATATTTTATCAGTTCAGTAAGTATTCCCTATCTACACTATCAGAGAGTCTCTTTGTTTTTCATTAAAGGTTCAGTGCAAAATTAATCCCTCACTTAGGGTGGTTTTCTCACTGTAACAACTTAATCATTTGATATGAGGCAGACTGAACTTTTGATTGGGATGGCGCGGAGAGAATAATATGCCTTATTCCTGGAGAGAGACACTCTGACCCAGTTTTCAACTCAATGAAATTTTCATGCAAAAATAACAGAGGGATTGTGATTACATAACTCTTCGTGTTTGTAGTGTATCGGAGGGGTAGCCGTGTTAGTCTGGATCTGTAAAAGCAGCAAAGAGTCCTGTGGCACCTTATAGACTAACAGACATATTGGAGATGAGCTTTTGTGGGTGAATACCCACTTCGTGTTTGTAGTTCTTCTTTTGTGACCCTGCTTTGCCATAGTGCAGGGGTAGGCAACCTATGGCGCGAGCTGATTTTCAGTGGCACTCACACTGCCTGGGTCCTGGCCACTGGTCTAGGGGGCTCTGCATTTTTATTTAATTTTAAATGAAGCTGCTTAAACATTTAAAAAACCTTATTTACGTTATATACAACAATAGTTTAGTTATATATTATAGACTTATAGAAAGAGCCCTTCTAAAAATGTTAAAATGTATTACTGGCACGCGAAACCTTAGAGTGAATAAATGAAGACTTGGCATACTACTTCCAAAAGGTTGCTGACCCCTGCCATAGTGCATTCACGTGCTCTCAGTAGGCATTCAGATGTTCTGATACTCTTCTACATACTGGATGGCTGTTCTTCCCCTGCCCTTTTTAAAAAAAAAAGTTTTGACCTCAACCCCCTAAATAGAAATAGCCACCTTTTTAATGCCACTTAAAGATTAATAGTGAGACTGGAAATAGAAATGTACATTAAACATATTATATCAAAAGGAAGCTTGCGGCGGTCTTTGGTCTGGTGAAATAAGACCCATCTCAAAACAGTCATGTTCTTTGTCAAGGGATTATTTTTTCTTACTTCTATCAATATTTAAACCTTATTTTTGTAAGACCTGAGCTGTCAGAGAATAAGTACAAATTTGCAACCAAAACTGCATATTCTCAAGGGATTCCTTTTCTATTTTCCAGTGTTTAAGTATTTGATTTTTTTTGTTTTCTTTTAATAGACTTGAAGTAAAGAAAAACACAATTGAATTTTATTGTAAATTTCTTTTCTGATTTAAGTTCAGATGACTTTTAGATTTAAACGGATAAAAATCTGTAATGAGTAAAGAGCCCATTTTAGGAGCACCCAAGAGTGTATTCTTGAATTACGTAGTTGAAAAGTACGTAGGTGCCTAAATATTGCTCTTTACTAAGTTATGTTGAAGTAGAGAGAGGGTAAAAGGAGCGGGAAAGAATCAGCTGATTGTCTTTCATGTGGGAACGAACGATACGGCTAGATTCTCGCTGGAATGTATCAAGGGAGACTATGCCAGACTCGGGAAGACGCTCAAGGAAATTGAGGCTCAGGTGATCTTCAGTGGGATTCTGCCTGTTCCTAGAGAAGGTCAACAAAGGTGTGACAAGATTATGGCGATCAACAGATGGCTCAGGCAGTGGTGCTATAAGGAGGGCTTTGGGATGTATGGCCACTGGGAAGCATTCATGGACAGAGGACTGTTCTCTTGGGATGGACTTCACCTGAGTAAGGAGGGAAATAACTTCTAGGATGGAGGCTGGCACAACTGATTAAGAGAGCTTTAAATTAGGAATTTGGGGGAGATGGTTGGGAGATGTCCAGATAATCTCCACGCCAGAATTTAACATTGAGAGGAAAGAAAACAAAGTAAGAGAGGATACAACTGTGGGCAGAAGAATGGACATAAGGAGGAAGGGTAGTGTAGATACCAGTCTAATTGGTGATACTGGTGGTAGAATCTCTGTGCCTAATCAGGTAAGTGTCAGTGAAGCCAAACAGCAAAAATTAAGATGTTTGTACACTAATGCGAGGAGCCTAAGAAACAAAATGGAGGAACTAGAGCTACTGGTGCAGGAAGTGAAACCGGATATTATAGGGATAACAGAAACATGGTGGAATAGTAGTCATGACTGGAATACAGGTATTGAAGGTTACGTGCTGTTTAGGAAAGACAGAAATAAAGGCAAAGGTGGTGGAGTAGCATTGTATATCATTGATGAGGTTAACTGTAAAGAAATAAGAAGTGATGGAATAGATAAGACAGAGTCTGTCTGGGCAAAAATCACATTGGGAAAGAAAGCTACTAGAGCCTTCCCTGAGATAGTGCTTGGGGTGTGCTACAGACCGCCGGGATCTGATTTGGATATGGATAGAGACCTCTTTAATGTTTTTAATGAAGTAAACACTAATGGGAATTGTGTGATTATGGGAGACTTTAACTTTCCAGATATAGACTGGAGGACAAGTGCTAGTAGTAATAATAGGGCTCAGATTTTTCTGGATGTGATAGCTGATGGATTTCTTTACCAAGTAGTTGAAGAACCAACAAGAGGGGATGCCATTTTAGATTTGGTTTTGGTGAGTAGTGAGGACCTCATAGAAGAAATCATTGTTGGGGACAACCTTGGTTCGAGTGATCATGAGCTAATTCAGTTCAAACTAGATGGAAGGATAAACAAAAATAGATCTGGGACTAGGGTTTTTGACTTCAAAAGGGCTAACTTTAAAGAATTAAGGAAATTAGTTAGGGAAGTGGATTGGACTGAAGAACTTGTGGATCTAAAGGCGGAGGAGGCCTGGAATTACTTCAAGTCAAAGTTGCAGAAACTATCAGAAGCCTGCATCCCAAGAAAGGGGAAAAAAATCATAGGCAGGAGTTGTAGACCAAGCTGGATGAGCAAGCATCTCAGAGAGGTGATTAAGAAAAAGCAGAAAGCCTACAAAGAGTGGAAGATAGGAGGGATTAGCAAGGAAAGCTACCTTATTGAGGTCAGAACATGTAGGGATTAAGTGAGAAAGGCCAAAAGCCATGTAGAGTTGGACCTTGAAAAGGGAATTAAAACCAATAGTAAAAGGTTCTATAGCCATATAAATAAGAAGAAAACAAAGAAAGAAGTGGGACCGCTAAACACTGAGGCTGGAATGGAGATTAAGGATAATCTAGGCATGGCCCAATATCTAAACAAATACTTTGCTTCAGTCTTTAATGAGGCTAATGAGGCACTTAGGGATAATGGTAAGATGACAAATGGGAATGAGGATATGGAGGTAGATATTACCACATCCGAGGTAGAAGCCAAACTCGAACAGTTTAATGGGACAAAATCGGAGGGCCCAGATAATCTTCATCCAAGAATATTAAAGGAACTGGCACATGAAATTGCAAGACCATTAGCAAGAATTTTTAATGAATCTGTAAACTCGGGGGTTGTACTGTACAACTGGAGAATTGCTAACATAGTTCCTATTTTTAAGAAAGGGGGAAAAAGTGATCCGAGTAACTATAGGCCTGTTAGTTTGACATCTGTAGTTTGTAAGGTCTTGGAAAAAAATTTGAAGGAAAAAGTAGTTAAGGACATTGAGGTCAATGGTAATTGGGACAAAATACAACATGGTTTTACAAAAGATAGATCGTGCCAAACCAACCTGATCTCCTTCTTTGAGAAGGTAACAGATTTTTTTAGACAAAGGAAACGCAGTGGATCTAATTTACCTTGATTTCAGTAAGGCATTTGATACGATTCCACATGGGGAATTATTAGTTAAATTGGAAAAGATGGGGATCAATATGAAAATTGAAAGGTGGATAAGGAACTGGTTAAAGGGGAAATTACAATGGGTTGTACTGAAAGGTGAACTGTCAGGCTGGAAGGAGGTTACTAGTGGAGTTCCTCAGGGATGAGTTTTGGGACCAATCTTATTTAATCTCTTTATTACTGACCTTGGCACAAAAAGTGGGAATGTGCTAATAAAGTTTGCAGATGACACAAAGCTAGGAGGTATTGCTAACACAGAGAAGGACCGGGATATCATACAGGAAGATCTGGATGACCTTGTAAGCTGGAGTAATAGTAATAGGATGAAATTTAATAGTGAAAAGTGCAACGTCATGCATTTAGGGATTAACAACAAGAATTTTAGTTATAAATTGGGGACACATGAGTTGGAAGTAACAGAGGAGGAGAAGGACCTTGTAGTATTGGTTGATCATAGGATGACTATGAGCTGCCCATGTGATATGGCCGTTAAAAAAGCTAATGCAGTTTTAGGATGCATCAGGCGAGGTATTTCCAGTAAAGATAAGGAGGTGTTAGTACCGTTATACAAGGCACTGGTGAGACCTCATCTGGAATACTGTGTGCAGTTCTGGTCTCCCATGTTTAAGAAGGATGAATTCAAACTGGAACAGGTACAGAGAAGGGATACTAGGATGATCTGAGGAATGGAAAACTTATCTTATGATAGGAGACTCAAAGAGCTTGGCTTGTTTAGCCTAACCAAAAGAAGGCTGAGGGGGGATATGATTGCTCTTGATAAATATATCAGAGGGATTAATATTAGGGAGGGAGAGGAATTATTTAAGCTTAGTACCAATGTGGACACAAGAACAAATGGATATAAACTGGACACTAGGAAGTTTAGACTTGAAATTAGACGAAGGTTTCTAACCATTAGAGGAGTGAAGTTCTGGAACAGCCTTCCAAGAGGAGTAGCGGGGGCAAAAGACTTATCAAGCTTAGTCTTAAAGCCAGATATGTTTATGGAGGGGATGGCATGATGGGATAGCCTAATTTTGGCAATTCATTTGGCACTTGATATTTGATTATCAGCAGGTAAGTATGCCCAGTGGTCTGTGATGGGATGTTAGATGGCGTGGGATCTGAGTTACTACAGAAAATTCTTTCCTGGGTGTCTGGCTGGTGAGTCTTGCTCACATGCTCAGGGTTTAACTGATCGCCATATTTGGAGTTGGGAAGGAATTTTCCTCCAGGGCAGATTGGCAGAGGCCCTGGGAGTTTTTTGCCTTCCTCTGCAGCATGGAGCATGGGTCACCTGCTGGAGGATTCTCTGCAGCTTGAGGACTTCAATAACTCAGACATAGGCTAAGGGTTTGCTACAGGAGTGAATGGGTGAGATTCTGCGGCCTGCATTGTGCAGGAGGTCAGACTAGATGATCATAATGGTCCCTTCTGACCTTAAAGTCTGAGTCTAGAGAAGAATATTATATTGGATTCTGAGAGACCGAACTTTTGAGTTTTAACCCTAATTCTGCCAATTATTTTCTACATGGTCTTGGGCAACTCATTAACCTCTAGGTGTTGGGTTGCTCCTCTGTAAAATGGAGCTCATGATACTTAGCCAGCTTTGTAAAACTTCCTGTAGATGAAAAGTAGACTATAAGCACAAAGTATTATAACAGAGAATTTTCAGCTCACTATCCAATTTGATTTCTCTATTTGTCATGTTTTGAAGAAAAGTTGTTGCAAAGCTGAATGAAAATTGGAATTTCTGTTCCAGAGCAAATTCTGATATGTCAACATTTCTCAGGATGAAAAGTATGAAAAATATTGATTTCAGAAATGTTTAAATGTTTTATTTTGAGATTTTTTTTGATTGAAATGAAATGTTTTGACATACTTGAAATGGAAGCATTTCTGTTTGGAATCGAAAATGAATTGTAATGAGTCAGTCTGACATTAAACAGCATCTGTCTGTGGTGCCTCGTGGGAGTTGTAGTTTGGATGCCTCTTGCCCCCATTCTCCGATATATGCCAGGCTCATTGGCCGGCCTACAGCTCCTCTAATACACCACATGCCTCAGTCAGATTTTGCAGAAACTGGATTTTCCACTGAAAAATCATTGAGGTGGAAAATTCCCAACCAGCTTTAGTAACTGCATAGCTGAAATGAAAACTTCAATCTTAGGGTACTTTAATGATAAGGATTTCAGTCATCTGGGTGGTGCAGGATGTGGCAGCCTACTAATTAAGCAGTGTGTTGTTTTCCAAGGAAAACTTGTGCTACAGGATCTGCAGTTCTGCCTATTTCCCCAACCCCACAGGTGAAGTTTAAGATGCAGGTTTTGAGCTGTAAAGCCTCAAGACTTGGGCCCTGTCCGAAATTATACATCTCCCCATATCATATTGCTGCAGTTGTGGGCAGAAGACCAACATGATTTGAAGACTCTTTTTGGTATAAAAAAGAGAAAGCAGCCAGCATTGTGTTGTCCAGGAAATGACTTCAAGCTTCCCTCTCCCCCTCCTCAATGGCCTGAATTAGCTTGAGTTTGTTGATTTCAGGACATGCTGCTCTACCCACCTATTTATCTGGAATTTGGGGAAGTAAGGAGCAGGGTCATATTAAACCCTTACATTACTGAAGCATCTACAGGTCAATGGAAGAGAGTGTGATTTGTGTGGGGAGGGAAGTATTGTCAGGCCTGAATTTTGCTATGGTTGATTGTTCATAGTGCCAAAGGTGCCTAGAACCTAGGATCAGTGCTCTTGTGTGTCTCTCTATATAAAATTCTTTTAAAATAATACAATGCTTCTCTAGTTCATGTAATTTTAAGTCACACTAAAACACATTGTCTTGTGGGCTGTGTGTGTGGGTAATATTTAATTGCGCAGCTATTGTGCTGAGTTCTCAAGTACAGGATGCTGTAGGGAAACTTAACGCTGATACTGTCTATGTCCTGTCTATTCTGTAAATCAACCCCTAAACAGGGGAGATGGTGTCTCCCTCCCAGCGGAGAGTCAAGACCTGCTTCCCTGGGCTACTTCCTACAAGTCTCTTCAGTTTGGGACACGGCCCCGCTAGGCCAGTAGCCTCAAGTGCTGGGGCTTATTTGCAGCCTCCTCCTGGCAGGGGAGTCCTTACTTGTCTTAAGTGGCTGTGCTGGCTGGCAGGTCGCTGATCTGTCCCTTGGGGCAGGCAGACAGAGAGCGCCTCCCTAGTCAGCCCCTAACTGAGCCAGGCTCCCTTCTTTTCTCCCCCTCCAGGCCTGGCATTGGCTGCAGGTGTAGCAGGGCAGGGCTCGCTGAACCCAAAGGTTCCTTCTTTAACCCTTGCTGTGCTGGACAGCAGTTTCTGCTCCCTCACACAATCAAACAAAAATACAGAGTTTGAAAAAGGCTATGATTTGTATGTGTGCAGCAGGATCCTTTATAGGCAGCTAGAGTGCCTCCTGAATGTAAACGATATTTACATTCAGTACATAAAAATATGATGATTTCACAATTTAAAATATGCCAAAATATAAGTGATACATTATCTTATTATTGGAAAAGATGTAACATATACTAAATAATGCTATTTCCATTAAGGTTAAGGTTTTCCTTTAAATGAAAGGATAGATTATTTAGACAATTGTATGCCCCCAGAAAAAAGCTTGACACCCCACGTGGGGGATATGGCCCAAAATTACAGTTATCTCTATTCTCGGCTAGTTAATTTCCCCCAACACATGCGTGCACACGCACGCACACACACACACACACACTTTGTGTCTCTGCTTAAGAGTAGGAAAGAAATCAAAGAGGAAATCGGTAATTTGTTGCCTCTTTTTCATATTATATTTCTGCTTGTGTCCTAAACCTGGTGTCTGCTTGGTTTTAGTTCATTAATAAGAGATACAATGTTCCCACTTTATTTTAGCTCTAGGCCTCAGAGCTGAACAGATGACAGACAGACTGTATTGTGAATACAGTACGTTAATATTTCAAACACGGACTTGCTGATGAGCCATTCTGAGTTTGATTACACTAGAAATACCCCAAGTAGCTGGCTGAATCAGATCTCTCAACAAATGAAACTGTGGCTGGCATAGTGTGCTTTTAGTGCTACTCTAATTTCATTTTCAATTTGATTTTCCTCCAGTATTGCAACCATCTCCAGGGCTCATATTTTATCCACTAGCAGATAGATGCTACAGCAAAACCTTCCCATCCTCCATCAGAGCCCAATGCTGTATTCAGTGGAGCATAAGTAGGGGTTAACAGCAGCGCTCAAAGGGACTGAAATAATTTCAGAGTAGCAGTCCTGTGACTTCCAACAGCCTCTGGCCTGTATTCTCTGAGCCCTGTCTCCTAATGATGTGTTAATTGAGTAATATTTGCCGAGAAGGTAGTATTACATCCCATTGTATTTACTCTTAGCTCCCTTGTGTTACCTGAGCCATCCTCCACAGATTCCTGTGTATAGCCAGATTACACACTGGAGATGTGTGGATCTCTCCCCTCCCCAATCAGAGAAGAGGTGCCACTTTAACAGCAAACCAATGGGGGACCACTGCAGACAAAATCTGCATTAACTTCTATTCTTGCCTATCCACCTTCTGGACTTCCCTCCCCAACATTCTTGAAGGGGCTTCTTGTGGGAGCCCCAACAGCATGACTCCTGTAGCACTCATGCTGGCCAAAGGCTGCAGTGATCCCAGGGGAGGCAAGGGCTGAGTGGCAGAGCAGAGGCAAAGGTCATCCCTTGCTTCTTGTGGATCCCCTGAAATCCGTAGGTTTGGGATGGAGCCTTTGGCCTCTTCTATTGAGGGCTTGGGGGAAGAGGGAGGACAAACCGTACCCGCAGATAGAATTTCAGGGAAACTTCATGTTTGACTCAATTTCTACTTCCTATGTGGGTTATTTCCACACAGGCAGGAATAGCGACCTTGTTGTGTTGTCTCTGTGCTTTCAGAAGGCGCTTATTCTCTTTCCAGTGAAAATCTCTTAACAGAACTATATTTGCTTACCGCTTCTTCAATCATTGTTACTGTATCTTTAAGCTTCCTAATTTCTCATGGGGCTAACTAAACACTAGCATATTTGGAGTTGCTTGGCTATATCAGGTGCCCACACACACAGGTAGGGAGACAGGAGTTTTAAATGATCTACTTTCATTCATTTGCATTCCCCCCTTTGGGGAGAAATGAGATTAAATAGGGAAACTGGATTGTTTAGGGGATTCATAATGGAAGTTTCATCTATATGTCACCAGTTAAATCAGCTGAGTTTGCTAGAGGTCGGAGTGGCCATTTTCTTAATAGTCTGAGTCCAGTTTCTAATGGACAGGTGTTCATATTATAAAAATCAGCACCACAGTTGGCACTAATTAGCGAGAATATTGGCAGTCTCAGCAAAGATGCCAAGAATCAAGTGGACATGAAAACTAAATTATCTCATCTATTGTGCTGAGTTCTCAAGTACAGGATGCTGTAGGGAAACTTACGCTGCTGCTTTCTGTCCTTTCTATTCTGTGGATAAATATCTGTCTTTGATAGCCCTGAAGCTCAATCTGGCAACTTTTGTGAGCCATAAATTCACTAAAAATAAAAACATTAAAGCAATAGGATATGGATAGCCAGTAACACTTAGAAATAAAGTGAAAATGCCAAACCCAGACACAGACTCAGCTCAGAAACCCTAACGTTCTTTATAACTGATGTGAGGGAATGAACGAACAAACAACAAACAGTAAGGAAACCATCTTAAAGATATTCTTCATACTATTTTTCCTTTTTGGGTGCATATAATTGGTGCTAGAATTAGCCTTTTTTCTGTCTGCAAATCATTCATGAACTAAATCATATTTCCACAAATGTATTCATTATGCATAAGTATTTGTTGAATAGTTTAGTGAAAAAATTTCACCTTGTGTGGGGGACATGAACTGTTTGCTTTAACTAGCTAACTATTTCTTGTTTGTTTGTTATTTGTGATTCATCCCTTAAGTCACATGATAGAGTATCTCTTCCTCAGCTGTATTTTTTTAAAGCAATAATTAATTCTGAATAACAAATGTCAAATAATTAATGTGAATTTCCAACAAGCTGTTCGCTGAAGTGAAAGTTTCACGCTTTGTGAACATTTTAAATTGACTTTTAAAATTCCACCTATTCAAATGTTTTGTTCGTCTCCTGTAAAACTACTATAACCTGTGTGATGCTGGTACACGATATGCTAGCTCTTGCCAAGGCTGTAGGTGTCAGCTGAGCACTAACAAATTCATAGCTGGAAACCAGACCACCTCACCTGTATGATAGTATTGTTCAAGATGCGTGTTAGATTTGTGAGGATGTGTTTAGACTCTATAAAAATGCTTGTAAGTTGCTGCATGTATTAGTATTACTTGTAATATCTGTATCCCATGGTATAAGGCAAGGGTGGCCATGTCAGTACACAAAGGCACAGGTACCACTCTTAATAATTGTATTTATCACCAGCTTTCTGTAGCACAAAGAGAAAACAATAGGATTTCCAAATACTGAGAGGAAAGCCCTGCAACTTTCACATAACTTCTACACTAAACAAATGAAACTTCCAACTATTTTAATGCCAGAGAGAGAGATAATGTGTTCCTGGTTAACCTCTGAAGATCTTTACTTTGTTACTAGCGATGATCGAGTTTACAGATTTATAGTAGTATGAGTGAGAGTGGACGAGTATGTGTATTGTGTTGGGAGATTTTGTGTTGACTTGTGTGCATGCTGAATGAGGGGTGTTTCTATGGTGAGGTGTTTGGGGTTCTTGTGTGTGCTGGTTGTGGTGTTCGGCTGGGATATTTGTGCTGAGTTATGTCCAGGGGGGTTGTGCTGGGAGACTTTGTGTTGATTTGTGTGAGGTGCATAAGAGGGGTGTGTTGTGGTGGTGGGGTTATGTGTTTTTTGACATACCGGTATATTTTGTAACATGGCAAACTGGACCAAGTAATCCACCATCTCCACAGTCTCCTTCATACAACCAATGAAACTGTTGCATGAAAATTAACTGTAGAATAAGGGTAGAGATTGGTTGAAATATGTCTCCTATCAAAATGGTCTAGGATCCTTGGCATGGCATAGACCAAAGGTTCTCAAACTATTGGGTGTGCCTTTCTGGGGAGGTGCAGGCATGCACCAGGAGAGGTGTCAGTTGCCTGTCTTTTGGCTATCAGTAGGGCCCTAACAAATTCCATTTTGGTCAATTTCACAGTCATAGGATCCTGTAAGTGATGCCAGCATCAGGAAACAGGCCATCCTACCTTATCTATATCTGTTGTCTTTTTTCAGAGGAAGCTGAATGAGTTAACAGAGCAAAAAAAGATTGTTGAAGAATGTAGCACTGTTAATATGAAAGCTACTGAAGCTTTTTATCTTTGTTTCTTTGCAAATTGGCAAACCACACAACACAGATGAGAAACTATTCCTTCCCACCACAAAGAACGTGTGCTCAGTGATGCAGGGAGAGAAGGCAGCAGCACAGTGATCCTGCTTTCCAATGAGACACTGTCATGTCGTATTGCAGATATGGCCACCGATGTAAAAGAGCAGCTCATCCAAAGTGTTCAGCAGAACTTGAACTATTCCATTCAGACTGATGAATCTACTGATACATTGAATGCTGCACACCTATTGGTGTATATTGGTTATGTTCTTCTGAAGGAAGAATTTCTGTTTTGCTGTATATGCCCCACATGAGCAACTGGTGAATAGCTTTTTAAACTATTACATAATTTTGTCCATAACATGAGCTTTGATTGGAGATATTATTTTGGAATTTGCAGAGATGGCACATCCTGTATGACAGGATGAATCATAGAATATCAGGGTTGGAAGGGACCTCAGGAGGTCATCTAGTCCAACACCCTGCTCAAAGCAAGACCAATCCCCAACTGAATCATCCCAGCCAGGGCTTTGTCAAGCATGACCTTAAAAACCTCTAAGGAAGGAGATTCCACCACCTCCCTAGGTAACCCATTCCAGTGCTTCACCACCCTCCTAGTGAAAAAGCTTTTCCTAATATCCAACCTAAACCTCCCACGCTGCAACTTGAGACCATTACTCCTTGTTCTGTCATCTGCTATCACTGAGAACAGCCGAGCTTCATCCTCTTTGGAACCCCCTTTCAGGTAGTTGAAAGCAGCTATCAAATCCCCACTCATTCTTCTCTTCTGCAGACTAAACAATCCCAGTTCCCTCTCCTCATAAGTCATGTGCTCAAGCCCCCTAATTATTTTTGTTGCCCTCTGCTGGACTCTCTCCAATTTTCCACATCCTTCTTGTAGTGTGGGGCCCAAAAGTGGATACAGTACTCCAGATGAGGCTTCACCAATGTCGAACAGAGGAAAATGATCATGTCCCTCGATCTGCTGGCAATGCCCCTACTTATATAGCCCAAAATGCCATTAGCCTTCTTGGCAACAAGGGCACAATTTCAACTTGTATCCTTAGCATAGCAGGCATGTGACAAGGGTACAGGCAGAGGCCGACGTAGCAGTCTGTAACCATTGTATGATCCCACAGACGTTGGCTGTCAAGAAGATATCAGAGGAGCTCAGCAATGTCCTTTCTGATGCAGTGAAAATTGCAAACTTTATAAAGAGCTGGCTAGTTAATTCAAGGGTTTTTGCCATTTTATGCAAAGAGTTGGAGGTAGTCTTTACACAGGTGTTACATGCAGAAGTTTGTTGGCTGTCCAGGGAGAAGATACTGACAAGACTGAACTGCATGAGGAAGTCCATATTTCTCTTGCTGATAGTAACTCTTCATTTGTACAGCATTTCAGTGACACTCAGTTTGCCTTGTTGGCATACCTAGAATCATAGAAATACTCTTCCTGTGTCACTTCAGTGAGGAGATGGAAATATTTTAATTGTTAGCGACCTGAGAGAAGCATGCATGAACAATCTAGAACTGTGGTCTTCTTGAGTGCAGCAGAGATCTCCTTGCATGGTTCCAACACTGGAAGACATTGTGTGTCAGTGTAGTAATTGGTCATTTGACAGTATCAAGGATGTAATTGCTCAACAGCTCCATGGAGGAGCATTTACACAAGTACATTCCTGAAGTGGCTTGGATCAGAAGTGCATTCAATTTTTAAGCCAAACCCTGCAAATAATTTTTCTTCAAAAGGGGAGGAAAGACTTACTGACCTATCAAGCAACAAGAAACTGTATTTTCACAAATGCCAGTCACAGATTTTTGGTTCAGTTGAATGTCAGTTTCCTAAGTTAACTCACTGAACTCTTAGGGTAGGTTTACATTGCAATAAAACACCCGCTGTTGGCCCGTGTCAACCGACTTGGGCTTGGGCTGCAGAGCTATAAAATTGCAATGTAGACCTTCTAGGTTGGGTTGGAGCCAGGACTCTGAGACCCTCCCCCTTGCATACCCACAAAGTCCTCATTCCTTTTTCTTTACCCTATCTATGTGAATCAGGCCTTTCAGCTTTGGCTGCAATCAAAATTAAGTGTCACATCTGTCTTTCAGTGGAAAATGACTTATGTTCCTATTTTTCTACACTGCAACTCTGAATTCCACTACTTTGTACATCTAGGAAACAAACTCACTCCTCCTACTGACAAGGTAGGAATGGTGGATACTGCCAAAAGAGAGAATTGTTATGAATTCCTAAAATATTATTGTAGTTTTATTTTAGCTGCTGCAATTTCTACTCTTTTTGGGTTGCTGGACTTAAGACCCTGAGGGGAAAAGGACACAGCCAAACTTACTTGGGGGTGAGTCTTTTGCTCATGGATTGTGTTATAAATCCTGTTTGTGGTGTTTCCCCAACATAATGCCGCATTGTTTCCTTCCTTTATTAAAAGGACTTTGCTACACTCAGACTCCGTGCTTGCAAGAGGGAAAGTATTGCCTCTTAGAGGTGCCCAGGGGATGGTATGTAATTGTCCCAGGTCACAGGGTGGGGGCTCGAGCCGGTTTTGCATTGAGTTGTTGAAATGGAACCCCAAGATACTAAACCCGGCCCTTGTTGCTACCAACTCAGACGGCAGAAGAGCTACACATGAAAAGTGCTTTATGAAATAAAATTAGTACTTTTGACACATGCTCTTATAACTATATTGATCAAAGCCATTCTACTTTATTACTCATATTCTTGCAAAGTATACGATTTTCAGGGTTTTTTTGTATTGTAGTAAATTATGCAGAGGCAGAATTGTTTTAGGTTTTTTTCTTAGCTTAAGGAGGCTCACTATGCCAGTGTGAGAACCCCTGGCATAGATACCTGCCTTGCTGTAGCTATACTGCACAAGTGTAATTTGTAAGGTAAAAATGGCTGAGAATTTTAAAAGAGGATGGTAACAGATGGCGAATCCCAGTGTTGATTGAACCTGGTGACATTCTGAACATAAAGATCCCTCAGCCATGCTTGTAGCTGTTTCCATCACACTGACTGAACAGACATTCTAGGCTTCAGAGTGACACACAGGCAGTGACAATCTTGGAATCTTGTATATAGATATTTTAAGCATGCAACAGTATGCATACAAACAGCTGATATGTTGCTTTAGGAGTCAAACAGTGTTAAGTGATTGCTATTTTAGCTGATAGGATATGCAATAATATGAACATTGGGTCTGATACTAAAGTCTTTCCTCAGATAAAACTCTCAGTTGTGGAGTAGTGCCTACATATGTTTATTTACATCATTGTTTTATAATACACTTTTAAATTGCACATGTTAAGAGTTAGCAACAATGCTGTATAAACTGGAATATTGCCAGCATAACTTTTTAAAAGCTGCTAGGTAAGAAGGAGCAGGCAGACAACATAATTGCAGGTATTGATGTCTTTTTGTGGTTTTTATAATGCTTTTAATCAATGTCTTTTCTTTTCTGCCTATCTTATTCTCTTAGTCATCCATCACAGATAGTGCCAGGTGAATGATCCATATCAAATTATGTATCCAGTGAATCTCACCTATTTTCCTATTTGTGAATTGTGCACAAATGGTCTTTAATGTATTGTTTGAAATTATTTGCTGAATAATTTCTACAAATAATTCTTAGTCTGTTTATGAAGAGGTTAATGCATATGTCATGATAGAATCAGGTTTTCTAGTACATATACATGGCATCATAAATAAATGGGAACACAACTCAAGGAAAAAACAGATTCAAATTATTTTAGTCAGGATAGAAGGTTTACAATAGTTTATTGAAGAGCTGTCTCTTTGAAAGTATGTATGTATCACACATACAATAATGAAATGTACTGCAGAAGAGAACTTCTTTTTCATATTAGTGTATCAGATTGCAGTGAAATATTTGTATTCTGTACTGCATGTTGCCAGCCAAAGCTCTCATGTTCTTTCAGGTCCATTTACTCTTTTCTTTAACATGTGGGGTTTTGTTATCATCCCTGATTATCAAGAGTGTTTCAGGGTAAGTATCTTGTCTCATCTGCAGTACAGGGAGGAGACGACCTAGTGGGGGATACATTTAAGTGGAGGACAAAAGACAGGTTCTCAGGGGGCCCAGTTGGACGCAGGCATTTGGGAGTCTGCTGTATTTGTGCCTCAGCTGAAGCTATCTGAGAGAAATCTGTGCCCAGGAGAGGGAATGTGTCCAGAGACAGAGGGGAGCATTCCAGAATGCTAAGTGACTCTGGCTAGAATTGGGCACAATGCTGTGTGTGGGCAGGGAGTGGAAGGTTGATTGTTCATATCTCACTCTATAGCAGACATCTCTCCTCTCCTGAATGCCATGCAGCTTGTGGGAGCCCTGTGTCCACAAACCACAGGGTAAAGGCAGCCCTAATCAATACAGGGTTTTATTGCCTGTGATCTCAGCCAACAAGCAAATGATACTGCTCCATTTGGGGGATTACAGTTTTAAAAAAGGCATTAAACTAATCAAAATCATGTCCTTACGATGATGATCTTAATAAGCCAGGGGCTCAATTTAATTAATTAATTGATTAATTAAATCAATCTGAGGTGGGATTTGAAGAAGGAATGTTTGGGTGGTTGGAGCACAGTGAACAGAGGGTTGCTTCTGATGTAAGAGGATGTATGAAAGATAGCAGGAAGCAGAGAGTTGGAGAAAGGACTGGGAAGAGCAGGGTTCATAAGAGGGAGTAGGAGCCAATGAGAACAGAGGAGGAGGGGAAGTCAAAATTATTCAGAGCCTTAAAAATGTGAGGACCAGGATAAATAGAAATTTGAGAAGCACGAAACTTCCTCAGCTCTCAGTGGATGATGTGGGAATTCTTGATAGGCAAATTGTTGCAGAGGATGTTGAAGATGTAATTAAGAATTAAAATTCAATAAAACTTCCAGGTCCCAATGGGTTTTCTGGAGGGGAATTATAGAGCTTTAAAGTAAGTGTTGGTAATTTAACTGTATTGTTTAATGGTATATTGCAGGAGAATGAGATTCCAGAGTCATGGAAAGAGGCAAAATTGTGGTCATTCCTAAAAAAGGAAATGATCTGACCAATTGTGCATCAGACAGATCTATTTATTTAATTAATGTGGATGCTAAAATTCATGCCAAGTTTCTAGCAAAGAGATTGAGTCTGAAATCTGGATATGAGGTGATTCTAGCTAGACCTTTATCCACATTTGAGAAGTTGACCCAGGACTGAGCTGGAACAAAAGGTTTGATTTCTAACATGTATACAATTTTGATTGAAAAAATGTTGATAAGAAAGCAAATGAGATGAAACGATTGGAGAGGGATTTGGACAAAGAAATTGATCTTCATAAGTGAGTCTCTATATGGGAAAGGGGATAGATTGAAGGTGTCTATTTGTGTAGCTTATAAAGAGATTTTTTATAAATTACTTTATGGGTAGCACTTGACTCCAGTTAAAATACATCATATTTTTGCTATTAGGGAACTGATCTTTTGGAAGGCTTGTGGAGAAAGTGGAAAATACTTGTACATGTGGTGACAATTAGTGTCTAGGAGTTTCAGAATAGCAGCCATGTTAGTCTGTATCAGCAAAAAAACCAGTAGTACTATTGGCACCTTAGAGACTAACAAATTTATTTGAGCATAAGCTTTCGTGGGCTACAGCCCACTTCATCGGATGCATAGAATGGAACACACAGTAAGAAGATATTTATGAACATGAAAAGGTGGAGGTACCCATACCAACTGTAAGAGGCTAATTAATTAAGAGAAGCTATTATCAGCAGGGGAGAAAAACTTTTGAAGTGATAATCAAGATGGCCCATTTTGGACAGTTGACACGAAGGTGTGAGGATACTTTAATATGGGGAAATAGATTCAATTAGTATAATGACCGAGCCATTCCCAGTCTCTGTTCAAACCTAAGTTAATGGTATCTAGTTTGCATATTAATTCAAGTTCAGCAGCTTCTCATTGGAGTCTGATTTTGAAGCTTTTCTGTTGCAAAATTGACACCTTAACGTTTGTCACTGAGTGATTAGAGAGGTTGAAGTGTTGTCCTACTGGTTTTGGTTATGATTCCTGATGTCAGATTTGTGTCCATTTATTCTTTTGCGTAGAGACTGGTCTGGCCAATGTACATGGCAGAGGGGCATTGCTGGCACATGATGGCATATATCACATTGGTAGATGTGCAGGTGAACAAGCCCCTGATGGCATGGCTGATGTCATTAGGTCCTATGATGGTGTCATTTGAATTGATACGTGGACAAGGTTGGCATTGGGCTTTGTTGCAAGGATAGTTCCTGGGTTAGTGTTTTTGTTGTATGGTTGCTGGTGAGTATTTGCTTCAGGTTGGGGGGCTGTCTGTAAGTGAGGACAGGTCTGTCTCCGAAGACCTGTGAGAGTGAGGGATCATCTTTCAGGATAGGTTGTAAATCTTTGATGCGCTGGAGAGGTTTTAGATGGGGGCTGAAGGTGACGGCTAGTGACGTTCTGTTATTTTCTTTGTTGGGCCTGTCCTGTAGTAGATGACTTCTGGGTATTCTTCTGGCTCTGTCAATCTTTCCCGGGGACAGCTGCGAGGGGGTAGAACAGGGGCAGAGTTCATGCTTTCCGGACTGCCTGCAGCAGGAGGGCACTGCTATACATTAAGTTTTAAGCAGCCAAAAGTCTACGGCTTACCATGCCTGCCTGCTCCACGGATTCTGCTGTCCTGCCCCGCTTTTTCATTTCAGCAGGTGAGTATTGTAGTTTTAAAAATGCTTGATAGAGATCTTGTAGGTGTTTGTCTCTGTCTGAGGGATTGGAATAAATGCAGTTGTATCTTAGAGCTTGGCTGTAGACAATGGATCGTGTGGTGTGTCCTGGATGGAAGCTGGAGGCATGTGGGTAAGTATAGCAGTCAGTGAGAGTTAGAGTTTTGAGAGGAAACTATTAAAGAGATTCATCTTATGACAAAATGCCAGCTTCCTAGAGATCCCCTGACCTGCTTATGCGCTGTTCAAGAAAAGGATCTGCATTTTAAACAGGTTGACACATTAATTACTTTTTTATTGTTAGCAGCTAGAGTCTATATTGCACATTAGTGGAAATGTATGATACCTCCTCCTCCTATGGAATTGTGGTAAAGTAATGTTTTAATTGTCCTTATGATAGAAAAGCTTTCACACCATGTGTGTACACAAGAGAAGCACCGAAAAGAGGATAGGTGTTGAGAAATTTGACTCTCCAGATCCAAAGCAGAGTTTGAAAATCAGTAGTCTAGAAAGAAACATCACTGAGTTGGCAGGTCTGCTCATTGTGTAGCTTTGAGATAATCAACTTACTCTAGGCAGAGCTGGTAGTGTACCCCTAATAAATATGTTGTTTAATGCTTTGTTATAAACATTTTTCCAATTTGAAGAAATTTGCATACCACCACTTGAAATTTGCCAGGAGTCCAAAAAGTGCCTTTTTTATGCCAGTGAAAGTCACAGTATTGCATACTCCCAGTATTCAGATGTCATATGTCAAGTCCAAAAAATCATCAGATTGACTTAAGTCATGGGATTGTGTGTGTGGTTTTTTTTTATTTTTATTTTTTTTTATCCATAGGTTTGGGGTTCTTTGTCTTCTGGTTTCTGACCCATTTGATTGCATTCACTTCATGTTTTCAAGCTTTTCTCCACAATTATGAGATCTAGAAGCTTACTTTTTTTAAAAAAAAATGCAAGCTGAGATTCTCATACAATCTTCTGATTCTAGCAGCTAGGGTTTCTTAAGAAAAGTACCAAATATTGTGAGACTTGAGATTAAAATCATGAGAGCTGTCAATACTTAAATCCATGGATATAAACTGGCCATCAACATGTTTAGGCTTGACATTAGAGGAAGGTTTCTAACCGTCAGAAGAGTGAAGTTCTGGAACAGCCTTCCAAGGAGAGAAGTGGGTGCAAAAAACCTAACTGGCTTCAAAGACTGAGCTTGATAAGCTTATGGAGGGGATAGTATGATGAGACTGCTTACAATGGCATATAGCTGATCTGGGACTACTAGTAGCAAATATCCCCAACGGCTGATGATGGGACACTAAATGGGGAGGTAATTCTCTTACTACAGAGAATTCTTTCTCAGGAGTCTGGCTGTTGGCTCTTGCCAACATGTTCAGAATCCAACTGACCACCGTATTTGCATCTGGAAAGGAATTTTCCCCCAGGTCAGATTAGCAGAAACCCTGGAGATTTTTTGTCCTCCCCTGCAGCATGGGGAATGGGTCATTTCCAGGTTTAAACTAGAGTAAATGGTGGATTCTGTGTAACTGGAAGTCTTTAAATTTGAGGACATTAGTAACTCAGCCAGAGTTTATGGGTCTCTTATAGGAGTGGGTGTGGTTCTGTGGCCTGCAAAGTGCAGAAGGTCAGATTGGATTATTTTGATGGTCCCTTCTGGCACTAAAGTCTGTGAGTCATTCTGAGTTGGCCAAGTTATAAGTAAGGATCTACTTAACTTGCAGAGAAATCACATATTTTTTTGCAGGTTGGTCAGAGCATAAAGAGCAAATTTTGCAGATGTGTTCATACAGTTGTATATTCCATGCGACCTTTACTTCTGGCAGCACAGCACTGCATTCAGAGCTGGGCACTCGACCAGCAGCTGCCACTCTCCCACTGACCAGCTCTGAAGGTAGTGCCACTGCCAGCAGCAGCACAGTAGTAAGGTGGCATGGTATGGTTTTGCTGCATTTATTTCTGCACATATTCATGGCATCTTCATCGAAAAGTTCAGAATCCCAGGCTCAATCCAGTCATGCCTTTCTAATTATACAGATATGGGTTCTTGACTGTGACTCCTGGCCAACAAAGCTTCTTCCCTGCTACATTGAGTTAGAAGTAACCTCTCTGCAAACTACTGCTATTATAACTGCCTACAAGCAATTATGTTGATGAAGTTGGATGTTGAATCCTTCAAGAATTACAACCATTGTTGACCTATGCAAAATGAATACTAGGCAGCTCAGCCAAACAAACTTAATAATAGCTCCTACATGGTCATGACTTCTGCTTCATCGGGTATCTTCACTTATGTTTATAAAACTGCATGGACCTGCATTTCGAGACTAGGACCTCACAAATTACATTAATACTTGGTTGTGCAGTCACCATTCAGCTGAGGATACCAAAGCAAGAGTGGCTATGGTGACTACGAGCAGTATCATGGACTCACTGTGGGAACTATTGCTTTAGTTTGGGTGAGTAGCTTTTTACTGTTTCCTTTTAAAATACCATTATAGTCTGAATCCCCTTATCACGGACACATCGTGTTTTCAAATTGAGAGTCACACTTCTTTTCAAGCTAACCTCATTAAATCTTATGCATTGGTGCCAATCTACCTTTTTCCTAGAAGGTTAATAAGTGGCTGTAAAATATGAATAAAGTTCAAAACCAGTATCTAATACTCTTTTTGGAATCATAAATGGCTTATTTGAAGTTTGCAGATAATATGAATGTTGTAAAAATGGTATTTTACGTGCCCCCCATGGCCTTTTGATTAACTACATGTATGCTTTGGATGTGCCTTGCTACTTAGTTTAAAGTTTGGCATACGAAAGCTGAATTACACGTGTTTTATGTTGATACTATATGTGTATTTATTATTAATATGTGAAATCTCATTATTGCTGTTGTGCAGATTTTCAAGTGGATAAAATGTTCTGGTAAAGTATTAGGTTTTGAATATGGATGCTTTCTCTTATGATGATCACACATGACAGATTTAGAAGATTATCTCACATGTGTTAGAACTACAAACTTCAGATCGCTTCTATGGGGCTCTGGCACTATATAATTTAGCATTCTATGTTATCACTGGTCCTTTCAACTTAAGCCCTTGGGATAATCAGTTATTACTGAGAGCTTGTCTGCTCACTGAACTCCTGGAGACTATTGATTACTACTTATATACCTAAACACTTATTTTGATAATGAGATGAAAACTAGGAATAGCTAGCTATAGCTTTCATCTTATTAAAGTTAGACGATACTAAGGTAATAAAGTAATTACAAGCATGCTAAGTGTATGGGATGATTAAATCAGCTTAGCTACAGTACTCAGAAAGATAATGAAGCAAATAATTAAAAAAAAACAATTTTGTAAGCTCTTGGAAGAAAATAGGTAATAAGGAACAGTCCACATAGATTTGTCAAGACCAAATCCTGTCAAACCAACCTAATATTCTTCTTTGACAGGATAATAAGCCTTGTAAATAGGGGGAAGCAGGAGATGTGGTGCATCTTGACTTTAGTAACGCTTTTGATACTGTCTCTCTTGACCTTCTTATAAACAAACTAGAGAAATATAGCCTAGATGAATCTAGGTGGGTGCACAACTGGCTGGAAAACCATACCCAAAGAGTAGTTATCAATTGTTCACAATCCAGCTGGAAGGGCATATCAAGTGACATTCCACAGGAATCTGTCCTGAGTCTGATTCTATTCAATATCTTTATAAATGATTTGGATAATGACAGAGAGTAAACAAAGTTTGCAGACAGTACCAAGCTGGGAGGGGTTGCAAGCACGTTGGAGTACAGAATTAGATTTCAGAATGATTTTGACAAACTGGAGAAATGGTCTGAATTAAATAGGATGAAATTCAATAAGGACAAATGCAAAATATTACACATAGGAAGAAATAATCAAGTGCACAAATACAAAATGGTAAATGACTGCCTAGGAAGCAGTACTGCAGAAATGGGTGTGTTATGAAGGAGAGACTCTTTATACACACAGACCAAAGGATGTAACATAAGCAAAAAAAGAGTAACAAGCCAAAAACTTCCCACCCTGCCTATCTTCCCAACTGCCAGTGTCTGGGAGAAAGAAGGGCTCTCTCCACAGGCTTTCTCCTTCTCTCTCTCCTTATATTCCAGGGACTAGGTCAGATGTGGGCAAACTACAGCCTGTGGGCTACATCCAGCTCGTGGGACTGGCCTGCCCAAGCTGCTGGCCCGGGAGGTTTGCCCCTGGCCCCACCCCTTCTGTCCCCCCTCCCCCGCAGCCTCAGCTCGCCCGCTTGCTCTGATGCAATGATCTGGGTGGTGGGGCTGTGAGCTCCTGGGACAGTGCAGCTGCAGAGCCAGGCCTGACACGGTCATCTGAACTGAGTGGTGGTGGTGGCATGGCCCGGCTGTTCCACTGCCAGCCACCAGTGCTCCAAGCAGCGCGGTAAGAGGGCAGGGAGCAGGGAGGGTTGGATAGAGGGCAGGGGAGTTTGGGGTGGTGGTCAGGGGACAGAGGTGTAGATAGGGGTCAGGGCGGTCAGGGGGGGAACAGGGGGTTGAATGGGGGCAGGGGTCCCGGGGGGGCTGTCAGGAATGAGAGGAGGGGTTGGATGGAGCGGCAAGAGTCTGGGGGTGGTCAGGGGACAGGGAGCGGGGGTGTGTGGATGGGGCATTGGTCCCAGAGGGGCCGTCAGGGAACAGAGGGGGCAGGAGTCCCGGTGGGGGAGCAGATAGGAGGTGGGGGCTGGGCCACGACCCCCTCCCCTAACTGGCCCTGCATAAAATTTACAAAACCTGATGCGGCCCTCAGGCCAAAAGGTTTGCCTGCCCCTGGATTAGGTAGAATACTTGCATATTGTCACATAGATGGCTTATATCCAAGCCCTGTAAATGGACCTTGCAGGGTGTAGACTGAGTATATTACACTACCAAACCTTTTGGGATTCATTCAGTTCTACCGACTATCCCACCCTTATGTCAATGCAGGATTGTCTTACAATATTATTTTCTAGTGTCCCACATGCTGGACCCCTCTTGTGTTGCTGGGCAGGGGGCTTTCAGTCCACAAGAGATACTGTTGCTACAGGTGTACATACTAGGATAACTGTTGTATGGTATACAGGTATACCATACCTATGGTTGTATGGTATACAGCAAGTTAATGGGCCTGATTCTCTTTTCGCACCAGTTTTACACCATTGTAAATCCTTTGGCTTTAGTGAAGTTACTGCTGACTTACAGTTCTGTAACAGATCAGCCCCAATGTCTTTTAACACTTTGTGTTTATCCTAATATCTCGACACTTTCCTATCAATTTGTTACCTATTTCCCTTAGGTTTAGGATTTTCTGGAGGTGCGTCTAAATCTTTTTATAATAAAAGCAAACTCTACAGGCATGCTGCATGTTAACCTTGAACTTTAATTGATTTCTAGGTGTTAGAGTTCCAGACAGATATTTTCATCTTGAAATGCACAATTCTTTTGCATATATTATAAACACACACCATTAACATATTTACAGTATTAGTCTGACACTCAGGAAAGAATAATTTAATAAAATGGAAGACATTACTAAAAATTAGTTAAAATATTAGCTATCAATTCTGTGAAGCCAAATCAGGACCATTCATCCCCATCAGGCTGCTCCAGTTTCAACCTTCTTGTTGCTTAAGAATTTCTTTAATTATCTTTCCTGTTTTCATTCTGGATATGAGTATAACTTTACAGTCCCTGATCCATGGAACTCCTCTTGACTACACACGTGGGATGTGTTGTGCCTTCTGTATACAACTGGAGGGATCCTCAGCTGGTGATGCTGGCACTAGTTTCTGAACAGACTATCAAGTCCTCTCTAAGTTCATGCTATCTTTCTTTCATACTTAAAATAAACACATCAATATTCTCTTGGTCAGTTATCCTTACATTTATATAAACATTTAAAAAGAGAGAGAGCATAAAATGCACAAAACTTCCATTTCTAGTAGCTATTTACAGCTATTTTATAATGAAGAGAATAACAAAATCATTACATTTTCAATAACCAAAGCAGAGCTTCTTTAGAACCTCATCCAGTGAGATCTAGAGGAGCACTTTAGAACCAGGTTTTCAGATTTTTTCACAGACACTCTTACATTAAAGTTTAATATAATTTTATATGGTAATTTATTTTGGTTTTGTGGAACGTGTAGCTATGTAATTGTTATGACTGTTTCCTCTCTATTGGCCCTTTACATTTCTAAGTCTACCTTTCTGTGAAGCCAGTTTTTATAGACATGACATTATGTTCTTGGTTGAAGACTTAAGGTTTGTTCTTTCTTATTTTCCTTAATATATATCATTATAGACCGCAGGTCAGTTTGTTTGCTCTTTGAATATGGAAGAGCATAAAAATTGTCCTTACTAATGTTAAAATAAAAAGAGAGAGAGGATTGACTTTAATGATACATCTGCACAGCCTGTGGCAGTGAGCCTCCCTGCGTGGGTCGGCAAACTTGGGCTAGCAGGGCTCATGCTAACACTTCTAAAAATAGCTGTCTAGAAAGCACTTCGAAATTGCAGCTCAGGCTCTGAAGCCTAGGGTGGGGGATGGGTTTCAGAGCCTGATCTGCTGCAATTTCAAAGTACCGTTTATGCAGCTGTTTTTAGAGCGCTAGTGTGAACCCCACTAGGCCAAGTGTGTTGACCCCATCTGGCTGTGAGGACATATCTTAACATACAAATGTGAGGTTTTGTTAAACCCTAATGATTTTAATAGTGTTTAATTCTGTTTAACAGAATAGCATAGCTGAAGTTGACATATCTTAGATCTATTTAGATTGACTTAGCGTCCTCGTGGCGCGGGATTGATGGCCACCGCTCCCCTGTTGACTCCTGTCATAGGTTTATTCCCCACTTTGAACTTTAGCGTCCACAAGATGGACTCCTCTAAACTAAAATCCTAGTTTAGATCTGGTAAAGCTGCCACCAGCCAGGTTTTTAGTGTCTGGCACACTCCCTGTTCCCCCAAACTTTCCCTGGGGAACACAGATCCAAACTCCTTGAATCTTAATACAAAGGGAAATAATCCATTCCCCCCCACCTTCTTCCCCCTCCCCTAGTCCTTGGGAAAGGTACCTTGAATCAAACAAAGAGGGATTCCCTATCCCCCTTCCCTTCCCCTGAAAATCCAAACAAGGGAAGAAATCAATCAAGTTCTAAAAAGAAAAGGATTTTATTAAAAGAAAGAAAGAAAATACACTATCTCTGTAACACCAGGATGGAAAAAATTACAGGGTCTAACTTATAAAACTGGAGAGACTTCTCCCCCCTTCTTCCTCAGAATAATCAAAGTAACAGCAAACAGAAATAAAGATAAAGATATTTCTCCAGCCAACACACAATTGCAAATGCAGAAATTAATTATAAGACTAATCCGCCTTTCTAATACTCACTATACTGGATAGTAGGAAATACTTCAGGAAAACTTGGAGAACTTGAAGATATGTCTGGCCTCTCTTAGATCCAAAAAGAGAACGGCAACCCAAACAAAGAACACAGACAAAGACTTCCCTCCACAGAGATTTGAAATTATCTTGTCCCTTGATTGGTCCTCTGGTCAGGTGTTCATCAGGTTACTGAGCTTGTTAACCCTTTACAGGTAAAAGAGACCTTAACCCTTAACTATCTGTTTATGACAACTCCACTTCTGCCTCTCGCCCTGATGGAGTTCTGGAGTCGATGGGGAGTGCGTTCAGAGATCGATTTATCGTGTCTAGATGAGACACACATCTAGATCGATCCCCGATAGATCGATCACTACCCGCTGATCTGGCGGGTAGTGTAGACATACCCATTGATGAAGTTTACAAACAAGTTTTACAAAGTTTATGCACATAATTTATATATCTAGGGTAGAATTTTTTTTCGGGGGGAGGCATTCATATGAGGTCAGGAGATCATACATGCTGTTTGTAAAATAAGTCAAAATTTTGCTAAAAAGTGGTTATCGTGTCTGTGGAGAGACAAATACTATTTTAGTCTTCTGTTGCCTAACTGCTCATGTCATACTCCCACACAGATTCTTTAATTTGCTTCTCCAGGATGCTTGCAAATATTTTCTCCCAAGAGGTACAGTCACTGATACCATACTTTTTTCTCTAGATTATATGTGATGTTTTCCACAGGGTATTAGTTCAGGTGTGCCTGGCGCAGCTCTGTAAGACAATCTGTTCTCTTTCAGAAGATCTTTGCAGCAGCATATTAAAAATACCAGTAAGAAGCAAAAAATAATTTCCATTTGACTTTTTGGGAGGAGAGCCAATTGCACTGGTAGTACTCAGGGACACCAAGATTACTTTTATTCTTCAATTACTTTTTTCAGTGCATCTTGGAAAAAGTGAGAAGACATGGTTTCATATGTGTCCAAACTTCATAATTAAGTCATAAAGTAGAGTCATAGATGTGGACATACTGATGATCCTTAAGAACATATCAGAATAATTGTTTACTATGTTTTCTTGCCAATATTTATACCTTCTGTGACATTCTATACCTTGGGGGAGCATGCTGTAATCCCCATATTCCTAATTTTCATATAATCGTGATCTTACATATAAAGCACACCAGGTATCAGGGGAAAGGTTATGATCTGCTGAAAGTCATTTCTCTATCTATATGTATATCATTAATGCATATGAAGTTATGAGAATTGTGTAGTATGGTTGTCACTAAAATATGTTGTACGTTGGGGGAATCAGCCAGATATTAAGTCCCCAGAGGCAACAGTAAGGAAAGTAACCAAAGTCCAGGCATGGTGTAAAACAGCCCATCAACAGCCATTGTCCAGCAAGGGAGCTACAATGAAATGATTCACCTGCATGAGGCCCCACCGGGGAGTTGCTCAACCTTGCTGGGGGAAACACAGCAATAAAGACTTTGAAATGTGTCAGAGACTCCCCTTGGGATACCAAGCTTGGAACATATCAATTTATTTGTTAAATTGACAAACTCATATATGCTTGCAGCGTCCAGTGGGCATAACTGGACACTGCAAGACTGAGGTTCCTACGGTTGTGTCTGGGACTGGAGATATGGGCTAGTGTCATTCACTTGCAAGTAGCCGGGAGCATTACCCTTCTTTGCTGTGAAAACCCCCACTTCTGGGCTGGGTAATGTCACATGCCAGAGACTTCCCTACCTCCTCACACCTGTCCATCCAGGGAGGAAGGTGGGTCAGGGTCCTTGTCAGATCCACAGTAGCTGGCAGGGAAGGTGGCCCCACAACAACAACCCTCTCCCAGGCATTCCTCCTATCAAGATGGCAGCTAAAGAGTCCAGCCAACCCTGGAGTATGCCAGGAAGGAGGGGAAGGAAGCCAAGAAGTCCTTCAAGGGAGGCCCAGTTCTTAAAGGAATAACCTAATGAAAAGTCCCCACTGAACATTTCCTCCTGCTTCACTCTCAAGATATGAGAGCAGGGAGCAGCAACCCCCTTCCTCCCTCCCCGGCACATTAAATTTTTTCACTGGCAACCAGTAAGGAAATATAAATGGGTAGAGTGGTTAAAAACTAGCAGTGGGCCTGACTTGGGGAGATTTGGGAGCATTGGAGTGTGAAGAGATGATATTTTTACCTTCCCAACCTCTTGTGGTGCTGTATAAAGATTGTTCCTTCTTGACCTGTTTCCCAGACTACATTCTCAGGGCTGGTCTACACTGTGGGGGGGATCGATCTAAGATACGCAACTTCAGCTACGTGAATAGCGTAGCTGAAGTCGAAGTATCTTAGATCGAGTTACCTACTGTCCTCACGGCACGAGATCGACATCCACGGCTCCCCCTGTCGACTCCGCTACCCCCGTTCGCGTTGGTGGAGTTCCGGAGTCGACAGGAGCGTGTTCGGGGATCGATATATCATGTCTAGATGAGACGCAATATATCGATCCCCGAGAAATCGATTGCTACCTGCCAATACTGCCGGTAGTGAAGACGTACCCTCAGTGTAAGGGAAGTTATTTTCCCCTTTATTTCTTTTGTTTCAATGGCCACTTTCTGTAGATCGTTTTCTGTGCAAGACATTTGCAAACTGACATCAGAAACGTGGTTTCTGAGGGAACACATGAATGTCTGTTAAATGTTGTCTAATTTTTCTGTTAGGGTGCCCCTTAGTTCTCTACATCCTGTGCTAGGCCTTGCTGCTATGCTTCTGTCGCAATGAGGTAAAGTCTGTTTTGGGAGAATTAGGCATCACTCTCTTATTATCTCTTTGTTTGCCATAAAAATTAATCTTTTGATACAATAGGCATCCAGAAAACTTTTTATTCTTATATTTGTGCCTAATGGGGAATTAAAATAGTGATGAATAAATATATCAAATTTCCAGTCAAACTGCCACCTTTTTCTAGGTACCATGTGCCCACCTTTCCTGCTCAATCAACTCTTTAGATGTAATCTTTAGATGAAGAAACTAGTGTGACCTTCAATGATTATTTGATTAAAGCAAATATTTGTGAGGCTTGCCAACCATGTAGCAGAATTAGCAACTACTCTATTACATGCTCTCGAATCTAGCAGAGAAAGGTATTACCCAATCCAATGGCTGGATCAGATGGGAAATAAGGTGTAAATTTTAACAGTGAGGGTAATTAACCACTGGAACAATTTACAAAAGGTTGTGGTGGATTCTCCATCACTGGTGATTTCAAAATCAAGATTGGATTTTTTGCTAAACCGTGTGCTCTAGGATTCTTATTTTGGGGGAGTTCTATGGCTTGTGTTATAA
This sequence comes from Mauremys reevesii, assembly GCF_016161935.1. NCBI lineage: Eukaryota > Metazoa > Chordata > Testudines > Geoemydidae > Mauremys > Mauremys reevesii. The sequence continues at coordinate 73,042,682 of NC_052625.1, forward strand.
AGTGGGGGTCAGACGTGACGATGACAATGGTCCTTTCTGGTCTTGGAATCTATGAATCTCCATAGTCTATGGGTCCTCAGTGGATTTGTTTAGTGAATGCTTATTTATTGAATATATAACATCTATCTTCTGTATCTGTAAATAAAATGTGTAGTTAGCAATCTTAATTTACATTATTAAGAGAATTGTTTCAATTGTTTAGAAATGAATCCTGAAAAGGTCTAAATTAGCATCTGAAAGGGAGGATGTGTATTTAAAGTATGTAAGACATTGGACCAGCACCTCCTGTATTTCAGGGCACATATTGTGGACAGTTGCCATTTAGATTTTATCTGAATCTGCAAATCTTTAGATATACACTTTTTTTATAATGTGTGTGAATAGCATCTGATGGATGTTGGAAAAGAACATTAAAGCAACCAAGACCGGATATTTTATGAACTCCGGAGAACATCATCTGTCAGTGTTGTGACAGTGTAATGCATTACTTAAGGTAATTGAGGCAATTAACACATTTCAGCGTGATCTTTTCGACAAGGGTAAACGTGTAGAAAAAAATCTAGAGAAATAGGGTCATTCTTGATGACAGAGAGGTGTTGGATTACACCAGTCCTTTGAGGGTAAATAGGAAAAGGCAAGGCATCTTTATCAAAGGGCCTGTAAACCTAGGGGTCAGTCCAATCTTTCTTAGTAAAACACAAATAGCTTGGAAATGTGGGTGCAACCCTGCATGCTATGAGGTAGCACAGGTTACACCATATCATGTCTTTGTGCTTCTGACAAAAATGGGACCCAATAGAGTCCTAGCATTTAAGGCCAGAAGGGACCATCATCTAGTCTCATTTCCTTTATATCACAAACCACCAGTACCCACGCACTAAACTCAACAACTGAAACTAGACCAAAGTGGTACAGCCCACAGGAGACTAGACTATACAGTTTCCAACTCTCCAGGATTGTCCCAGAGACTCCAGGAATTAAAGATTAATCTTTAATTAAAGATTGTCATGTGATGAAATCTCCAGGATTATCTCCAGCCAAAATTTGGAAATCCTACTAGACTATTATGTGCCAAGGTCACTGCCAATCTGATTTGACACAGTAGTCACTTAGGTAAATCTCCTGTTGTAATCAATTGAACCCAAAATCATAGCTAGATTGTGGCTTTTATGAAAATGCAAGACACAGTAAATTCAGGCTGATTTGCAGAGAATGCTGCATGCACACGAAGACATTGGTATGAACTAGGGTGGCATGCTTTGTTCAGATTCTGCATTCCTTATTTTCTGTGTTTTTAAATTATTTTTCCATTTAATTCTCCATATGTTGTTGCAGTTACTGAACAATAGAAAAGACATCTGGTTAATGAGAAAACCTGTAAATTTCCATGAATGCAACCCAAAACTCTTCAACTGAATGGATTAAATTGCTCTTTCATCATATTTCAAAAGGCAAGGCATTAAGAGTCTCTTAAGGTTATCCTTTTGTTCAAAATGTCTATGAGCTATTTTCCATTCATGCAATTACCAATTAATTAATTTAACGCTTTTTAATATAGCAATGCTTTTAATTGAGCAAAAAAGGAGGCACAATACATTATACATAATTAATATTGCTGTTGTGAATACATTCATAGCTAGGTCATAAAGTTCATTCAGATTATAAGAACTATGTAATCATTGCTCAGCAATCAGTCCTCCTGGGCATACATGGACTGCAACTGCATTTATAAATTGCTCTGTGTTGCTCCAAAGGACCTAGCATGTGTGTTAGGATTGGGTTGTGAAAAATGTTTTTCTTGTTCTATAAATGCTGTAGTATATAATATATAACAACTGTGACTCTATACTGGTGCTCTGTCAATGTCAAATAACAAGCATAACATGAACAATAAAACCTCTGAACAATAAAATACTATAAACTTTGGATAGCTCATAGCACATTCATTACCAAGATCAGCTTCAGTAATACAAAAAATAGCCATAGTGTATGCAGGCAAAACTCTTTTGACGTAAGTAGAATTCAGCATGTTTAGACCAGGGCTCAATTTGACCCAATGAGATTTTTTCCCCCTCATCTCTACTACACCAGTGTTAGTAATGTCTGGAAGGAAGCAGTTTTGCTTTGCTGGGGGTCATACCATAATTGTGCAAACTACATAGGAGTCTATGCAGGATGGAAGTTCACAAAGTGAACCACTACATGCTTCGATTTCACAAATGTACAGAAGTTCATTTCATTTATCATGTATGAAGTTGTGAATATGAAGGAATATTATGTAAATATACCATCACCACTAAAACAAAAAGGGAAAAGAAATCACAAACAGTTAAAACTCAGCTTGGTGTCCAGTCAGTCATAGTCATTGTACTCTGTTTTGGTCAATTTGTCAGTGTTCACTTTTGCAGATACCTGTATGATTCATGCTTTATGAAATCATTCTGATTTGTCTGTGTTGGTAAAACATTTTTGGTATTAAAACAATACATGAAAGACTTTAAGAATAACATCTTGTTTTCATCCATCAGACAATTCAATCCCTTAAGTAGTCCTGTTGTGTTTATTGGCATTGCAAAGACTAATGAAAAGTTGATGATTTAAAAAAAAATTAAAATATCAGCTACTAAACTTATTCACCATTGTTTTATGTGGCAGATGTTTATCAGTCAGGCTGGCTCATCCCCTCTGAGTTGTCCAATACTCAAACACAGAGGTGTTTACAGGTCCAAATGAAGCCAATGTAAGCTTGTACTCACTCTACACCTCTGTAAATCAGAGAACATCTTTCAGTAGGGCTAGTACTTAAAAACGATAGTAGCAATGTAACATTTAATTTACATGATAAATGAGCCCAAATATTATCAGCGATATGGTTCTACTGAGCTAAATAGTGCCTACAGTTATGGACAAAGGTACAGCTAGAGAAAATAATGAATTATAGTAATAAAAAAAAATCCCTGATCAGAGGGAATTATAACTGAGAATCGTATCCACAATCCTTGGTAAATTGTTCCCTATTTAATTATTCCCACTATTAAAAATGTATGCCTTATTTCCAGTCTGAATTTCATGAAGGGATTATCTAGCCCCATGACTTCTGTTTGAGCTCTAGTATATCTTTTAGAAAGACATCCATATGAGGGAGAATTTGCCATATTTCCTGATGATCTGTTCCAATGTTGTCACCATTAAAAATGTGTATCTTATATCCGAGTTTTAACATTGACAACTTTAACTTTCAACCATTGGATTTTGGTAAATCCTTTCCTGTTCTTCTTAATGTTGGCTAGCATTAATTCATTGCATTTATGATGTGCTGGGAATAACTAGAGGGATGATAGAGTCTGGTGGAACCTGAAGGAGACAAGTGCCAAGATCTGGTTGTATGGTTCTATCACACCTTTCTCCTTGGTCAATGAGACAAGCCTTAGTGAAGCCAGAGAGACTTTTTCTTTCCCACCCTGTGATAAGGGAATCTGGGGAGCAGTAATGGAGGTCTCCACAACCTCGTCCCTCGATGAGGTCAGAATTAACACTTTTTAAAATTTGGCTAGGGTTTGTGGGTTTATGATACCGTAGAGTACCAACTGACTCCCCCACAGCCCTTTTCTTCTCCCTCTTGTAGAGTAAACCATAATGCCCTTAGAGGGGTACTGTATCCTTTTCCATGCCCTCTGTCCCCTTGGATTTGTCAGGTTTTTGTTCTTCTGCCTGCAAGACAAATGGAATGATATAACCCAGAATGCGCTTCTTTCTCTGTATAGGAAACATTATTTAATGGATTTAACCTCACAAATAATGGTGCACCATTGCTTGCTCATATCATGTCTGCTGTTGCTCATCTAATTGTATAAAAATCAGGCCCTAAAAATCTGCAATTTAGGTAGATAAAAATCCTTTGGATTACAGTTTCCCTTTGTCTGGGTCTCATTTTAAAATGTCATCTCAGGTTACAGATAATGTAGCATCACAAACACTTTGCTTGGGGCTTGGCATTTTGTTCCAACATTTGAAAGCATTTAAACCTGGATGTTAATTCATGAGCTGGCCCAAGTTATGCTATTTTCCCATTATTTCTGTTCTGAATAATTCCTTGTGGCAGTTATAGTATGGTTCTGGGTGTTAGAGTGAAAAATGTGCCAATCTTGATTTAGGGGAAACATAAGCACAAGAAGCAATACTTGGATACATAATTGGTATTGCATTAATGTTCCTGAGTACATTTCCTCAAAATACTATTTGCTAATGTAAAGTTCTTACAGCTAGAAATGTTGTTGCCCTGAAGCTTTCTACTGGCTGTAGGAAAGAAGTAGGCCACGGTTTAGTTGCAGTAAAAAGAGACAAAGGAGTCACTGTAGTGGAAAGGTGAAAACCAAAGGGCAATGTAAATGAAGAGAAAGATGGGATATGAACAGATAAGAAACTTTTTGGTTTCCCAACATGCTTACTACATTACACCTGTACTGTACATTATTGCCTAGAGATTTCTATTATATCAGTAGCTTCCCTCCTTTCTTGGTGCACCCTCTCCTGGAAAAAAAGAAACATAAAGTAATTTTCCCTTTTCAGGATGGAGTTAAGAAAAATGGAAGCCCTAGTAGTAATTGTGCTCACTGTGACTCAGCTATCTTTGTGGTGCTTTTCTGTCCTCTCCTCTCCTTTGACTTTTGTTCTGATATGTGGTCCCTTTTTTTAATGCTGTACCTCTGTTATGTTGGAGTGTGTGGGGCTTGGTTTCAGCATAATACTCACACAAAGCATCCAAATATCATACTGTTTGTTATTCTGTACAATGAATTAGGGGAGAAGGAAGATTATATCTGAGCTCAGATTTCAATGATGATGAGTTTGGACTTTTGACTTTTTAAGAGAATAACATAGGGACTGTGACAAAGTTCCTCCTCTACCTTGGTGGGTCCTGCACTTATTGGCAGATTTGCTCACCTCAGTGATCTTCCCCACAGTCTGGGTCAACTCCACCTGTGTCTGATCAGGAGTTGAGAGGTTTGGGGGGAACCCAGGCCCGCCCTCTACTCCGGGTTCCAGCCCAGGGCCCTGTGGATTGCAGCTGTCTATAGCGACTCCTGTAACAGTTGCATGACAGCTACAACTCCCTGGGCTACTTCCCCATGGCCTCCTCCAAAGACCTTCTTTATCCTCACCACAGGACCTTACTCTTGGTTTCTGATAACACTTGTACTCCTTAGTCCTCCAGCAGCACACCCTCTGACTCTCAGCTCCTTGCGCCTCTTGCTCCCAGCTCCTCATATGCACTTCCTCTTCTCTGGCTCCCTCTGGCCTGACTGGAGTGAGCAACTTTTTAAACCCAGGTGCCTTGATTAGCCTGCCTTGATTGGCTGCAGGTGTTCTAATCAGCCTGTCTGCCTTAATTGGTTCTAGCAGGTTCCTGATTACTCTAGTGCAGCCCCTGCTCTGGTCACTCAGGGAACAGAAAACTACTCATCCAGTGACCAGTATATTTGCCCTCTACCAGACTCCTGTACCCCACTGGCCTGGGTCTGTCACAGTACACTTTAAAGATGTGGCAGCAGTGAAAAAAGCAAAAGAGTTAAAAACCCCGCTTATTCAGTCCCTAAGCAATTGAAGATTACTCTTTATGTAAAAATTTCCTGTGATACTATCAAGGTCATTGAGACTCTGGGCTGCCTATCATCTGTATACCCAATACGTAAATTATAACTTAAGCCTACTTCTGCTTTTTTCATTTTCTTGAGATTGTATTTGTGATGCTTTGCCTTTAGGATCAGCTTGTTAAAGTTGCTGTTAGGTTGATGTTGAATGACCTATCAGAGTCACCCAAATATTCCCTTCATATCATGTTGTCTTAGTTCCATCTTGATAAATTACAAAAGAGACATCCCCGCTTGGAACAAAATCACCAGCCCTTCATACATGCACTACTTAAACACTCAGGATGCCATAGGAAAAAGGAGTAGGCTGAGAAACTAAGCAGAAGGATTCATGGAGGTGAAGCGCTTCTACAGGTGGAAGTAGATGTTCAATTCAAGTACCTATTCCTGCAGCATATATTAAAATTGGTAAATGTGGAGTCTTAGCTCAGCTATGCTAGGCTTGAATAGAGTCCCATGCAATTCCCTGGCCTGCTGAGTGAATTATGTTGAATTACACTGATTTTTCTGAGGATGGGGTGGGGAAAGAAACTCAAAGCAGAACACAAAAACAAATGAATAAAAATAACCCTCACTGCATTCCTGCAGGACAGATGGAATTTTAAATCCATGTCTGTAACTTCGAAAATAATTACTCCTGCATCAATTGGCCATATGCATAGAAAGACTCTTCCTCTAGCATCTATATTAGCAGTAATTCGATAAAGAATACATTGCACTGATAACATGCAGCCTCCAGTGTCACAAAGAACTTTATGTTCAGGCTGTGCTAACTCTTGAAGATCCATACTTGGTATGTGTGGGCTATGTACCTCCAGACAAATAAGCTTTTCACAAGGAGAGGAGATTTTCAGCAGCTTCAGATACTGTGTTTATTAATAGGCATGTCCACAGACTGAACAAAAGCTGCCATACAGTGAATGTCTTTTTTTTTTTAAAGTATGAGATGCCTTTCCATATCACCTACTTTGTCAGTTTCCCTTTCTTCTTCTTACACTTGTCTCATTCACTGATGATTCTACCCCAACAAAATCCAGTCTTCTACTCAATATCACCCTGATGAAAGGAAGTGGAGCCAAAGAGGAGTTGCTTTGCCTTTAAAGGACCATTCATAGTGTATTGACTTGGAACCCACTTCCAGCATCCTGCTTTTCTTCTCCACTTTTTTACAAACAGCTACAGCACATTTGATCTTGGGTTCTCCAAGGTCAAGCCAGAGTTGACCGAGGAATGTGCCTCACTGGAGGAAGAGTCAGAGCTCACTGAAAGGCTCACTATTTCAGGAAGGCTGATGGTAGGGGAAATGCTCATTTACAAACTCCATGGTCACGCTATAAAGATACATCACAATCTCATCTGTGTTGCATTGTCATTGTGTTACCATGGCCAGTTCTCCCCTCTCCTTTCTCATGAGGCATGAAGGGAATGAATGCCTTTCCACAGGATCCCTTAAACACACACAAATCCTTCTCATTCTTAGTTTTTCAACTGAAAAATAAGTTTATATGGAAATCATTGTGAGAATAAATATGTAACCCCAAAGAGCCATTTTCAGAATTACCTTTCTGAGAATAACAACTGCAGTTTAACAACTGCTCTTGTATGGAATCTTTTAGCTTTTAATGAGGAGAACTGATCACTTCTCTTCAGTTTTCTCTGCTTTCCTCCTTTCACCTTTTGTAGATGTGAAAGGCTATAGTGATCAAAGCAGTTAGAGAAGGAAAAGGCTTTTTAAATCATAGTCTGAGAGACCTCTGCAAAAGCAAGAGATACTCCCCCAGAGAGACTTTGTTTGATATTGCACTGACACTACACTTGAGCATAGGCAAAAGGCCAAGAAGATGTATGTAATATTTCTGCAGCTTTTCCCAATATAGTAATAAGACAACCTTAATGATCTTCCTCCTATTGCTTTCAAAGCACACAAAGAAAAATAAGTTAAAAGTGTCAATATTTCTACTGACTCTGCAATAAAGGTAGGCTTGCAGGCTCAGGAGCGGAAATTAATTTTTAGTTTCTCTTTGGGTGATTCAGTAAATTAGTTCAGTAGACTTTCTTTTCAGGAGACCTAGGATTACATCCTGATTTTGAAAATGAGGGACTAAGCCAGGAGGTCAAAAACATCCAAGGAATAGTCATCCCAAAAACCAGCCAATCCCAGGTCACAAGCACCAGAGGAACAGGATGAAGAAGCTAAAATTGCTTATTACTTAATCCAATGACTATTCACATATGTGGTATTGTAAACTCTGATTTTTATAGTGTCTCAAACTATTTGGAATATATTTTCTTACAGTTGCAGCTTCTGGAGTCATGTGAATACATGAGAAACGGAGTTTTAATTAAAAATAGTGTAAATTTCTAGCCTATGATTGTGGAGAAAAGCTTAAAAATGTGATCCAACTTCCACCATAAAGGTTCAGAACTCAGAAGGTAAATGAAAAGAACCATAGTATATTGTTTAAAAACAAACTCATGATTTTTGTATTCCTGATTCATGATTTTAGACCTCCTGGAGTTTGCAATACTTTGTATGTAAGAGTTGAAGGACTGGGTCTGTGATGGGTTGAATACCCCACAAAGGCTCTGAATGGATTAATGTGGGCCTGAGAGGCCAATTACTAGGCTGCATCTGAGAAGTGGACTGGCTTAATGAAGAAGACAATAAATAGAGGAAGTTCAGAGAAGAAGGAGAGCAAGCCTGGGAAGGAAGGTTGGTTTTGGGATGCTTTCCTAAGTAGAGAAGTCTGGCAAGAGGCCAGGAGAGAAATGAAGTGGTAGCTAGGAGGGCAGTGAGCTACAGTGCTAAACCCTGATAAAAGCGCAGGAATTGGATTTCCAGAGGGGAGTCTGGAAAGCATTTCAAAGGGCTATAGAGTAAGAAGAAACTAAAAGGGGATAAAAATTCAAGCCCAGGGAGGGCAGGAGTTGGGTTTATGTTTACACTTTTAATTTGGGATTTTGTTAGGGGATTTCAGGGGAGAGGCCAGAGAGAAAGTTGAACCCAGAAAGATTGCAGGCGAGAAGGCCTGAGAAAGGCCATAGTAGGAAGAAGCCCAGGGCAGCAGCAGCAAGGAGTTGGACTGAGCAGACCTTGGATGCTGGTGATAGATTTTTTTGGGCCTGGAATCTGGTGTAGTTGGAGGTTCTGTGTTCCTCTACCAGCCACTGATATGGTGTCATGAGACCAGAGAAAGGGGCAATGACAACAGAGAATCCTGAGAAAAGGGGTGAGAACCACAGGGCCCAGAGTTAGGGCTGAAGACTTGATACAAGGTCTTGGACACCGGTTTGTTGGACATTTTGTTACCTGGAAGGGATGGACTTAAATTGCGACCTAGACAGAGAGATGAGTCACAGGAAGAGATGGACAATCAGAGGACCAGAGAGGCTGTCAACAGGAGGCAGCAGACCAGGAGAAACCTGCTATGTTATGCTTGGCCACAGGAGGCACTCTGGTGATGAATCCTGTAGCTTCCTTTTTAGCGAGGAACACACCAGATGCATTCATCATGAGATCATTTAATGCTCTGCCACATATGGTTGAGGTTAGCTTAAATGAGGTATTTTACATGTATTGCCACCTAGTGGCTGAATGGCATAATGCACTTTAGTATTCCATTACGTCTCCTGCTTTAAATTTTACATTCCTACTGTTCACAAAATATACAGTATCACTCTATCTTTGAAGTTTAGTATGGATCAGTCTGTTAAGTGTCTTTGAATCATACGGGCTTTCTAATTACATGACTCAACTGCATAACAACATGGTCATCTTGATATCCATTAGTTGCAACAATTGGTTGTGGTCAGTTTGGGATCCTTGAGTTGTCATTGTCTTGATCTATATCTGCCATCTGTAGACTACTCCATAGATTGTTCTTTCTGAGGAACAGACTTTGCTTTGTTGATTGTTCTTTCTGAGGAACAAACTGCAGATGATGATGGTTTCTGTTGAACTCTCCACTGTTGGTCTCAATCACATATGAACTGAGCGCTGAATTCTTTTTCTTTATGACAGCTGGAGTTCTCCATCCAGTTTGACATAAACATGGTCACAGGTTCTAGCTTCAGCTGCTCTCTGATTGAGTGACATCGGTTGTGAAATGATCAGATGGGTAGCTGTGTTAGTCTGTGTTCCCATATGGGATTTGTATATTGCCATTTGTCAGGAAATCAATGGTGTCGCAGAGATAGCTGGGAATGCTGGTGGCGAAGGGTCTGAGTAGAGAGTCTGGATCAGCCACAACATCACCAGTTCATTCACTTGCATGTCCACCAATGTAATATATGCCATCATGTGCCAGCAATGCCCCTCTGCTATGTACATTGGCCAAACTGGACAATCCCTATGTAAAAGGATAAATGCGAGCCAACTACATGAGCAGTTTCTCCTCCCTTGGTGTTCACACCTCAGCTGCTAGAAGAGGGCCTCATCCTCCCTGATTGAACTAACCTCGTTATCTCCAGACTGATATGGAAATTTCCACTACATGCGTCTGACGAAGTGGGTATTCACCCACGAAAGCTTATGCTCCAATACGTCTGTTAGTCTATAAGGTGCCACATAATTTTGTCACTTTTTATCAGTTGTAAAAGTGTTCATGGGATTTCTTAGCTTTTTTATCCACTTTGTCTGTTCTCTTCAAGTTTGGACACTATGGAGAATAAGTTATTTATCAAAGTTAGAACAGTGGTTCTGAGTTGTATTCCAATCAAGAGCTGTGATGGACTATATCCAAAAGCTGCTGCACATGTAGCAAGGGTGAGAGTTCCTAGGGGTAGGGCTTCCCGCCCTAGTGCTAGGGTTCCTATGGGTAGGGCACTTGAAACGAGGTTTAGAGTTCCTATGGGTTAGGCTTCCCGCACCAGGGTTAGGGTTCCTATGGGCAGGGCACTTGGAGCTCGGGTTAGGGTTCCTATGGCTAGGTCTTCCCGCACTAGGTTTAGGGTTCTTATGGATAGGGCACTTAGAGCTAGGGATAGAGTTCCTATGGGTAGGGCTTTCTGCCCAAGGGTTAGGGTTCTTGTGAGTAGGGAACTTGGAGCTAGTGTTAGGGTTCACATGGGTAGGGCACTTGGAGCTAGGGTGAGGGTTCCTATGGGTAGGAATTCCAACCATAGGGTTAGGGTTCCTGTGGGTAGGGCACTTGGAGCGAGGGTTAGGGTTCCCATGCGTAGGGCAATTGCTGCTAGCATTAGGATTCCTAGGGGTAGGGCATTTGGAGCTAGGTTTAGGGTTTCTAGGTGGAGGGTTTTATGCCCTAGGGTTAGGGTTCCCATGGGTAGGGCAATTGCAGCTAGGGTTAGCGTTCCTATAGGTAGGGCACTTGAAGCTAGGGTTAGGGTTCCTATGGGTAGGGCTTCTTGCACTAGGGTTAGGGTTCCTATGGGTAGGGCACTTGGAGCTAGGGATCGCATTCCAATGGGTAAAGAACTTGGAGCTAATGTAAGGGTTGCTATGGGTAGGGCTGTTAGAGATAGGGTCAGGATTGCAATTGATAGGGCCCTTGGAGATAGGGTTAGGGTTCCTATGCGTAGGGCTTCCCACCCTAGGGTTAGGGTTCATATGGCTAGGGCTTCCCGCCCTAGGGTTTGAGTTCCTATTGGTAGGGCACTCGGATCAAGGGATAGGGTTCCTATGGGTAGGGTTTCCCGCCCTAGGGTTAGGATTAAAATGGGTAGGGCACTTGGAGCTAGGGTTTGGGTTCCTATGGGTAGGCCTTCCCACCCTAGGGTTAGGGTTCCTATGGTTAGGGCACTTGGAGCTACGGTAATGGTTCCACTGGTTAGGGCACTTGGAACTAGGATTAGAGTTCTATAGGTAAGGCTTCCCGCCCTAGAGTTAGGGTTCCTGTGGGTAAGGCACTTGGAGCTAGGGTTTGGGTTCCTATGGGTAGGGCTTTCCGCCTTAGGGTTAGGGTTCCTATGGGTAGGGCAGTTGAAGCTAGGGTTAGGATTCCTATGTGTCGGGCTTACCGCCCTAGGGTTAGAGTTCCAGTGGGTAGGGCACTTGGAGCTAGGGTTAGGGTTTCTATGGGTAGGGCTTACCGCCCTAGGGTTAGGGGTCCTATGGGTAGGGCACTTGGAGCTAGGGTTAGGGTTCTTATGGGTAGCGCTCTCCGCCAGAGGGTTAGGATCCCTATGGGTAGGGCATTTGGAGATAAGTTTAGGGTTCCTATGAGAAGGACTTCGCTCCCTAGGGTTAGCGTTTCTATGTGTAGGGCTCTTGGAGCTAGGGTTACGGTTCCTGTAGGTAGGGCTTCCCTCCCTAGGGTTAGGGTCCTATGGGAAGGGTACGTGGAGTTCGGGTTAGGGTTCCTATGGGTAGGGCACTTGGAGCTAGGGTTAGGGTTACTATGGGTAGGTCTTTACTCGCTAGGGTTAGGGTTCCTATGGGTAGGGCACTTGAAGCTAGGGTTACGGTTTCTATGAGTAGGGCTTCCCTCCCTCGGGTTCGTGTTCCTCTGGGTAGGGCACTCGGAGCTACGGTAATGGTTTCTATGGGTAGGACACTTGGAGCTATGGTTTGGGATTCTCTGGGTAGGGCTTCCCGCCCTAGGGTTAAGGTTCCTGTGATTGGGGCTTCCCGCCGTAGGGTTTCGTTTCCTATGTTTAGGGCTTTCCTCCCTAGGGTTAGCATCCCTTTGGGTAGGGTACTTGGAGCTAGGGTTAGGGTTCCTATGAGTAGGGCTTCACGCCCTAGGGTAAGGGTTCCTATGGGTAGGGCAGTTGAAGCTAGGGTTAGGATTCCTATGTGTCGGGCTTACCGCCCTAGGGTTAGGGTTCCAATGGGTAGGGCACTTGGAGCTAGGGTTAGGGTTTCTATGGGTAGGGCTTACCGCCAGAGGGTTAGGATCCCTATGGGTAGGGCATTTGGAGCTAGATTTAGGGTTCGTATGGGAAGGACTTCCCTCCCTAGGGTTAGGGTTCCTATGTGTATGGCACTTGGAGCTAGGGTTACGGTTCCTGTGGCTATGGTTCTTTGAGCTAGGGTTAGGGTTCCTATGGGTAGGACTTCTCGCCCTAGGGTTAGGGTTGCAATTGCAGCTAGGGACTTGGAGCTAGGGTTAGGGTTCCTATGGGTAGGACTTCTCGCCCTAGGGTTAGGGTTTACATGCGTAGGGCAATTGCAGCTAGGGTTAGCGTTCCTATAGGTAGGGCACATGGAGCTAGGGTTAGGGTTCCTATGTGTAGGGCACTTGGAGCTAGGGTTAGCGTTCCTATGGGTAGCGCTCTCTGCCAGATGGTTAGGGTTGCTATGGGTAGGGCATTTGGAGTTAGGTTTAGGGTTCCTATGGAAAGGATTCCCTCCGTAGGGTTACGGTTCCTATGGGTAGGGCTACCCTCCCTACTGTTAGTGTTCCTCTGGGTAGGGCACTTGTAGTTATGATAATGGTTTCTATGGGTAGGTAACTTGTAGCTAGGGTTTGGAATTCTCTGGATAGGGCTTCCCGCCCTAGGGTTATGATTCATATGGGGAGGTATGTTTAGGGTTCCTATGGGAATGTCTTCTCTCCCTCGGGTTAGCGTTCCTATGGGTAGGGCTATTGGAGCTAGGGTTACTGTTCCTGTAGGTAGGGCTTTCCTCCCTAGGGTGAGCGTTCCTATGGGTAGGGTACTTGGAGCTAGGGTTAGGGTTCCTATGGGTATGGCATGTGGAGCTAGGGTTCGGGTTCCCATGGGTAGGGCTTCTGGTCCTAGGGTTAGGGTTGCTATGGGTAGGGTACTTGGAGCTAGGGTTTGGGTTTCTATGCGTATGGCATGTGAAGCTAGGTTTAGGGTTCCTATGGGTAGGGCACTTGGAGCTAAGGTTAGGGTTCCTATGGGTAGGGCACTTGGAGCTAGGGTTAGAGTTCCTATGCGTAAGGCTTCCCGACCTAGCGTTAGAGTTCCTATCGGTACGGCTTTCCGCCCTAGGATAAGGGTTAGGGTTCCTTTGGGTAGGGCACTTGGAGCTAGGGTTAGGTTTACTATGATTAGGGCTTCGCGCCCTAAGGTTAGAGTTTCTATGTGTAGGGCACTTGGAGCTAGGGTTAGGGTTCCTATGGGTCGGGCACTTGGAGCTAGGTTCAGGGTTCCTCCAGGTAGGGTACTTGTAGCTAGGGTTAGGGTTCCTGTGGTTAGGGCTTACCGCCCAAGGGTTAGGTTTCCTATCGGTAGGGCACTTGGAGCTAGGGTTAGGATTCCTATGTGTCGGGCTTCCCGCCCCAGGGTTAGGGTGCCTATGTGTCGTGCTTCCCGCCCTAGGGTAAGGGTTCCTATGAGAAGGGCACTTGGCGGTAGTTTTAGGTTTCCTATGGGTAAGGCACTTGGATCTAGGGTTAGGGTTGCTATGGGGAGGGCACTTTGAGGAAGGGTTAGGGTTCCTATGGGTAGGGCTTCCTGCCCTAGGTTTAGGGTTCCTATGGGTAGGGCACTTGGAGCAAGGGTTAGGCTTCCTATGGGTAGGGCACTTGGAGCTAGGGTTAGTATTCCTATGGGTCGGGCTTCCCGCCCTAGGGGAAGGGTTCCTATTTGTTGGGCTTCCCGCCCTAGGGTGAGGATTCCTATGAGTAGGGCACGTGGAGCTATAGTTAGGTTTCCTATGGGTAGAGTACTTGGAGCTAGGGTTAGGGTTCCTGTGGGTAAGGCATTTGCAGCTAGTGTTAGGGTTTCTATGGTTAGGGCACTCAGAGCTAGGGTTAGGGTTCCTATGGGTATGGCACGTGGAGCTAGGGATAGGATTCCTCTGGGTAGGGCTTCCTCCCCTATGGTTAGGTTTCGTATGGGTAGAGCGTTTGGAGCTACGGTTTGGGTTCTTATGGGGAGGGCACTTGGAGCAAGGGTTAGGGTTCCTATTGGTAGGGCTTCCCGCCCTTGCGTTAGGGTTGCTATAGGTAGAGCACTTGGAGCGAGCATTAAGGTTCCTATGGCTATGTCTTCCCGACGTATGGTTATTGTTTCTATGGATTGGGCTTCCCGTCCTAGGTTCTGGATGCCTATGGGTAGGGATTCCCGCCGTAGGGTAAGGTTTCCTATGGGTAGGGCTCTTGGATCTAGGGTTAGGATTCCTCTGGGAAGGGAACTTGCAGCTAGGGTTAGGGTTCTTATGGGTAGGGTTTCCTGACCTAGGTTTAGGTTCATATTCGTAGGGTTTCCCACCCTAGGGTTTGGGTTCCTATGGGTAGGGCACTTGGAGCTAGTGTTATGGTTCCTATCAGTAGTGCACTTGGAGGTAGGGTTAGGGTTCCCATGGGTAGGGCTTCCCGCCCTAGGGTTCGATTTCTTATGGGTATGGCACTTGGATCTAGGGTTAGGGTTCCTATGGGTATGGCATGTGGAGCTAGGTTTAGGGTTCCCATGGTTAGGGCTTTCCGCCCTAGGGTTCTGGTTCATATGGGTAGGGGTTACCGGCATAGGGTAAGGGTTCCTATCCGTAGGACACTTGGAGCTAGGGTTAGGGTTCCTATGGGTATGGCACGTGGGTAGGGCTTCCCGCCCTAGTGTTAGCGTTCTTATGGGTACGTCTTCCCGCCCTAGGGTTAGGGTTCCTATGGATAGGGAACTTGGAGCTAGGGTTAGGGTGCCTAAGGGTAGCTCTTCCCGCGCTAGGGTTAGGGTTGCTATTGGTAGGGCCCTTGGAGCAAGGGTTAGGGTTCCTATGGTTAGGGCACTTGGAACTAGGGTTTGGGTTCCTATGGGTATGGCACGTGGAGATAGGGTTATGGTTCCTATGGGTAGGGATTACGGTCTTGGGTTAGGGTTCCTATGGGTGGGGCACTTCATACTGGGGTTAGGGTTCCTATGGGTATGGCACGTGAAGCTAGGTTTAGGGTTCCTATGGGTAGGGCACTTCGAGCTATGGTTAGAGTTCCTATGGGTAGGGCTTCCCGACCTAGCATTAGAGCTCCTTTGGGTACGTCTTTCTGCCCTAGGGTTAGGGTTAGGGTTCGGGTTCATAAGGGTAGGGCACTTGGAGCTAGTGTTCGGTTTCCTATGGGTAGGGCACTTGGAGCTAGGTTTAGGGTTCCCATGGGTAGGGCTTCCCTCCCTAGGGTTAGGGTTCTCATGGGTAGGGCTTCCCGCCCTAGGCTTAGGTTTCCTATGGGCAGGGCTTCCCGCCCTACGGTTAGGGTTCCTATGGGTAGGGAACATAGACCTAGGGTTAGGATTCCTATGGGTAGGGCTTTCTGCCCTAGGGTTAGGGTTCCTATGGTTATGGCACTTGGAGTTAGGGTTTGTGTTCCTATGGGTAGGAAGTGCCCATACCCATACGAATCCTAAGCCTAGGGCGGGAAGCCCTACCCATAGGAACCCTAACCCTAGGGTGGGAAGCCCTACGTATAGGAACCCTAACCCTAGCTCCAAGTGCCCTACCCATAGGAACAGTAATGCTAGGGAGGAAGCTTTACCCATAGGAACCCTAACCATAGCTCGAATTGCCATACCCATAGGAAGCCTAACCCTAGGACCGGAAGCCCTACCCATAGGAATTCTAACGCTAGCTCCAAGTGCAATAGCCATAGGAAACCTTACCCTACCTCCAACTGCCCTACCCATAGGAACCCTAACCCTTGATCCAAGTGCCCTACCCATAGGAACCCTAACCCTAGCTCCAAGTGCCATACCCATAGGAACCCTAACCCTAGCTCAAAATGCCCTAACCAATAGGAACCCTAACCTTAGGCGGGAAGACCTACCCATAGGAACCCTAACCCTAGCTCCAACTGCCCTACTCATTGGAACCCTAAGTCTAGTAGGGTAAGCCATACCCATAGGAACCCTAACCCTAGGGCGGGAAGCCCTACTCATAGGTATCCTAACCCAAGGTCCAACTGCCCTACCCATAGGTATCCTAACCCAAGGTCCAACTGCCCTACCGATAGGACCCCTAACCCTAGGTCGGCAAGCCCTACCCATAGGAACTCTAACCCTAGCTTCAAGTGCCCTACTCCTAGGAACCCTAACCCTAGCTCCAAGTGCTCTACCCGTGGGAATCCTAACCCTAGCTCCAAGTGCCGTACCCACAGGAACTGTAATCCTTGCTCCAAGTGCCCTACCCATAGGAACCCTAACCGTAGCTCCAAGAGCCCACCCATATGACCCCTAACCCTAGGGTGGGAATCCATACCCATAGCAAACCTAACTCTAGGGCAGGAAGCCCTACCCATAGTAACCCTACCCCTATCTCCAAGTGCAATACTCATAGGAACCCTAACCCTAGCTCCAAGTGCCCTACCCATACGAACCCTAACCGCAGGGCAGGAAGCCCTACTCATAGGAACTCTAAGCCTAGCTACAAGTGCCCTAACAATAGGAACCCTAACCCTAAGGCGGCAAGCCCTACCCATAGGAACCCTAACCGTAGGGTGGGAATCCCTACCCATAGTAACCCTAACCCTAGCTCGAAGAGCCCTACCCATAGGAACCCTAACCCTAGCTCGAAGAGCCCTACCCATAGGAACCCTAACCCTAGGGCGGGAATCCCTACCCATAGGAACCCTAACCGTAGGGCGGGAATCCCTACCCATAGGAACCCTAACCGTAGGGCGGGAATCCCTACCCATAGGAACCCTAACCCTATTGCTGGAAGCCTTACCCATAGGAACCCTAAAACATCTCCAAGTGTCCTACCAATAGGAACCCTAACCCTAGGGTGGGAATCCCTACCCACAGGAACCGTAACGATAGGGCTGGAAGCCATACCATTAGGAACCGTAACCCTTGCTCCAAGTGTCCTACCCATAGGAACCCTAACCCTAGGGTGGGAAGCCATACCCATTGGAACCGTAACCCTATGGCAGGAAGCTCTACCCATAGGAACCCTAACCGTGCTCCAAATGCCCTACCCATAGGAACGCTATCCCTAGCTCCAAGTGCCCTACTCTTAGGAACCCTAACCCTAGCTCCAAATTCCCTACACATAGGAACCCTAACCGTAGGGCGGGAATCCCTAGCCATAGGAACCCTAAGCCTAGATCAAAGTGCCCTACCCATAGGAACCCCGACCCTAGCTCCAAGTGCCCTAGCCATAGGAGCCCTAACCCTAGGGTGGGAAGACCTACCCATAGGAACCCTAACCCTAGCTCCAAGAGCCCTACCCATAGGAACCCTAACTCTAGGGCGGAAAGCCCTATCCATAGGAACCCTAAGCCTGGGTGGGAAGCCCTACCTATAGGAACCCTAACCTTAGCTCCAAGTGTCCTACCCATGGGAACGCTAACCCTAGGTACAAGTGCCCTACCCATAGGAACCCTAACCCTAGCTACAAGTGCCCTACCAATAGTAACTCTAACAGTAGTTCGGGATGCCCTACCCATAGGAACTTCAAACCTAGGGCGCGAAGCCCTACCTATAGGAACCCTAACCCGAGCTCCAAGTGCAGTACCCATAGGAACCCTAACCCTAGGTCGGGAAGCGCTACCCCTAGAAACCCTAACCCTAGGGATGTAAGCCCTAAGTATAGGAACCCTAACCGTAGCTCAAAGTGCCCTACCCATAGGAACCCTAACCCTAGGGCGGGAAGCCCTAGCCTTAGGAAACCTAACCCTAGCTCCAAGTATCCTACCCATAGGAACCCTAGCGCGAAGTACCCTATGCATAGGAACCCTAACCCTAGTTCGAAGTGCCCTACCCATAGCAACCCCAACCCTAGCTCCAAGTTCCGTACCTATAGATAACCTAACCCTAGCTCCAAGTGCCCTACCAATAGGAATCCTAACCCTAGCTCCATGTGCCCTACCCATAGGAACCCTAACCCTAGGGTGGGAAGCCATACCCATAGGAACCCTAAGCACAGGGCAGGAAGCCCTACGCATTGGAACCCCAACCGTAGCTGCAAGTGCCCTACCCATAGGAACCTTAACCCTAGCTAAAAGTGCCCTTAAGATTGGAACCCTAACCCTAGCTCCAAGTCCCCTACACATAGGAATCCTTACCCTAGGCCGGGAAGCCCTACCCATAGGAACCCTAACCCTAGATTCAAGTGCTCTACCCATAGGAACCCTAACCCTAGCCCGGGAAGCCCTAACCATAGGAACCCTAACCCTAGCTCCAAGTGCCCTACCCATAGGAACCCTAACCCTAGGGTGGGAAGTCATACCCATAGGAACCCTAAATTTAGGGCGGGACGCAATACCCATAGGATCCCTGACCTTAGCTCCCAGTGCCCTACCCATAGGAACCCTAACCCTAGCTCCCAGTGCCCTACCCATAGGAACCGTAACCCTAGCTCCAGGTGGCCTACCCATAGGAACCCTAACCCTAGCTCCAAGTGCGCTACCCATAGGAACCCTAACCCTAGGGCTGGAAGACCTACCCATACGAACCCTAACCCTAGGGCCGGAAGCCCTACCCATAGGAACCCTAACCCTATCTCCAAGTGCCCTACCCATATGAACCCTAACCCTATCTCCAAGTGTCCCCTTGCTAAAACTGGCCTACTCATAGGAACCGTAACACTAGGGCGGCAAGCCTGACTCATAGGAACCCTAACCCTAGCTGCAAGATCCCTACCCATAAGTACCCATAGGAACCCTAACCCTAGGGCTGGAAGACCTACCCATACAAACCCTAACCCTAGGGCCGGAAGCCCTACTCTTTGGACCCCTAACCCTATCTCCAAGTACCCTACCCACAGGAACCCTAACCCTAGGGTGGGAAGCCCTACCCATAGGAACCCTAACACAGCACAAAGTGCCCTACCAATAGGAAATCTAACCCTAGGGCTGCAAGCCTTAACCATAGGAACCGTAACCGTAGGGTGGGAAGCCGTACCCATATGAACCCTAACCCTAGCTGCAAGATCCGTACTCATAGAAACCCTAACCCTAGGCCTGGAAGCCCCACCCATAGGAACCCTAACCTTAGGGCGGTAAGCCCTACCCATAGGAAACCTAACCCTAGCTACAAGTGCCCTACCCATGGGAAACCTAACCCTAGCTCCAAGTGCGCTACCCATAGGAACCCTAACCCTATTTCCAAGTGCCCTGCCCCTAGGAACCCCAACCCTAAGGTGCGAAGCCCTACCCATAGGAACCCTAACCCTAGCTACAAGTGCCCTACCCATAGGAACCTTAACCCTAGGGTGGGAAGACCTACTCATTTGAACCCTAACCCCAGCTTCAAGTGCACTACCCATAGGAACCCTAACCCTAACTCCAAGTGCCCTTCTCATAGGAACCCTTACCCTAGCTCCAAGTGCCCTACCCATACGAACCCTAACCCTAGCTCCAAGTGCCCTACCCATACGAACCCTAACCCTAGCTCCAAGTGCCCTACCCATAGGAACCCTCACCCTAGGGTGGAAAGCCCTACGCTTAGGAACCCTAACCCTAGCTCCAAGTGCCCTTCCCATAGGAACCTTAACCCTAGCTCCAAGTGCCCTACGCATAGGAACCCTAACCCTAGCTCCAAGTGCCCTACCCATAGGAACCCTAACCCTAGGGTGGAGAGCCCTACCCATAGGAACCCTAACCTTATTGCTGAAAGCCCTGCCCATAGGAAACCTAAGCTTAGGGCGGGACGCCCTTCCCATAGGAACCCTAACCCTAGCTCCAAGTGCCCTACAAATAGGAACCATAACACAAGCTCCAAGTGCCGTACCCAAAGGAACCCTAACCCTAGGACGGGAAGACCTACCCATAGGAACCCTAACCCTAGGGACGGAAGCCCTACCCATAGGCATCCTAACCCTATCTCCAAGTGCCCTACCTATAGGAACCCTAACCCTAGCTCCAAATGCCCTACCCATAGGAACTCGAACCCTAGCTCCAAGTGCCCTACCCATAGGAACCCTAATAAGTGCCCTACCCATAGGAACCCTAACCCTAACTCCAAGTGCCATACCCATAGGAACCCTCAACCTAGCTCGAACTGCCCTACCCATAGGAACCCTAATCCTTGCTCCAAGTGCCCTACCCATAGGAACCCTAACCCTAGCTCCAAGTGCCCTACCCATAGGAACCCTAACCCTAGGGTGGGAAGCCATACCCATAGGAACCCTAACCCTAGGGCGGGAAGCCCTACCCATAGGAACCCTAACCCTAGCCCCAAGTTCCCTACGCATAGTAACCCTAACCCTAACTCCAAATGCCCTACTCATAGGAACTCTAACCCTAGCTCCAAGTCCCCCAGCCATTGGAAACCTAACCCTAGCTCCAAGTGCCCTACCCATAGGATCCCTAACCCTTGCTCCAAATGGCCTACCCATAGGAACCCTAACCCTAGGGTGGGAAGCCATACCCATAGGATCCGTAACCCTCGGGCCGGAATCTCTACCCATAGGAACCCTAAGCCTAGCTCTAAGTGACCTACCCATAGGAACCCTAACCCTATTGCTGAAAGCCCTACCTAGGATCCCTAAACTTAGGGCAGGATGCAATACCCATAGGAACCCTAACCCTAGCTCCAAGTGCCCTACCCATAGGAACCCTAATCCTTGCTCCTAGTGCCCTGCCCATAGGAACGCTAACCCTAGCTCCAAGTGCCCTACCCATAGGAACCCTAACCCTGGGACGGGTAGCCGTACCCATAGGACCCCTAACCCTAGCTCCAAATGCCCTACCCATAGGAACCCTAACCCTAGCTCCAAGTTCCCCCCCCATAGGAACCCTATACCTAATTCCAAGTGGCCTATCCATAGGAATCCTAAACCTAGCTCCAAGTCCCCTACCCATAGGAACCCTAACCCTAACTGCAAGTGCCCTACCCATTTGAATCCTAACCCTAGCTCCAAGTGCCCTACCCATAGGAACCCTAACCTTAGGGCGGGAAGCCCTACTCATAGGAACCCTAACCCTAGATCCAAGTGCCCCAGCCATAGGAACCCTAACCCTAGCTCCAAGTGCCCTATCCATAGGAACCCTAACCCTAGGTGGGAAGCCATACCCATAGGAACCGTAACCCTAGGGCCGGAATCCCTGCCCATAGGAACCCTAAGCCTAGCTCTAAGTGACCTACCCATAGGAACCCTAACCCTATTGCTGAAAGCCCTACCTGTAGGATCCCTGACCTTAGGGCAGGACACAATACACAGAGGAACCCTAACCCTAGCTCCAACTCCCCCAGCCATAGGAACCTTAACGCAAGCTCCAAGTGCCCTACCCATAGGAACCCTAATCCTTGCTCCTAGTGCCCTACCCATAGGAACGCTAACCCTAGCTCCAAGTGCCCTACCCATAGGAACCTTAACCCTAGGGTGGGAAGACCTACTCATTTGAACCCTAACCCCAGCTTCAAGTGCACTACCCATAGGAACCCTAACCCTAACTCCAAGTGCCCTACGCATAGGAACCCTAACCCTAGCTCCAAGTGCCCTTCTCATAGGAACCCTAACCCTAGCTCCAAGTGCCCTACCCATAGGAACCCTAACCCTAGCTCCAAGTGCCCTACCCATAGGAACCCTAACCCTAGCTCCAAGTGCCCTACCCATAGGAACCCTCACCCTAGGGTGGAAAGCCCTACGCTTAGGAACCCTAACCCTAGCTCCAAGTGCCCTTCCCATAGGAACCTTAACCCTAGCTCCAAGTGCCCTACCCATAGGAACCCTAACCTAGGGTGGGAAGCCATACCCATAGGAACCCTAACCCTGGGACGGGTAGCCGTACCCATAGGAACCCTAACCCTAGCTCCAAATGCCCTACCCATAGGAACCCTAACCCTAGCTCCAAGTTCCCCACCCATAGGAACCCTATACCTAAATCCAAGTGGCCTATCCATAGGAATCCTAAACCTAGCTCCAAGTCCCCTACCCATAGGAACCCTAACCCTAACTGAAAGTGCCCTACCCATAGGAACCCTAACCCTAGCTAAAAGTGCCCTACCCATTGGAAACCTTACACTAGGACGCTAAACCCTACCCATAGGATCCCTAAACCAAGCTCCAAGTGGCTACCCATTTGAATCCTAACCCTAGCTCCAAGTGCCCTACCCATAGGAACCCTAACCTTAGGGCGGGAAGCCCTACCCATAGGAACCCAAACCCTAGATCCAAGTGCCCCAGCCATAGGAACCCTAACCCTAGGTGGGAAGCCATACCCATAGGAACCGTAACCCTAGGGCCGGAATCCCTGCCCATAGGAACCCTAAGCCTAGCTCTAAGTGACCTACCCATAGGAACCCTAGCCCTATTGCAGAAAGCATTACCTGTAGCATCCCTGACCTTAGGGCAGGACACAATACACAGAGGAACCCTAACCCTAGCTCCAAGTGCACTACCCATAGGAACCCGAACCCTTGCTAAAACTGCCCTACTCATAGACACCCTAACACTAGCTCCAACTCCCCCAGCCATAGGAACCCTAACGCAAGCTCCAAGTGCCCTACCCATAGGAACCCTAATCCTTGCTCCCAGTGCCCTACCCATAGGAACGCTAACCCTAGCTCCAAGTGCCCTACCCACAGGAACCCTAACCCTAGGGCGGCAAGCCTGACTCATAGGAACCCTAACCCTAGCTGCAAGATCCCTACCCATAAGAACCCTAACCCTAGGACGGGAAGCCCTATCCATAGGAACCCTAACCCTAGCTCCAAGTGTCCTACACATAGGAACCCTAACCCTAGCTCCAAGTGCCCTACCCATAGGAACCCTAACCTAGGGTGGGAAGCCATACCCATAGGAACCCTAACCCTGGGACGGGTAGCCGTACCCATAGGAACCCTACCCCTAGCTCCAAATGCCCTACCCATAGGAACCCTAACCCTAGCTCCAAGTTCCCCACCCATAGGAACCCTATACCTAAATCCAAGTGGCCTATCCATAGGAATCCTAAACCTAGCTCCAAGTCCCCTACCCATAGGAACCCTAACCCTAACTGAAAGTGCCCTACCCATAGGAACCCTAACCCTAGCTAAAAGTGCCCTACCCATTGGAAACCTTACACTAGGACGCTAAACCCTACCCATAGGATCCCTAAACCAAGCTCCAAGTGCCTACCCATTTGAATCCTAACCCTAGCTCCAAGTGCCCTACCCATAGGAACCCTAACCTTAGGGCGGGAAGCCCTACCCATAGGAACCCAAACCCTAGATCCAAGTGCCCCAGCCATAGGAACCCTAACCCTAGGTGGGAAGCCATACCCATAGGAACCGTAACCC
The DNA here is from genome assembly GCF_016161935.1 of Mauremys reevesii. NCBI lineage: Eukaryota > Metazoa > Chordata > Testudines > Geoemydidae > Mauremys > Mauremys reevesii. The sequence goes on from NC_052625.1 coordinate 73,066,411, forward strand.
TAGGGCCGGAATCCCTGCCCATAGGAACCCTAAGCCTAGCTCTAAGTGACCTACCCATAGGAACCCTAGCCCTATTGCAGAAAGCATTACCTGTAGCATCCCTGACCTTAGGGCAGGACACAATACACAGAGGAACCCTAACCCTAGCTCCAAGTGCACTACCCATAGGAACCCGAACCCTTGCTAAAACTGCCCTACTCATAGACACCCTAACCCTAGCTCCAACTCCCCCAGCCATAGGAACCCTAACGCAAGCTCCAAGTGCCCTACCCATAGGAACCCTAATCCTTGCTCCCAGTGCCCTACCCATAGGAACGCTAACCCTAGCTCCAAGTGCCCTACCCACAGGAACCCTAACCCTAGGACGGCAAGCCTGACTCATAGGAACCCTAACCCTAGCTGCAAGATCCCTACCCATAAGAACCCTAACCCTAGGACGGGAAGCCCTATCCATAGGAACCCTAACCCTAGCTCCAAGTGTCCTACACATAGGAACCCTAACCCTATCTCTAAGTGCCCTACCCATAGGAACCCTAACCCTAGGGCCGGAAGCCCTACTCTTTGGACCCCTAACCCTATCTCCAAGTGCCCTACCCACAGGAACCCTAACTCTAGGGTGGGAAGCCCTACCCATAGGAACCCTAACACAGCACAAAGTGCCCTACCAATAGGAAATCTAACCCTAGGGCTGCAAGCCTTAACCATAGGAACCGTAACCGTAGGGTGGGAAGCCGTACCCATATGAACCCTAACCCTAGCTGCAAGATCCGTACTCATAGAAACCCTAACCCTAGGCCTGGAAGCCCCAACCATAGGAACACTAACCTTAGGGCGGTAAGCCCTACCCATAGGAAACCTAACCCTAGCTACAAGTGCCCTACCCATGGGAAACCTAACTCTAGCTCCAAGTGCGCTCCCATAGGAACCCTATCCCTATCTCCAAGTGCCCTACCCCTAGGAACACCAACCCTAGGGTGCGAAGCCCTACCCATAGGAACCCAAACCCTAGCTACAAGTGCCCTACCCATAGGAACCTTAACCCTAGGGTGGGAAGACCTACTCATTTGAACCCTAACCCCAGCTTCAAGTGCACTACCCATAGGAACCCTAACCCTAACTCCAAGTGCCCTACGCATAGGAACCCTAACCCTAGCTCCAAGTGCCCTTCTCATAGGAACCCTAACCCTAGCTCCAAGTGCCCTACCCATAGGAACCCTAACCCTAGCTCCAAGTGCCCTACCCATAGGAACCCTAACCCTAGCTCCAAGTGCCCTACCCATAGGAACCCTAACCCTAGCTGCAAGTGCCCTACCCATAGGAACCCTCACCCTAGGGTGGAAAGCCCTACACTTAGGAACCCTTACCCTAGCTCCAAGTGCCCTTCCCATAGGAACCTTAACCCTAGCTCCAAGTGCCCTACCCATAGGAACCCTAACCCTAGCTCCAAGTGCCCTACCCATAGGAACCCTAACCCTAGGGTGGAAAGCCCTACCCGTAGGAACCCTAACCCTAGCTCCAAGTGCCCTTCCCATAGGAACCTTAACCCTAGCTCCAAGTGCGCTACCCATAGGAACCCTAACCCTAGGCCTGGAATCCCTACCCATAGGAACCCTAACCCTAGCTCCAAGTGCCCTACCCATAGGAACCCTAACTCTAGCTCCAAGTGCCCTACCAATATGAACCCTAACCCTAGCTCCAAGTGACCTACGCATAGGAACCCTAACCCTTTTGCTGAAAGCCCTACATATAGGAACCCTAACATTAGGGTGGGACGCAATACCTATAGGAACCCTAACCCTAGCTCCAAGTGCCCTACCCATAGGAACCCTAACCCTAGCTCCAAGTGACCTACCCATAGGAACCCTAACCCTATTGCTCAAAGCCCTACCCATAGGAACCCTTACCCTAAGCCGGGAAGCCCTACCCATAGGAATCCTAACCCTAGCTCCAAGTCCCGTACCCATAGGAACCCTAACCCTAGCTCCAAGTGCCCTACCCATAGGAACCCTAACCCTAGCTCCAAGTGCCCTACCCATATGAACCCTAACCCTAGTTTGAAGTGCCCTACCCATAGGAACCCTAACCCTAGGACGGTAAGCCCTACCCATGCGAACCCCAACCCTAGGGCGCGAAGCCCTACCCATAGGAATCATAACCCTAGCTCCAAGTGCCCTACCCATAGGAACCCTAACCCTAGCTCCAAGTGCCCTACCCATAGGAACCAAGCCCTAGCTCCAAGTGCCCTACGCATAGGAACCCTAACCCTAGGACAGGAAGCCGTACCCATGGGAACCCCAACCCAAGGGCGCGAAGCCCTACCCATAGGAGTCATAACCCTAGCTCCAAGTGCCCTACTCACAGGAACCCTAACCCTAGCTCTAAGTGACCTACCCATAGGAGCCCTTACCCTAGGGCGGGAAGCCCTAATCATAGGAACCCTAACCCTAGCTGCAAGTGCCCTACCCATAGGAACCCTAAACTTAACTCCAGGTGCCCTACTCATAGGAACCCTAACCCTAGCTCCAAGTGCCCTACCCATAGGAACCCTAATTCTAACTCCAGGTGCCCTACCTATAGGAACCCTAACCCTAGCTCCAAGTGCCCTACCCATAGGAACCCTAACCCTAGGTCCAAGTGCCCTACCCATAGGAATCTTAACCCTCGCTCCAAGTGCCCTACTCACAGGATCCCTAACCCTAGCTCTAAGAGACCTACCCATAGGAGCCCCTCCCCTAGGGCGGGAAGCCCTACTCATAGGAACCCTAACCTTAGCTGAAAGTGCCCTACCTATAGGAACCCTAACCCTAGGGTGGGAAGCCATACCAATAGGAACCCTAACCCTAGGGCAGCAAGCCTAACTCATAGGAACCCTAACCCTAGCTGCAAGATCCCTACCCATAGGAACCCTAACCCTAGGGCTGGAAGCCCTACCCATAGGAACACTAACCGTTTGTTTTTTTTTGCGAACAGGGGCTGCTAACAGGGAGTTTCGCAAGGGAGTTCTCCAGGTGAAGGAGGAGCTAATACAGCATCTGTGGGGTAAGTGACTGTCTGTAGTGTGTGTTTGTTTGTGTTTGGGGGTTACTTGCTGTGTGCTGAGCTTGTGTTTGTCAGTCTGTTTGTTTGTTTGGTTGTTTGAGGGACCGTGTGCTCTGGCTGGCAGTTGGAGGCAGGTTTGAAAGCTCGAAGCCTCTGGTAATTGGCTGAGCCTTAATCAGTGGGCGGGGCATTCACTCAGGCCAGGGCTTTATAAAGCCACGCACAAGCGACCAGGGGCTGCTAACAGGGAGTTTTGCAAGGGAGTTTAGAAGGGGAGTGGGAAGGGAGTGGGAGCCCCTCGCCGGCCGTAACCCCTTCCCTGTGCCCCCCCCCTAAAATCCTAAAACCTATAAACCAAACTACATTCCAAAACTACTTTCCGTAAACCACCCTTCCACTAACTAGGAGACAATGCAGGCAGAAGCCCAGCAGCAGAGTGGGGGCTATCCAGTTTATTGCACTGACTGTCACATGTATGATTACCTGCCCTGTGGGCGGGTGGCGTATGTGTGCAGTCGAAGCTCCTGGCCCTCAGAGACCATGTACGGACTTTGGAGGCCAGGGTGGCGGAACTGGAGGAGCTGAGAGAGGCAGAGAGGTATGTTGATGAGGCTTTCTGGGACACTGTAGAATTGTCCCACCTCCGCTTAGACAGCTCCTGTGCTGTTGAGGGGGAAGAAGGGCCCAGGGAAGTAGAGCAGTCAATGGGAGCAGAGGGAAACCTTCCCGTAGTTGGGACCCTCCTTCCAGATGGTGCTGGGTTGCCTCTCGCACTGAGGTTGCCTCTCTGGGGGAGGGAACTCCAGTTTCTAGGAAAAGGCAGGTGTTAGTAATGGGAGATTCAATTATTAGAAATGTAGATAGCTGGGTCTGTGATGACCGGGAGAACCGTATGGTGACTTGCCTGCCTGGTGCGAAGGTTGTGGATCTCTCGAGGCATCTAGATAGACTTATGTGTAGTGCTGGGGAGGAGCCGGTGGTCGTGGTACATGTAGATACCAATGACATAGCGAAGGGTAGGAGAGATGTCCTGGAAGCCAAGTTTAGGCTGCTAGGGAAGAGACTGAAATCCAGGACCTCTATGGTGGCATTTTCAGAAATGCTCCCAGTTCCACGCGCAGGGCCAGGTAGGCAGGCAGAGCTTCAGAGTCTCAATGCGTGGATGAGACGATGGTGTAGAGAGGAGGGGTTCACGTTCATTAGGAACTGGGGAAACTTCTGGGATGGGAGGGGCCTATACAGGAGAGATGGGCTCCACCTAAACCAAAGTGGAACCAGACTGCTGGCACTAAACATTAAAAAGGTTGTAGAGCAGTTTTTAAACTAGGAGATGGGGGAAAGCCGACTGCTGCAGAGAAGCGTGTGGATCAGACACAGACTTCTCTTAGGGGAGAGTCTGATGATAGAGAATCTCCAGGTTATAGTCAGGAGCAGAGGAATGAGAAGTATAATGTAAGGGCCGGATCAGATGATAAACAGTCACATAAAAAGAAACTGGCACATCAGAAAAGGCAGACTAATAAACAGGGACAAGTTTTAAAGTGCTTGTACACAAATGCCAGAAGTCTAAATAATAAGATGGGTGAACTAGAGTACCTTGTGATAAAGGAGGATATAGATATAATAGGCATCACAGAAACCTGGTGGACTGAGAGCAATCAATGGGACACAATCATTCCGGGGTACAAAATATATCGGAAGGACAGGACAGGCCGTGCAGGGGGAGGAGTGGCACTATATGTTAAAGAAAGTGTAGATTCAAATGAAGTAAAAATCTTAAGCGAATCCACAGGTTCCATAGAGTCTCTATGGATAGAAATTTCATGCTCTAGTAAAAATATAACAGTAGGGATCTATTATCGACCACCTGACCAGGACAGTAATAGTGATGATGAAATGCTAAGGGAAATTAGAGAGGCTATCAAAATTAAGAACCCAATAATAGTGGGGGATTTCAATTATCCCCATATTGACTGGGAACATTTCACTTCAGGACGAAATGCGGAGATAAAATTTCTCGATACTTTAAATGACTGCTTCATGGAGCAGCTGGTACGGGAACCCACAAGGGGAGAGGCGACTCTAGATTTAATCCTGAGTGGAGCGCAGGAGCTGGTCCAAGAGGTAACTATAGCGGGACTGCTTGGAAATAGTGACCATAATACAATAGCATTCAACATCCCTGTGGTGGGAAGAACATCTCAACTGCCCAACACTGTGGCCTTTAATTTCAAAGGGAACTATACAAAAATGAGGGTTAGTTAGACAAAAGTTAAAAGGTACAGTGACTAAAGTGAAATCCCTGCAAGTTGCATGGGCCCTTTTAAAGACACCATAATAGAGGCCCAACTTCAATGTATACCCCAAATTAAGAAAAACAGTAAAGAACTAAAAAGAGCCACCGTGGCTTAACAACCATGTAAAAGAAGCAGTGACAGATAAAAGACTTCCTTTAAAAAGTGGAAGTCAAATCCTAGTGAGGCAAATAGAAAGGAGCACAAACACTGCCAACTTAAATGCAAGAGTGTAATAAGAAAAGCCAAAGAGGAGTTTGAAGAACAGCTAGCCAAAAACTCCAAAGGTAATAACAAAATGTTTTTTAAGTACATCAGAAGCAGGAAGCCTGCTAAACAACCAGTGGGGCCCCTTGATGATCAAAATTCAAAAGGAGCGCTTAAAGACGATAAAGTCATTGCGGAGAAACTAAATGGATTCTTTGCTTCAGTCTTCACGGCTGAGGATGTTAGGAGATTCCCAAACCTGAGCTGGCTTTTGTAGGTGACAAATCTGAGGAACTGTCACAGATTGAAGTGTCAGTAGAGGAGGTTTTGGAATTAATTGATAAACTCAACATTAACAAGTCACCGGGACCAGATGGCATTCACCCAAGAGTTCTGAAAGAACTCAAATGTGAAGTTGCAGAACTATTAACTAAGGTTTGTAACCTGTCCTTTAAATCGGCCGTACCCAATGACTGGAAGTTAGCTAATGTAACGCCAATATTTAAAAAGGGCTCTAGGGGTGATCCGGCAATTACAGACCGGTAAGTCTAACGTCGGTACCGGGCAAATTAGTTGAAACAATAGTAAAGAATAAAATTGTCAGACACATAGAAAAACATAAACTCTTGAGCAATAGTCAACATGGTTTCTGTAAAGGGAAATCGTGTCTTACTAATCTATTAGAGTTCTTTGAAGGGTCAACAAACATGTGGACAAGGGGATCCGGTGGACATAGTGTACTTAGATTTCCAGAAAGCCTTTGACAAGGTCCCTCACCAAAGGCTCTTACGTAAATTAAGCTGTCATGGGATAAAAGGAAAGGTCCTTTCATGGATTGAGAACTGGTTAAAGGACAGGGAACAAAGGGTAGGAATTAATGGTAAATTCTCAGAATGGAGAGGGGTAACTAGTGGTGTTCCCCAAGGGTCAGTCCTAGGACCAATCCTATTCAATTTATTCATAAATGATCTGGAGAAAGGGGTAAACAGTGAGGTGGCAAAGTTTGCAAATGATACTAAACTACTCAAGATAGTTAAGACCAAGCAGATTGTGAAGAACTTCAAAAAGATCTCACAAAACTAAGTGATTGGGCAACAAAATGGCAAATGAAATTTAATGTGGATAAATGTAAAGTAATGCACATTGGAAAAAATAACCCCAACTATACATACAACATGATGGGGGCTAATTTAGCTACAACGAGTCAGGAAAAGGATCTTGGAGTTATCGTGGATAGTTCTCTGAAGATGTCCACGCAGTGTGCAGAGGCGGTCAAAAAAGCAAACAGGATGTTAGGAATCATTAAAAAGGGGATAGAGAATAAGACTGAGAATATATTATTGCCCTTATATAAATCCATGGTACACCCACATCTCGAATACTGTGTACAGATGTGGTCTCCTCACCTCAAAAAAGATATTCTAGCACTAGAAAAGGTTCAGAAAAGAGCAACTAAAATGATTAGGGGTTTAGAGAGGGTCCCATATGAGGAAAGATTAAAGAGGCTAGGACTCTTCAGTTTGGAAAAGAGAAGACTAAGGGGGGACATGATAGAGGTATATAAAATCATGAGTGATGTTGAGAAAGTGGATAAGGAAAAGTTCTTTACTTATTCCCATAATACAAGAACTAGGGGTCACCAAATGAAATTAATAGGCAGCAGGTTTAAAACAAATAAAAGGAAGTTCTTCTTCACGCAGCGCACAGTCAACTTGTGGAACTCCTTACCTGAGGAGGTTGTGAAGGCTAGGACTATAACAATGTTTAAAAGGGGACTGGATAAATTCATGGTGGCTAAGTCCATAAATGGCTATTAGCCAGGATGGGTAAGAATGGTGTCCCTAGCCTCTGTTCGTCAGAGGATGGAGATGGATGGCAGGAGAGAGATCACTTGATCATTGCCTGTTAGGTTCACTCCCTCAGGGGCACCTGGCATTGGCCACTGTCAGTAGACAGATACTGGGCTAGATGGACCTTTCGTCTGACCCGATACGGCCTTTCTTATGTTCTTATGTTCTTATGCTCTTATGTTCTTAACCTTAGGGCGGGAAGCCGTACCCATAGGATCCCTAAACCTAGCTCCAAGTGCCCTACCCATAGGAACCCTAACCCTAGCTCCGAGTGCCCTACCCATAGGAACCCTAACCCTAGCCCTAAGTGAACTATCCATAGGATAGCTAACCCTAGGGTGGGAAGCCATACTCATAGGAACCCTAACCCTAGGCCGGGAAGCCCTACCCATAGCAACCCTAACCCTAGCTCCAAGTGCCCTACCTATAGGGACCCTAACCCTAGGACGGGAAGACCTACCCATAGGAACCCTAACCCTAGGGACGGAAGCCCTGCCCATAGGAATCCTAACCCTATCTCCAAGTGCCCTACCTATAGGAACACTAACCCTAGCTCCAAATGCCCTACCCATAGGAACTCGAACCCTAGCTCCAAGTGCCCTACCCATAGGAACCCTAACCCTAACTCTAAGTGCCCTACCCATAGGAACCCTAACCCTAACTCCAAGTGCCATACCCATAGGAACCCTCAACCTAGCTCGAAGTGCCCTACCCATAGGAACCCTAACCCTAACTCCAAGTGCCATACCCATAGGAACCCTCAACCTAGCTCGAAGTGCCCTTCCCATAGGAACCCTAACCCTAGCTCCAAGTGCCCTACCCATAGGAACCCTAACCCTAGCTCCAAGTGCCCTACCCATAGGAACCCTAACCCTAGGGTGGGAAGCCATACCCATAGGAACCCTAACCCTAGGGCGGGAAGCCCTACCCACAGGAACCCTAACCGTAGCCCCAAGTTCCCTACGCATAGTAACCCTAACCCTAACTCCAAATGCCCTACTCATAGGAACCCTAAACCTAGCTGCAAGTGCCCTACCCAAAAGAACTCTAACCCTAGCTCCAAGTCCCCCAGCCATAGGAAACCTAACCCTAGCTCCAAGTGCCCTACCCATAGGAACCCTAACCCTTGCTCCAAATGGCCTACCCATAGGAACCCTAACCCTAGGGTGGGAAGCCATACCCATAGGATCCGTAACCCTCGGGCCGGAATCTCTGCCCATAGGAACCCTAAGCCGAGCTCTAAGTGACCTACCCATAGGAACCCTAACCCTATTGCTGAAAGCCCTACCTAGGATCCCTAACCTTAGGGCAGGATGCAATACCCATAGGAACCATAACCCTAGCTCCAAGTGCCCTACCCATAGGCACCCTAACCCTAGCTCCAACTCCCCCAGCCATAGGAACCCTAACGCAAGCTCCAAGTGCCCTACCCATAGGAACCCTAATCCTTGCTCCTAGTGCCCTACCCATAGGAACCCTAACCCTAGCTCCAAGTGCCCTACCCATAGGAACCCTAACCCTAGGGTGGGAAGCCATACCCATAGGAACCCTAACCCTGGGACGGGTAGCCGTACCCATAGGAACCCTAACCCTAGCTCCAAATGCCCTACCCATAGGAACCCTAACCCTAGCTCCAAGTGCCCCACCCATAGGAACCCTAAACCTAATTCCAAGTGGCCTATCCATAGGAACCCTAAACCTAGCTCCAAGTCCGCTACCCATAGGAACCCTAACCCTAACTGCGAGTGCCCTACCCATAGAAACCCTAACCCTAGCTAAAAGTGCCCTACCCATTGGAAACCTTACACTAGGACGGGAAGCCCTACCCATAGGAACCCTAAACCAAGCTCCAAGTGCCTACCCATTTGAATCCTAAGCCTAGCTCCAAGTGCCCTACCCATAGGAACCCTAACCTTAGGGCGGGAAGCCCTACCCATAGGAACCCTAACCCTAGATCCAAGTGCACCAGCCATAGGAACCCTAACCCTAGCTCCAAGTGCCCTACCCATAGGAACCCTAATCCTTGCTCCAAGTGCCCTACCCATAGGAACCCTAACCCTAGGGTGGGAAGCCATACCCATAGGAACCATAACTCTAGGGCCGGAATCCCTGCCCATAGGAACTCTAAGCCTAGCTCTAAGTGACCTACCCATAGTAACCCTAACCCTATTGCTGAAATCCCTAGCTATAGGATCCCTGCCCTTCGGGCAGGACACAATACACAGAGGAACCCTAACCCTAGCTCCAAGTACACTAACTATAGGAACCCTAAACCTAGCTCCAAGTGCCCTACCCATAGGAACCCTAACCCTTGCTCCAAGTGCCCTACCCATAGGAACCCGAACCCTAGGGAGGTTAGCCCTACCTATAGGAACCCTAACCCTAGCTCCAAGTGTCCTACCCATAGAAACCCTGACCCTAGGTCCAAGTGCTCTACCCATAGGAATCCTAACCCTAGCTCCAAGTGCCCTACTCACAGGAACCCTAACCCTAGCTCTAAGTGACCTACCCAAAGGAGCCCTTACCGTAGGGAGGGAAGCTCTACTCATTGGAACCCTAACCCTAGCCCCAAGTTCCCTACGCATAGTAACCCTAACCCTAACTCCAAATGCCCTACTCATAGGAACCCTAACCCTAGCTGCAAGTGCCCTACTTATAGGAACCCTAACCCTACTTGCAAGTGCCCTACCCATAGGAACCCTAATCCTGGGGTGGGAAGCCATACCCATAGGAAACCTACCCTTAGGGCGGTACGCAATACCCATAGGAACCCTAAACCTAGCTCCAAGTGCCCTACCCATAGGAACCCTATCCGTAGCTGCAAGTGCCCTACTCATAGGAACCCTAACCCCAGCTCCAAGTCCCCCAGCCATAGGAACCCTAAACCTAGCTCCAAGTGCTCTACCCATAGGAACCCTAACCTTTGCTCCAAATGGCCTACCTATAGGAAGCCTAACCCTACTGAGGTAAGCCCTACCCATAGGAACCCTAACCCTAGGGAAGTAAGCCCTACCCATAGGAACCCTAACCCTAGCTCCAAGTGCGCTACCCATAGGAACCCTCTCCCTAGCTCCAAGTGCCCTACCCATAGGAACCCTAACCCTAGCTCCAAGTGCCCTACCCATAGGCACCCTAACCCTAGCTCCAACTCCCCCAGCCATAGGAACCCTAACGCAAGCTCCAAGTGCCCTACCCATAGGAACCCTAATCCTTGCTCCTAGTGCCCTACCCATAGGAACCCTAACCCTAGCTCCAAGTGCCCTACCCATAGGAACCCTAACCCTAGGGTGGGAAGCCATACCCATAGGAACCCTAACCCTGGGACGGGTAGCCGTACCCATAGGAACCCTAACCCTAGCTCCAAATGCCCTACCCATAGGCACCCTAACCCTAGCTCCAACTCCCCCAGCCATAGGAACCCTAACGCAAGCTCCAAGTGCCCTACCCATAGGAACCCTAATCCTTGCTCCTAGTGCCCTACCCATAGGAACCCTAACCCTAGCTCCAAGTGCCCTACCCATAGGAACCCTAACCCTAGGGTGGGAAGCCATACCCATAGGAACCCTAACCCTGGGACGGGTAGCCGTACCCATAGGAACCCTAACCCTAGCTCCAAATGCCCTACCCATAGGAACCCTAACCCTAGCTCCAAGTGCCCCACCCATAGGAACCCTAAACCTAATTCCAAGTGGCCTACCCATAGGAACCCTAAACCTAGCTCCAAGTCCCCTACCCATAGGAACCCTAACCCTAACTGCAAGTGCCCTACCCATAGGAACCCTAACCCTAGCTAAAAGTGCCCTACCCATTGGAAACCTTACACTAGGACGGGAAGCCCTACCCATAGGAACCCTAAACCAAGCTCCAAGTGCCTACCCATTTGAATCCTAAGCCTAGCTCCAAGTGCCCTACCCATAGGAACCCTAACCTTAGGGCGGGAAGCCCTACCCATAGGAACCCTAACCCTGGCTCCAAGTCCCCCAGCCACAGGAACCCTAACCCTAGCTCCAAGTGCCCTACCCATAGGAACCCTAATCCTTGATCCAAGTGACCTACCCATAGGAACCCTAACCCTAGGGTGGGAAGCCATACCCATAGGAACCATAACCTTAGGGCCGGAATCCCTGCCCATAGGAACACTAAGCCTAGCTCTAAGTGACCTACCCATAGGAACCCTAACCCTATTGCTGAAAGCCCTACCTGTAGGATCCCTGACCTTAGGGCAGGACACAATACACAGAGGAACCCTAACCCTAGCTCCAAGTGCACTACCCATAGGAACTCTAACCCTAGCTCCAAGTGCCCTACACATAGGAAACCTAACCCTAGCTCCAAGTGCCCTACCCATAGCAACCCTAACCCTAGGGAAGTAAGCCCTACCCGTAGGAACACTAACCCTATCTCCAAGTCCCCTATCCATTGGAACCCTAACCCTAGCTCCAAGTGCCCTACCCATAGGATCCTAGCCCTAGCATCAAGTGCCCTACTCACATGATACCTAACTGTAGCTCTAAGTGACCTACCCAAAGGAGCCCTTACCGTAGGGCGGGAAACTCTACTCATAGGAACCCTAACCCTAGCCCCAAGTTCCCTACCCATAGTAACCCTAACCCTAGCTCCAAGTCCCCTACCCATTGGAACCCTAACCCTAGCTAAAAGTGCTCTACCCATAAGAACATAAGAACATAAGAAAGGCCATACCGGGTCAGACCAAAGGTCCATCTAGCCCAGTATCTGTCTACCGACAGTGGCCAATGCCAGGTGCCCCTGAGGGAGTGAACCTAACAGGCAATGATCAAACGATCTCTCTCCTGCCATCCATCTCCATCCTCTGACGAACAGAGGCTAGGGACACCATTCTTACCCATCCTGGCTAATAGCCATTTATGGACTTAGCCACCATGAATTTATCCAGTCCCCTTTTAAACATTGTTATAGTCCTAGCCTTCACAACCTCCTCAGGTAAGGAGTTCCACAAGTTGACTGTGCGCTGCGTGAAGAAGAACTTCCTTTTATTTGTTTTAAACCTGCTGCCTATTAATTTCATTTGGTGACCCCTAGTTCTTGTATTATGGGAATAAGTAAAGAACTTTTCCTTATCCACTTTCTCAACATCACTCATGATTTTATATACCTCTATCATGTCCCCCCTTAGTCTTCTCTTTTCCAAACTGAAGAGTCCTAGCCTCTTTAATCTTTCCTCATATGGGACCTTCTCTAAACCCCTAATCATTTTAGTTGCTCTTTTCTGAACCTTTTCTAGTGCTAGAATATCTTTTTTGAGGTGAGGAGACCACATCTGTACACAGTATTCGAGATGCGGGCGTACCATGGATTTATATAAGGGCAATAATATATTCTCAGTCTTATTCTCTATCCCCTTTTTAATGATTCCTAACATCCTGTTTGCTTTTTTGACCGCCTCTGCACACTGCGTGGACATCTTCAGAGAACTATCCACGATAACTCCAAGATCTTTTCCTGACTCGTTGTAGCTAAATTAGCCCCCATCATGTTGTATGTATAGTTGGGGTTATTTTTTCCAATGTGCATTACTTTACATTTATCCACATTAAATTTCATTTGCCATTTTGTTGCCCAATCACTTAGTTTTGTGAGATCTTTTTGAAGTTCTTCACAATCTGCTTGGTCTTAACTATCTTGAGTAGTTTAGTATCATTTGCAAACTTTGCCACCTCACTGTTTACCCCTTTCTCCAGATCATTTATGAATAAATTGAATAGGATTGGTCCTAGGACTGACCCTTGGGACACACCACTAGTTACCCCTCTCCATTCTGAGAATTTACCATTAATTCCTACCCTTTGTTCCCTGTCCTTTAACCAGTTCTCAATCCATGAAAGGACCTTTCCTTTTATCCCATGACAGCTTAATTTACGTAAGAGCCTTTGGTGAGGGACCTTGTCAAAGGCTTTCTGGAAATCTAAGTACACTATGTCCACCGGATCCCCCTTGTCCACATGTTTGTTGACCCCTTCAAAGAACTCTAATAGATTAGTAAGACACGATTTCCTTTACAGAAACCATGTTGACTATTGGTCAACAGTTTATGTTTTTCTATGTGTCTGACAATTTTATTCTTTACTATTGTTTCAACTAATTGTCCCGGTACAGACGTTAGACTTACCGGTCTGTAATTGACGTGATCACCCCTAGAGCCCTTTTTAAATATTGGCGTTACATTAGCTAACTTCCAGTCATTGGGTACCGGCCGATTTAAAGGACAGGTTACAAACCTTAGTTAATAGTTCCGCCTTCACATTTGAGTTCTTTCAGAACTCTTGGGTGAATGCCATCTGGTCCCGTGACTTGTTAATGTTGAGTTTATCAATTAATTCCAAAACCTCCTCTACTGACACTTCAATCTGTGACAGTTCCTCAGATTTGTCACCTACAAAAGCCAGCTCAGGTTTGGGAATCTCTAACATCCTCAGCCGTGAAGACTGAGGCAAAGAATCCATTTAGTTTCTCCAATGACTTTATCATCTTTAAGCGCTCCTTTTGTATTTTTATCGTCAAGGGGCCCCACTGGTTGTTTAGCAGGCTTCCTGCTTCTGATGTACTTAAAAAACATTTTGTTATTACCTTTGGAGTTTTTGGCTAGCCGTTCTTCAAACTCCTCTTTGGCTTTTCTTATTACACTCTTGCACTTAAGATGGCAGCGTTTGTGCTCCTTTCTATTTGCCTCACTAGGATTTGACTTCCACTTTTTAAAGGAAGTCTTTTTATCTTTCACTGCTTCTTTTACATGGTGGTTAAGCCACGGTGGCTCTTTTTTAGTTCTTTTACAGTTTTTCTTAATTTGGGGTATACATTGAAGTTGGGCCTCTATTATGGTGTCTTTAAAAGCGTACGCAACTTGCAGGGATTTCACTTTAGTCAATGTACCTTTTAACTTTTGTCTAACTAACCCCTCATTTTTGTATAGTTCCCCTTTTTTGAAATTAAAGGCCACAGTGTTGGGCAGTTGGGATGTTCTTCCCACCACAGGGATGTTGAATGCTATTGTATTATGGTCACTATTTCCAAGCGGTCCTGCTATAGTTACCTCTTGGACCAGCTCCTGCACTCCACTCAGGATTAAATCTAGAGTCGCCTCGCCCCTTGTGGGTTCCCGTACCAGCTGCTCCATGAAGCAGTCATTTAAAGTATCGAGAAATTTTATCTCCGCATTTCGTCCTGAAGTGAAATGTTCCCAGTCAATATGGGGATAATTGAAATCCCCCACTATTATTGGGTTCTTAATTTTGATAGCCTCTCTAATTTCCCTTAGCATTTCATCATCACTATTACTGTCCTGGTCAGGTGGTCGATAATAGATCCCTAATGTTATATTTTTACTAGAGCATGAAATTTCTATCCATAGAGACTCTATGGAACCTGTGGATTCGGTTAAGATTTTTACTTCATTTGAATCTACACTTTCTTTAACATATAATGCCACTCCTCCCCCTGCACGGCCTGTTCTGTCCTTCCGATATATTTTGTACCCTGGAATGATTGTGTCCCATTGATTGCTCTCAGTCCACCAGGTACCCATTGGAACACTAAGGCTAGCTGCAAGGGCCCTACCCATAGGAACCCTAACCCTAGACCTGGAAGTCCTACCCATAGGAACCCTAACTTTAGGGCGGGAACCCTACGTATAGGAACCCTAACCCTAGATCCAAGTGCCGTACGCATAGGACCCCTAACCATAGCTCCAAGTGCCCTACCCATAGGAACCCTAACCCTAACTCCAAGTGCCCTACCCATAGGAACCCTAACCCTAAGTCCAAGTGCCAAACCCATAGGAATCCTCAACGTAGCTCGAAGTGCCCTACCCATAGGAACCCTAATCCTTGCTCCAAGTGCCCTACCCATAGGAACCCTAAACCTAGCTCCAAGAGCCCTACCCATAGGAACCCTAACCCTAGGGTGGGAAGCCATACCCATAGGAGCCCTAACCCTAGGGCTGGTAGCCGTACCCATAGGAACTCTAACCCTAGATCCAAGTGACCTACCCGTAGGGACCCTAAACCTAGCTCCAACTCCTCCAGCCATAGGAACCCTAACCCAAGCTCCAAGTGCCCTACCCATAGGGACCCTAATCCTTGCTCCAAGTGCCCTTCCCATAGGAACCCTAACCCTAGCTCCAAGTCCCCTACCCATTGGAACCCTAACCCTAGCTCCAAGTGCACTACCCATAGTATCCTAGCCCTAGCATCAAGTGCCCTGCTCACAGGATCCCTAACCGTAGCTCTAAGTGACCTACCCAAAGGAGCCCTTACCGTAGGGCGGGAAACTCTACTCATAGGAACCCTATCCCTAGCCCCAAGTTCCCTACCCATAGTAACCCTAACCCTTGCTCCAAGTCCCCTACCCATTGGAACCCTAACCGTAGCTAAAAGCGCCCTACCCATTGGAACCCTAAGCCTAGCTGAAAGGGCCCTAGCCATAGGAACCCTAACCCTAGGCCTGGAAGCCCTACCCATAGGAACCCTAACTTTAGGGCGGGAACCCTACGCATAGGAACCCTAACCCTAGATCCAAGTGCCGTACGCATAGGACCCCTAACCATAGCTCCAAGTGCCCTACCCATAGGAACTCTAAACCTAACTCCAAGTGCCCTACCCATAGGAACCCTAACCCTAAGTCCAAGTGCCATACCCATAGGAACCCTAATCATTGCTCCAAGTGCCCTTCCCATAGGAACCCTAACCCTAGCACCAAGTGCCCTACCCATAGTAAACCTAACCCTAGCTCCAAGTGCCCTACCCATAGGAACCCTAACCTTAGCTCCAAGTGCCCTACACATAGGAACCCTAACCTTAGGGCGGGAAGCGCTACCCACAGGAACCCTAACCCTAGCCCAAGTTCCCTACCCATTGGAACCCTAACCCTAGCTCCAAGTGCTACACCCATAGGAACCCTAACCCTAGGCCGGGTAGCCCAACCCATAGGAACCCTGACAATAGCTCCAAGTGCCCTACCCATAGGAACCCTAACCCTAGCTCCAAGTGACCTACCCATAGGAACCCTAACCCTAGGGCGGGAAGACCTACCCATAGGAACCCTATCCCTAGGGAGGTAAGCCCTACCCATAGGAACCCTAACCCTCTTGCTGAAAGCCCTACCTATAGGAACCCTAACCTTAGGGCAGGACGCAATACCCATAGGAACCCTACCCTAGCTCCAAGTGCCCTACCCATAGGAACCCTAACCCGAGCTACAAGTGCCCTACCCATAGAAACCCTAACCCTAGCTACAAGTGCCCTACCCATAGGAACCCTAACCCTAGCTCCAAGTGCCCTACCCATAGGAACCCTAACCCTAGGGCGGTAAAACCTACCCATAGGAACCCTAACCCTACTGAGGTAAGCCCTACCCATAGGAACCCTAACGCTAGGGAAGTAAGCCCTACCCATAGGAACCCTAACCCTAGCTCCAAGGTCCCTACCCATAAGAACCCTAAACCTAATTCGAAGTGGCCTACCCATAGGAACCCTAACGCTAGCTCCAAGTGCCCAAGTCATTGAAACCCTAACCGTAGCTGCAAGTGCCCTTCTGATAGGAACCCTAACCGTAGCAGCAAGTGCCCTACCCATAGGAACCCTAACTCAAGCTCCAACTCCTCCGTCCATAGGAACCCTAACCCAAGCTCCAAGTGCCCTACCCATAGGAACCTTAATCCTTGCTCCAAGTGCCCTACCCATAGGAACCCTAACCCTAGCTCCAAGTGCCCTACCCATAAGAACCCTAAGCCTAGGGTGGGAAGCCATACCCATAGGACCCTAACCCTAGGGCGGGTAGCCGTACCCATAGGAACCTTAACCCTAGATCCAAGTGACCTAGCCATAGGAACCCTAACCCTAGCTCCAAGTGCCCTACCCATAGGAACCCTAACCCTAGTTCCAAGTGTCCTACCCATAGGTACCATAACCCTAGGGCGGGAAGACCTACCCATAGGAACCCTATCACTAGGTAGGTAAGCCCTACCTATATGAACCCTAACTTTAGGGCAGGACGCAATACCCATAGGAATCCTACCCTAACTCCAAGTGCCCTACCCATAGGAACCCTAACCCTAGCTCCAAGTGCGCTACCCATAGTAAACCTAACCCTAGCTCCAAGTGCCCTACCCATAGGAATCCTAACCCTAGCTCCAAGTGCCCTACCCATAGGAACCATAACCCTAGGGTGGGAAGCCATACCCATAGGAACCCTAATCCTGCTCCTGGTGCCCTACCCAAAGGAACCCTAACCCTAGCTCCAAGTGCCCTACCCATAGGAACCCTAACCCTGGGGCGGGTAGCCGTACCCATAGGAACCCTAACCCTAGCTCCAAATGCCCTACCCATAGGAACCCTAACCCTAGCGCCAAGTGCGCTACCCATAGTAAACCTAACCCTAGCTCCAAGTGCCCTACCCATAGGAATCCTAACCCTAGCTCCAAGTGCCCTACCCATAGGAACCCTAATCTTTGCTCCTGGTGCCCTACCCAAAGGAACCCTAACCCTAGCTCCAAGTGCCCAACCCATGGGAACCATAACCCTAGGGTGGGAAGCCATACCCATAGGAACGCTAACCCTGGGGCGGGTAGCCGTACCCATAGGAACCCTAACCCTAGCTCCAAATGCCCTACCCATAGGAACCCTAAACCTAGCTCCAAGTGCCCCACCCATAGGAACCCTAAACCTAATTCAAAGTGGCCTATCCATAGGAACCCTAAACCTAGCTCCAAGTTCCCTACCCATAGGAACCCTAACCTTAACTGCAAGTGCCCTACCCATAGGAACCCTAACCCTAGCTAAAAGTGCCCTACGCATTGGAACCCTTACCCTAGGACGGGAAGCCCTACCCATAGGAACCCTAAAGCAAGCTCCAAGTGCCCTACCCATAGGAATCCTAACCCTAGCTCCCAGTGCCCTACCCATAGGAACCCTAACCTTAGGGCGGGAAGCCCTACCCATAGGAACCCTAACCCTAGATCCACGTGCCCCAACCATAGGAACCCTAATCCTTGCTCGAAGTGTCCTACCCTAGGAACCCTAACCCTAGCTCCAAGTGGCCTACCCATAGGAACCCTAACCCTAGGGTGGGAAGCCATACCCATAGGAACCGTAACCCTAGGGCCGGAATCCCTGCCCATAGGAACCCTAAGCCTAGCTCTAAGTGACCTACCCATAGGAACCCTATCCGTAGCTGCAAGTGCCCTACTCATAGGAACCCTAACCCTAGCTCCAAGTCCCCCAGCCATAGGAACCCTAAACCTAGCTCCAAGTGCCCTACCCATAGGAACCCTAATCCTTGCTCCAAGTGCCCTACCCATAGGAACCCTAACCCTTGCTCCAAATGGTCTACCCATAGTAACCCTAACCCTAGGGTGGGAAGCCATACCCATAGGATCCGTAACCCTCGGGCCGGAATCTCTGCCCATAGGAACCATAACCCTAGCTCCAAGTGACCTACCCATAGGAACCCTAACCCTAGCTCCAAGTGCGCTACCCATAGGAACCCTAACGCAAGTTCCAAGTGCCCTACCCATTTGAACCCTAATCCTTGCTCCTAGTGCCCTACCCATAGGAACCTTAACCCTAGCTCCACCTGCCCTACCCATAGGAACCCTAACCCTAGCTAAAAGTGCCCTACCCGTTGGACCCCTTACCCTAGGACGGGAAGCCCTACCCATAGGAATCCTTACCATAGCTCCAAGTGCCCTACCCATAGGAACCCTAACCTGAGGGTGGGAAGCCCTACCGATAAAAACCCTAACCGTAGCTTCAAGTGCCATACCCATAGGAACCCTAATCCTTGGGTGGGAAGCCATACCCATAGGAACCCTAACCCTAGGGCGGGAAGCCCTACCCATAGGAACCCTTACCGTATTGCTGAAAGCCCTACGCATAGGAACCTTAAACTTAGGGCGGTATGTATTACCCATAGGAACCCTATCCCTAGCTCCAAGTGCCCTACCCATAGGAACCCTAACCCTAGCTCCAAGTGCCCTACCCATAGGAACCCTAACCCTAGGGCGGGAAAACCTACCCATAGGAAGCCCAACCCTACTGAGGTAAGCCCTACCCATAGGAACCCTAACCCTAGGGAAGTAAGCCCTACCCATAGGAACCCTAACCCTAGCTCCAAGTGCCCTACCCATAGGAACCCTAACCCTAGGGCGGGAAAACCTACCCATAGGAAGCCCAACCCTACTGAGGTAAGCCCTACCCATAGGAACCCTAACCCTAGGGAAGTAAGCCCTACCCATAGGAACCCTAACCCTAGCTCCAAGTTCCCTGCCCTTAAGAACCCTAAACCTAATTCCAAGTGACCTACCCATAGGATCCCTAACCCTAGCTCCAAGTTCGATACCCATAGGAACCCTCTCCCTAGCTCCAAGTGCCCTACCCATAGGAACCCTAACCCTAGCTCCATGTGCCCTACCCATAGCAACCCTAACCCTAGGGAAATAAGCCCTACCCATAGGAACCCTAACCTTAGCTCCAAGTCCCCTACCCATTGGAACCCTAACCCTAGCTCCAAGTGCCCTACCCATAGCAACCCTAACCCTAGGGATGTTAGCCCTACCTATAGGAACCCTAACCCTTTCTCCAAGTGTGCTAACCATAGAAACCCTAACCCTAGGTCCAAGTGCCCTACCCATAGGATCCTAGCCCTAGCTCCAAGTGCCCTACTCACAGGATCCCTAACTGTAGCTCTAAGTGACCTACCCAAAGGAGCCCTTACCGTAGGGCGGGAAACTCTACTCATAGGAACCCTAACCCAAGCTCCAAGTGCCCTACCCATAGGAACCCTAATCCTTGCTCCAATTGCCCTTCCCATAGGAACCCTAACCCTAGCTCCAAGTGCCCTACCCATAAGAACCCTAAGCCTAGGGTGGGAAGCCATACCCATAGGACCCTAACCATAGGGCGGGTAGCCGTACCCATAGGAACCTTAACCCTAGACCCAAGTGACCTACCCATAGGAACCCTAACCCTAGCTCCAAGTGTCCTACCCATAGGTACCATAACCCTAGGGCGGGAAGACCTACCCATAGGAACCCTATCACTAGGTCGGTAAGCCCTACCTATATGAACCCTAACCTTAGGGCAGGACGCAATACCCATAGGAATCCTACCCTAACTCCAAGTGCCCTACCCATAGGAACCCTAACCCTAGCTCCAAGTGCGCTACCCATAGTAAACCTAACCCTAGCTCCAAGTGCCCTACCCATAGGAATCCTAACCCTAGCTCCAAGTGCCCTACCCATAGGAACCCTAATCCTTGCTCCTGGTGCCCTACCCAAAGGAACCCTAACCCTAGCTCCAAGTGCCCTACCCATAGGAACCATAACCCTAGGGTGGGAAGCCATACCCATAGGAACCCTAACCCTGGGGCGGGTAGCCGTACCCATAGGAACCCTAACCCTAGCTCCAAATGCCCTACCCATAGGAACCCTAACCCTAGCGCCAAGTGCGCTACCCATAGTAAACCTAACCCTAGCTCCAAGTGCCCTACCCATAGGAATCCTAACCCTAGCTCCAAGTGCCCTACCCATAGGAACCGTAATCCTTGCTCCTGGTGCCCTACCCATAGGAACCCTAACCCTAGCTAAAAGTTTCCTACCCATTGGAACCCTTACCCTAGGACGGGAAGCCCTACCCATAGGAACCCTAAACCAAGCTCCAAGTGCCCCAACCATAGGAACCCTAATCCTTGCTCCTGGTGCCCTACCCATAGGAATCCTAACCCTAGTTCCAAGTGCCCTACCCATAGGAACCCTAACCTTAGGGTGGGAAGCCCTACCCATAGGAACCCTAACCCTAGATCCAAGTGCCCCAACCATAGGAACCCTAATCCTTGCTCGAAGTGTCCTACCCTAGGAACCCTAACCCTAGCTCCAAGTGGCCTACCCATAGGAACCCTAACCCTAGGGTGGGAAGCCATACCCATAGGAACCGTAACCCTAGGGCCGGAATCCCTGCCCATAGGAACCCTAAGCCTAGCTCTAAGTGACCTACCCATAGGAACCCTATCCGTAGCTGCAAGTGCCCTACTCATAGGAACCCTAACCCTAGCTCCAAGTCCCCCAGCCATAGGAACCCTAAACCTAGCTCCAAGTGCCCTACCCATAGGAACCCTAATCCTTGCTCCAAGTGCCCTACCCATAGCAACCCTAACCCTTGCTCCAAATGGCCTACCCATAGGAACCCTAACCCTAGGGTGGGAAGCCATACCCATAGGCTCCGTAACCCTCGGGCCGGAATCTCTGCCCATAGGAACCCTAACCCTAGCTCCAAGTGCGCTACCCATAGGAACCCTAACCCTAGCTCCTAGTGCCCTACCCATAGGAACTCTTACCGTAGCTGCAAGTGCCCTACTGATAGGAACCCTAACCGTAGCAGCAAGTTCCCTACCCATAGGAACCCTAACCCTAGCTCCAACTCCCCCAGCCATAGGAACCCTAACGCAAGCTCCAAGTGCCCTACCCATTTGAACCCTAATCCTTGCCTCTAGTGCCCTACCCATAGGAACCTTAACCCTAGCTCCACGTGCCCTACCCATAGGAACCCTAACCCCAGGATGGGAAGCCATACCTATAGGAACCCTAACTCTGGGGCGGGTAGCCGTACCCATAGGAACCCTAACCCTAGCTCCAAGTGACCTACCCATAGGAACCCTAACCCTAGCTCCATGTGCCCTACCCATAGGAACCCTAAACCTAATTCCAAGTGACCTACCCATAGGAACCCTAAACCTAGCTCCAAGTCCCCTACCCATATGAACCCTAACACTAACTGCAAGTGCCCTTCCCATAGGAATCCTAACCCTAGCTAAAAGTGCCCTACGCATTGGAACCCTTACCCTAGGACGGGAAGCCCTACCCATAGGAATCCTTACCATAGCTCCAAGTGCCCTACCCATAGAAACCCTAACCTGAGGGCGGGAAGCCCTACCGATAAAAACCCTAACCGTAGCTCCAAGTGCCATACCCATAGGAACCCTAATCCTTGGGTGGGAAGCCATACCCATAGGAACCCTAACCCTAGGGCGGGAAGCCCTACCCATAGGAACCCTAACCCTAGGGCGGGAAGCCCTACCCATAGGAACCCTTACCGTATTGCTGAAAGCCCTACGCATAGGAACCTTAAACTTAGGGCGGTACGTATTACCCATAGGAACCCTATCCCTAGCTCCAAGTGCCCTACCCATAGGAACCCTAACCCTAGCTCCAAGTGCCCTACCCATAGGAACCCTAACCCTAGGGCGGGAAAACCTACCCATAGGAAGCCCAACCCTACTGAGGTAAGCCCTACCCATAGGAACCCTAACCCTAGGGAAGTAAGCCCTACGCATAGGATCCCTAACCCTAGCTCCAAGTTCGCTACCCATAGGAACCCTAACCTTAGCTCCAAGTCCCCTACCCATTGGAACCCTAACCCTAGCTCCAAGTGCCCTACCCATAGCAACCCTAACCCTAGGGATGTTAGCCCTACCTATAGGAACCCTTACCCTTTCTCCAAGGGTGCTAACCATAGAAACCCTAACCCTAGGTCCAAGTGCCCTACCCATAGGATCCTAGCCCTAGCTCCAAGTGCCCTACTCACAGGATCCCTAACCGTAGCTCTAAGTGACCTACCCAAAGGAGCCCTTACCGTAGGGCGGGAAACTCTACTCATAGGAACCCTAACCCTAGCCCCAAGTTCCCTACCCATAGTAACCCTAACCCGAGCTCCAACTCCTCCAGCCAT
Organism: Mauremys reevesii; assembly: GCF_016161935.1. Classification (NCBI taxonomy): domain Eukaryota; kingdom Metazoa; phylum Chordata; order Testudines; family Geoemydidae; genus Mauremys; species Mauremys reevesii. The sequence continues at coordinate 73,089,556 of NC_052625.1, forward strand.
AGTAACCCTAACCCAAGCTCCAAGTGCCCTACCCATAGGAACCCTAATCCTTGCTCCAAGTGCCCTTCCCATAGGAACCCTAACCCTAGCTCCAAGTGCCCTACCCATAAGAACCCTAACCCGAGGGTGGGAAGCCATACCCATAGGAGCCCTAACCCTAGGGCGGGTAGCCGTACCCATAGGAACCCTAACCCTAGCTCCAAGTGCGCTACCCATAGTCACCCTAACCCTAGCTCCAAGTGTCCTACCCATAGGAGCCATGACCCTAGTTCGAAGTTCCCTACCCATAGGTACCCTAACCCTAGGGCGGTAAGACCTACCCATAGGAACCCTATCACTAGGTAGGTAGGCCCTACCTATAGGAACCCTAACCTTAGGGCAGGTCGCAATACCCATAGGAATCCTAACCTAGCTCCAAGTGCCCTACCCATAGGAACCCTAACCCTAGCTCTAAGTGCGCTACCCATAGTAACCCTAACCCTAGCTCCAAGTGCCCTACCCATAGGAACCCTAACCCTAGTTCCAAGTGCCCTACCCATAGGTACCCTAACCCTAGGGCGGGAAGACCTACCCATAGGAACCCTATCACTAGGTAGGTAAGCCCTACCTATAGGAACCCTAACCTTAGGGCAGGACGCAATACCCATAGGAATCCTACCCTAGCTCCAAGTGCCCTACCCATAGGAACCCTAACCCTAGCTCCAAGTGCGCTACCCATCGTAAACCTAACCCTAGCTCCAAGTGCCCTACCCATAGGAACCCTAACCCTATCTCCAAGTGCCCTACACATAGGAACCCTAACCTTAGGGCGGGAAGCGCTACCCATAGGAACCCTAACCCTAGCCCAAGATCCCTACCCATTGGAACCCTAACCCTAGCTCCAAGTGCTACACCCATAGGAACCCTAACCCTAGGCCGGGTAGCCCAACCCATAGGAACCCTGACAATAGCTCCAAGTGCCCTACCCATAGGAACCCTAACCCTAGCACCAAGTGCCCTAACCATAGGAACCCTAACCCTAGGGCGGGAAAACCTACCCATAGGAACCCAAACCCTACTGAGGTAAGCCCTACCCATAGGAACCCTAACCCTAGGGAAGTAAGCCCTACCCATAGGAACCCTAAACCTAATTCGAAGTGGCCTACCCATAGGAGCCCTAACCCTAGCTCCAAGTGCCCTAGTCATTGAAACCCTAACCCTAGCTCCAAGTGCCCTACCCATAGGAACCCTAACCCTAGCTCCAAGTGCGCTACCCATAAGAACCGTAACCGTAGCTGCAAGTGCCCTACTGATAGGAACCCTAACCATAGCAGCAAGTGCCCTACCCATAGGAACCCTAACCCTAGCTCAAAGTGCCCTACCAATAAGAACCCTAACCCTAGGGTCGGAAGCCATACCCATAGGAGCCCTAACCCTAGGGCGTGTAGCCGTACCCATAGGAACCCTAACCCTAGCTCCAAGTGCGCTACCCATAGTAAACCTAACCCTAGCTCCAAGTGCCCTACACATAGGAATCCTAACCCTAGCTCCAAGTGCCCTACACATAGGAACCCTAACCTTAGGGCAGGAAGCACTACCCATAGGAACCCAAACCCTCGCTCCAAGTGCCCTACACATAAGAACCCTAACCTTAGGGTGGGAAGCGCTACCCATAGGAACCCAAACCCTAGCTCCAAGTTCCCTACCCATTGGAACCATAACCCTAGCTCGAAGTGCTACACCCATAGGAACCCAAACCCTAGGCCGGGTAGCCCAACCCATAGGAACCCTGACAATAGCTCCTCGCGCCCTACACAGAGGAAGCCTAACCCTAACTCCAAGTGCTCTACCCATAGGAACCATAACCCTAGCTGCAAGTGCCCTAGCCTTAGGAACCCTAACCCTAGCCCTAAGTGCCCTATCCATAGGAACCCTAACCCTAGGGTGGGAAGCCATACTCATAGGAACCCTAACCCTAGGGCGGGAAGCCCTACCCATAGGAAACCTAACCCTAGCTCCAAGTGCCCTACCCATAGGAACCCTAACCGCATTGCTGAAAGCCCTACGCATATGAACCTTAAATTTAGGGCGGTACGCAATACCCGTAGGAACCCTAACCCGAGCTCCAAGTGCCCTACCCATAGGAACCCTAACCCTAGCTCCAAGTGCCCTACTCATAGGAACCCTAACCCTAGGGCGGGAAAACCTACCCATAGGAACCCTAACCCTACTGAGGTTAGTCCTACCCATAGGAACCCTAACCCTAGGGAAGTAAGCCCTACCCATAGCAACCCTAACCATAGCTTCAAGTTCCCTACCCATAAGAACCCTAAACCTAATTCCAAGTGACCTACCCATAGGAACCCTAACCCTAGCTGCAAGTGCCCTAGACATAGGAACCCTAACCCTAGCTAAAAGTGCCCTACCCATTGGAACCTTAACCCTAGTTCCATGTCCCCTACCCATAGGAACCCTAAGCCTAGCTGCAAGTGCCCTACCCATAGGAACCCTAACCCTAGGACTGGAAGCCCTACCCATAGGAACGCTAACCCAACTAAAAATGCCCTACCCATTGGAACCCTTACCATAGGACGGGAAGTCCTACCCATAGGAACCCTAAACCTAGCCCCAACTGCCCTACCAATAGGAATCCTAACTCTAGCTCCAAGTGCCCTACCCATGGGATACCTAACCCTAGTTCCAAGTTCCCTACCCATTGGAACCCTAACCCTAGCTCCAAGTGCTACACCCATAGGAACCCTAACCCTAGGCCGGGAAGCCCAACCCATAGGAACCCTAACAATAGCTCCAAGTGCCCTACCCATAGCAACCCTAAACCTAATTCCATGTGGCCTACCCATAGGAATCCTAAACATAGCTCCAAGTCCCCTACCCATAGGAACCCTAACCCTAGATCGAAGTACCCTACATATTGGAACTCTAACCCTAGCTCTAAGTCCCCTACCATTAGTAACCCTTACCGTAGGACGGGAAGCGCTACCCATTGGAACCCTAACCCTAGCCCCAAGTGCCCTACCCATAGGAACCCTAACCTTAGGGCGGGAAGCCCTACCCATAGGAACCCTAACCCTAGCTCCAAGTGCCGTACCCATAGCAACCCTACCCTTAGGGCGGTACACAATACCCATAGAAACCCTAAAACCAGCTCCAAGTGCCCTGCCCATAGGAACCCTATCCGTAGCTGCAAGTACCCTACTCATAGGAACCCTAACCCTGGCTCCAAGTCCCCCAGCCATAAGAACCCTAACCCTAGCTCCAAGTGGCCTACCCATAGGAACCCTAACCCTAGGGTGGGATGCCATTCCCTTTGGAACCGTCACCCTAGGGCCGGAATCCCCTGCCCATAGGAACCCTAAACCTAGCTCTATGTGACCTACCCATACGAACCCAAACACTATTGCTGAAAGCCCTACCTATAGGATCCCTAACCTTAGGGCAGGACGCAATACCCATAGGAACCCTAACCCTAACTGCAGGTGCACTACCCATAGTAACCCTAACCCTAGCTCCAAGTGCCCTACCCATAGGAAACCTAACCCTAGGTCCAAGTGCTACACCCATAGGAACCCTAACCCTAGGCTGGGAAGCCCAACCCATAGGAATCCTAACAATATTTCCTAGAGCCGTACCCATAGGAACCCTAACCCTAGCTGCAAATTCCCTACCCTTAGGAACCCTAACCCTAGCCCTAAGTGCCCTATCCATAGGAACCCTAACGCTAGGGTGGGAAGCCGTACTCATAGGAACCCTAACCCTAGGCCGGGAAGCCCTACCCATAGCAACCCTAACCCTAGGACTGGAAGCCCTACCCATAGGGACCCGAACCTTTTTGCTGAAAGCCCTGCCCATAGGAACCCTAAGTTTAGGGCGGGACGCCCTTCCCATAGGAACCCTAACCCTAGATCCAAGTGCCCTACCTATAGGAACCCTATTCTAGGGCGGGAAACCCTACCCATAGGTACCCTAACCCTATCTCCAAGTGCCCTACGCATAGGAACCCTAACCCTAGCTCTAAGTGCCCTACCCACAGGAACCCTAACCCTAGGGCGGGAAGACCTACCCATAGGAACCCTAACCCTATGGAGGTAAGCCCTACCCATAGGAACCCTAACCCTAGCTCCAAATGCCCTACCCATAGGAACCCTAACCCTAGCTCCAAGTGCCCTAGTCATTGGAACCCTAACCCTAGCTGCAAGTGCCCTAGCCATAGGAACCCTAACCCTAGCTGAAAGTGCCCTACCCATTGGAACATTAACCCTAGTTCCAAGTCCCCTACCCATAGGAACCCTAAGCCTAGCTGCAAGTGCCCTACCCATAGGAACCCTAACCCTAGGACTGGAAGCCCTACCCATAGGAACGCTAACCCAATTAAAAGTGCCCTACCCATTGGAACCCTCACCATAGGACGGGAAGCCCTACCCATAGGAACCCTAAAACTAGCACCAACTGCCCTACCAATAGGAATCCTAACCCTAACTCCAAGTGCCTTACCCATAGGAACCCTAACCCTAGTTCCAAGTTCCCTAAACATAGGAACCCTAACCCTAGCTCCAAGTTCTACACCCATAGGAACTCTAACCCTAGGCCGGGAAGCCCAACCCAGAGGAACCCTAACAATAGCTCCAAGTGCCCTACCCATAGCAATCCTAAACCTAATTCCATGTGGCCTACCCATAGGAACCCTAACCCTAGCTCCAAGTCCCCTACCCATAGGAACCCTAACCCTAGATCGTAGTACCCTACCCATTGGAACTCTAACCGTATCTAAAAGTGCCGTACCCATTGGAACCCTAACCCTAGCTCTAAGTCTCCTACCATTAGTAACCCTTACCCTAGGTCGGTAAGCGCTACCCATAGGAACCCTAACCCTAGCCCCTGGTGCCCTACCCATAGGAATCCAATCCCTAGCTCCAAGTGCCCTACCCATAGGAACCCTAACCTTAGGGCGGGTAGCCCTACCCATAGGAACACTAACCCTAGCTACAAGTGCCCTACCCATAGGAACTCTAACTCTAGCTCCTAGTGCCCTACCCATAGGAACCCTAACCCTATGGAATTAACCCCTACCTATAGCAACCCTAACCCTAGCTCCAACTGCCCTACCCATAGGAACCCTAACCCTAGGGTGGGAAGCCATACCCATAGGAACCCTACCCTTAGGGCGGTACGCAATACCCATAGAAAAGCTATAACTAGCTCCAAGTGCCCTACCCATAGGAAACCTATCTGTAGTTGCAAGTACCCTACTCATAGGAACCCTAACCCTAGGGTGGGATGCCATTCCCTTTGGAACCGTAACCCTAGGGCCGGAATCCCCTACCCATAGGAACCCTAACCCTAGCTCCAAATGCCCTACCCATAGGAACCCTAACCCTAGCTCCAAGTGCCCTAGTCATTGGAACCCTAACCCTAGCTGCAAGTGCCCTAGCCATAGGAACCCTAACCCTAGCTGAAAGTGCCCTACCCATTGGAACATTAACCCTAGTTCCAAGTCCCCTACCCATAGGAACCCTAAGCCTAGCTGCAAGTGCCCTACCCATAGGAACCCTAACCCTAGGACTGGAAGCCCTACCCATAGGAACGCTAACCCAATTAAAAGTGCCCTACCCATTGGAACCCTCACCATAGGACGGGAAGCCCTACCCATAGGAACCCTAAAACTAGCACCAACTGCCCTACCAATAGGAATCCTAACCCTAACTCCAAGTGCCTTACCCATAGGAACCCTAACCCTAGTTCCAAGTTCCCTAAACATAGGAACCCTAACCCTAGCTCCAAGTTCTACACCCATAGGAACTCTAACCCTAGGCCGGGAAGCCCAACCCAGAGGAACCCTAACAATAGCTCCAAGTGCCCTACCCATAGCAATCCTAAACCTAATTCCATGTGGCCTACCCATAGGAACCCTAACCCTAGCTCCAAGTCCCCTACCCATAGGAACCCTAACCCTAGATCGTAGTACCCTACCCATTGGAACTCTAACCGTATCTAAAAGTGCCGTACCCATTGGAACCCTAACCCTAGCTCTAAGTCTCCTACCATTAGTAACCCTTACCCTAGGACGGGAAGCGCTACCCATTGGAACCCTAACCCTAGCCCCAGGTGCCCTACCCATAGGAATCCAATCCCTAGCTCCAAGTGCCCTACCCATAGGAACCCTAACCTTAGGGCGGGTAGCCCTACCCATAGGAACCCTAACCCTAGCTACAAGTGCCCTACCCATAGGAACTCTAACTCTAGCTCCAAGTGCCCTACCCATAGGAACCCTAACCCTATGGAATTAACCCCTACCTATAGCAACCCTAACCCTAGCTCCAACTGCGCTACCCATAGGAACCCTAACCCTAGGGTGGGAAGCCATACCCATAGGAACCCTACCCTTAGGGCGGTACGCAATACCCATAGAAAAGCTATAACTAGCTCCAAGTGCCCTACCCATAGGAAACCTATCTGTAGTTGCAAGTACCCTACTCATAGGAACCCTAACCCTAGGGTGGGATGCCATTCCCTTTGGAACCGTAACCCTAGGGCCGGAATCCCCTGCCCATAGGAACCCTAAACCAAGCTCTACGTGACCTACCCATAGGAACCCTAACTCTAGCTCCAAGTGCCCTACGCATAGGAACCCGATCCCTAGCTCCAAGTGCCCTACACATAGTAACCCTAACCCTAGATCCAAGTGCCCTCCCCATAGGAACCCTGACCCTAGGGCGGGAAGCCCTACCCTTAGGAACCCTAACCCTAGCTCCAAGTGCCCTACCCATAGGAACCCTAACTCTAGCTCCAAGTGCCCTACGCATAGGAACCCTAACCCTGGCTCCAAGTGCCCTACACGTAGGAATCCTAACCCTAGGCTAGAAGCCCTCCCGATAGGAACCCTGATCCTAGGGCGGGAAGCCCTACCGATAGGAACCCTAACGCTAGCTCCAAGTGCCCTAGCCATAGGAACCCTAACTCTAGTTTCAAGTGCCCTACCTATAGGAACCCTAACCCTAGCTGCAAGTGCCCTACCCATAGGAACCCTAACCCTAGCTCCAAATCCCCTACCCATAGGAACCCTAACTCTAGCTCCAAGTGCCCTACGCATAGGAACCCTAACCCTGGCTCCAAGTGCCCTAGCCAAGTGCCCTAGTTCCAAGTGCAGTACCCAGAGAAACCCTAACCCTAATGCTAGCTCCAAGTGCCCTACCCATAGGAACCCTAACCCTAGCTCCAAGTGCCCTACCCATAGGAACCCTAAACCAAGTTCCTAGTGCAGTACCCATAGGAACCCTAACCCTAGCTTCAAGTGCCCTACCCATAGGAACCCTAATCCTTGCACCAAGTGCCCTACCCATAGGAACCCTCACCCTAGGGTGGGAAGCCATAGCGATAGGAACGCTAACCCTAGGGCGGGAAGCCCTACCCTTAGGAACCCTAATCCTTGCTCCAAGTGCCCTACCCATAGGAACCCTAACCCTAGCTCAAAGTGCCCTACCCATAGGAACCCTAACCCTAGGTCCAAGTGCCCTGCCCATAGGAACTGTAACCCTAGGTCCAAGTGCCCTACCCATAGGAATCCTAACCCTAGCTCCAAGTGCCCTACTCACAGGATCCCTAACTCTAGCTCTAAGTGACCTACCCATAGGCGCCCTTACCCTAGGGCAGGAACCCTAGTCGTAGGAACCCTAACCCTAACTCCAAGTGCCCTACCCAGAGGAACCCTAACCCTAACTCCAAGTGCCCTACTCATAGGAACCCTAACCCTAGCTGCAAGTGCCCTACCCATAGGAACCCTAACCCTAGGGTGGGAAGCCATACCATAGGAACTCTAAACCTAGGGCAGGAAGCCCTACCCTTAGGAACCCTAACCCTAGCTCCAAGTGACCTAACCATAGGAAACCTAACCCTATTGCTGAAAGCCCTACCCATAGGGACCCTAACATTAGGGCGTTACGCAATACCCATAGGAACCCGAACCCTAGTTCCAAGTGCCCTACCCGTAGGAACCCTAACCTTAACTCCAAGTGCCCTACTCATAGGAACCCTAACCCAAGATGCAAGTGCCATACCCATAGGATCCCTAAACCTAGCTCCAAGTTCCCTATCCATAGGAACCCTAACCCTAGCTGCAAGTGCCCTACCCATAGGAACCCTAAACCTAGGGCGGGAAGAAGTACCCGTAGGAAACCTAACCCTACAGAGGTAAGCTCTACCCATAGGAACCCTAAATCTAGGGAGGGATGCCGTACCCATAGGAACCCTAAACCTAGCTCTAAGTGCCCTACCCATAGGAACCCTAAACCAAGTTCCAATTGCAGTACCCATAGGAACCCTAACCCTAGCTCCAAGTGCCCTACCCATAGGAACCCTAACCCTAGCTTCAAGTGCCCTACGCATAGGAACCCTAACCCTAGGGTGGGAAGCCATACACATAGGAACGCTAACCCTAGGGCGGGAAGCCCTACCCTTAGGAACCCTAATCCTTGCTCCAAGTGCCCTACCCATAGGAACCCTAACCCTAGCTCAAAGTGCCCTACCCATAGGAACCCTAACCATAGGTCCAAGTGCCCTGCCCATAGGAACTGTAACCCTAGGTCCAAGTGCCCTACCCGTAGGAATCCTAACCCTACCTCCAAGTGCCCTACTCACAGGAACCCTAACTCTAGCTCCAAGTGACCCACCCATAGGAACCCTAACCTTAGGGCGTTACGCAATACCCATAGGAACCCGAAGCCTAGTTCCAAGTGCCCTAGCCATAGGAACCCTAACCTTAACTCCAAGTGCCCTACCCATAGGAACCCTAACCCTAGCTCCAAGTGCCCTATCCATAGGAACCCTAACCCTAGCTCCAAGTGCCCTACCCCTAGGAACCCTAACCCTAGGGCGGGAAGACCTACCCGTAGGAAACCTAACCCTACTGAGGTAAGCTCTACCCATAGGAACCCTAACTCTAGGGAGTGATGCCGTACACATAGGAACCCTAACCCAAGCTGAAAGTGCCCTACCCATAGGAACCCTAACCCTAGCGCCAAGTGCCCTATCCATATGAACCCTAACCCTAGCTCCAAGTGCCCTACCCATACCAACTCTAACACTAGCTAAAAGTGCCCTAACGATAGGAACCGTAACCCTAGGGTGGGAAGACCTACCCATAGGAACACTAACCCTAGGAAGGTAAGCCCTACCCATAGGAACCCTAACCCTAGCTCCAAATCCCCTACTCATAGGAACCCTAAACCAAGTTCCTAGTGCAGTACCCATAGGAACCCTAACCCTAGCTTCAAGTGCCCTACCCATAGGAACCCTAATCCTTGCACCAAGTGCCCTACCCATAGGAACCCTCACCCTAGGGTGGGAAGCCATAGCGATAGGAACGCTAACCCTAGGGCGGGAAGCCCTACCCTTAGGAACCCTAATCCTTGCTCCAAGTGCCCTACCCATAGGAACCCTAACCCTAGCTCAAAGTGCCCTACCCATAGGAACCCTAACCCTAGGTCCAAGTGCCCTGCCCATAGGAACTGTAACCCTAGGTCCAAGTGCCCTACCCATAGGAATCCTAACCCTAGCTCCAAGTGCCCTACTCACAGGATCCCTAACTCTAGCTCTAAGTGACCTACCCATAGGCGCCCTTACCCTAGGGCAGGAACCCTAGTCGTAGGAACCCTAACCCTAACTCCAAGTGCCCTACCCAGAGGAACCCTAACCCTAACTCCAAGTGCCCTACTCATAGGAACCCTAACCCTAGCTGCAAGTGCCCTACCCATAGGAACCCTAACCCTAGGGTGGGAAGCCATACCATAGGAACTCTAAACCTAGGGCAGGAAGCCCTACCCTTAGGAACCCTAACCCTAGCTCCAAGTGACCTAACCATAGGAACCCTAACCCTATTGCTGAAAGCCCTACCCATAGGGACCCTAACATTAGGGCGTTACGCAATACCCATAGGAACCCGAACCCTAGTTCCAAGTGCCCTACCCGTAGGAACCCTAACCTTAACTCCAAGTGCCCTACTCATAGGAACCCTAACCCAAGATGCAAGTGCCATACCCATAGGATCCCTAAACCTAGCTCCAAGTTCCCTATCCATAGGAACCCTAACCCTAGCTGCAAGTGCCCTACCCATAGGAACCCTAAACCTAGGGCGGGAAGAAGTACCCGTAGGAAACCTAACCCTACTGAGGTAAGCTCTACCCATAGGAACCCTAACTCTAGGGAGGGATGCCGTACCCATAGGAACCCTAAACCTAGCTCTAAGTGCCCTACCCATAGGAACCCTAAACCTAATTCCAAGTGGCCTACCCATAGGAACCCTAACCCTAGCTCCAAGTGCCCTACTCATAGGAACCCTAACCCTAGCTGCAAGTGCCCTACCAATAGGAACCCTAACCCTAGCTGCAAGTGCCCTACCCATAGGAACCCTGACCCTAGGGCGGGAAGCACTACCCTTAGGAACCCTAACCCTAGCTCCAAGTGCCCTACCCATAGGAACCCTAACTCTAGTTCCAAGTGCCCTACGCATAGGAACCCTAACCTTAACTCCAAGTGCCCTACTCATAGGAACCCTAACCCAAGCTGCAAGTGCCCTACCCATAGGAACCCTAACCCTAGCTCCAAATCCCCTACTCATAGGAACCCTAACCCTAGCTCCAAGTTCCCTACCCATAGTAACCCTAACCCTAGCTCCAAGTGCCCTACCCATACCAACTCTAACACTAGCTAAAAGTGCCCTAACGATAGGAACCCTAACCCTAGGGCGGGAAGACCTACCCATAGGAACCCTAACCCTAGGAAGGTAAGCCCTACCCATAGGAACCCTAACCCTAGCTCCGAATCCCCTACTCATAGGAACCCTAACGCTAGCTCTAAGTTCCCTACCCATACCAACCCTAACCCTAGCTCAAAGTGCCCTACCCATAGTTACCATAACCCTAGGGCGGGAATCCCTACCCATAGGAACCCTAACCCTAGGCCGGGAAGCCCTACCCATAGGAACCCTGACCCTAGGCCAGGAAGCCCTACCCATAGGAACCCTAATTCTAGCTCCAAGTGCCCTACCCATAGGAACCCTAACCCTAGCTCCAAGTGCCCTACCCATAGGAACCATATTCTAGGGCTGGAAACCCTACCCATAGGAACCCTAACCCAAGCTCCAAATACCCTACCCATAGGAACCCTAACCCTAACTCCAAGTGCCCCACCCATAGTATCCCTAACCCTAGGGCCAGAATCCCTACCTATAGGAACCCTAATCCTATCTCCAAGTGCCCTACCCATAGGAACCCTAACCCTAGGGTGGGAAGCCCTACCCATAGGGACCCTAATACCGCGCAAAGTACCCTTCCAATAGGAATCCTAACCCTAGGGCGGCAAACCTTACCCGTAGGAACCATAACCGTAGGGCAGGAAGCCGTACCCATAGGAACCCTAACCCTAGCTGCAAGATCCCTACCCATAGGAACCTTAACCCTAGGGCTGGAATCCCTATCCATAGGAACCATAACCCTAGGGCGGGAATCCCTGCCCATAGGAACCCTAACCCTAGGCCGGGAAGCCCTAACCATAGGAACCCTAACCCTAGCTCCAAGTGCCCTACCCATAGGAACCCTAACCGTAGCTCCAAGTGCAGTACCCATACCAACTCTAGCACTAGCTAAAAGTCCCCTTCCCATAGGAACCCTAACCCTAGGGCGGGAAGAACTACCCATAGGAACCCTAACCCTAAGTAGGTAAGCCCTACCCATAAGAACCCTAACCCTAGCTCCAAATCCCCTACCCATAGGAACCCTAACCCTAGCTCCAAGTGCCCTACCCATTGTTACCATAAGCCGAGGGCTGGAATCCCTATCCAGAGGAACCCTAACCCTAGGCCGGGAAGCCCTACCCATGGGAACCCTATCCCTAGCTCCAAGTGCCCTACCCATAGGAACCCTAAACATAGTTCCAAGTGCAGTACCCATAGGAACCCTAACCCTAGAACCAAGTGCCCTACCTGTAGGAACCCTAACCCTAGGCCAGGAAGCCCTACCCATAGGAACCCTAATTGTAGCTCCAAGTGCCCTACCATAGGAACCCTACCCCTATCTCCAAGTGCCCTACCCATAGGAACCATATTCTAGGGCGGTAAACCCTACCCATAGGAACCCTACCCCTATCTCCAAGTGCCCTACACATAGGAACCCTAACCCTAGCTCTAAGTGCCCTACCCATAGGAACCCTAACCCTAGGGCGGGAAGACCAACCCATAGCAACCCTTACCCTAGGGAGGTAAGCCCTCCCCATAGGAACCCTAACCCAAGCTCCAAATACCCTATCCATAGCAACCCTAATTTTAGCTCCAAGTGCCCTACCCATAGGAACCATAACCCTAGGGCGGGAATCCCTGCCCATAGGAACCCTAACCCTAGGCCGGGAAACCCTACCCATAGGATCCCTAACCCTATCTCCAAGTGCCCTACCCATAGGAACCCTAACCCTAGCTCCAAGTGCCCTACCCATAGGAACCCTATTCTAGGGCGGGAATCCCTACCGATAGGAACCCTAACCCTAGCTCCAAATGCCCCACCCATAGGAACCCTAACCCTAGCTCCAAGTGCCCTACCCATAGGAACCATAACCCTAGGGCGGAAAACCCTACCCATAGGAACCCTAACCCTAGCTCCAAGTGCCCTAACCATAGGAACCCTAAACCTAGCTCTAAGTGCCCTACACATAGGAACCCTAACCCTAGCTCCAAGTGCCCTACTCATAGGAATCCTAACCCTAGAGTGGGAAGCCATATGCATAGGAACCCTAACCCTAGGCTGAGAAGCCCTATCCATTGGAACGCTAACCCTAGCTCCAAGTGACCTATCAATAGGAACCCTAAGCCTAGGCAGGGAAGTCCTACCCATAGGAACCCTAACCCTAGCTCCAAGTGCCCTACCCATAGGAACCCTAACCCTATCTCCAAGTGCGCTACACATAGGAACCCTAACCTTAGCTCCAAGTGCCCTACCCATAGGAACCATATTCTAGGGCGGGAAACCCTACCCATAGGAACCCTAACCCTAGCTCCAAGTGCCCTACCCATAGTATCCCTAACCCTAGGGCCAGAATCCCTACTTATAGGAACCCTAATCCTATCTCCAAGTGCCCTACCCTTAGGAACCCTAACCCTAGGGTGGGAAGCCCTACCCATAGGGACCCTAACACCGCGCAAAGTACCCTTCCAATAGGAATCCTAACCCTAGGGCGGCAGGCCTTACCCATAGGAACCCTAACCCTAGCTGCAAGATCCCTACCCATAGGAACCCTAACCCTAGGAGTGGAATCCCTATCCATAGGAACCATAACCCTAGGGCAGGAATTCCTGCCTATAGGAACCCTAACCCTAGGCCGGGAAGCCCTAACTTTAGGAACCCTAACCCTAGCTCCAAGTGCCCTACCCATAGGAACCCTAACCGTAGCTCCAAGTGCCCTACCCATACCAACTCTAGCACTAGCTAAAAGTGCCCTTCCCATAGGAACCCTAACCCTAGGGTGGGAAGACCTACCCATAGGAACCCTAACCCTAAGTAGGTAAGCCCTACCCACAGGAACCCTAACCCTAGCTCCAAATCACCTACCCATTGGAACCCTAACCCTAGCTCTAAGTGCCCTACCCATAGGAACCCTAACCCTAGGGCGGGAAGACCAACCCATAGGAACCCTTACCCTAGGGAGGTAAGCCCTACCCATAGGAACCCTAACCCAAGCTCCAAATACCCTACCCATAGCAACCCTAATCCTAGCTCCAAGTGCCCTACCCATAGGAACCATAACCCTAGGGCGGGAATCCCTGCCCATAGGAACCCTAACCCTAGGCCGGGAAACCCTACCCATAGGAACCCTAACCCTATCTCCAAGTGCCCTACCCATAGGAACCCTAACCCTAGCTCCAAGTGCCCTACCCATAGGAACCCTATTCTAGGGCGGGAAGCCCTACCCATAGGAACCCTAACCCTATCTCCAAGTGCCCTACCCATAGGAACCCTAACCCTAGCTCCAAGTGCCCTACCCATAGGAACCCTATTCTAGGCCGAGAAGCGCTACCCATAGGAACCCTAACCCTAGCTCCAAATGGCCCACCCATAGAAACCCTAACCCTAGCTCCAAGTGCCCTACCCATAGGAAACATAACCCTAGGGCGGGAATCCCTACCCATAGGAACCCTATCCCTAGCTCCAAGTGCCCTACACATAGGAACCCTTACACTAGGCCGGGAAGCCCTACCCATAGGAACCCTAACCCTAGCTCCAAATGCCCTACCCAAAGGAACCCTAACCGTAGCTCCAAGTGCCCTACCCATAGGAACCCTAACCCTCGCTCCAAGTGCCCTACTCATAGGAATCCTAACCCTAGAGTAGGAAGCCATATGCATAGGAACCCTAACCCTAGGCCGGGAAGCCCTATCCATAGGAACGCTAACCCTAGCTCCAAGTGACCTATCAATAGGAACCCTAACACTAGGCCGGGAAGTCCTACCCATAGGAACCCTAACCCTAACTCGAAGTGCCCTACCCATAGGAACCCTAACACTAGCTCTAAGTGACCTACTCACACCAACCCTAACCCTAGCTCAAAGTGCCCTACCCATAGTTATCATAACCCTAGGGCGGGCATCCCTACCCATAGGAACCCTAACCCATGGCCGGGAAGCCCTACCCATAGGAACCCTGTCCCTAGGCCAGGAAGCCCTACCCATAGGAACCCTAATACTAGCTCCAAGTGCCCTACCCATAGGAACCATATTCTAGGGCGGGAAACCCTACCCATAGGAACCCTAACCCTAGCTCCAAGTGCCCTACCCTTAGGAACCATTGTCTAGGGCGGGAAACCCTACCCATAGGTATCCTAACCCTAGCTCCAAGTGCCCTACCCACAGGAACCCTAACCCTAGGGTGGGAAGCCCTACCCATAGGGACCCTAACACCGCGCAAAGTACCCTTCCAATAGGAATCCTAAACCTAGGGCGGCAAGCCTTACCCGTAGGAACCGTAACCGTAGGGCAGGAAGCCGTACCCATAGGAACCCTAACCCTAGGGCTGGAATCCCTATCCATAGGAACCATAACCCTAGGGCGGGAATCCCTGCCCATAGGAACCCTAACCCTAGGCCGGGAAGCTCTAACCATAGGAACCCTAACCCTAGCTCCAAGTGCCCTACCCATAGGAACCCTAACCCTAGCTCCAATTGCCCCACCCAAAGGAACCCTAACCCTAGCTCCAAGTGCCCTACCGATACCAGCTCTAGCACTAGCTAAAAGTGCCCTTCCCATAGGAACCCTAACCCTAGGACGGGAAGACCTACCCATAGGAACCGTAACCCTATGTAGGTAAGCCCTACCCATAGGAACCCTAACCCTAGCTCAAAGTGCCCTACCCATAGTTACCATAACCCTAGGGCGGGAATCCCTACCCATAGGAACCCTAACCCTAGGCCGGGAAGCCCTACCCATAGGGACCCTAATTCTAGCTCCAAGTGCCCTACCCATAGGAACCCTAACCCTATTTCCAAGTCCCTACACATAGGAACCCTAACCATAGCTACAAGTGTCCTACCCATAGAAACCATATTCTAGGGCGGGAAACCGTCCCCATAGGAACCCTAACCCAAGCTCCAAATACTCTACCCATAGTATCCCTAACCCTAGGGCCAGAATCCCTACTCATAGGAACCCTAATCCTATCTCCAAGTGCCCTACCCACAGGAACCCTAACCCTAGGGTGGGAAGCCCTACGCATAGGGACGCTAACACCGCACAAAGTACGCTTCCAATAGGAATCCTAACCCTAGGGGGGCAAGCCTTACCCGTAGGAACCGTAACCGTAGGGCAGGAAGCCGTACCCATAGGAAGACTAACCCTAGCTGCAAGATCCCTACCCATAGGAACCTTAACACTAGGGCTGGAATCCCTATCTATAGGAACCATAACCCTAGGGCGGGAATCCCTGCCCATAGGAACCCTAACCCTAGCTCCAAGTGCCATACCCATAGGAACCCTAAACCTAGCTCCAATTGCCCCACCCAAAGGAACCCTAACCGTAGCTCCAAGTGCCCTACCCATTGTTACCATAAGCCGATGGCTTGAATCCCTACCCAGAGGAACCCTAACCACAGGCCGGGAAGCCCTACCCATAGGAACCCTAACCCTAGCTCCAAGTGCCCTACCCATAGGAACCCTAAACCTAGTTCCAAGTGCAGTACCCATAGGAACCCTAACCCTAGATCCAAGTGCCCTACCCATAGGAACCCTAACCCTAGGCCACGAAGCCCTACCCATAGGAACCCTAATTGTAGCTCCAAGTGCCCTACCCATAGGAACGCTAACCCTGCCTCCAAGTGCCCTACCTATAGGAACCGTAACCCTAGCTCCAAGTGTCCAACCCATAGGAACCATAGCCTTAGGGCGGAAATGCCTACCCATAGGAACCCTAACCCTAGCTCCAAGTGCCCTACCCATACGAACCCTAACCCTATGTCCAAGTGCCCTACCCATAGGAACCCTAAAACTAGCTCCAAATGCCCTACCCATAGGAACCCTAGCCCTAGCTCCAAGAGCCCTACCCATAGGATCCCTAACCCTAGGGCTGGAATCCCTACTCATAGGAACCCTAACCCTTGCTCCAAGTGCCCTACCCATAGGAACCCTAACCCTGCCTCCAAGTGCCCTACCTATAGGAACCCTAACCCTAGCTCCAAGTGTCCAACCCATAGGAACCATAGCCTTAGGGCGGAAATGCCTACCCATAGGAACCCTAACCCTAGCTCCAAGTGCCCTACCCATAGGAACCCTAACCCTAGCTCCAAGTGCCCTACACATAGGAACCCTTACACTAGGCCGGGAAGCCCTACCCATAGGAACCCTAACCCTAGCTCCAAATGCCCTACCCAAAGGAACCCTAACCCTAGCTCCAAGTGCCCTCCCCATAGGAACCCTAACCCTAGCTCCAAGTGCCATACTCATAGGAATCCTAACCCTAGAGTGGGAAGCCATATGCATAGGAACCCTAACCCTAGGCCGGGAAGCCCTACCCATAGGAACGCTAACCCTAGCTCCAAGTGACCTATCAATAGGAACAGTAAGCCTATTGTTGAAAGCCCTACCCATAGGAACCCTAACCTTAGGGCGGGACGCCCTACACATAGGACCCATAACGCTAGCCACAAGTGCCCTACCCATAGGTACCCTAACCCTAGATCCAAGTGCCCTACCCATAGGCACCCTAACCTTAGCTCCAAATGCCCCACCCATAGGAACCCTAACCCTAGCTACAAGTGCCCTACCCATACCAACTCTAACACTAGCTAAAAGTGCCCTACCGATAGGAACCCTAACCCTAGGGCGGGAAGACCTACCCATAGGAACCCTAACCCTAGGAAGGTAAGCCCTACTCATAGGAACCCTAACCCTAGCTCCAAGTGCCCTACCCATAGGAACCCTAAACCAAGTTCCAAGTGCAGTACCCATAGGAACCCTAACCCTAGCTCCAAGTGCCCTTCCCATAGGAACCCTAACCCTAGGCCGGGAAGCCCTACCCATAGGAACCCTAATCCTAGCTCCAAGTGCCCTACCCATAGGAACCCTAACCCTAGCTCCAAGTGCCCTACACATAGGAACCCTAACCCTAGGGCGGAAGGACCGACCCATAGGAACCCTTACCCTAGGCCGGGAAGCCCTACCCATAGGAACCCTAATCCTAGCTCCAAGTGCCCTACCCATAGGAACCCTAACCCAAACTCCAAATACCCTACCCATAGGAACCCTAAGCCTAGCTCCAAGTGCCCTACCCATAGGAACCAGAACCCTAGGGCGGGAATCCCTACCCATAGGAACCCTAAACCTAGGCCTGGAAGCCCTACCCATAGGAACCCTAACCCTAGCTCAAAGTGCCGTACCCATAGGAACCCTAACCCTAGCTCTAAGTGCCATACCCATAGGAACCCTAACCCTTGCTCCAAGTGCCCTACCCATAGGAACCCTAACCCTTGCTCCAAGTGCCCTACCCATAGGAACCCTAACCCTACCTCCAAGTGCCCTACCCATAGGAACCCTAACCCTAGCTCCAAGTGCCCTACCCATAGGGACCCTAACCCTAGGGCGGTAAGACCTACCCATAGTAACCCTAACTTTAGGGAGGTAAGACCTACCCAGAAGGACCCTAACCCTAGCTCCAGGAGCCCTACCCATAGGATCCCTAACCCTACGGCCGGAATCCCTACTCATAGGAACCCTAACCCTATCTCCAAGTGCCCTACCCACAGGAACCCTAACCCTAGGGTGGCAAGCCCTACCCATAGGAACCCTAACACCGCGCAAAGTGCCCTTCCAATAGGAATCCTAATCCTAGGGCGCCAAGCCTCACCCGTAGAAACCGTAACCGTAGGGCTGGAAGCCGTACCCATACGAACCCTAACCCTAGCTGCAAGAGCCCTACCCATAGGAACCCTAACGCTAGGGCTGGAAGCCCTACCCATAGGAACCCGAACCTCAGGGGGGTAATCCCTACCCATAGGAAGCCTAACCCTAGCTCCAAGTGCCCTACCCATAGTAACCCTAACCCTAGTTCAACATTCCCTACCCATAGGAACACTAACCCTAGCTTCAAGTGCCCTACCCATAGAAACCCTAACCCTAGCTGAAAGTGTCCTACCCATAGGAACCATAACCCAAGGGCGGGAATGCCTGCCCATAGGAACCCTAACCTTAGGGCTGGAAGGCCTACTCTTAGGAATCCTAACCCTAGCTCCAAGTGTCCTACCCACAGGAACCCTAACCCCATTGCTGAAAGCCCTACCCATAGGAACCCTAACCTTAGGGCAGGACGCCCTCCACATAGGAATCCTAACTCTAGCTCCAAGTGCCCTACCCATACGAACCCTAACCCTAGGTCCAAGTGCCCTACCCATAGGAACCCTAACCCTAGCTCCAAATGCCCTACCCATAGGAACCCTAGCCCTAGCTTCAAGAGCCCTACCCATAGGATCCCTAACCCTAGGGCCGGAATCCCTACTCATAGGAACCCTAACCCTATCTCCAAGTGCCCTACCCACAGGAACCCGAACCCTAGAGTGGGAAGCCCTACCCATGGGAACCCTAACACCGCTCAAAGTGCCCTTCCAATAGGAATCCTAACCCTAGGGCGGCAAGCCTTTCCCGTAGGAACCCTAACCCTGGGGCTGGAAGCCCTACCGATCGGAACCCTAACCTCAGGTCGGTAATCCCTACCCATAGGAACCCTAACCCTAGCTCCAAGTGCCCTACGCACAGGAACCCTAACCCTAGCTCCAAGTGTCCTACCCATAGGAACCCTCACCCTAGCTCCAAGTGCCCTACACATAGAAACCCTAACCCTAGCTCCAAATGACCTACTCATAGGAACCTTAAACCTAGCTGAAAGTGCCCTACCCATAGGAACCCTAAACTTAGGGCGGGAAGGCCTACTCTTAGGAATCCTAATCCTAGCTCCAAGTGTCCTACCCACAGGAACCCTAACCCTATTGCTGAAAGCTCTACCCATCTGAACCCTATCCTTAAGGCGGCACGCCCTCCACATAGGAATCCTAACTCTAGCTCCACGTGCCCTATCCATACGAACCCTAACCCTAGGTCCAAGTGCCCTACCCATAGGAACCCTAACCCTAGCTCCAAATGCCCTACCCATAGGAACCCTAGCCCTAGCACCAAGAGCCCTACCCATAGGATCCCTAACCCTAGGGCCGTAATCCCTACTCAGAGGAACCCTAACCCTAACTCCAAGTTCCCTACCCACAGGAACCCAAACCCTAGAGTGGGAAGCCCTACCCATAGGAACCCTAACACCGCGCATGGTGCCCTTCCAATAGGAATCCTAAACCTAGGGCGGCAAGCCTTTCCCGTAGGAACCATAACCGTAGGGCGGGAAGCCGTACCCATAGGAACCCTAACCCTAGCTGCAAGAGTCCTACCCATAGGAAGGCTAACCCTAGGTCCAAGTGACCATCCCATAGGAACCCTAACCCTATTGCTGAAAGCCCTACCCATAGGAACCCTAAACTTAGGGTGGGACGCCCTACACATAGGACCCATAATGCTAGCTCCAAGTGCCCTACCCATAGGCACCCTAACCTTAGCTCCAAGTGCCCTACCCATAGGCACCCTAACCTTAGCTCCAAGTGCCCTACCCATAGGAACCCTAACCCTACCTCCAAGTGCCCTACCCATAGGAACCATAACCCTAGGGCGGGAATCCCTACCCATAGGA
This sequence comes from Mauremys reevesii, assembly GCF_016161935.1. Classification (NCBI taxonomy): domain Eukaryota; kingdom Metazoa; phylum Chordata; order Testudines; family Geoemydidae; genus Mauremys; species Mauremys reevesii. The sequence continues at coordinate 73,109,799 of NC_052625.1, forward strand.
ACCCTAACCCTAGCTCCAAGTGCCATACCCATAGGAACCCTAACCCTAGCTCCAAGTGCCCTACACATAGGAACCCTAACCCTAGCTCCAAGTGCCCTACTCATAGGAATCCTAACCCTAGAGTGGGAAGCCATATGCATAGGTACCCTAACCCTAGGCCGGGAAGCCCTACCCATAGGAACGCTAACCCTAGCTCCAAGTGACATATCAATAGGAACCCTAACCCTATTGTTGAAAGCCCTACCCATAGGAACCCTAACCTTAGGGCGGGACGCCCTACACATAGGACTCATAACACTAGCTCCAAGTGCCCTACCCATAGGTACCCTAACCCTAGCTCTAAGTGCCCTACCCATAGGAACCCTAACCCTAGCTCCAAGTGCCCTACCCATACCAAATCTAACATTAGCTAAAAGCGCCCTACCGATAGGAACCCTAACCCTAGGGCGGGAAGAACTAACCATAGGAACCCTTACCCTAGGAAGGTAAGCCCTACCCATAGGAACCCTAACCCTAGCTCCAAGTGCCCTACCCATAGGAACCCTAAACCAAGTTCCAAGTGCAGTACCCATAGGAACCCTAACCCTAGCTCCAAGTGCCCTACCCATAGGAACCCTAACCCTAGCTCCAAGTGCCCTACACATAGGAACCCAGACCCTAGCTCTAAGTGCCCTACCCATAGGAACTCTAACCCTAGGGCGGAAGGACCGACCCATAGGAACCCTTACCCTAGGGAGGTAAGCCCTACCCATAGGAACCCTAACCCAAGCTCCAAATACCCTACAAATAGGAACCCTAACCCTAGCTCAAAGTGCTCTACCCATAGGAACCCTAACCCTAGGCCGGGAAGCCCTACCCATAGGAACGCTAACCCTAGCTCCAAGTGACCTATCAATAGGAACCCTAACCCTATTGTTGAAAGCCCTACCCATAGGAACTCTAACCCTAGGGCGGAAGGACCGACCCATAGGAACCCTTACCCTAGGGAGGTAAGCCCTACCCATAGGAACCCTAACCCTAGCTCAAAGTGCCCTACCCATAGGAAACCTAACCCTAGCTCAAAGTGCCATACCCATAGGAACCCTAACCCTTGCTCCAAGTGCCCTACCCATAGGAACCCTAACCCTACCTCCAAGTGCCCAACCCGTAGGAACCCCAACCCTAGCTCCAAGTGCCCTACCCATAGGAACCCTAACACTAGGGCGGGAAGACCTACCCATAGGAACCCTAACTCTAGGGAGGTAAGACCTACCCATAGGAACCCTAACCCTAATTCCAAATGCCCTACCCATTGGAACAATAACGCTAACTACAAGTGCCCTACCCATAGGAACCCTAACCGTAGCTCTAAGAGCCCTACCCATAGGTACCCGAACCCTAGCTCCAAGTGCCATACTCATAGGAACCCTAACCCTAGGGCGGAAGGACCGACCCATAGGAACCCTTACCCTAGGGAGGTAAGCCCTACCCATAGGAACCCTAACCCAAGCTCCAAATACCCTACAAATAGGAACCCTAACCCTAGCTCAAAGTGCTCTACCCATAGGAACCCTAACCCTAGGCCGGGAAGCCCTACCCATAGGAACGCTAACCCTAGCTCCAAGTGACCTATCAATAGGAACCCTAACCCTATTGTTGAAAGCCCTACCCATAGGAACTCTAACCCTAGGGCGGAAGGACCGACCCATAGGAACCCTTACCCTAGGGAGGTAAGCCCTACCCATAGGAACCCTAACCCTAGTTCAAAGTGCCCTACCCATAGGAAACCTAACCCTAGCTCAAAGTGCCATACCCATAGGAACCCTAACCCTTGCTCCAAGTGCCCTACCCATAGGAACCCTAACCCTACCTCCAAGTGCCCAACCCGTAGGAACCCCAACCCTAGCTCCAAGTGCCCTACCCATAGGAACCCTAACACTAGGGCGGGAAGACCTACCCATAGGAACCCTAACTCTAGGGAGGTAAGACCTACCCATAGGAACCCTAACCCTAATTCCAAATGCCCTACCCATTGGAACAATAACGCTAACTACAAGTGCCCTACCCATAGGAACCCTAACCGTAGCTCTAAGAGCCCTACCCATAGGTACCCCAACCCTAGCTCCAAGTGCCATACTCATAGGAACCCTAACCCTAGCTCCAAGTACGGTACCCATAGGAACCCTAACCCTAGCTCCAAGTGCCCTACCCATAGGAACCCTAACCCTAGGGAGGTAAGCCCTACCTATAGGAACCCTAAACATAGCGCCAAGTGCCCTACCCATAGGAACCCTAAAACTAGGTCCAAGTGCCCTACCCATAGGAATCCTAACCGTAGCTCCAAGTGCCCTACTCACAGGAACCCTAACCCTAGCTCCAAGTGCACTACCCATAGGAATACAGCCCTAGGGTGGGAAGCCATACCCATAGGAACCCTCACCCTAGTGCGGGAAGCCCTACCCTTAGGAAATCTGACCCTAGCTACCCATAGGAACCTACCCATAGGTGACCTACCCATAGGCACCCTAACCTTATTGCTGAAAGCCCTACCGATAAAAACCCTAACATTAGGGCGGTACGCAATAGCCATAGGAACCCTAACCCTAGCTCGAACTGCCCTACCCATATGAACCGTAACTCTAACTCCAAGTGCCCTTCTTAAAGGAACCCAAACCCTGGCTGCAAGTGCCCTACCCATAGGAACCCTAATCCTTGATCCAAGTGCCCTACCCATAGGAATCCTAACCCTCGATCCAAGTGACCAACCCATAGGAACCCTAACCGTATTGCTGAAAGCCCTACCTATAGAAACCCTAACCCTAGGGTGGGACGCAATACACATAGGAACTCTAACCCTAGCTCCAAGTGCCCTACCGATAGGAACCCTAACCCTAGCTGCAAGTGCCCTACCCATAGGAACCCTAACCCTAGCTCCAAGTGCCCTACCCATAGGAACCCTAACCCTAGCTCCAAGTGCGCTACCCATAGGAACCCTAACCCTAGCTCCAAATGCCCTACCCATAGGAACCCTAACCCTAGTTCCAAGTGCCCTACCCATAGGAACCCTAAACCTAATTCCAAGTGGCCTACCGATAGGAACCCTAACACTAGGGCGGGAAGACCTACCCATAGGAACCCTAACCCTAGGAAGGTAAGCCCTACCCATAGGAACCCTAACCCTAGCTCCAAGTGCCCTACCCAAAGGAACCCTAACCCTAGCTCCAAGTGCCCTACCCATAGGAACCCTAAACCAAGTTCCAAGTGCAGTACCCATAGGAACCCTAACCCTAGCTCCAAGTGCCCTTCCCATAGGAACCCTAACCCTAGGCCGGGAAGCCCTACCCATAGGAACCCTAATCCTAGCTCCAAGTGCCCTACCCATAGGAACCCTAACCCTAGCTCCAAGAGCCCTACCCATAGGAACCAGAACCCTAGGGCGGGAATCCCTACCCATAGGAACCCTAACCCTAGGCCGGGAAGCCCTACCCATAGGAACCCTAATCCTAGCTCCAAGTGCCCTACCCATAGGAACCCTAACCCTAGCTGCAAGTGCCCTACCCATAGGAACCCTAATCCCAAAGTGGGAAGCCATAACCATAGGAACCCTACACTTAGGGCGGTACGCAATACCCATAGGAACCCTAAACCTAGCTCCAAGTGCCCTACCCATAGGAACCCTAACCCTAGCTCCAAGTCCCCCAGCCATAGGAACCCTAACCCTAGCTCCAAGTGCCCTACCCATAGGAACCCTAACCCTAGGGAGGTAAGCCCTACCTATAGGAACCCTAACCATAGCGCCAAGTTCCCTACCCATAGGAATCCTAACCGTAGCTCCAAGTCCCCTACTCACAGGAACCCTAACCCTAGCTCCAAGTGCACTACCCATAGGAATACAGCCCTCGGGTGGGAAGCCATACCCATAGGAACCCTCACCCTAGGGCGGGAAGCCCTACCCTTAGGAAATCTAACCCTAGCTACCCATAGGAACCTACCCATAGGTGACCTACCCATAGGCACCCTAACCCTATTGCTGAAAGCCCTACCGATAGGAACCCTAACATTAGGGCGGTACGCAATAGCCATAGGAAACCTAACCCTAGCTCGAAGTGCCCTACCCATATGAACCCTAACCCTAGCTCCAAGTGCCCTACTCAAAGGAACCCAAACCCTGGCTGCAAGTGCCCTACCCATAGGAACCCTAACCCTAGCTCCAAGTGCCCTACCCATAGGAACCCTAAACCTAATTCCAAGTGGCCTACCCATAGGAACCCTAACCCTAGCTCCAAGTGCCCTACAATAGGAACCCTAATCCTTGCTCCAAATGCCCTACCCATTGGAACCCTAACCCTAGCTCCAAGTGCTCTACGCATAGGAATCCAAACCCTAAGGTGGGAATCCATACCCATAGGAACCCGAACCCTAGGGCTGGAAGCCCTACCCATAGGAACACTAGCCCTAGCTCCAAGTGCCCTACTGATAGGAACCCTAAACCTAATTCCAGGTGGCCTACCCATAGGAACCCTAACCCTAGCTGCAAGTGCCCCACCCATAGGAACCCTAATCTTAGGGCGGTAAGCCCTACTCATGGGAACGCTTACCCTTGCTCCAAGTGCCCTACCCATAGGAACCCTAATCTTAGCTGCAAGTTTCCTACCCATAGGAACCCTAACCCTAGGGAGTTTAGCCCTACTTATAGGAACCCTAACCCTAGCTCCAAGTGTCCTACCCATAGAAACCCTAACCCTAGGTCCAAGTTCCCTACCCATAGTAACCCTAACCCTAGCTGCAAGTGCCCTACCCATAGGAACCCTAATCCCAAAGTGGGAAGCCATACCCATAGGAACCCTACACTTAGGGCGGTACGCAATACCCATAGGAACCCTAAACCTAGCTCCAAGTGCCCTACCCATAGGAACCCTATCCGTAGCAGCAAGTGCCCTTCTCATAGGAACCCTAACCCTAGCTCCAAGTCCCCCAGCCATAGGAACCCTAACCCTAGCTCCAAGTGCCCTACCCATAGGAACCCTAATCCTTCCTCCAAGTGCCCTACCCATAGGAACCCTAAACCTAGCTCCAAGTGACCTACCCATAGGAAACCTAACCCTAGGGTGGGAAGCCATACCATAGGAACCTTAAACCTAGGGCCGGAATCCCTGCCCATAGGAACTCTAAGCCTAGCTCTAAGTGACCTACCCATAGGAACCCTAACCCTATTGCTGAAAGCCCTAGCTATAGGATCCCTAACCTTAGGGCAGGATGCAATACCCATAGGAACCCTAACCCTAGCTCCAAGTGCCCTACCCATAGGAACCCTAAGCGTAGCTCCAAGTGCCCTACCCATAGGAAACCTAAGCGTAGCTGCAAGTGCCCTACTGATAGGAACCCTAACCGTTTCAGCAAGTGCCCTACCCATAGGAACCCTAACCCTAGCTCCAACTCTCCCAGCAATAGGAACCCTAACCCAAGCTCCAAGTGCCCTACAATAGGAACCCTAATCCTTGCTCCAAATGCCGTACCCATTGGAACCCTAACCCTAGCTCCAAGTGCCCTACGCATAGGAATCCAAACCCTAAGGTGGGAATCCATACCCATAGGAACCCGAACCCTAGGGCGGGAAGCCCTACCCATAGGAACACTAGCCCTAGCTCCAAGTGCCCTACTGATAGGAACCCTAAACCTAATTCCATGTGGCCTACCCATAGGAACCCTAACCCTAGCTGCAAGTGCCCCACCCATAGGAACCCTAATCTTAGGGCGGGAAGCCCTACGCATGGGAACGCTTACCCTTGCTCCAAGTGCCCTACCCATAGGAACCCTAATCTTAGCTGCAAGTTTCCTACCCATAGGAACCCTAACCCTAGGGAGTTTAGCCCTACTTATAGGAACCCTAACCCTAGCTCCAAGTGTCCTACCCATAGAAACCCTAACCCTAGGTCCAAGTTCCCTACCCATAGTAACCCTAACCCTAGCTGCAAGTGCCCTACCCATAGGAACCCTAATCCCAAAGTGGGAAGCCATACCCATAGGAACCCTACACTTAGGGCGGTACGCAATACCCATAGGAACCCTAAACCTAGCTCCAAGTGCCCTACCCATAGGAACCCTATCCGTAGCAGCAAGTGCCCTTCTCATAGGAACCCTAACCCTAGCTCCAAGTCCCCCAGCCATAGGAACCCTAACCCTAGCTCCAAGTGCCCTACCCATAGGAACCCTAATCCTTCCTCCAAGTGCCCTACCCATAGGAACCCTAAACCTAGCTCCAAGTGACCTACCCTTAGGAAACCTAACCCTAGGGTGGGAAGCCATACCATAGGAACCTTAAACCTAGGGCCGGAATCCCTACCCATAGGAACCCTAAGCGTAGCTCCAAGTGCCCTACCCATAGGAAACCTAAGCGTAGCTGCAAGTGCCCTACTGATAGGAACCCTAACCGTATCAGCAAGTGCCCTACCCATAGGAACCCTAACCCTAGCTCCAACTCCCCCAGCAATAGGAACCCTAACCCAAGCTCCAAGTGCCCTACCCATAGGAACCCTAACCCTAGCTCCAAGTGCCCTACCCATAGGAACCCTAATCATTGCTCCAAGTGCCCAACCCATAGGAACCCAGCCCTAGCTCCAAGTGCCCTACCCATAGGAACCCCAAACCTAATTCCAAGTCGCCTAACCATAGGAACCCTAACCCTAGCTCTAAGTTCCCTACTCATAGGAACCCTAACCCTAGATGCAAGTGCCCTACCAATAGGAACCCTAACCCTAGCTGCAAGTGCCCTACCCATGGGAACTCTAACCCTAACTCCAAGTGCCCTGCCCATAGGAACCCTAACCCTCGCTCCAAGTGCCCTACTCACAGGATCCCTAACCCTATCTCTAAGAGACCTACCCATAGGAGCCCTTACCCTAGGGCGGGAAGCCCTACTCATGGCAATCCGAACCTTAGCTCCAACTGCCCTACCCATGGGAACCCTAACCCTAACTCATATTGCCCTACTCATAGGAACCCTAACCCTATTCCTGAAAGCCCTACCCATAGGAACCCTAACCTCAGGGTGATACGCAATACCCATATGAACCCTAACCCTAGCTCCAAGTGCCCTACCCATAGGAACCCTAACCCTAACTCCAAGTGCCCTACTCATAGGAATCCTAACCCTAGGGTGGGAAGCCATACCCATAGGAACCCTAACTTTAGGGCGGGAAGCCGTACCCATGGGAACCCCAACCCTAGGGCTCGAAGCCCTACCCATAGGAACCTTAACCCTAGCTCCAAGTGCCCTACCCAAAGGAACCCTAACCCTAGATCCAATTCCCCGACCCATAGGAACCATAACCCTAGGTCCAACTGCCCTACCCATAGGAATCCTAACCCTAGCTCCAAATGCCCTACTCACAGGAACCCTAACCCTAGCTCTTAGTGACCTACCCATAGGAGCCCTTACCCTTGGGCGGAAAGCCCTAATCATAGGAACCCTAACCCTAGCTCCAAGTGCCCTACCCATAGGAACCCTAATTCTAACTCCAGGTACCCTACTCATAGGAACCCTAACCCTAGCTACAAGTGCCCTACCCATAGGAACCCTAACCCTAGCTTCAAATGCCCTACCCATTAGGAACCCTAACCCTAGGACGGGAAACCCTACCCATAGGAACTCCAAAACAAGGGTGCGATGCTCTACCCATAGGAATCCTAAGCCTAGCTCCAAGTGCCCTACGCATAGGAACCCCAACCCTAGGTCCAAGTACCCTACCCATAGGAATCTTAACCCTCGCTCCAAGTGCCCTACTAACACGATCCCTAACCCTAGTTCTAAGAGACCTACCGATTGGAGCCCTTACCCTAGGGCGGGAAGCCCTACTCATAGGAACCCTAACCCTAGCTCCAAGTGCCCTACCCATAGGAACCCTAACCCTAGCTTCAAGGGCCCTACCCATAGGATTCCTAACCCTAGGGAGGTAAGCCCTACCTATAGGAACCCTAACCATATCGCCAAGTGCCCTACCCATAGGAACCCTAACGCTAGGTCCAAGTGCCCTACCCATAGGAATCCTAACCGTAGCTCCAAGTGCCCTACTCACAGAACCCTAACCCTAGCTCCAAGTGCCCTACCCATAGGAATACAGCCCTAGGGTGGGAAGCCATACCCATAGGAACCCTAACCCTAGGGCGGGAAGCCCTACCCTTAGGAAATCTAACCCTAGCTACCCATAGGAACCTACCCATAGGTGACCTACCCATAGGCACCCTAACCGTATTGCTGAAAGCCCTACCGATAGGAACCCTAACATTAGGGCGGTACACAATAGCCATAGTAACCCTAACCCTAGCTCGAAGTGCCCTACCCATATGAACCCTAACCCTAACTCCAAGTGCCCTACTCAAAGGAACCCAAACCCTGGCTGCAAGTGCCATACCCATAGGAATCCTAACCCTATTGCTGATAGCCCTACCTATAGAAACCCTACCCTAGGGCGGGACGCAATACACATAGGAACTCTAACCCTAGCTCCAAGTCCCTACCGATAGGAACCCTAACCCTAGCTGCAAGTGCCCTACCCATACGAACCCTAACCCTAGCTCCAAGTGCGCTACCCATGGGAACCCTAAACCTAGCTCAAAGTGCCCTACCCATAGGAACCCTAACCCTAGCTCCAAGTGCCCTACCCATAGGAACCCTAACCCTAGCTCCAAATGCCCTACCCATAGGAACCCTAATCCTAGCTACAAGTGCCCTACCCATAGAACCCTAAACCTAATTCCAAGTAGCCTACCTATAGGAACCCTAACCCTAGCTCCAAGTCTCCTACCCATAGGAAGCCTAACCCTAGCTCCAAATGCTCTACCCATAGGAACCCTAACCCTAGCTCCAAATGCCCTTCCCATAGGAACCCTAAACCTAGGGTGGGAAGACCTACCCATAGGAACACTAACACATGTCCAAGTGCTCCACCCATAGGAACCCTAAACCTAGCTCCAAGTGCCATATCCATTGGAACCCTAACCCTAGCTCGAAGTGCCGTACCCAGAGGAACCCTAACCCTAGCTCCAAGTGCTCTAGCCACAGGAAACCTAACCCTAGGGCGGGAAGCCCTACCATTTCGAACCCTAACCCTAGGGCGGAAATCCCTACCCATAGGAACCCTAATCCTAGCGCCAAGTTCCCTAACCATAGAAACCCTAACTCTAGCTCCAGGTGCCCTACCTATAGGAACACTAAACCTTGCTCCAAGTACTCTACCCATAGGAACCTTAACCCTAGCTCCAACTGCCCTACCCAAAGGAACCCTTACCCTTGGGTGGGAAGATGTACCCATACTAACCCTAAGACGGTCAAAGTGCTTTCCCAGTAGGAAACCTAACCCTAGCTCCAAGTGCCTACCCATAGGAACCCTCACCCTAGGTCGGGAAGCCCAACCCATAGGAACCCTAACCCTAGCTCCAAGTGCTTTACCAGTAAGAAACCTAACCCTAGCTCTTAGTGTCAAACCCATAGGAACCCTCACCCTAGGGTGGGAATCCCTACCCATAGGAACCATAACCCTTGCTCCAAGTACCCTACCCAAAGGAACCCTTACACTTGGGTGGGAAGATGTACCCATACTAACCCTAAGACGGGAAACCTAACCATAGCTCCAATGCACTACCCATAGGAACCCTAAGCCTAGCACCAAGTGCCCTACCCATAAGAACCAAACCCTAGCTCCAAGTGCCCTACGCATAGGAACCCTAACCCTAGCTCCAAGTGCCCTAATCATGGGAACACTAACCATAGGACGGGAAGCCCTAGTCATACGAACCCTAAGCTTTGCTCTAAGTGCCCTACCCTTAGGAACCCTTACCCTAAAACAGCAAGCCCTAACCATATGAACCCTAACCCAGGCTCCAAGTGCCCTACCCATAGGAACCCTAACCCTAGTTCCAAGTGCCCTAGTCATAGGAAACCTAACCTTAGAGTGTGAAGCCCTATCCATAGGAACCCTAACCGTATGGCGAGATGCCCTACCCATAGGAACCCTAACCTTTGGGTGGGAAGCCCTACCCATAGGAACCCTAACACAGGTCAAAGTACCCTACTAATAGGAATCCTAACCCTAGGGCGGCAAGCCCTACCCATAGAAACCCTAACCGTGTGGCGAGATGCCCTACCCATAGGAACCCTAACCTTAGGGCGGGACGCCCTACGCACAGGAACTCTAACACAGCTCCAAGTGCCCTACCCGTAGGAACCCTAACCCTAGGGCTGGACGCCCTACCCTTAGGAACCCTAACCCTAGCTCCAAGTTCCCTACTCATAGGAACCCTAACCCTAGCTCCAAGTGCCCCACCCATAGGAACCCTTACCCTACATCGGGAAGCCCTACCAAATGCACCCTAACCATAGCTCCAGGTGCCCTACCCATAGGAACCCTAATCCTTGCTCCAAGTGCCCTACCCATAGAAACTCTAACCCTTGGGTGGGAAGCCCTTCCCATAGGAACCCTAACCCTACGACAGGAAGCCCTACCCATAGGAAGCCGAACCCTAGCTCCAAGTGCCCTATCCATAGGAACCCTGAGCCTAGCTCCAAGTGCCCTACCCATAGGAAACCTAACCCTAGCTCCAAGTTCCCTAATCATAGGAACCCTAACTCTAGCTCCAAGTGCCCTACCCATAGGAACCCTTACCCTAGATTTGGGAAGGCCTACCCATATGAACCCTAACCCTAGCTCGAGGTGCCCTACTCCTAGGAACCCTAATCCTGGCTCCAAGTGCCCTACCCATAGGAACCCTAACCCTAGCTCCAAGTGCCCTAATCATGGGAACACTAACCATAGGACGGGAAGCCCTAGTCATACGAACCCTAAGCTTTGCTCTAAGTGCCCTACCCTTAGGAACCCTTACCCTAAAACAGCAAGCCCTAACCATATGAACCCTAACCCAGGCTCCAAGTGCCCTACCCATAGGAACCCTAACCCTAGTTCCAAGTGCCCTAGTCATAGGAAACCTAACCTTAGAGTGTGAAGCCCTATCCATAGGAACCCTAACCGTATGGCGAGATGCCCTACCCATAGGAACCCTAACCTTTGGGTGGGAAGCCCTACCCATAGGAACCCTAACACAGGTCAAAGTACCCTACGAATAGGAATCCTAACCTAGGGCGGCAAGCCCTACCCATAGAAACCCTAACCGTGTGGCGAGATGCCCTACCCATAGGAACCCTAACCTTAGGGCGGACGCCCCTACGCACAGGAACTCTAACACAGCTCCAAGTGCCCTACCCGTAGGAACCCTAACCCTAGGGCTGGACGCCCTACCCTTAGGAACCCTAACCCTAGCTCCAAGTTCCCTACCCATAGGAACCCTAACCTAGCTCCAAGTGCCCCACCCATAGGAACCCTTACCCTACATCCAAGCCCTACCAAATGCACCCTAACCATAGCTCCAGGTGCCCTACCCATAGGAACCCTAATCCTTGCTCCAAGTGCCCTACCCATAGAAACTCTAACCCTTGGGTGGGAAGCCCTTCCCATAGGAACCCTAACCCTACGACAGGAAGCCCTACCCATAGGAAGCCGAACCCTAGCTCCAAGTGCCCTACCCATAGGAACCCTGAGCCTAGCTCCAAGTGCCCTACCCATAGGAAACCTAACCCTAGCTCCAAGTTCCTAATCATAGGAACCCTAACTCTAGCTACAAGTGCCCTACCCATAGGAACCCTTACCCTAGATTTGGGAAGGCCTACCCATATGAACCCTAACCCTAGCTCGAGGTGCCCTACTCCTAGGAACCCTAATCCTGGCTCCAAGTGCCCTACCCATAGGAACCCTAACCCTAGCTCCAAGTGCCCTAATCATGGGAACACTAACCATAGGACGGGAAGCCCTAGTCATACGAACCCTAAGCTTTGCTCTAAGTGCCCTACCCTTAGGAACCCTTACCCTAAAACAGCAAGCCCTAACCATATGAACCCTAACCCAGGCTCCAAGTGCCCTACCCATAGGAACCCTAACCCTAGTTCCAAGTGCCCTAGTCATAGGAAACCTAACCTTAGAGTGTGAAGCCCTATCCATAGGAACCCTAACCGTATGGCGAGATGCCCTACCCATAGGAACCCTAACACAGGTCAAAGTACCCTACTAATAGGAATCCTAACCCTAGGGCGGCAAGCCCTACCCATAGAAACCCTAACCGTGTGGCGAGATGCCCTACCCATAGGAACCCTAACCTTAGGGCGGGACGCCCTACGCACAGGAACTCTAACCCTAGCTCCAAGTTCCCTACTCATAGGAACCCTAACCCTAGCTCCAAGTGCCCCACCCATAGGAACCCTTACCCTACATCGGGAAGCCCTACCAAATGCACCCTAACCATAGCTCCAGGTGCCCTACCCATAGGAACCCTAATCCTTGCTCCAAGTGCCCTACCCATAGAAACTCTAACCCTTGGGTGGGAAGCCCTTCCCATAGGAACCCTAACCCTACGACAGGAAGCCCTACCCATAGGAAGCCGAACCCTAGCTCCAAGTGCCCTATCCATAGGAACCCTGAGCCTAGCTCCAAGTGCCCTACCCATAGGAAACCTAACCCTAGCTCCAAGTTCCCTAATCATAGGAACCCTAACTCTAGCTCCAAGTGCCCTACCCATAGGAACCCTTACCCTAGATTTGGGAAGGCCTACCCATATGAACCCTAACCCTAGCTCGAGGTGCCCTACTCCTAGGAACCCTAATCCTGGCTCCAAGTGCCCTACCCATAGGAACCCTAACCCTAGCTCCAAGTGCCCTATCCATAGGAACTATAACCCTAGCTCCAAGTGCCCTATCCATAGGAACTCTAACCCTAGGATGTGAAGCCCTACCTGGAGGAACCTTAACCCTAGCTCCAAGTGCCCTGCACATAGGAACCCTAACCCTAGCTACAAGTGCCCTACCCATAGGAACCCTTACCCTACAGCTGGAAGCCCTACCCATATGAACCCTAACCCTAGCTGCAGGTGCCCTACTCATAGGAACCCTAATCCTTGCTCCAAGTGCCCTACCCATAGGAACCCTAACCCTAGGTCCAAGTGCCCTGCCCATAGGAACCGTAACCCTAGGTCAGGGTGCCCTACGCATAGCAATCCTTACCCTAGCTCGAAGTGCCCTACTCACAGGAACCCTAACTCTTTCTCTAAGTGACCTACCCATAGGAACCCTAACCCTAGGGTGGGAAGCCATACCCATAGGAACGCTAACCCTAGCGCGGAATCCCAACCCCAAGGAACCCAAATCCTTGCTCCAAGTGCCCTACCCATAGGAACCCTATCCCTAGCTCCAAGTGCCCTACCCATAGGAACCCTAAACCTAGGTCCAAGTGCCCTGCCCATAGGAACCGTAACCCTAGGTCCAAGTGCCCTACAGTAGGAATCCTAACCCAAGCTCCAAGTGCCCTTCTCACAGGAACCCTAACTCTAGCTCTAAGTGACCTACCCATAGGAGCCCTTACCCTAGGGCGGCAACCCTACTCGTAGCAACCCTAACCCTAGCTCCAAGTGCCCTAACCAGAGGAACCCTAACCTTAACTCCAAGTGCCCTACTCATAGGAACCCTAACCCAAGCTGCAAGTGCCCTACCCATAGGAACCCTAACCCTAGCTCCAAGTGCCCTATCCATAGGAACCCTAACCCTAGCTCCAAGTGCCCTACCCTAGGAACCCTAACCCTAGGGCGGGAAGACCTACCCGTAGGAACCCTAACCCTACTGAAGTAAGCCCTACCCATAGGAACCCTAAATCTAGGGAGGGATGCCGTACCCATAGGAACCCTAACCCTAGCTCTAAGTGCCCTACCCATAGGAACCCTAAACCTAATTCCAAGTCGCCTACCCATAGGAACCCTAATCCTAGCTCTAAGTGCCCTACTCATAGGAACCCTAACCCTAGCTGCAAGTGCCCTACCCATAGGAATCTTAACCCTCGCTCCAAGTGCCCTACTAACACGATCCCTAACCCTAGTTCTAAGAGACCTACCGATAGGAGCCCTTACCCTAGGGCGGGAAGCCCTACTCATAGGAACCCTAACCCTAGCTCCAAGTGCCCTACCCATAGGAACCCTAACCCTAGCTTCAAGGGCCCTACCCATAGGAACCCTAACCCTAGGGAGGTAAGCCCTACCTATAGGAACCCTAACCATATCGCCAAGTGCCCTACCCATAGGAACCCTAACGCTAGGTCCAAGTGCCCTACCCATAGGAATCCTAACCGTAGCTCCAAGTGCCCTACTCACAGAACCCTAACCCTAGCTCCAAGTGCCCTACCCATAGGAATACAGCCCTAGGGTGGGAAGCCATACCCATAGGAACCCTAACCCTAGGGCGGGAAGCCCTACCCTTAGGAAATCTAACCCTAGCTACCCATAGGAACCTACCCATAGGTGACCTACCCATAGGCACCCTAACCGTATTGCTGAAAGCCCTACCGATAGGAACCCTAACATTAGGGCGGTACACAATAGCCATAGTAACCCTAACCCTAGCTCGAAGTGCCCTACCCATATGAACCCTAACCCTAACTCCAAGTGCCCTACTCAAAGGAACCCAAACCCTGGCTGCAAGTGCCATACCCATAGGAATCCTAACCCTATTGCTGATAGCCCTACCTATAGAAACCCTACCCTAGGGCGGGACGCAATACACATAGGAACTCTAACCCTAGCTCCAAGTCCCTACCGATAGGAACCCTAACCCTAGCTGCAAGTGCCCTACCCATACGAACCCTAACCCTAGCTCCAAGTGCGCTACCCATGGGAACCCTAAACCTAGCTCCAAGTGCCCTACCCATAGGAACCCTAACCCTAGCTCCAAGTGCCCTACCCATAGGAACCCTAACCCTAGCTCCAAATGCCCTACCCATAGGAACCCTAATCCTAGCTACAAGTGCCCTACCCATAGGAACCCTAAACCTAATTCCAAGTAGCCTACCTATAGGAACCCTAACCCTAGCTCCAAGTCTCCTACCCATAGGAAGCCTAAGCCTAGCTCCAAATGCTCTACCCATAGGAACCCTAACCCTAGCTCCAAATGCCCTTCCCATAGGAACCCTAACCCTAGGGCGGAAATCCCTACCCATAGGAACCCTATCCATAAGAACCATGAGCCTAGCTCCAAGTGCCCTACCCATAGGAAACCTAACCCTAGCTCCAAGTTCCCTAATCATAGGAACCCTAACTCTAGCTCCAAGTGCCCTACCCATAGGAACCCTTACCCTAGATTTGGGAAGGCCTACCCATATGAACCCTAACCCTAGCTCGAGGTGCCCTACTCCTAGGAACCCTAATCCTGGCTCCAAGTGCCCTACCCATAGGAACCCTAACCCTAGCTCCAAGTGCCCTATCCATAGGAACTATAACCCTAGCTCCAAGTGCCCTATCCATAGGAACTCTAACCCTAGGATGTGAAGCCCTACCTGGAGGAACCTTAACCCTAGCTCCAAGTGCCCTGCACATAGGAACCCTAACCCTAGCTACAAGTGCCCTACCCATAGGAACCCTTACCCTACAGCTGGAAGCCCTACCCATATGAACCCTAACCCTAGCTGCAGGTGCCCTACTCATAGGAACCCTAATCCTTGCTCCAAGTGCCCTACCCATAGGAACCCTAACCCTAGGTCCAAGTGCCCTGCCCATAGGAACCGTAACCCTAGGTCCAGGTGCCCTACCCATAGCAATCCTTACCCTAGCTCGAAGTGCCCTACTCACAGGAACCCTAACTCTTTCTCTAAGTGACCTACCCATAGGAACCCTAACCCTAGGGTGGGAAGCCATACCCATAGGAACGCTAACACTAGGGCGGGAAGCCCTACCCTTAGGAACCCTAATCCTTGCTCCAAGTGCCCTACCCATAGGAACCCTATCCCTAGCTCCAAGTGCCCTACCCATAGGAACCCTAAACCTAGGTCCAAGTGCCCTGCCCATAGGAACCGTAACCCTAGGTCCAAGTGCCCTACAGTAGGAATCCTAACCCAAGCTCCAAGTGCCCTTCTCACAGGAACCCTAACTCTAGCTCTAAGTGACCTACCCATAGGAGCCCTTACCCTAGGGCGGCAACCCTACTCGTAGCAACCCTAACCCTAGCTCCAAGTGCCCTAACCAGAGGAACCCTAACCTTAACTCCAAGTGCCCTACTCATAGGAACCCTAACCCAAGCTGCAAGTGCCCTACCCATAGGAACCCTAACCCTAGCTCCAAGTGCCCTATCCATAGGAACCCTAACCCTAGCTCCAAGTGCCCTACCCTAGGAACCCTAACCCTAGGGCGGGAAGACCTACCCGTAGGAACCCTAACCCTACTGAAGTAAGCCCTACCCATAGGAACCCTAAATCTAGGGAGGGATGCCGTACCCATAGGAACCCTAACCCTAGCTCTAAGTGCCCTACCCATAGGAACCCTAAACCTAATTCCAAGTCGCCTACCCATAGGAACCCTAATCCTAGCTCTAAGTGCCCTACTCATAGGAACCCTAACCCTAGCTGCAAGTGCCCTACCAATAGGAACCCTAACCCTAGCTGCAAGTGCCCTACCCATAGGAACCCTAACCCTATTGCTGACTGCCCTACCCATAGGAACCCTAACCTAAGGGCGTGACACAATACCCATAGGAACTCTAACCCTAGCTCCAAGTGCCCTGCCGATAGGAACCCTAACCGTAGCTCCAAGTGCCCTACCCATAGGAACCCTAACCCTAGGTTCAAGTGCCCTACCCATAGGAATCCTAACCCTCGCTCCAAGTGCCCTACTCACTGGATCCCTAACCCCAGCTCTAAGAGACCTACCCATAGGAGCTCTTACCCTAGGGCGGGAAGCCCTACTCATAGCAATCCAAACCCTAACTCCAACTGCCCTACCCATAGGAACCCTAACCCTAACTCATATTGCCCTACTCATAGGAACCCTAACCCTATTCCTGAAAGCCCTAGCCATAGGAACCCTAACCTTAGGGCGGTACGCAATACCCATAGGAACCCTAACCCTATCTCCAAGTGCCCTAGCCATAGGAACCCTAACCCTAACTCCAAGTGCCCTACTCATAGGAATCCTAACCCTAGCTGCAAGTGCCCTACCAATAGGAACCATAACCCTAGGGTGGGAAGCCATACCCATAGGAACCCTAACCTTAGGGCGGGAAGCCGTACCCTTGGGAACCCCAACCCTAGGGCTCGAAGCCCTACCCATAGGAATCATAACCCTTGCTCCAAGTGCCCTACCCATAGGAACCCTAACCCTAGGGCGAGAAGCCCTACCCATAGGAACTCTAACCCTAGATCCAAGTGCCCTACCCATAGGAACCCTAACCCTAGGTCCAAATGCCCTACCCATAGGAATCCTAACCCTAGCTCCAAATGCCCTACTCACAGGAACCCTAACCCTAGCTCTTAGTGACCTACCCATAGGAGCCCTTACCCTAGGGCGGGAAGCCCTAATCATAGGAACCCTAACCCTAGCTCCAAGTGCCCTACCCATAGGAACCCTAATTCTAACTCCAGGTACCCTACTCATAGGAACCCTAACCCTAGCTACAAGTGCCCTACCCATAGGAACCCTAACCCTAGCTTCAAATGCCCTACCCATTAGGAACCCTAAACCTAGGATGGGAAACCCTACCCATAGGAACTCCAAAACAAGGGTGCGATGCTCTACCCATAGGAATCCTAAGCCTAGCTCCAAGTGCCCTACCCATAGGAACCTTAACCCTAGGTCCTAGTACCCTACCCATAGGAATCGTAACCCTCCCTCCAAGTGCCCTACTAACACGATCCCTATCCCTAGTTCTAAGAGACCTACCGATAGGAGCCCGTACCCTAGGGCGGGAAGCCCTACTCATAGGAACCCTAACCCTAGCTTCAAGGGCCCTACCCATAGGAACCCTAACCCTAGTGTCGAAGAAAAACTCAGTTCTCACTTTTTGTTTGGATGCAGCAAAATCAAATACTTTATTATTTCTCCAGTAATTACCATGGAGGGAGAGAGTGCCATAGGACACAGGGTCCTGGACAGGTCTCTCAACTTGTAAACAATCACAGCAAGCCTTTATACCTTTTACAGACAATTTCTAGCAATAATACAGACAGTAAAAAACAACAAATACATTTTGTTTATACATAAGCTTTCCTGCTATCTCACTAGAAAAACAAGACTGCAAGACTGCACATTGCAAGGTCGTAATAACTTTCACACAATTCACTCTGTCTTACATTATCTTGCTTCCTCACGTCACCAGGGTCACAGTTAACCTAACTCATGCTAACTAACATTCATTAAGATCTCTTCAAAACCTTGTTAATTATTTACTGGCTTCCACACTCCCCCCTTTTGTACTTCTAGTACAACAAACATTTCAAATCCCAATTTGCATCAAACCATGGATATCAGATTCTACAGCAAATATGTCAATCTTAGGGTTTTCATGGGATGTAATGACAATGCTTGATCAGCACGAACATGAAAGGCATTGCTATTCTTACGTTATTTACAACAACAACAACAACAACAACAACAATATAATCCTAAATTAACTAACAACACTACAAATAATAACAATCCTATAGGAATAATATAATGGGGCTGTTGTACAATCGTGAACACAAAGCACAAAACATCATACCTAGTACATAAAGTAAACACTCTATAAGCTGTATGAAAGGCATTCCTTCCAGCTTGATATACATTCTAAAACATGGGAATTTGCCCTTGCAATTCAGAGATTCTTCGAACCTTTGGTAACAATGAAAGCAAATTTTGAAACCAATCAGGTATTATTCTAGTCCAATTAAAATATACCTGAAATCTAAGAGCTACATGTAACATTCTATCTGCAGGCCAGGAAATGATAGGATTGCCTGCAGTAGTGGTAAGATCAATATGTATATCTTATAAAGTGGTGTCATTAACGCACACACAGCTATCATTAGCTTGAAAAAGTGGGTGTCCCAACAGGGTAGTTCATTAAACTCAACCCTCTCAACAAATATTGTCATAAACAGTGACAACTTCCCCTAGCTTCAGTTTATAGATACACTGAGCTGTGGTGGTTCTAACGGCCAAAATGTCCATTGACTCTCTATTCTTATCCAAAATGTCAGGTGTCATTCCAGGGGTACTGTCTAGAAATCAGTTGGAGATACCAGGTGGTCTAATTTCCCCAGATGTCTCGGTAAACAATTACAGTCCCACAGGCATCCTCCCCATGGACCCAGCAGGATTCGGTATGTGGGAGCCCACACCCACCCTAACCGGTCCATATGCTTGGAAGGAGCACTGTGAATGTCCACACTTCCATCCAGAAAGTGTCCAAGTATGTCTTCATGACCACAGATCAGATGGTACTCCTGACGTCGGTAAGGGCAGTGGGCCAAGTCTAGTCCAGATCCCACTGCAATGCCTTCCCAGCCTCAGTGATATTCAATACCATCTCTGTCAGTAACTTCTGGGTCATAGAACTAAGGGTGGAAATTACATGTAACTCAGCAACTCCAGCCTGTACTGAAGATAGCTGAGCTTCAAAAATAAGACTAGTGGCCTTTTCTAGTTGCCCCAATTTCTTATCATGTTCTTGGCCTGGAAGAATAGTCCAAATGGCTACTACACTATTGGCCAGATGAAATAACCCAGCCCACAGGGATCTGGTCAATTCCCTTTTTGTCCAGAGGAAATAACCCAGGCCTTGTTGTTGTGCTAATCTAATGGTAGCCCCTTGTGAGCAATCTGGGTATGTAGAAAACTGGATAAGGGCAATGTCAGGTAAAATCCAATTAGGGAGGGCAATACATACTGAAGGATTTATCCAGAACACAGGGCGCAGCCTGTAGAATAAACCCCAAAATCCAATTAATACCACAGTCCCAAGCATGGGTCCCACAAAGTACTTCCTGCCAGTATGTAATTCTTTGTTTCTTCACCAGGGTCAGTTCTCAGTGTCCTTTTCAGTCAGGAATTCCTGGACTTTGGCAATGTCAGTGGAGTGAGTGTGTCTTCTTCTTTCCCAAAACAATCGAGGTTTAGCATCCTACAGGGGAGAGGTTTCCAGCACATATCACCCTGTAATAGCTGTGCTCTTTTCTAGAAAAGTCTAAAGGCACAGTTGGTCCGTCAGTGGTCAAGGGAGCTTTTTTCCTGCTGTCCAGAAGTACAGTAGAACTAGAAGAAAGAATAGGCTAATCATCAATAGGAAAATTCTTCTGATGTGGAGGGGTCTTTTTTGCAGTGAGAATCCTGGGTCCAAGCAGTCAGTTTGTGGCACTTCACAGCGGTGTTGGTAGTCAGCAGGACTGGGAAAGGGCCTTTCCAGCATGGAGCCAAGGCAGTCTTTCGCTGAGGGATCTTTATGTAGACCCAGGCTCCTGGTTCCAACGAGTGGCAAGGTTGCACAGGATCCTTTGGTAGTGCTTCCATCACCTGTGTATAAAAAGACTTAACACATTTCATTAGTGCCTGACAATATTTAAGCATTATGTTATCCAGCAAATGAATGTCCATCTGAGCTGGGGTTAGCGGGGGTGCAGTTGGTAGTCAGCATTGGGTGTCCTGTCAAATTTCATGAGGGCTGAGTCCAGTCGTTCAATTGGGAATGGTTCTCATACACCTCAGTGCCAAAAGAAGGGCATCCGGCCACCTTAAGTTCGTTTCAGCACAAATCTGGGCCAGTTTATTCTGTAAAATCCCGTTCTGGCGTTCCACTGTCCCAACTGTGGGTGGTGAGGGCAGTGAGTTGCACATAACTCCTTCACAATCGGTCCAGTAAAAATGAATTCCACGATCACTGTTGATACCCACAGGGATGGCAAAACGTGGCACAAAATCTTTAAGCAAAATGTCACAACAGTCCTGACACCTGCTTTCCTGCAGGGAAAAGCTTTAACCCAATTGGTAAATACATCAACTAAAACAAATACATATCCATAACCACAACATGTAGACATCGAAATAAAATCAATCTGAATATTTACAAAAGGTCCCCAAGGAGGAGCGTGGGCTGGCCACTGCACACCAATCTCGTGTAACTGCAGCAAACATTTCCCCCCCCTTCTTCCCTTGGTAGGCAGCCAAGCGGTGTCCTTGACTGGGGCCAGCGCATGTTAGCCATTCTCTACTTGGCTTTTTTTTTTCTTCATTTAACCTACAAAGGAAACTTTTACTCTTCAATTATACACCTTTTTCATACCATGAACACATAAACAGTACTGTTATACAGTACAGAAGTATTATCATTCAATGTATGCCACATATACCCTTTCACTAAAATAACCTTATTACAGAACTTTGGAAGAACAAGCCAGGACAAGCACACCCACTTTGAGAAGTTCACTTAATATAACTTCTAGTCCAATAGCTATCCACCATCCCCAGCCCTCTGGCTAAAGTCTGAGGTAGCCAGAAGGATCCCTCGTACAATATGGGGAGTGGGTTAACTTTTCATGTCCTTGCTTCCAAAGACTGTCAGTATGCAAATTTTAACAACAATTCTCAATTAAAAGATTTGGCCAATGTAGTTTCTTTCCCTTACTGAAGAAAATGTATTAGACTTTAGTATATCACATTTTTCTGATATAACTAAACACTTTGTACTCTAAGTTGAACAAAACAAGTATCTGCATTGCAATGCAACATTTTCGCTTGATGTCAAATCAGACCATCTCATGAAAATATTAAACACAACAATTCTTTGGCAAAACACCACAAAACAGAACATAGAATACACAACATAATTGTGACTGCCAGTAAATCATAGTATGTTGAATGCTGTGTAGCTGGCATTAATGTTCTTTGATTATCTGAAAGACAAAAACAGAGGTCCACCCCTTCGGGGCAGTTAAATACTTAAAATATACAAATACTCTTGTTGATTCTAGGCAAAACAGAGGAATTACCCCATATTTTCTCGTATGTGCTTCGTAGACAGCCCTGGTTCAGCGGCCCCTACCTTATCAGTTAGTTAATTTGCATTAACACAGATGCTCTCCGGCTTGCTTTTTATTTCTTTTAACTCCTGCTTTTAAACACTGAAAGAAAACATCACCACTTATAGTGCCTGTAGGGCCTAATACAATGTCATTACATAGCACTGTATACATTCTTCAACTGATTTAACAAAATTGTTCATAGCCAAATGCAAATCACCATTCCAAATATCCTTCTGAGTATTTGAAATCCTCATGCTTATATTCACTTACTCCTTCTTTCCACTACACCCTCAAAAGTTTCCAAATCTCTCTGTCTGTTGCCCGCCTGCCTGGGCCCGATCCTTTTTTCCTCACTGAATCGTCCCGTCCATGGACACTAGCTTGTTCCACAACCAGTTCTTAGCTAGGAGGGTGGGCTACTCAACTAGCCCCCACCCTTCTGGTCTTGTCTTGTCCCCAAAACATTTCTACTCACAAGACTACCTGAGTCCTTCCTAGTAAGGCTTGCCACCTGGGCAAAAATACATGGCCATTCACTTAACACATAATCCAAACGCCTTTGGGGGTCTACCCAGAGACCCACCCATTTGTCTGCTGACACTTAAACAGAAAAGAAAATTACCACAAAAGCAAAGAAAATTACAGTCTAAGCCAAATTTTTCTACTTCTATTATATTGTCCGCTACGGGGGGGCGGGACTGTAAAATTTCAGGACAACCTCAGAGCTTCATCGCACACATGGCTTCCACCCTGAGGAATTACGAACGAGAAGTTCAGTTCCGCTCACACACCTAACGCCCAAATGAACAGAGCAGAAAAACATCAGTAACCGGTTAAACAAAACAGAGCCAAAGCTAAATAGTGCACCAAAACCAAATAGTGTTTCCTTATTCTATTAGAGCTCACCTATAATCATGCTATTCTTAACACAAAACACCAACAGTACCAAACAAAGCAAACATAAACTAACAAGGGTAAAACAGATAGATGGTGTAAATTCTGCAATTGCTCACCAAACTGTGACAAATTCCTATTACTAATTTATCCCTCATGTCAGGTGATCAAACTGACAGAGCATATAATAAAATTTTAGAGCTTCATTAAAATAATAAAACAACAATGGAGAGTGTTGGGAATGCTCCCACATCACTCGGGAAAAATATGAATGCCCCAAGCCTTAAGCCACTTTAATACTTACACATATCCAGACTGGCATGTCTGTGTATAATGTTCAGAGAAGGGAAATAGGTGGACGGGAGATTATCCTGTATACAGCTTGTCCAGCATTTCCAACATGCTGCCACTCTTGGGATGGCTGTTCTTTTACACCCTGGAATCTCCTGCGGCGTCTCTTTCAGAGATTCCAGTTCAGGTCAGCTGCCTGTCCGGCTTCAGGGTTGCAAAAACTGTTGGATCTCACTGAACCGTTAAGCTTTGCAAATGCAATCTCAGTTTTGTAACTTATACTGCTTTTTTTGGTTTGCCCTTTTTTTTTATTTTCCACAACCAGTTGGGGCTGAAGCAGTTTTACTTAGCACTTAGCATAGTCCGCACTAATTCATGACCTTGAAGACAAAACAACTTCTCCCTTATCTCAGGGCTAAGCCGAATTTCAAATTAACCCGTTCCTAGACAAATTGCTCACACTGTAACAGAGGTTTTTCTTTATGATTAAAGCTCCACTGAGATATATGATCTTATCTAGATTGAAGGTACCTTCTAATGGGCATTGTTTAAATGAATTTTCACGCGTATACAGATTCCAATCATTTAAATACCTGCAGGTTTTAGGACCATAATGTACGTACATATAATATGCTGGGGCACCCTTAGGGGGTGAGGTGGAATATTAAGACAGTCCCTTACCCATTTTCCACTCACACAGGAGAGACTCACAAGGAAAGGGGAGGGAAGATGGGTTCACACACTCCTAGACCCAGGCAGCTTCCTCGCCGGACTATGCCAGGCTGAGTCAGCCCACCATGGGTCGGATCTCCTAAAGATCCACTAGTTACTGGGCTAGCCCGGTAACAGCCACTCACACTGGTGTACACACACACACACCAAGGCCTCTTTTTCTTCCTTTTTCTTTTTCTTTCTTTTTTTTAACCCTTTTTCAACCTTTTTTATCTTTTTTTTTTTTTTTTTTTAACCACGATGCATCTTTACCTGGTCCGGACCAATACCATGAGGCGGTATGACAACCCCTCTTGAGGTGGTAAAAACCCCTCAGCACCGGTGCATTCTAATGCATTTACCTATGCATTACCTTATGCATTACCTTATGCATTTCCTTGGCCAACTCAGCAGTTCCCAGTACTGCAATAAACTAACCTTATTGGGGCCTCTCCCCAATACCACTTTGCATCTGATCCTGCTGCACAGTCAATAAGTTCAGATGGCGTGAGCCCAACAGAGAGACAGACGTCCTCACGGAAAGTCCTCCTCCGATACCCCAATAGAGATTTCAAAAGGTCTCATACCTCTCATGTGGCGCCATGGGGTTCGAAGGGGAATGATCCGTAGTAGTTGTCTGTGGGTCCGTGGGCGTTGCCATCCCGGACGAGCCCCAAATTGTCGAAGAAAAACTCAGTTCTTACTTTTCGTTTGGATGCAGCAAAATCAAATACTTTATTATTTCTCCAGTAATTACCATGGAGGGAGAGAGTGCCATAGGACACAGGGTCCTGGACAGGTCTCTCAACTGGTAAACAATCACAGCAAGCCTTTATACCTTTTACAGACAATTTCTAGCAATAATACAGACAGTAAAAAACAACAAATACATTTTGTTTATACATAAGCTTTCCTGCTATCTCACTAGAAAAACAAGACTGCAAGATTGCACATTGCAAGGTCGTAATAACTTTCACACAATTCACTCTGTCTTACATTATCTTGCTTCCTCACGTCACCAGGGTCACAGTTAACCTAACTCATGCTAACTAACATTCATTAAGATCTCTTCAAAACCTTGTTAATTATTTACTGGCTTCCACACTAGGGAGGTAAGCCCTACCTATAGGAACCCTAACCATAGCTCCAAGTGTCCTACCCATAGAAACCCTAACCCTAGGTCCAAGTTCCCTACCCATAGTAACCCTAACCCTAGCTGCAAGTGCCCTACCCATAGGAACCCTAATCCCAAAGTGGGAAGCCATACCCATAGGAACCCTACACTTAGGGCGGTACGCAATACGCATAGGAACCGTAAACCTAGCTCCAAGTGCCGTACCCATAGGAAACCTAATCCTTCCTCCAAGTGCCCTACCCATAGGAACCCTAAACCTAGCTCCAAGTGCGCTATCCATAGGAAACCTAACCGTAGCTGCAAGTGCCCTACTGATAGGAACCCTAACCGTAGCAGCAAGTGCCCTACCCATGGGAACCCTTATCCTTGCTACAAGTGCCCTACCCATAGGAACGCTAACCCTAGCTCCAAGTGCCCTACCCATAGGAACCCTAATCCTTGCTACAAGTGCCTTACCCATAGGAACCCTAACCCTAGCTCCAAGTGCCCTACCCATAAGAACCCTAACCCTAGGGTGGGAAGCCATAACCATAGGAGCCCTAACCCTAGGGCGGGTAGTCGCATCATAGGAACCCTAACACTAGATCCAAGTGACCTACCCATAGGAACCCTAACCCTAGCTCCAAGTGCGCTACCCATAGTAACCCTAACCCTAGTTCCAAGTGCCCTACCCATACGTACCCTAACCCTAGGGCGGGAAGACCTACCCATAGGAACCCTATCACTAGGTAGGTAAGCCCTACCTATAGGAACCCTAATCTTAGGACAGGACGCA
The DNA here is from genome assembly GCF_016161935.1 of Mauremys reevesii. NCBI lineage: Eukaryota > Metazoa > Chordata > Testudines > Geoemydidae > Mauremys > Mauremys reevesii. Next base: position 73,135,489 of record NC_052625.1, read on the forward strand.
ATACCCACAGGAATCCTACCCTAGCTCCAAGTGCCCTACCCATAGGAAACCTAACCCTAGGGGAGAGAGCCCTACCCAAAGGAACCCTAACCTTAGGGCGGGAAGCCCTACCCATAGGAACCCTAACCCTAGCTTCAAGTGCCCTACCCATAGGTACCCTAACCCTAGGGCGGGAAGACCTACTCATAGGAACCCTAACCCTAGCTCCAAGTGCTCTACCCATAGGAATCCCAACCCTAGAGCGTGAAACCCTATCCTAGAAAACATAACCCTAGCTCCAAGTGCCCTACCCATAGCAACCCTAACCCAATGGAAGTAACCCCTACCTATAGGAACCCTAACCCTAGCTCCAAGTGCCCTACCCATAGGAACCCTAACACTATTGCTGAAAGCCCTACCTATAGGATCCCTAACATTAGGACAGGACGCAATACCCATAGGAAACCTAACCCTACTGAGGTAAGCCCTACCCATAGGAACCCTAACTCTAGGGAGGGATGCCGTACCCATAGGAACCCTAACCCTAGCTCTAAGTGCCCTACCCATAGGAACCCTAACTCTAGGGAGGGATGCCGTACCCATAGGAACCCTACCCTTAGGGCGGTACGCAATACCCACAGAAACCCTAAACCTAGCTCCAAGTGCCCTACCCATAGGAACCCTATCCGTAGCTGCAAGTGCCCTACTCATAGGAAGCCTAACCCTAGCTCCAAGTCCCCAAGCCATAGGAACCCTAACCTTAGCTCCAAGTGCCCTACCCATAGGAACACTAATCCTTGCTCCAAGTGCCCTTCCCATAGGAACCCTAACCCTAGCTCTAAGTGACCTACCCATAGGAACCCTAACACTATTGCTGAAAGCCCTACCTATAGGATCCCTAACCTTAGGGCAGGACGCAATACCCATAGGAACCCTCACCCTAGCTGCAGGTGCGCTACCCATAGTAACCCTAACCCTAGCTCCAAGTGCCCAACCCATGGTAGACCTAACCCTAGCTCGAAGTTCCCTACCCATTGGAACCCTTACCCTAGCTTCAAGTGCCCTACCCATAGGAACCCTAACCCTAGCTCCAAGAGCTACACCCATAGGAACCCTAACCCTAGGCTGGGAAGCCCAACCCATAGGAATCCTAACAATATTTCCTAGTGCCCTACCGATAGGAACCCTTACCCTAGCTGCAGGTGCGCTACCCATAGTAACCCTAACCCTAGCTCCAAGTGCCCTACTCATGGTAGACCTAACCCTAGCTCTTAGTTCCCTACCCATTGGAACCCTTACCCTAGCTCCAAGTGCCCTACCCATAGGAAACCTAACCCTAGCTCCAAGAGCTACGCCCATAGGAACCTTAACCCTAGGCTGGGAAGCCAACCCATAGGAATCCTAACAATATTTCCTAGTGCCCTACCCATAGGAACCCTAACCCTAGCTCCAAGTGCCCTGCCCTTAGGAACCCTAACCCTAGCCCTAAGTGCCCTATCCATAGGAACCCTAACGCTAGGGTGGGAAGCCATACTCATAGGAACCCTAACCCTAGGCCGGGAAGCCCTACCCATAGCAAGCCTAACCCTAGCTCCACGTGCCCTACCCATAGGGACCCGAACCTTATTGCTGAAAGCCCTGCCCATAGGAACCCTAAGTTTAGGGCGGGACGCCCTTCCCATAGGAACCCTAACCCTAGCTCCATGTGCCCTACCTATAGGAACCCTATTCTAGGGCGGGAAACCCTACCCATAGGTACCCTAACCCTATCTCCAAGTGCCCTATGCATCGGAACCCTAACCCTAGCTCTAAGTGCCCTACCCATAGGAACCCTAACCCTAGGGCGGGAAGACCTACCCATAGGAACCCTAACCCTATGGAGGTAAGCCCTACCCATAGGAACCCTAACCCTAGCTCCAAATGCCCTACCCACAGGAACCCTAACCCTAGCTCCAAGTGCCCTAGTCATTGGAACCCTAACCCTAGCTGCAAGTGCCCTAGCCATAGGAACCCTAACCCTAGCTGAAAGTGCCCTACCCATTGGAACCTTAACCCTAGTTCCAAGTCCCCTACCCATAGGAACCCTAAGCCTAGCTGCAACTGCCCTACCCATAGGAACCCTAACCCTAGGACTGGAAGCCCTACCCATAGGAACGCTAACCCAACTAAAAGTGCCCTACCCATTGGAACCCTTACCATAGGACGGGAAGCCCTACCCATAGGAACCCTAAACGTAGCACCAACTGTCCTAGCAATAGGAATCCTAACCCTAGCTCCAAGTGCCCTACCCTTAGGAACCCTAACCCTAGTTCCAAGTTCCCTAAACATAGGAACTCTAACTCTAGCTCCAAGTGCCCTACCCATGGGATACCTAACCCTAGCTCCAAGTTCCCTACCCATTGGAACCCTAACCCTAGCTCCAAGTTCTACACCCATAGGAACCCTAACCCTAGGCCGGGAAGCCCAACCCATAGGAACCCTAACAATAGCTCCAAGTGCCCTACCCATAGCAATTCTAAACCTAATTCCATGTGGCCTACCCATAGGAACCCTAACCCTAGCTCCAAGTCCCCTACCCATAGGAACCCTAACCCTAGCTCCAACTGCCCTACCCATAGGAACCCTAACCCTTAGGGCGGTACGCCATACCCATAGAAACCCTATAACTAGCTCCAAGTGCCCTACCCAGAGGAACCCTATCTGTAGCTGCAAGTACCCTACTCATAGGAACCCTAACCCTAGGGTGGGATGCCATTCCCTTTGGAACCGTAACCCTAGGGCCGGAATCCCCTGCCCATAGGAACCCTAAACCTAGCTCTACGTGACCTACCCATAGGAACCCTAACACTATTGCTGAAAGCCCTACCTATAGGATCCCTAACCTTAGGGCAGGACGCAATACCCCTAGGAACCCTAACCCTAGCTGCAGGTGCGCTACCCATAGTAACCCTAACCCTAGCTCCAAGTGCCCTACCCATAAGAAACATAACCCAAGCTCCAAGTGCTACACCCATAGGAAGCCTAACCCTAGGCTGGGAAGCCGAACCCATAGGAATCCTAACAATATTTCCTAGTGCCCTACCCATAGGAACCCTAACCCTAGCTCCAAGTGCCCTACCCATAGAAACCCTAACCCTAGCTGCAAATTCCCTACCGTTAGGAACCCTAAACCTAGCCCTAAGTGCCCTATCCATTGGAAACCTAACGCTAGGGTGGGAAGCCATACTCATAGGAACCCTAAGCCTAGGCCGGGAAGCCCTACCCACAGCAACCCTAACCCTAGCTCCAAGTGCCCTACCCATAGGGACCCTAACCCTAGTGCTGAAAGCCCTGCCCATAGGAACCCTAAGCTTAGGGCAGGACACCCTTCCCATAGGAACCCTAAACCTAGCTCCAAGTGCCCTACACATAGGAACCCTATACTAAGGTGGGAAACCCTACCAATAGGTACCCTAACCCGATCTCCAAGTGCCCTACTCATAGGAACCCTAACCCTAGCTCTAAGTGCCCTACCCATAGGAACCCTAACCCTAGGGCGGGAAGACCTACCCATAGGAACCCTAACCCTATGGAGGTAAGCCCTACCCATAGGAACCCTAACCCTAGCTCCAAATGCCCTACCCATAGGATCCCTAACCCTAGCTCCAAGTGCCCTACCCATAGGAATCCTAAACCTAGCTCCAAGTGCCCTACCCATAGGAACCCTTACACGAGGCCGGGAAGCCCTACCGATAGGAACCCTAACCCTAGCTCCAAGTGCCCTACGCATAGGAACCCTAACCCTAGATCCAAGTGCCCTCCCCATAGTAACCCTGACCCTAGGGCGGGAAGCCCTACCCTTAGGAACCCTAACCCTAGCTCCAAGTGCCCTACCCATAGGAACCCTAACTCTAGCTCCAAGTGCCCTACGCATAGGAACCCTAACCGTGGTTCGAAATGCCCTACACTTAGGATTCCTAACACTAGGCTGGAAGCCCTCCCGATACGAACCCTGACCCTAGGGCGGAAAGCCCTACCGATAGGAAACCTAACGCTAGCTCCAAGTGCCCTAGCCATAGGAACCCTAACGCTAGCTCGAAGTGCCCTACCTATAGGAACCCTAACCCTAGCTGCAAGTGCACTACCCATAGGATCCCTAACCCTAGCTCCAAGTGCCCTACCCTTAGGAACCCTAACCCTAGGTAGGTAAGACCTACCCATAGGAACTCTAACCCTAGCTCCAAATCTCCTAACCACAGGAACCCTAACCCTAGCTCAAAGTGCCCTACCCATAGTTACCATAACCCTAGGGCGGGAATCCCTACCCATAGGAACCCTAACCCTAGGCCGGGAAGCCCTACTCATACGAACCCTAAGTCTAGCTCCTAAACCAAGTTCCAAGTGCAGTACCCATAGGAACCCTAACCCTAGCTCCAAGTGCCCTACCCATAGGAACCCTAACCCTAGGCCAGGATGCCCTATCCATAGGAACCCTAATTCTAGCTGCAAGTGCCCTACCCATAGGAACCCTAAACCTAGTTCCAAGTGCAGTACCCATAGGAACCTAACCCTAGCTCCAAGTGCCCTACCCATAGGAACCCTAACCCTAGGCCAGGAAGCCCTACCCATAGGAACCTAACCCTATATCCAAGTGCCCTACACATAGGAACCTTAACCCTAGCTCTAAGTGTCCTACCCATAGGAACCCTTACCCTAGGGCGGGAACACCAACCCAGAGGAACCCTTACCCTAGGTAGGTGAGCCCTACCCATAGGAACCCTAACCCAAGCTCCAAGTGCCCTACCCATAGGAACCCTAACCCTAGGGTGGGAAGCCATACCCATAGGAACTCTAACCCTATGGCTGGAAGCCCTAGCCATAGGAAACCTAACTCTAGTTTCAAGTGCCCTACCTATAGGAACCCTAACCCTAGCTGCAAGTGCCCTACCCATAGGAACCCTAACCCTAGGAAGGTAAGCCCTACCCATAGGAACCCTAACCCTAGCTCCAAATCCCCTACTCATAGGAACCCTAACTCTAGCTCCAAGTGCCCTACCCATAGTTACCATAAGTCTAGGACTGGAATCCATACCGAGAGGTACCCTAACCCTAGGCCGGGAAGCCCTACCCATAGGAACCCTAACCCTAGCTCCAATTGCCCTACCCATAGGAACCCTAACCCTAGGGTGGGAAGCCCTACCCTTAGGAACCCTAACCCTAGCTCCAAGTGACCTACCCATAGGAACCCTAGCCCTAGCGCCAAGTGCCCTATCCATATGAACCCTAACCCTAGCTCCAAGTGCCCTATCCATACCAACTCTAACACTAGCTAAAAGTGCCCTAACGATAGGAACCCTAACCCTAGGGCGGGAAGACCTACCCATAGGAAACCTAACACTAGGAATGTAAGACCTACCAATAGGAACCCTAACCCTAGCTTCAAATCCCCTACTCATAGGAACCCTAACCCTAGCTCCAAGTGCCCTACCCATACCAACTCTAACACTAGCTAAAAGTGCCCTTACGATAGGAACCCTAACCCTAGGGCGGGAAGACCTACCCATAGGAACCTTAACCCTAGGAAGGTAATCCCTACCCATAGGAACCCTAACCCTAGCTCCAAATCCCCTACTCATAGGAACCCTAACCCTTGCTCCAAGTGCCCTACCCATAGTTACCATAAGTCTAGGGCAGGAATCCCTACCGAGAGGAACCCTAACCCTAGACCGGGAAGCCCTACCCATAGGAACCCTAACCCTAGCTACAAGTGAACTACCCATCGGAACCCTAAACCAAGTTCCAAGTGCAGTACCCAGAGGAACCCTAACCCTAGCTGCAAGTGCCCTACCCATAGGATCCCTAACCCTAGTGTGGGAAGCCATTCCCATAGGAACTGTAACCCTATGGCGGGAAGCCCTACCCTTAGGAACCCTAACCCAAGCTGCAAGTGCCCTACCCAGAGGAACCCTAACCCTAGCGCCAAGTGCCCTACCCATACCAATTCTAACACTAGCTAAAAGTGCCCTAACGATAGGAACCCTAACCATAGGGCGGGAAGACCTACCCATAGGAACGCTAACCCTAGGAAGGTAAGCCCTACCCATAGGAACCCTAACCCTAGCTCCAAATCCCCTACTCATAGGAACCCTAACCCTAGCTCCAAGTGCCCTACCCATAGTTACCTTTAAACCAAGTTCCAAGTGCAGTACCCATAGGAACCCTAACCCTAGCTCCAAGTGCCCTACCCATAGGAACCCTAAACCAAGTTCCAAGTGCAGTACCCATAGGAACCCTAACCCTAGCTCCAAGTGCCCTACCCATAGGAACCGTAACCCTATGTCCAAGTGCCCTACCCATAGGAATCCTAACCCTAGCTCCAAGTGCCCTACTCACAGGAACCCTAACCCTAACTCCAAGTGCCCTACCCATAGGAACTCTAACCCTAGGGCGGGAAGCCCTACCCATAGGAACCCTAACCCTAGCTCCAAGTGACCTAACCATAGGAACCGTAATCCTATTGCTGAAAGCCCTACCCATAGGAACCCTAACCTTAGGGCGTTACGCAATACCCATAGGAACCCGAACCCTAGTTCCAAGTGCCCTACCCATAGGAACTCTAACCCTAGGGCGGGAAGCCCTACCCTTAGGAACCCTAACCCTAACTACAAGTGACCTACCCATAGGAACCCTAACCTTAACTCCAAGTGCCATACTCATAGGAACCCTTACCCAAGATGCAAGTGCCCTACCCATAGGAACTCTAACCCTAGCTCCAAGTGCCCTACCCATAGGAACCCTAACCCTAGGTCCAAGTGCCCTTCCCATAGGAACCGTAACCCTAGGTCAGGGTGCCCTACGCATAGCAATCCTTACCCTAGCTCGAAGTGCCCTACTCACAGGAACCCTAACTCTAGCTCTAAGTGACCTACCCATAGGAACCCTAACCCTAGGGTGGGAAGCCATACCCATAGGAACGCTAACCCTAGGGCGGAAGCCCTACCCTTAGGAACCCTAATCCTTGCTCCAAGTGCCCTACCCATAGGAACCCTAACCCTAGCTCCAAGTGCCCTACCCATAGGAACCCTAACCCTAGGTCCAAGTGCCCTGCCCATAGGAACCGTAACCCTAGGTCCAAGTGCCCTACAGTAGGAATCCTAACCCAAGCTCCAAGTGCCCTTCTCACAGGAACCCTAACTCTAGCTCTAAGTGACCTACCCATAGGAGCCCTTACCCTAGGGCGGCAACCCTACTCGTAGCAACCCTAACCCTAGCTCCAAGTGCCCTAACCAGAGGAACCCTAACCTTAACTCCAAGTGCCCTACTCATAGGAACCCTAACCCAAGCTGCAAGTGCCCTACCCATAGGAACCCTAACCCTAGCTCCAAGTGCCCTATCCATAGGAACCCTAACCCTAGCTCCAAGTGCCCTACCCTAGGAACCCTAACCCTAGGGCGGGAAGACCTACCCGTAGGAACCCTAACCCTACTGAAGTAAGCCCTACCCATAGGAACCCTAAATCTAGGGAGGGATGCCGTACCCATAGGAACCCTAACCCTAGCTCTAAGTGCCCTACCCATAGGAACCCTAAACCTAATTCCAAGTCGCCTACCCATAGGAACCCTAAACCTAGCTCGAAGTGCCCTACTCATAGGAACCCTAACCCTAGCTGCAAGTGCCCTACCCATAGGAACCCTAACCCTAGCTGCAAGTGCCCTACCCATAGGAACCCTAACCCTATTGCTGACTGCCCTACCCATAGGAACCCTAACCTAAGGGCGTGACACAATACCCATAGGAACTCTAACCCTAGCTCCAAGTGCCCTGCCGATAGGAACCCTAACCGTAGCTCCAAGTGCCCTACCCATAGGAACCCTAACCCTAGGTTCAAGTGCCCTACCCATAGGAACCCTAACCCTCGCACCAAGTGCCCTACTCACTGGATCCTAACCCCAGCTCTAAGAGACCTACCCATAGGAGCTCTTACCTAGGGCGGGAAACCCTACTCATAGCAATCCGAACCCTAGCTCCAACTGCCCTACCCATAGGAACCCTAACCCTAACTCATATTGCCCTACTCATAGGAACCCTAACCCTATTCCTGAAAGCCCTACCCATAGGAACCCTAACCTTAGGGTGGTACGCAATACCCATAGGAACCCTAACCCTATCTCCAAGTGCCCTACCCATAGGAACCCTAACCCTAACTCCAAGTGCCCTACTCATAGGAATCCTAACCCTAGCTGCAAGTGCCCTACCAATAGGAACCCTAACCCTAGGGTGGGAAGCCATACCCATAGGAACCCTAACCTTAGGGCGGGAAGCCGTACCCATGGGAACCCCAACCCTAGGGCTCGAAGCCCTACCCATAGGAATCCTAACCCTTGCTCCAAGTGCCCTACCCATAGGAACCCTAACCCTAGGGCGAGAAGCCCTACCCATAGGAACACTAACCCTAGATCCAAGTGCCCTACCCATAGGAACCCTAACCCTAGGTCCAAATGCCCTACCCATAAGAATCCTAACCCTAGCTCCAAATGCCCTACTCACAGGAACCCTAACCCTAGCTCTTAGTGACCTACCCATAGGAGCCCTTACCCTAGGGCGGGAAGCCCTAATCATAGGAACCCTAACCCTAGCTCCAAGTGCCCTACCCATAGGAACCCTAATTCTAACTCCAGGTACCCTACTCATAGGAACCCTAACCCTAGCTACAAGTGCCCTACCCATAGGAACCCTAACCCTAGCTTCAAATGCCCTACCCATTAGGAACCCTAAACCTAGGATGGCAAACCCTACCCATAGGAACTCCAAAACAAGGGCGCGATGCTCTACCCATAGGAATCCTAAGCCTAGCTCCATGTGCCCTACCCATAGGAACCTTAACCCTAGGTCCTAGTACCCTACCCATAGGAATCGTAACCCTCCCTCCAAGTGCCCTACTAACACGATCCCTATCCCTAGTTCTAAGAGACCTACCGATAGGAGCCCGTACCCTAGGGCGGGAAGCCCTACTCATAGGAACCCTAACCCTAGCTTCAAGGGCCCTACCCATAGGAACCCTAACCCTAGTGTCGAAGAAAAACTCAGTTCTCACTTTTTGTTTGGATGCAGCAAAATCAAATACTTTATTATTTCTCCAGTAATTACCATGGAGGGAGAGAGTGCCATAGGACACAGGGTCCTGGACAGGTCTCTCAACTGGTAAACAATCACAGCAAGCCTTTATACCTTTTACAGACAATTTCTAGCAATAATACAGACAGTAAAAAACAACAAATACATTTTGTTTATACATAAGCTTTCCTGCTATCTCACTAGAAAAACAAGACTGCAAGACTGCACATTGCAAGGTCGTAATAACTTTCACACAATTCACTCTGTCTTACATTATCTTGCTTCCTCACGTCACCAGGGTCACAGTTAACCTAACTCATGCTAACTAACATTCATTAAGATCTCTTCAAAACCTTGTTAATTATTTACTGGCTTCCACACTCCCCCCTTTTGTACTTCTAGTACAACAAACATTTCAAATCCCAATTTGCATCAAACCATGGATATCAGATTCTACAGCAAATATGTCAATCTTAGGGTTTTCATGGGATGTAATGACAATGCTTGATCAGCACGAACATGAAAGGTATTGCTATTCTTACGTTATTTACAACAACAACAACAACAACAACAATATAATCCTAAATTAACTAACAACACTACAAATAATAACAATCCTATAGGAATAATATAATGGGGCTGTTGTACAATCGTGAACACAAAGCACAAAACATCATACCTAGTACATAAAGTAAACACTCTATAAGCTGTATGAAAGGCATTCCTTCCAGCTTGATATACATTCTAAAACATGGGAATTTGCCCTTGCAATTCAGAGATTCTTCGAACCTTTGGTAACAATGAAAGCAAATTTTGAAACCAATCAGGTATTATTCTAGTCCAATTAAAATATACCTGAAATCTAAGAGCTACATGTAACATTCTATCTGCAGGCCAGGAAATGATAGGATTGCCTGCAGTAGTGGTAAGATCAATATGTATATCTTATAAAGTGGTGTCATTAACGCACACACAGCTATCATTAGCTTGAAAAAGTGGGTGTCCCATCAGGGTAGTTCCTTAACCTCCACCCTCTCAACAAATATTGTCATAAACAGTGACAACTTCCCCTAGCTTCAGTTTATAGATACACTGAGCTGTGGTGGTTCTAACGGCCAAAATGTCCATTGACTCTCTATTCTTATCCAAAATGTCAGGTGTCATTCCAGGGGTACTGTCTAGAAATCAGTTGGAGATACCAGGTGGTCTAATTTCCCCAGATGTCTCGGTAAACAATTACAGTCCCACAGGCATCCTCCCCATGGACCCAGCAGGATTCGGTATGTGGGAGCCCACACCCACCCTAACCGGTCCATATGCTTGGAAGGAGCACTGTGAATGTCCACACTTCCATCCAGAAAGTGTCCAAGTATGTCTTCATGACCACAGATCAGATGGTACTCCTGACGTCGGTAAGGGCAGTGGGCCAAGTCTAGTCCAGATCCCACTGCAATGCCTTCCCAGCCTCAGTGATATTCAATACCATCTCTGTCAGTAACTTCTGGGTCATAGAACTAAGGGTGGAAATTACATGTAACTCAGCAACTCCAGCCTGTACTGAAGATAGCTGAGCTTCAAAAATAAGACTAGTGGCCTTTTCTAGTTGCCCCAATTTCTTATCATGTTCTTGGCCTGGAAGAATAGTCCAAATGGCTACTACACTATTGGCCAGATGAAATAACCCAGCCCACAGGGATCTGGTCAATTCCCTTTTTGTCCAGAGGAAATAACCCAGGCCTTGTTGTTGTGCTAATCTAATGGTAGCCCCTTGTGAGCAATCTGGGTATGTAGAAAACTGGATAAGGGCAATGTCAGGTAAAATCCAATTAGGGAGGGCAATACATACTGAAGGATTTATCCAGAACACAGGGCGCAGCCTGTAGAATAAACCCCAAAATCCAATTAATACCACAGTCCCAAGCATGGGTCCCACAAAGTACTTCCTGCCAGTATGTAATTCTTTGTTTCTTCACCAGGGTCAGTTCTCAGTGTCCTTTTCAGTCAGGAATTCCTGGACTTTGGCAATGTCAGTGGAGTGAGTGTGTCTTCTTCTTTCCCAAAACAATCGAGGTTTAGCATCCTACAGGGGAGAGGTTTCCAGCACATATCACCCTGTAATAGCTGTGCTCTTTTCTAGAAAAGTCTAAAGGCACAGTTGGTCCGTCAGTGGTCAAGGAGCTTTTCCCTGCTGTCCAGAAGTACAGTAGAACTAGAAGAAAGAATAGGCTAATCATCAATAGGAAAATTCTTCTGATGTGGAGGGGTCTTTTTTGCAGTGAGAATCCTGGGTCCAAGCAGTCAGTTTGTGGCACTTCACAGTGGTGTTGGTAGTCAGCAGGACTGGGAAAGGGCCTTTTCAGCATGGAGCCAAGGCAGTCTTTCGCTGAGGGATCTTTATGTAGACCCAGGCTCCTGGTTCCAACGAGTGGCAAGGTTGCACAGGATCCTTTGGTAGTGCTTCCATCACCTGTGTATAAAAGACTTAACACATTTCATTAGTGCCTGACAATATTTAAGCATTATGTTATCCAGCAAATGAATGTCCATCTGAGCTGGGGTTAGCGGGGTGCAGTTGGTAGTCAGCATTGGGTGTCCTGTCAAATTTCATGAGAGCTGAGTCCAGTCGTTCGATTGGGAATGGTTCTCATACACCTCAGTGCCAAAAGAAGGGCATCCGGCCACCTTAAGTTCGTTTCAGCACAAATCTGGGCCAGTTTATTCTGTAAAATCCCGTTCTGGCGTTCCACTGTCCCAACTGTGGGTGGTGAGGGCAGTGAGTTGCACATAACTCCTTCACAATCGGTCCAGTAAAAATGACTTCCACGATCACTGTTGATACCCACAGGGATGGCAAACGTGGCACAAAATCTTTAAGCAAAATGTCACAACAGTCCTGACACCTGCTTTCCTGCAGGGAAAAGCTTTAACCCAATTGGTAAATACATCAACTAAAACAAATACATATCCATAACCACAACATGTAGACATCGAAATAAAATCAATCTGAATATTTACACAAGGTCCCCAAGGAGGAGCGTGGGCTGGCGCTGCACACCAATCTCGTGTAACTGCAGCAAACATTTCCCCCCCCTTCTTCCCTTGGTAGGCAGCCAAGCGGTGTCCTTGACTGGGGCCAGCGCATGTTAGCCATTCTCTACTTGGCTTTTTTTTTTTTCATTTAACCTACAAAGGAAACTTTTACTCTTCAATTATACACCTTTTTCATACCATGAACACATAAACAGTACTGTTATACAGTACAGAAGTATTATCATTCAATGTATGCCACATATACCCTTTCACTAAAATAACCTTATTACAGAACTTTGGAAGAACAAGCCAGGACAAGCACACCCACTTTGAGAAGTTCACTTAATATAACTTCTAGTCCAATAGCTATCCACCATCCCCAGCCCTCTGGCTAAAGTCTGAGGTAGCCAGAAGGATCCCTCGTACAATATGGGGAGTGGGTTAACTTTTCATGTCCTTGCTTCCAAAGACTGTCAGTATGCAAATTTTAACAACAATTCTCAATTAAAAGATTTGGCCAATGTAGTTTCTTTCCCTTACTGAAGAAAATGTATTAGACTTTAGTATATCACATTTTTCTGATATAACTAAACACTTTGTACTCTAAGTTGAACAAAACAAGTATCTGCATTGCAATGCAACATTTTCGCTTGATGTCAAATCAGACCATCTCATGAAAATATTAAACACAACAATTCTTTGGCAAAACACCACAAAACAGAACATAGAATACACAACATAATTGTGACTGCCAGTAAATCATAGTATGTTGAATGCTGTATAGCTGGCATTAATGTTCTTTGATTATCTGAAAGACAAAAACAGAGGTCCACTCCTTCGGGCAGTTAAATACTTAAAATATACAAATACTCTTGTTGATTCTAGGCAAAACAGAGGAATTACCCCATATTTTCTCGTATGTGCTTCGTAGACAGCCCTGGTTCAGCGGCCCCTACCTTATCAGTTAGTTAATTTGCATTAACACAGATGCTCTCCGGCTTGCTTTTTATTTCTTTTAACTCCTGCTTTTAAACACTGAAAGAAAACATCACCACTTATAGTGCCTGTAGGGCCTAATACAATGTCATTACATAGCACTGTATACATTCTTCAACTGATTTAACAAAATTGTTCATAGCCAAATGCAAATCACCATTCCAAATATCCTTCTGAGTATTTGAAATCCTCATGCTTATATTCACTTACTCCTTCTTTCCACTACACCCTCAAAAGTTTCCAAATCTCTCTGTCTGTTGCCCGCCTGCCTGGGCCCGATCCTTTTTTCCTCACTGAATTGTCCCGTCCATGGACACTAGCTTGTTCCACAACCAGTTCTTAGCTAGGAGGGTGGGCTACTCAACTAGCCCCCACCCTTCTGGTCTTGTCTTGTCCCCAAAACATTTCTACTCACAAGACTACCTGAGTCCTTCCTAGTAAGGCTTGCCACCTGGGCAAAAATACATGGCCATTCACTTAACACATAATCCAAACGCCTTTGGGGGTCTACCCAGAGACCCACCCATTTGTCTGCTGACACTTAAACAGAAAAGAAAATTACACAAAAAACAAAGAAAATTACAGTCTAAGCCAAATTTTTCTACTTCTATTATATTGTCCGCTACGGGGGGGACTGTAAAATTTCAGGACAACCTCAGAGCTTCATCGCACACATGGCTTCCACCCTGAGGAATTACGAACGAGAAGTTCAGTTCCGCTCACACACCTAACGCCCAAATGAACAGAGCAGAAAAACATCAGTAACCGGTTAAACAAAACAGAGCCAAAGCTAAATAGTGCACCAAAACCAAATAGTGTTTCCTTATTCTATTAGAGCTCACCTATAATCATGCTATTCTTAACACAAAACACCAACAGTACCAAACAAAGCAAACATAAACTAACAAGGGTAAAACAGATAGATGGTGTAAATTCTGCAATTGCTCACCAAACTGTGACAAATTCCTATTACTAATTTATCCCTCATGTCAGGTGATCAAACTGACAGAGCATATAATAAAATTTTAGAGCTTCATTAAAATAATAAAACAACAATGGAGAGTGTTGGGAATGCTCCCACATCACTTGGGAAAAATATGAATGCCCCAAGCCTTAAGCCACTTTAATACTTACACATATCCAGACTGGCATGTCTGTGTATAATGTTCAGAGAAGGGAAATAGGTGGACGGGAGATTATCCTGTATACAGCTTGTCCAGCATTTCCAACATGCTGCCACTCTTGGGATGGCTGTTCTTTTACACCCTGGAATCTCCTGCGGCGTCTCTTTCAGAGATTCCAGTTCAGGTCAGCTGCCTGTCTGGCTTCAGGGTTGCAAAAACTGTTGGATCTCACTGAACCGTTAAGCTTTGCAAATGCAATCTCAGTTTTGTAACTTATACTGCTTTTTTTGGTTTGCCCTTTTTTTTTATTTTCCACAACCAGTTGGGGCTGAAGCAGTTTTACTTAGCACTTAGCATAGTCCGCACTAATTCATGACCTTGAAGACAAAACAACTTCTCCCTTATCTCAGGGCTAAGCCGAATTTCAAATTAACCCGTTCCTAGACAAATTGCTCACACTGTAACAGAGGTTTTTCTTTATGATTAAAGCTCCACTGAGATATATGATCTTATCTAGATTGAAGGTACCTTCTAATGGGGATTGTTTAAATGACTTTTCACGCGTATACAGATTCCAATCATTTAAATACCTGCAGGTTTTAGGACCATAATGTACGTACATATAATATGCTGGGGCACCCTTAGGGGGTGAGGTGGAATATTAAGACAGTCCCTTACCCATTTTCCACTCACACAGGAGAGACTCACAAGGAAAGGGGAGGGAAGATGGGTTCACACACTCCTAGACCCAGGCAGCTTCCTCGCCGGACTATGCCAGGCTGAGTCAGCCCACCATGGGTCAGATCTCCTAAAGATCCACTAGTTACTGGGCTAGCCCGGTAACAGCCACTCACACTGGTGTACACACACACACACCAAGGCCTCTTTTTCTTCCTTTTTTCAACCTTTTTATCTTTTTTTTTTTTTTTAAACCATGATGCATCTTTACCTGGTCCGGACCAAGACCATGAGGCGGCATGACAACCCCTCTTGAGGTGGTAAAAACCCCTCAGCACCGGTGCATTCTAATGCATTTACCTATGCATTACCTTATGCATTACCTTATGTATTTCCTTGGCCAACTCAGCAGTTCCCAGTACTGCAATAAACTAACCTTATTGGGGCCTCTCCCCAATACCACTTTGCATCTGATCCTGCTGCACAGTCAATAAGTTCAGATGGCGTGAGCCCAACAGAGAGACAGACGTCCTCACGGAAAGTCCTCCTCCGATACCCCAATAGAGATTTCAAAAGGTCTCATACCTCTCATGTGGCGCCATGGGGTTCGAAGGGGAATGATCCGTAGTAGTTGTCTGTGGGTCCGTGGGCGTTGCCATCCCGGACGATCCCCCAAATTGTCGAAGAAAAACTCAGTTCTCACTTTTTGTTTGGATGCAGCAAAATCAAATACTTTATTATTTCTCCAGTAATTACCATGGAGGGAGAGAGTGCCATAGGACACAGGGTCCTGGACAGGTCTCTCAACTGGTAAACAATCACAGCAAGCCTTTATACCTTTTACAGACAATTTCTAGCAATAATACAGACAGTAAAAAACAACAAATACATTTTGTTTATACATAAGCTTTCCTGCTATCTCACTAGAAAAACAAGACTGCAAGACTGTACATTGCAAGGTCGTAATAACTTTCACACAATTCACTCTGTCTTACATTATCTTGCTTCCTCACGTCACCAGGGTCACAGTTAACCTAACTCATGCTAACTAACATTCATTAAGATCTCTTCAAAACCTTGTTAATTATTTACTGGCTTCCACACTAGGGAGGTAAGCCCTACCTATAGGAACCCTAACCCTAACTCCAAGTGCCATACCCATAGGAACCCTAACCCTAGCTCCAAGTGCCCTACCCATAGGAACCCTAACCCTAGGGTGGGAAGCCATACCCATAGGAACCCTACACTTAGGGCGGTACGCAATACCCATAGGAACCGTAAACCTAGCTCCAAGTGCCCTACCCATAGGAACCCTAATCCTTCCTCCAAGTGCCCTACCCATAGGAACCCTAAACCTAGCTCCAAGTGCGCTATCCATAGGAACCCTAACCGTAGCTGCAAGTGCCCTACTGATAGGAACCCTAACCGTAGCAGCAAGTGCCCTACCCATAGGAACCCTTATCCTTGCTACAAGTGCCCTACCCATAGGAACGCTAACCCTAGCTCCAAGTGCCCTACCCATAGGAACCCTAATCCTTGCTACAAGTGCCTTACCCATAGGAACCCTAACCCTAGCTCCAAGTGCCCTACCCATAAGAACCCTAACCCTAGGGTGGGAAGCCATAACCATAGGAGCCCTAACCCTAGGGCGGGTAGCCGTACCCATAGGAACCCTAACACTAGATCCAAGTGACCTACCCATAGGAACCCTAACCCTAGCTCCAAGTGCGCTACCCATAGTAACCCTAACCCTAGTTCCAAGTGCCCTACCCATAGGTACCCTAACCCTAGTTCCAAGTGCCCTACCCATACGTACCCTAACCCTAGGGCGGGAAGACCTACCCATAGGAACCCTATCACTAGGTAGGTAAGCCCTACCTATAGGAACCCTAATCTTAGGACAGGACGCAATACCCACAGGAATCCTACCCTAGCTCCAAGTGCCCTACCCATAGGAATCCTAACCCTAGCTGCAAGTGCCCTACACATAGGAACCCTAACCTTAGGGCGGGAAGCCCTACCCATAGGAACCCTAACCCTAGCTTCAAGTGCCCTACCCATAGGTACCCTAACCCTAGGGCGGGAAGACCTACTCATAGGAACCCTAACCCTAGCTCCAAGTGCTCTACCCATAGGAATCCCAACCCTAGAGCGTGAAACCCTATCCTAGAAAACATAACCCTAGCTCCAAGTGCCCTACCCATAGCAACCCTAACCCAATGGAAGTAACCCCTACCTATAGGAACCCTAACCCTAGCTCCAAGTGCCCTACCCATAGGAACCCTAACACTATTGCTGAAAGCCCTACCTATAGGATCCCTAACATTAGGGCAGGACGCAATACCCATAGGAAACCTAACCCTACTGAGGTAAGCCCTACCCATAGGAACCCTAACTCTAGGGAGGGATGCCGTACCCATAGGAACCCTAACCCTAGCTCTAAGTGCCCTACCCATAGGAACCCTAACCCTAGGGTGGGAAGCCATACCCATAGGAACCCTACCCTTAGGGCGGTACGCAATACCCATAGAAACCCTAAACCTAGCTCCAAGTGCCCTACCCATAGGAACCCTATCCGTAGCTGCAAGTGCCCTACTCATAGGAAGCGTAACCCTAGCTCCAAGTCCCCAAGCCATAGGAACCCTAACCTTAGCTCCAAGTGCCCTACCCATAGGAACACTAATCCTTGCTCCAAGTGCCCTTCCCATAGGAACCCTAACCCTAGCTCTAAGTGACCTACCCATAGGAACCCTAACACTATTGCTGAAAGCCCTACCTATAGGATCCCTAACCTTAGGGCAGGACGCAATACCCATAGGAACCCTCACCCTAGCTGCAGCTGCGCTACCCATAGTAACCCTAACCCTAGTTCGAAGTTCCCTACCCATTGGAACCCTTACCCTAGCTTCAAGTGCCCTACCCATAGGAACCCTAACCCTAGCTCCAAGAGCTACACCCATAGGAACCCTAACCCTAGGCTGGGAAGCCCAACCCATAGGAATCCTAACAATATTTCCTAGTGCCCTACCGATAGGAACCCTTACCCTAGCTGCAGGTGCGCTACCCATAGTAACCCTAACCCTAGCTCCAAGTGCCCTACTCATGGTAGACCTAACCCTAGCTCTTAGTTCCCTACCCATTGGAACCCTTACCCTAGCTCCAAGTGCCCTACCCATAGGAACCCTAACCCTAGGTCCAAGAGCTACGCCCATAGGAACCTTAACCCTAGGCTGGGAAGCCCAACCCATAGGAATCCTAACAATATTTCCTAGTGCCCTACCCATAGGAACCCTAACCCTAGCTCCAAGAGCCCTACCCTTAGGAACCCTAACCCTAGCCCTAAGTGCCCTATCCATAGGAACCCTAACGCTAGGGTGGGAAGCCATACTCATAGGAACCCTAACCCTAGGCCGGGAAGCCCTACCCATAGCAAGCCTAACCCTAGCTCCACGTGCCCTACCCATAGGGACCCGAACCTTATTGCTGAAAGCCCTGCCCATAGGAACCCTAAGTTTAGGGCGGGACGCCCTTCCCATAGGAACCCTAACCCTAGCTCCATGTGCCCTACCTATAGGAACCCTATTCTAGGGCGGGAAACCCTACCCATAGGTACCCTAACCCTATCTCCAAGTGCCCTATGCATCGGAACCCTAACCCTAGCTCTAAGTGCCCTACCCATAGGAACCCTAACCCTAGGGCGGGAAGACCTACCCATAGGAACCCTAACCCTATGGAGGTAAGCCCTACCCATAGGAACCCTAACCCTAGCTCCAAATGCCCTACCCACAGGAACCCTAACCCTAGCTCCAAGTGCCCTAGTCATTGGAACCCTAACCCTAGCTGCAAGTGCCCTAGCCATAGGAACCCTAACCCTAGCTGAAAGTGCCCTACCCATTGGAACCTTAACCCTAGTTCCAAGTCCCCTACCCATAGGAACCCTAAGCCTAGCTGCAACTGCCCTACCCATAGGAACCCTAACCCTAGGACAGGAAGCCCTACCCATAGGAACGCTAACCCAACTAAAAGTGCCCTACCCATTGGAACCCTTACCATAGGACGGGAAGCCCTACCCATAGGAACCCTAAACCTAGCACCAACTGTCCTAGCAATAGGAATCCTAACCCTAGCTCCAAGTGCCCTACCCTTAGGAACCCTAACCCTAGTTCCAAGTTCCCTAAACATAGGAACTCTAACTCTAGCTCCAAGTGCCCTACCCATGGGATACCTAACCCTAGCTCTAAGTTCCCTACCCATTGGAACCCTAACCCTAGCTCCAAGTTCTACACCCATAGGAACCCTAACCCTAGGCCGGGAAGCCCAACCCATAGGAACCCTAACAATAGCTCCAAGTGCCCTACCCATAGCAATCCTAAACCTAATTCCATGTGGCCTACCCATAGGAACCCTAACCCTAGCTCCAAGTCCCTACCCATAGGAACCCTAACCCTAGCTCCAACTGCCCTACCCATAGGAACCCTAACACTTAGGGCGGTACGCCATACCCATAGAAACCCTATAACTAGCTCCAAGTGCCCTACCCAGAGGAACCCTATCTGTAGCTGCAAGTACCCTACTCATAGGAACCCTAACCCTAGGGTGGGATGCCATTCCCTTTGGAACCGTAACCCTAGGGCCGGAATCCCCTGCCCATAGGAACCCTAAACCTAGCTCTACGTGACCTACCCATAGGAACCCTAACACTATTGCTGAAAGCCCTACCTATAGGATCCCTAACCTTAGGGCAGGACGCAATACCCCTAGGAACCCTAACCCTAGCTGCAGGTGCGCTACCCATAGTAACCCTAACCCTAGCTCCAAGTGCCCTACCCATAGGAAACATAACCCTAGCTCCAAGTGCTACACCCATAGGAAGCCTAACCCTAGGCTGGGAAGCCGAACCCATAGGAATCCTAACAATATTTCCTAGTGCCCTACCCATAGGAACCCTAACCCTAGCTCCAAGTGCCCTACCCATAGAAACCCTAACCCTAGCTGCAAATTCCCTACCGTTAGGAACCCTAACCCTAGCCCTAAGTGCCCTATCCATTGGAAACCTAACGCTAGGGTGGGAAGCCATACTCATAGGAACCCTAACCCTAGGCCGGGAAGCCCTACCCATAGCAACCCTAACCCTAGCTCCACGTGCCCTACCCATAGGGACCCTAACCTTATTGCTGAAAGCCCTGCCCATAGGAACCCTAAGTTTAGGGCGGGACGCCCTTTCCATAGGAACCCAAACCCTAGCTCTAAGTGCCCTACCTATAGGAACCCTATTCTAGGGCGGGAAACCCTACCAATAGGTACCCTAACCCGATCTCCAAGTGCCCTACTCATAGGAACCCTAACCCTAGGTCTAAGTGCCCTACCCATAGGAACCCTAACCCTAGGGCGGGAAGACCTACCCATAGGAACCCTAACCCTATGGAGGTAAGCCCTACCCATAGGAACCCTAACCCTAGCTCCAAATGCCCTACCCATAGGATCCCTAACCCTAGCTCCAAGTGCCCTACCCATAGGAATCCTAAACCTAGCTCCAAGTGCCCTACCCATAGGAACCCTTACACTAGGCCGGGAAGCCCTACCGATAGGAACCCTAACCCTAGCTCCAAGTGCCCTACGCATAGGAACCCTAACCCTAGATCCAAGTGCCCTCCCCATAGTAACCCTGACCCTAGGGCGGGAAGCCCTACCCTTAGGAACCCTAACCCTAGCTCCAAGTGCCCTACCCATAGGAACCCTAACTCTAGCTCCAAGTGCCCTACGCATAGGAACCCTAACCCTGGTTCCAAATGCCCTACACTTAGGAATCCTAACCCTAGGCTGGAAGCCCTCCCGATACGAACCCTGACCCTAGGGCGGAAAGCCCTACCGATAGGAACCCTAACGCTAGCTCCAAGTGCCCTAGCCATAGGAACCCTAACTCTAGCTCCAAGTGCCCTACCTATAGGAACCCTAACCCTAGCTGCAAGTGCACTACCCATAGGATCCCTAACCCTAGGAAGGTAAGCCCTACCCATAGGAACCCTAACCCTAGCTCCAAATCCCCTACTCATAGGAACCCTAACTCTAGCTCCAAGTGCCCTACCCATAGTTACAATAAGTCTAGGGCTGGAATCCATACCGAGAGGTACCCTAACCCTAGGCCGGGAAGCCCTACCCATAGGAACCCTAATCCTTGCAACAAGTGCCCTACCCATAGGAACTCTAACCCTAGGGTGGGAAGCCATACCCATAGGAACACTAACCCTAGGGAGGGAAACCCTACCCTTAGGAACCCTAATCTTTGCTCCAAATGCCCTACCCATAGGAACCCTAACCCTAGCTCAAAGTGCCCTGCCCATAGAAACTGTAACCCTAGCTCCAAGTGCCCTACTCACAGGAACCCTAACTCTATCTCCAAGTGACCTACCCATAGGAACCCTAAGCTTAGGGCGTTACGAAATACCCATAGGAACCCGAACCCTAGTTCCAAGTGCCCTACCCATAGGAACCCTAACCTTAACTCCAAGTGCCCTACTGATAGGAACCCCAACCCAAGCTGCAAGTGCCCTACCCATAGGAACCCTAACCCTAGCTCCAAGTGCCCTACCCATAGGAACCCTTACACTAGGCCGGGAAGCCCTACCGATAGGAACCCTAACCCTAGCTCCAAGTGCCCTACGCATAGGAACCCTAACCCTAGATCCAAGTGCCCTCCCCATAGTAACCCTGACCCTAGGGCGGGAAGCCCTACCCTTAGGAACCCTAACCCTAGCTCCAAGTGCCCTACCCATAGGAACCCTAACTCTAGCTCCAAGTGCCCTACGCATAGGAACCCTAACCCTGGTTCCAAATGCCCTACACTTAGGAATCCTAACCCTAGGCTGGAAGCCCTCCCGATACGAACCCTGACCCTAGGGCGGAAAGCCCTACCGATAGGAACCCTAACGCTAGCTCCAAGTGCCCTAGCCATAGGAACCCTAACTCTAGCTACAAGTGCCCTACCTATAGGAACCCTAACCCTAGCTGCAAGTGCACTACCCATAGGATCCCTAACCCTAGCTCCAAGTGCCCTTCCCTTAGGAACCCTAAACCTAGGTAGGTAAGACCTACCCATAGGAACTCTAACCCTAGCTCCAAATCTCCTAACCACAGGAACCCTAACCCTAGCTCCAAGTGCCCTACCCATTGCTACCATAAGCCGAGGGCTGGAATCCCTACCCATAGGAACCCTAACCCTAGGCCGGGAAGCCCTACCCATAGGATCCCTAACCCTAGCTCCAAGTGCCCTACCCATAGGAACCCTAAACCTAGTTCCAAGTGCAGTACCCATAGGAACCCTAACCCTAGCTCCAAGTGCCCTACCCATAGGAACCCTAACCCTAGGCCAGGATGCCCTATCCATAGGAACCCTAATTCTAGCTGCAAGTGCCCTACCCATAGGAACCCTAAACCTAGTTCCAAGTGCAGTACCCATAGGAACCCTAAACCTAGCTCCAAGTGCCCTACCCATAGGAACCCTAACCCTAGGCCAGGAAGCCCTACCCATAGGAACCCTAACCCTATGTCCAAGTGCCCTACACATAGGAACCTTAACCCTAGCTCTAAGTGTCCTACCCATAGGAACCCTTACCCTAGGGCGGGAACACCAACCCAGAGGAACCCTTACCCTAGGTAGGTGAGCCCTACCCATAGGAACCCTAACCCAAGCTCCAAGTGCCCTACCCATAGGAACCCTAACCCTAGGGTGGGAAGCCATACCCATAGGAACTCTAACCCTATGGCTGGAAGCCCTAGCCATAGGAACCCTAACTCTAGTTTCAAGTGCCCTACCTATAGGAACCCTAACCCTAGCTGCAAGTGCCCTACCCATAGGAACCCTAACCCTAGGAAGGTAAGCCCTACCCATAGGAACCCTAACCCTAGCTCCAAATCCCCTACTCATAGGAACCCTAACTCTAGCTCCAAGTGCCCTACCCATAGTTACAATAAGTCTAGGGCTGGAATCCATACCGAGAGGTACCCTAACCCTAGGCCGGGAAGCCCTACCCATAGGAACCCTAACCCTAGCTCCAATTGCCCTACCCATAGGAACCCTAACCCTAGGGTGGGAAGCCCTACCCTTAGGAACCCTAACCCTAGCTCCAAGTGACCTACCCATAGGAACCCTAACCCTAGCGCCAAGTGCCCTATCCATATGAACCCTAACCCTAGCTCCAAGTGCCCTATCCATACCAACTCTAACACTAGCTAAAAGTGCCCTAACGATAGGAACCCTAACCCTAGGGCGGGAAGACCTACCCATAGGAAACCTAACACTAGGAATGTAAGACCTACCAATAGGAACCCTAACCCTAGCTTCAAATCCCCTACTCATAGGAACCCTAACCCTAGCTCCAAATCCCCTACTCATAGGAACCCTAACCCTTGCTCCAAGTGCCCTACCCATAGTTACCATAAGTCTAGGGCAGGAATCCCTACCGAGAGGAACCCTAACCCTAGACCGGGAAGCCCTACCCATAGGAACCCTAACCCTAGCTGCAAGTGAACTACCCATCGGAACCCTAAACCAAGTTCCAAGTGCAGTACCCAGAGGAACCCTAACCCTAGCTGCAAGTGCCCTACCCATAGGATCCCTAACCCTAGTGTGGGAAGCCATTCCCATAGGAACTGTAACCCTATGGCGGGAAGCCCTACCCTTAGGAACCCTAACCCAAGCTGCAAGTGCCCTACCCAGAGGAACCCTAACCCTAGCGCCAAGTGCCCTACCCATACCAATTCTAACACTAGCTAAAAGTGCCCTAACGATAGGAACCCTAACCATAGGGCGGGAAGACCTACCCATAGGAACGCTAACCCTAGGAAGGTAAGCCCTACCCATAGGAACCCTAACCCTAGCTCCAAATCCCCTACTCATAGGAACCCTAACCCTAGCTCCAAGTGCCCTACCCATAGTTACCCTAAACCAAGTTCCAAGTGCAGTACCCATAGGAACCCTAACCCTAGCTCCAAGTGCCCTACCCATAGGAACCCTAAACCAAGTTCCAAGTGCAGTACCCATAGGAACCCTAACCCTAGCTCCAAGTGCCCTACCCATAGGAACCGTAACCCTATGTCCAAGTGCCCTACCCATAGGAATCCTAACCCTAGCTCCAAGTGCCCTACTCACAGGAACCCTAACCCTAACTCCAAGTGCCCTACCCATAGGAACTCTAACCCTAGGGCGGGAAGCCCTACCCTTAGGAACCCTAACCCTAGCTCCAAGTGACCTAACCATAGGAACCGTAATCCTATTGCTGAAAGCCCTACCCATAGGAACCCTAACCTTAGGGCGTTACGCAATACCCATAGGAACCCGAACCCTAGTTCCAAGTGCCCTACCCATAGGAACTCTAACCCTAGGGCGGGAAGCCCTACCCTTAGGAACCCTAACCCTAACTACAAGTGACCTACCCATAGGAACCCTAACCTTAACTCCAAGTGCCATACTCATAGGAACCCTTACCCAAGATGCAAGTGCCTTACCCATAGGAACTCTAACCCTAGCTCCAAGTGCCCTATCCATAGGAACCCTAACCCTAGCTCCAAGTGACCTACCCATAGGAACCCTAACGCTATTGCTGAATGCCCTACCCACAGGAACCCTAACCTTAGGGCGTTATGCAATACCCATAGGAACCCTAACCCTAGCTCCAAATCCCCTACTCATAGGAACCCTAACCCTAGCTCCAAGTGCCCTACCCATAGTTACCATAAGTCTAGGGCTGGAATCCCTACCGAGAGGTATCCTAACCCTAGGCCGGGAAGCCCTACTCATAGGAACCCTAACCCAAGCTGCAAGTGCCCTACCTATAGGAACCGTAACCCTAGCGCCAAGTGCCCTATCCATATGGACCCTAACCCTAGCTCCAAGTGCCCTACCCATACCAACTCTAACACTAGCTAGAAGTGCCCTAACGATAGGAACCCTAACCCCAGGGCGGGAAGACCTACCCGTAGGAAACCTAACCCTACTGAGGTAAGCTCTACCCATAGGAACCCTAACTCTAGGGAGGGATGCCGTACCCATAGGAACCCTAAACCTAGCTCTAAGTGCCCTACCCATAGGAACCCTAAACCAAGTTCCAAGTGCAGTACCCATAGGAACCCTAACCCTAGCTCCAAGTGCCCTACCCATAGGAACCCTAATCCTTGCAACAAGTGCCCTACCCATAGGAACTCTAACCCTAGGGTGGGAAGCCATACCCATAGGAACACTAACCCTAGGGAGGGAAACCCTACCCTTAGGAACCCTAATCTTTGCTCCAAGTGCCCTACCCATAGGAACCCTAACCCTAGCTCAAAGTGCCCTGCCCATAGAAACTGTAACCCTAGCTCCAAGTGCCCTACTCACAGGAACCCTAACTCTATCTCCAAGTGACCTACCCATAGGAACCCTAAGCTTAGGGCGTTACGCAATACCCATAGGAACCCGAACCCTAGTTCCAAGTGCCCTACCCATAGGAACCCTAACCTTAACTCCAAGTGCCCTACTCATAGGAACCCCAACCCAAGCTGCAAGTGCCCTACCCATAGGAACCCTAACCCTAGCTCCAAGTGCCCTACCCATAGGAACCCTTACACTAGGCCGAAGCCCTACCGATAGGAACCCTAACCCTAGCTCCACCTGCCCTACCCATAGGAACCCTAACCCTAGATCCAAGTGCCCTCCCCATAGTAACCCTGACCCTAGGGCGGGAAGCCCTACCCTTAGGAACCCTAACCCTAGCTCCAAGTGCCCTACCCATAGGAACCCTAACTCTAGCTCCAAGTGCCCTACGCATAGGAACCCTAACCCTGGTTCCAAATGCCCTACACTTAGGAATCCTAACCCTAGGCTGGAAGCCCTCCCGATACGAACCCTGACCCTAGGGCGGAAAGCCCTACCGATAGGAACCCTAACGCTAGCTCCAAGTGCCCTAGCCATAGGAACCCTAACTCTAGCTACAAGTGCCCTACCTATAGGAACCCTAACCCTAGCTGCAAGTGCACTACCCATAGGATCCCTAACCCTAGCTCCAAGTGCCCTTCCCTTAGGAACCCTAAACCTAGGTAGGTAAGACCTACCCATAGGATCCCTAACCCTAGGCCGGGAAGCCCTACCCATAGGAACCCTAACCCTGGGCCGGGAAGCCCTACCCATAGGATCCCTAACCCTAGCTCCAAGTGCCCTACCCATAGGAACCCTAAACCTAGTTCCAAGTGCAGTACCCATAGGAACCCTAACCCTAGCTCCAAGTGCCCTACCCATAGGAACCCTAACCCTAGGCCAGGATGCCCTATCCATAGGAACCCTAATTCTAGCTGCAAGTGCCCTACCCATAGGAACCCTAAACCTAGTTCCAAGTGCAGTACCCATAGGAACCCTAAACCTAGCTCCAAGTGCCCTACCCATAGGAACCCTAACCCTAGGCCAGGAAGCCCTACCCATAGGAACCCTAACCCTATGTCCAAGTGCCCTACACATAGGAACCTTAACCCTAGCTCTAAGTGTCCTACCCATAGGAACCCTTACCCTAGGGCGGGAACACCAACCCAGAGGAACCCTTACCCTAGGTAGGTGAGCCCTACCCATAGGAACCCTAACCCAAGCTCCAAGTGCCCTACCCATAGGAACCCTAACCCTAGGGTGGGAAGCCATACCCATAGGAACTCTAACCCTATGGCGGGAAGCCCTACCCTTAGGAACCCTAACCTTAACTCCAAATGCCCTACTCATAGGAACCCTAACCCAAGCTGCAAGTGCCCTAACCATAGGAACCCTAACCCTAGGAAGGTAAGCCCTACCCATAGGAACCCTAACCCTAGCTCCAAATCCCTACTCATAGGAACCTAACTCTAGCTCCAAGTGCCCTACCCATAGTTACAATAAGTCTAGGGCTGGAATCCATACCGAGAGGTACCCTAACCCTAGGCCGGGAAGCCCTACCCATAGGAACCCTAACCCTAGCTCCAATTGCCCTACCCATAGGAACCCTAACCCTAGGGTGGGAAGCCCTACCCTTAGGAACCCTAACCCTAGCTCCAAGTGACCTACCCATAGGAACCCTAAAGCTAGCTCCAAGTGCCCTACCCATAGGAACCCTAACCCTAGCTCCAAGTGCCCTATCCATACCAACTCTAACACTAGCTAAAAGTGCCCTAACGATAGGAACCCTAACCCTAGGGCGGGAAGACCTACCCATAGGAAACCTAACACTAGGAATGTAAGACCTACCAATAGGAACCCTAACCCTAGCTTCAAATCCCCTACTCATAGGAACCCTAACCCTAGCTCCAAGTGCCCTACCCATACCAACTCTAACACTAGCTAAAAGTGCCCTTACGATAGGAAGCCTAACCCTAGGGCGGGAAGACCTACCCATAGGAACCTTAACCCTAGGAAGGTAATCCCTACCCATAGGAACCCTAACCCTAGCTCCAAATCCCCTACTCATAGGAACCCTAACCCTTGCTCCAAGTGCCCTACCCATAGTTACCATAAGTCTAGGGCAGGAATCCCTACCGAGAGGAACCCTAACCCTAGACCGGGAAGCCCTACCCATAGGAACCCTAACCCTAGCTACAAGTGAACTACCCATCGGAACCCTAAACCAAGTTCCAAGTGCAGTACCCAGAGGAACCCTAACCCTAGCTGCAAGTGCCCTACCCATAGGATCCCTAACCCTAGTGTGGGAAGCCATTCCCATAGGAACTGTAACCCTATGGCGGGAAGCCCTACCCTTAGGAACCCTAACCCAAGCTGCAAGTGCCCTACCCAGAGGAACCCTAACCCTAGCGCCAAGTGCCCTACCCATACCAATTCTAACACTAGCTAAAAGTGCCCTAACGATAGGAACCCTAACCATAGGGCGGGAAGACCTACCCATAGGAACGCTAACCCTAGGAAGGTAAGCCCTACCCATAGGAACCCTAACCCTAGCTCCAAATCCCCTACTCATAGGAACCCTAACCCTAGCTCCAAGTGCCCTACCCATAGTTACCCTAAACCAAGTTCCAAGTGCAGTACCCATAGGAACCCTAACCCTAGCTCCAAGTGCCCTACCCATAGGAACCCTAAACCAAGTTCCAAGTGCAGTACCCATAGGAACCCTAACCCTAGCTCCAAGTGCCCTACCCATAGGAACCGTAACCCTATGTCCAAGTGCCCTACCCATAGGAATCCTAACCCTAGCTCCAAGTGCCCTACTCACAGGAACCCTAACCCTAACTCCAAGTGCCCTACCCATAGGAACTCTAACCCTAGGGCGGGAAGCCCTACCCTTAGGAACCCTAACCTAGCTCCAAGTGACCTAACCATAGGAACTGTAATCCTATTGCTGAAAGCCCTACCCATAGGAACCCTAACCTTAGGGCGATACCCATAGGAACCCTAACCCTAGCTCCAAGTGCCCTACCCATAGGAACTCTAACCCTAGGGCGGGAAGCCCTACCCTTAGGAACCCTAACCCTAACTACAAGTGACCTACCCATAGGAACCCTAACCTTAACTCCAAGTGCCATACTCATAGGAACCCTTACCCAAGATGCAAGTGCCCTACCCATAGGAACTCTAACCCTAGCTCCAAGTGCCCTATCCATAGGAACCCTAACCCTAGCTCCAAGTGACCTACCCATAGGAACCCTAACGCTATTGCTGAATGCCCTACCCACAGGAACGCTAACCTTAGGGCGTTATGCAAAACCCATAGGAACCCTAACCCTAGCTCCAAATCCCCTACTCATAGGAACCCTAACCCTAGCTCCAAGTGCCCTACCCATAGTTACCATAAGTCTAGGGCTGGAATCCCTACCGAGAGGTATCCTAACCCTAGGCCGGGAAGCCCTACTCATAGGAACCCTAACCCAAGCTGCAAGTGCCCTACCTATAGGAACCGTAACCCTAGCGCCAAGTGCCCTATCCATATGGACCCTAACCCTAGCTCCAAGTGCCCTACCCATACCAACTCTAACACTAGCTAGAAGTGCCCTAACGATAGGAACCCTAACCCTAGGGCGGGAAGACCTACCCGTAGGAAACCTAACCCTACTGAGGTAAGCTCTACCCATAGGAACCCTAACTCTAGGGAGGGATGCCGTACCCATAGGAACCCTAAACCTAGCTCTAAGTGCCCTACCCATAGGAACCCTAAACCAAGTTCCAAGTGCAGTACCCATAGGAACCCTAACCCTAGCTCCAAGTGCCCTACCCATAGGAACCCTAACCCTAGGGTGGGAAGCCATACCCATAGGAACGCTAACCCTAGGGCGGGAAGCCCTACCCTTAGGAACCCTAATCCTTGCTCCAAGTGCCCTACCCATAGGAACCCTAACCCTAGCTCAAAGTGCCCTGCCCATAGAAACTGTAACCCTAGCTCCAAGTGCCCTACTCACAGGAACCCTAACTCTAGCTCCAAGTGACCTACCCATAGGAACCCTAACCTTAGGGCGTTACGCAATACCCATAGGAACCCGAACCCTAGTTCCAAGTGCCCTACCCATAGGAACCCTAACCTTAACTCCAAGTGCCCTACTCATAGGAACCCCAACCCAAGCTGCAAGTGCCCTACCCATAGGAACCCTAACCCTAGCTCCAAGTGCCCTATCCATAGGAACCCTAACCCTAGCTCCAAGTGCCCTACCCATAGGAACCCTAACCCTAGGGTGGGAAGACCTACCCGTAGGAAACCTAACCCTACTGAGGTAAGCTCTACCCATAGGAACCCTAACTCTAGGGAGGGATGCCGTACCCATAGGAACCCTAACCCAAGCTGAAAGTGCCCTACCCATAGGAACCCTAACCCTAGCGCCAACTGCCCTATCCATATGAACCCTAACCCTAGCTCCAAGTGCCCTACCCATACCAACTCTAACACTAGCTAAAAGTGCCTAACAATAGGAACCCTAACCCTAGGGTGGGAAGACCTACCCATAGGAACACTAACCCTAGGAAGGTAAGCCCTACCCATAGGAACCCTAACCCTAGCTCCAAATCCCCTACTCATAGGAACCCTAAACCTAGGTCCAAGTGCCCTACCCATAGTTACCATAAGTCTAGGGCTGGAATCCCTACTGAGAGGTACCCTAACCCTAGGCCGGGAAGCCCTACCCATAGGAACCCTAAAGCTAGCTCCAAGTGCCCTACCCATAGGAACCCTAAACCAAGTACCTAGTGCCCTACCCAGAGGAACCCTAACCCTAGGGTGGGAAGCCAGACCCATAGGAACTCTAACCCTAAGGCGGGAAGCCCTACCCTTAGGAACCCTAATCCTTGCTCCAAGTGCCCTACCCATAGGACCCCTCACCCTAGCTCAAAGTGCCCTACCCATAGGAACCCTAACCCTAGGTCCAAGTGCCCTGCCCATAGGAACTGTAACCCTAGGTCCAAGTGCCCTACCCATAGGAATCCTAACCCTAGCTCCAAGTGCCCTACTCACAGGATCCCTAACTCTAGCTCTAAGTGACCTAACCATAGGCGCCCTTACCCTAGGGCGGGAACCCTAGTCGTAGGAACCCTAACCCTAACTCTAAGTGCCCTACCCAGAGGAACCCTATCCCTAACTCCAAGTGCCCTACTCATAGGAACCCTAACCCTAACTGCAAGTGCCCTACCCATAGGAACCCTAACCCTAGGTTGGGAAGCCATACCATAGGAACTCTAACCCTAGGGCGGGAAGCCCTACCCTTAGGAACCCTAACATTAGGGCGTTACGCAATACCCATAGGAACCCGAACCCTAGTTCCAAGTGCCCTACCCATAGGAACCCTAACCTTAACTCCAAGTGCCCTACTCATAGGAACCCTAACCCAAGCTGCAAGTGCCCTATCCATAGGATCCCTAACCCTAGCTCCAAGTGCCCTATCCATAGGAACCCTAACCCTAGCTGCAAGTGCCCTACCCATAGGAACCCTAACCCTAGGGCGGGAAGACCTACCCGTAGGAAACCTAACCCTACTGCGGTAAGCTCTACCCATAGGAACCCTAACTCTAGGGAGGGATGCCGTACCCATAGGAACCCTAAACCTAGCTCTAAGTGCCCTACCCATAGGAACCCTAAACCTAATTCCAAGTGGCCCACCCATAGGAACCCTAACCCTAGCTCCAAGTGCCCTACTCATAGGAACCCTAGCCCTAGCTGCAAGTGCCCTACCAATAGGAACCCTAACCATAGCTGCAAGTGCCCTACCCATAGGAACGCTAACCCTAGATCGGGAAGCCCTACCCATAGGAACCCTAACCCAAATCCAAGTGCCCTCCCCATAGGAACCCTGACCCTAGGGCGGGAAGCCCTACCCTTAGGAACCCTAACCCTAGCTCCAAGTGCCCTACCCATAGGAACCCTAACTCTAGTTCCAAGTGCCCTACGCATAGGAACCCTAACCCTGGCTCTAAGTGACCTACCCATAGGAACCCTAACCTTAACTCCAAGTGCCCTACTCATAGGAACCCTAACCCAAGCTGCAAGTGCCCTACCCATAGGAACCCTAACCCTAGCTCCAAATCCCCTACTGATAGGAACCCTAACCCTAGCTCCAAGTGCCCTACCCATACCAACTCTAACACTAGCTAAAAGTGCCCTAACGATAGGAACGCTAACCCTAGGGCGGGAAGACCTACCCATAGGAACCCTAACCCTAGGAAGGTAAGCCCTACCCATAGGAACCCTAACCCTAGCTCCAAATCCCCTACTCATAGGAACCCTAACCCTAGCTCCAAGTGCCCTACCCATAGGAACCCTAACCCTAGCTCCAAGTGCCCTACCCATAGTTACCCTAAACCAAGTTCCAAGTGCAGTACCCATAGGAACCCTAACCCTAGCTCCAAGTGCCCTACCCATAGGAACCCTAAACCAAGTTCCAAGTGCAGTACCCATAGGAACCCTAACCCTAGCTCCAAGTGCCCTACCCATAGGAACCGTAACCCTATGTCCAAGTGCCCTACCCATAGGAATCCTAACCCTAGCTCCAAGTGCCCTACTCACAGGAACCCTAACCCTAACTCCAAGTGCCCTACCCATAGGAACTCTAACCCTAGGGCGGGAAGCCCTTCCCTTAGGAACCCTAACCCTAGCTCCAAGTGACCTAACCATAGGAACCGTAATCCTATTGCTGAAAGCCCTACCCATAGGAACCCTAACCTTAGGGCGTTACGCAATTCCCATAGGAACCCGAACCCTAGTTCCAAGTGCCCTACCCATAGGAACTCTAACCCTAGGGCGGGATGCCCTACCCTTAGGAACCCTAACCCTAACTACAAGTGACCTACCCATAGGAACCCTAACCTTAACTCCAAGTGCCATACTCATAGGAACCCTTACCCAAGATGCAAGTGCCCTACCCATAGGAACTCTAACCCTAGCTCCAAGTGCCCTATCCATAGGAACCCTAACCCTAGCTCCAAGTGACCTACCCATAGGAACCCTAACGCTATTGCTGAATGCCCTACCCACAGGAACCCTAACCTTAGGGCGTTACGCAATACCCATAGGAACCCTAACCCTAGTTCCAAATCCCCTACTCATAGGAACCCTAACCCTAGCTCCAAGTGCCCTACCCATAGTTACCATAAGTCTAGGGCTGGAATCCCTAAAGAGAGGTATCCTAACCCTAGGCCGGGAAGCCCTACTCATAGGAACCCTAACCCAAGCTGCAAGTGCCCTACCTATAGGAACCGTAACCCTAGCGCCAAGTGCCCTATCCATATGGACCCTAACCCTAGCTCCAAGTGCCCTACCCATACCAACTCTAACACTAGCTAGAAGTGCCCTAACGATAGGAACCCTAACCCTAGGGCGGGAAGACCTACCCGTAGGAAACCTAACCCTACTGAGGTAAGCTCTACCCATAGGAACCCTAACTCTAGGGAGGGATGCCGTACCCATAGGAACCCTAAACCTAGCTCTAAGTGCCCTACCCATAGGAACCCTAAACCAAGTTCCAAGTGCAGTACCCATAGGAACCCTAACCCTAGCTCCAAGTGCCCTACCCATAGGAACCCTAATCCTTGCAACAAGTGCCCTACCCATAGGAACTCTAACCCTAGGGTGGGAAGCCATACCCATAGGAACACTAACCCTAGGGAGGGAAACCCTACCCTTAGGAACCCTAATCTTTGCTCCAAGTGCCCTACCCACAGGAACCCTAACCCTAGGTCCAAGTGCCCTGCCCATAGGAACTGTAACCCTAGGTCCAAGTGCCCTACCCATAGGAACCCTAACTCTAGCTCTAAGTGACCTACCTATAGGCGCCCTTACCCTAGGGCGGGAACCCTAGTCGTAGGAACCCTAACCCTAACTCCAAATGCCCTACCCAGAGGAACCCTAACCCTAACTCCAAGTGCCCTACTCATAGGAACCCTAACCCTAGCTGCAAGTGCCCTACCCATAGGAACCCTAACCCTAGGATGGGAAGCCATACCCATAGGAACTCTAACCCTAGGGCGGAAAGCCCTACCCTTAGGAACCCTAACCCTAGCTCCAAGTGACCTACCCATAGGAAACCTAACCCTATTGCTGAAAGCCCTACCCGTAGGAACCCTAACCTTAGGGCGTTACGCAATACCCACAGGAACCCACACCCTAGTTCCAAGTGCCCTACCCATAGGAACCCTAACCTTAACTCCAAGTGCCCTACTCATAGGAACCCTAACCCAAGCTGCAAGTGCCCTACCCATAGGAACCGTAACCCTAGCTGCAAGTGCCCTATCCATAGGAACCCTAACCCTAGCTCCAAGTGCTCTACCCATAGGAACCCTAACCCTAGGGCGGGAAGACCTACCCGTAGGAAACCTAACCCTACTGAGGTAAGCTCTACCCATAGGAACCCTAACTCTAGGGAGGGATGCCGTACCCATAGGAACCCTAACCCAAGCTGAAAGTGCCCTACCCATAGGAACCCTAACCCTGGCGCCAAGTGCCCTATCCATATGAACCCTAACCCTAGCTCCAAGTGCCCTACCCATACCAACTCTAACACTAGCTAAAAGTGCCCTAACGATAGGAACCCTAACCCTAGGGTGGGAAGACCTACCCATAGGAAAACTAACCCTAGGAAGGTAAGCCCTACCCATAGGAACCCTAACCCTAATTCCGAATGCCCTACCCTTAGGAACCCTAACCCTAGCTCCAAGTGCCCTACCCATAGTTACCATAAGTCTAGGGCTGTAATCCCTACTGAGAGGTACCCTAACCCTAGGCTGGGAAGCCCTACCCATAGGAACCCTAACCCTAGTTCCAAGTGCCCTACCCATAGGAACCCTAACCCTAGCTACAAGTGCCCTACCCATAGGAACCCTAACCCTAGCTTCAAGTGCCCTACCCATAGGAACCCTAATCCTTGCACCAAGTGCCCTACCCATAGGAACCCTAACCCTAGGGTGGGAAGCCATACCCATAAAACGCTAACCCGAGGGCGGGAAGCCCTACCCTTAGGAACCCTAATCCTTGCTCCAAGTGCCCTACCCATAGGAACCCCAAACCTAGATCCAAGAGCCCTACCCATAGGAACTCTAACCCTAGGGTGGGAAGACATACGCATAGGCAGCCTAACCCTAGGGCTGGAAGCCCTACCTACAGGAACCCTAACCATAGCTCCAAGTGACCTACCCATAGGAACCCTAACCGTATTGCTGAAAGCCCTACCCATAGGAACCTTAAACTTAGGGCGGTACGCAATTCCCATAGGAACCCTAACCCTAGCTCCAAGTGCCCTACCCATAGGAACCCTAACCTTAACTCCAAGTGCCCTATCCATAGGAACACTAACCCTAGCTGCAAGTGCCCTACCCATAGGAACCCTGACCCTAGCTCAAAGTGCCATACCCATAGGAACCTTAACCCTTGCTCCAAGTGCCCTACCCATAGGAAACCTAACCCTACCTCCAAGTGCCCTTCCTATAGGAACCCTAACCCTACGGTGGGAAGCCATACCCATAGGAACCCTAACCCTGGGGCGGAAAGCCCTACCCTTAGGAAACCTAATCCTAGCCCCAAGTGACCTACACATAGAAACTCAAATGCTATTGCTGAAAGCCCTACCCATAGGAACCCTAACCCTAGCTCCAAATCCCCTACTCATAGGAACCCTAACCCTAGCTCCAAGTGCCCTACCCATAGGAACCGTAACCCTATGTCCAAGTGCCCTACCCTTAGGAATCCTAACCCTAGCTCCAAGTGCCCTACTCACAGGAACCCTAACCCTAACTCCAAGTGCCCTACCCATAGGAACTCTAACCCTAGGGCGGGAAGCCCTACCCTTAGGAACCCTAACCCTAGCTCCAAGTGACCTAACCATAGGAACCGTAATCCTATTGCTGAAAGCCCTACCCATAGGAACCCTAACCTTAGGGCGTTACGCAATACCCATAGGAACCCGAACCCTAGTTCCAAGTGCCCTACCCATAGGAACTCTAACCCTAGGGCGGGAAGCCCTACCCTTAGGAACCCTAACCCTAACTACAAGTGACCTACCCATAGGAACCCTAACCTTAACTCCAAGTGCCATACTCATAGGAACCCTTACCCAAGATGCAAGTGCCCTACCCATAGGAACTCTAACCCTAGCTCCAAGTGCCCTATCCATAGGAACCCTAACCCTAGCTCCAAGTGACCTACCCATAGGAACCCTAACGCTATTGCTGAATGCCCTACCCACAGGAACCCTAACCTTAGGGCGTTACGCAATACCCATAGGAACCCTAACCCTAGCTCCAAATCCCCTACTCATAGGAACCCTAACCCTAGCTCCAAGTGCCCTACCCATAGTTACCATAAGTCTAGGGCTGGAATCCCTACCGAGAGGTATCCTAACCCTAGGCCGGGAAGCCCTACTCATAGGAACCCTAACCCAAGCTGCAAGTGCCCTACCTATAGGAACCGTAACCCTAGCGCCAAGTGCCCTATCCATATGGACCCTAACCCTAGCTCCAAGTGCCCTACCCATACCAACTCTAACACTAGCTAGAAGTGCCCTAACGATAGGAACCCTAACCCTAGGGCGGGAAGACCTACCCGTAGGAAACCTAACCCTACTGAGGTAAGCTCTACCCATAGGAACCCTAACTCTAGGGAGGGATGCCGTACCCATAGGAACCCTAAACCTAGCTCTAAGTGCCCTACCCATAGGAACCCTAAACCAAGTTCCAAGTGCAGTACCCATAGGAACCCTAACCCTAGCTCCAAGTGCCCTACCCATAGGAACCCTAATCCTTGCAACAAGTGCCCTACCCATAGGAACTCTAGCCCTAGCTCCAAGTGCCCTATCCATAGGAACCCTAACCCTAGCTCCAAGTGACCTACCCATAGGAACCCTAACGCTATTGCTGAATGCCCTACCCACAGGAACCCTAACCTTAGGGCGTTACGCAATACCCATAGGAACCCTAACCCTAGTTCCAAATCCCCTACTCATAGGAACCCTAACCCTAGCTCCAAGTGCCCTACCCATAGTTACCATAAGTCTAGGGCTGGAATCCCTAGAGAGGTATCCTAACCCTAGGCCAGGAAGCCCTACTCATAGGAACCCTAACCCAAGCTGCAAGTGCCCTACCTATAGGAACCGTAACCCTAGCTCCAAGTGCCCTATCCATATGGACCCTAACCCTAGCTCCAAGTGCCCTACCCATACCAACTCTAACACTAGCTAGAAGTGCCTAACGATAGGAACCCTAACCTAGGGCGGGAAGACCTACCCGTAGGAAACCTAACCCTACTGAGGTAAGCTCTACCCATAGGAACCCTAACTCTAGGAGGGATGCCGTTCCCATAGGAACCCTAAACCTATCTCTTAGTGCCCTACCCATAGGAACCCTAACCCAAGTTCCAAGTGCAGTACCCATAGGAACCCTAACCCTAGCTCCAAGTGCCCTACCCATAGGAACCCTAATCCTTGCAACAAGTGCCCTACCCATAGGAACTCTAACCCTAGGGTGGGAAGCCATACCCATAGGAACACTAACCCTAGGGAGGGAAACCCTACCCTTAGGAACCCTAATCTTTGCTCCAAGTGCCCTACCCATAGGAACCCTAACCCTAGGTCCAAGTGCCCTGCCCATAGGAATTGTAACCCTAGGTCCAAGTGCCCTACCCATAGGAACCCTAACTCTAACTCTAAGTGACCTACCATAGGCGCCCTTACCTAGGGCGGGAACCCTAGTCGTAGGAACCCTAACCCTAACTCCAAATGCCCTACCCAGAGGAACCCTAACCCTAACTCCGAATGCCCTACCAGAGGAACCCTAACCCTAGCTGCAAGTGCCCTACCCTTAGGAACCCTAACCCTAGGATGGGAAGCCATACCATAGGAACTCTAACCCTAGGGCGGAAAGCCCTACCCTTAGGAACCCTAACCCTAGCTCCAAGTGACCTACCCATAGGAACCCTAACCCTATTGCTGAAAGCCCTACCCATAGGAACCCTAACCTTAGGGCGTTTCGCAATACACATAGGAACCCGAACCCTAGTTCCAAGTACCCTACCCATAGGAACCCTAACCTTAACTCCAAGTGCCCTACTCATAGGAACCCTAACCCAAGCTGCAAGTGCCCTACCCATAGGAACCCTAACCCTAGCTCCAAGTGCCCTATCCATAGGAACCCTAACCCTAGCTCCAAGTGCCCTACCCATAGGAACCCTAACCCTAGGGCGGGAAGACCTACCCGTAGGAAACCTAACCCTACTGAGGTAAGCTCTACCCATAGGAACCCTAACTCTAGGGAGGGATGCCGTACCCATAGGAACCCTAACCCAAGCTGAAAGTGCCCTACCCATAGGAACCCTAACCCTGGCGCCAAGTGCCCTATCCATATGAACCCTAACCCTAGCTCCAAGTGCCCTACCCATACCAACTCTAACACTAGCTAAAAGTGCCCTAACGATAGGAACCCTAACCCTAGGGTGGGAAGACCTACCCATAGGAAAACTAACCCTAGGAAGGTAAGCCCTACCCATAGGAACCCTAACCCTAGCTCCAAATCCCCTACTCATAGGAACCCTAACCCTAGCTCCAAGTGCCCTACCCATAGTTACCATAAGTCTAGGGCTGGAATCCCTACTGAGAGGTACCATAACCCTAGGTTGGGAAGCCCTACCCATAGGAACCCTAACCCTAGTTCCTAGTGCAGTACCCATAGGAACCCTAACCCTAGCTAAAGTGCCCTACCCATAGGAACCCTAACCCTAGCTTCAAGTGCCCTACCCATAGGAACCCTAATCCTTGAACCAAGTGCCCTACCCATTGGAACCCTAATCCTAGGGTGGGAAGCCATACCCATAGAAACGCTAACCCGAGGGCGGGAAGCCCTACCCTTAGGAACCCTAATCCTTGCTCCAAGTGCCCTACCCATAGGAACCCTAACACTTGCTCAAAGTGCCCTACCCATAGGAACCCTAACCCTAGGGTGGGAAGCCATACCCATAGGAACTCTAACCCTAGGGCGGGAAGCCCTACCCTTAGGAACCCTAACCCTAGCTCCAAGTGACCTACCCATAGGAACCCTAACCCTATTGCTGAAAGCCCTACCCATAGGCACCCTAACATTAGGGCGTTACGCAATACCCATAGGAACCCGAACCCTAGTTCCAAGTGCCCTACCCATAGGAACCCTAACCTTAACTCCAAGTGCCCTATCCATAGGAACACTAACCCTAGCTGCAAGTGCCCTACCCATAGGAACCCTGACCCTAGCTCAAAGTGCCATACCCATAGGAACCTTAACCCTTGCTCCAAGTGCCCTACCCATAGGAAACCTAACCCTACCTCCAAGTGCCCTTCCTATAGGAACCCTAACCCTACGGTGGGAAGCCATACCCATAGGAACCCTAACCCTGGGGCGGAAAGCCCTACCCTTAGGAAACCTAATCCTAGCCCCAAGTGACCTACACATAGAAACTCAAATGCTATTGCTGAAAGCCCTACCCATAGGAACCCTAACCCTAGCTCCAAATCCCCTACTCATAGGAACCCTAACCCTAGCTCCAAGTGCCCTACCCATAGGAACCGTAACCCTATGTCCAAGTGCCCTACCCGTAGGAAACCTAACCCTAGCTCCAGGAGCCCTACACACAGGAACCCTAACCCTAACTCCAAGTGCCCTACCCATAGGAACTCTAACCGTAGGCGGGAAGCCCTACCCTTAGGAACCCTAACCCTAGCTCCAAGTGACCTAACCATAGGAACCGTAATCCTATTGCTGAAAGCCCTACCCATAGGAACCCTAACCTTAGGGCGTTACGCAATACCCATAGGAACCCGAACCCTAGTTCCAAGTGCCCTACCCATAGGAACTCTAACCCTAGGGCGGGAAGCCCTACCCTTAGGAACCCTAACCCTAACTACAAGTGACCTACCCATAGGAACCCTAACCTTAACTCCAAGTGCCATACTCATAGGAACCCTTACCCAAGATGCAAGTGCCCTACCCATAGGAACTCTAACCCTAGCTCCAAGTGCCCTATCCATAGGAACCCTAACCCTAGCTCCAAGTGACCTACCCATAGGAACCCTAACGCTATTGCTGAATGCCCTACCCACAGGAACCCTAACCTTAGGGCGTTACGCAATACCCATAGGAACCCTAACCCTAGCTCCAAATCCCTACTCATAGGAACCCTAACCCTAGCTCCAAGTGCCCTACCCATAGTTACCATAAGTCTAGGGCTGGAATCCCTACCAGAGGTATCCTAACCCTAGGCCGGGAAGCCCTACTCATAGGAACCCTAACCCAAGCTGCAAGTGCCCTACCTATAGGAACCGTAACCCTAGCGCCAAGTGCCCTATCCATATGGACCCTAACCCTAGCTCCAAGTGCCCTACCCATACCAACTCTAACACTAGCTAGAAGTGCCCTAACGATAGGAACCCTAACCCTAGGGCGGGAAGACCTACCCGTAGGAAACCTAACCCTACTGAGGTAAGCTCTACCCATAGGAACCCTAACTCTAGGGAGGGATGCCGTACCCATAGGAACCCTAAACCTAGCTCTAAGTGCCCTACCCATAGGAACCCTAAACCAAGTTCCAAGTGCAGTACCCATAGGAACCCTAACCCTAGCTCCAAGTGCCCTACCCATAGGAACCCTAATCCTTGCAACAAGTGCCCTACCCATAGGAACTCTAACCCTAGGGTGGGAAGCCATACCCATAGGAACACTAACCCTAGGGAGGGAAACCCTACCCTTAGGAACCCTAATCTTTGCTCCAAATGCCCTACGCATAGGAACCCTAACCCTAGGTCCAAGTGCCCTTCCCATAGGAACTGTAACCCTAGGTCCAAGTGCCCTACCCATAGGAACCCTAACTCTAGCTCTAAGTGACCTACCCATAGGCACCCTTACCCTAGGGCGGGAACCCTACTCGTAGGAACCCTAACCCTAATTCCGAATGCCCTACCCAGAGGAACCCTAACCCTAGCTGCAAGTGCCCTACTCATAGGAACCCTAACCCTAGCTGCAAGTGCCCTACCCATAGGAACCCTAACCCTAGGATGGGAAGCCATACCCATAGGAACTCTAACCCTAGGGCGGAAAGCCCTACCCTTAGGAACCCTAACCCTAGCTCCAAGTGCCCTACCCATAGGAAACCTAACCCTATTGCTGAAAGCCCTACCCGTAGGAACCCTAACCTTAGGGCGTTACAATACCCACAGGAACCCACACCTAGTTCCAAGTGTCCTACCCATAGGAACCCTAACCATATCTCCAAGTGCCCTACCCATAGGAACCCTAACCCAAGCTGCAAGTGCCCTACCCATAGGAACCGTAACCCTAGCTCCAAGTGCCTATCCATAGGAACCTAACCCTAGCTCCAAGTGCTCTACCCATAGGAACCCTAACCTAGCGGGAAGACCTACCCATAGGAAACCTAACCCTACTGAGGTAAGCTCTACCCATAGGAACCCTAACTCTAGGAGGGATGCCTACCCATAGGAACCCTAACCCAAGCTGAAAGTGCCCTACCCATAGGAACCCTAACCCTGGCGCCAAGTGCCCTATCCATATGAACCCTAACCCTAGCTCCAAGTGCCCTACCCATACCAACTCTAACACTAGCTAAAAGTGCCCTAACGATAGGAACCCTAACCCTAGGGTGGGAAGACCTACCCATAGGAAAACTAACCCTAGGAAGGTAAGCCCTACCCATAGGAACCCTAACCCTAGCTCCAAATCCCCTACTCATAGAAACCCTAACCCTAGCTCCAAGTGCCCTACCCATAGTTACCATAAGTCTAGGGCTGGAATCCCTACTGAGAGGTACCATAACCCTAGGTTGGGAAGCCCTACCCATAGGAACCCTAACCCTAGTTCCTAGTGCAGTACCCATAGGAACCCTAACCCTAGCTAAAGTGCCCTACCCATAGGAACCCTAACCCTAGCTTCAAGTGCCCTACCCATAGGAACCCTAATCCTTGAACCAAGTGCCCTACCCATAGGAACCCTAACACTTGCTCAAAGTGCCCTACCCATAGGAACCCTAACCCTAGGGTGGGAAGCCATACCCATAGGAACTCTAACCCTAGGGCGGGAAGCCCTACCCTTAGGAACCCTAACCCTAGCTCCAAGTGACCTACCCATAGGAACCCTAACCCTATTGCTGAAAGCCCTACCTATAGGCACCCTAACATTAGGGCGTTACGCAATACCCATAGGAACCCTAACCTTAACTCCAAGTGCCCTATCCATAGGAACACTAACCCTAGCTGCAAGTGCCCTACCCATAGGAACCCTGACCCTAGCTCAAAGTGCCATACCCATAGGAACCTTAACCCTTGCTCCAAGTGCCCTACCCATAGGAAACCTAACCCTACCTCCAAGTGCCCTTCCTATAGGAACCCTAACCCTACGGTGGGAAGCCATACCCATAGGAACCCTAACCCTGGGGCGGAAAGCCCTACCCTTAGGAAACCTAATCCTAGCTCCAAGTGACCTACGCACAGAAACTGAAATGCTATTGCTGAAAGCCCTACCCATAGGAACCCTAACCTTAGGGCGGTACGGAATACCCATAGGAACCCTAACCCTAACTCCAAGTGCCAGCCAATAGGAACCCTAACTCTTGGTCCAAGTGCCCTACTCACA
The DNA here is from genome assembly GCF_016161935.1 of Mauremys reevesii. NCBI lineage: Eukaryota > Metazoa > Chordata > Testudines > Geoemydidae > Mauremys > Mauremys reevesii. The sequence goes on from NC_052625.1 coordinate 73,177,456, forward strand.
GGAACCCTAACCCTAGCTGCAAGTGCCCAACCCATAGGAACCCTAACCCTAGGGAGGTAAGCCCTCCCTATAGGAACCCTAACCTTAGGTCCAAGTGCCCTACCCATAGGAACCCTAACCCTAGGTCCAAGTGCCCTACCCATAGGAATCCTAACCCTCGCTCCAAGTGCCCTAGACACAGGATACCTAACCCTAGCTCTAAGAAACCTACCTATAGGAGTCCTTATCCTAGGGCGGGAAGCCCTACTCATAGCAACCCTAACCGTAGCTCCAACTGCCCTACCCATAGGAACCCTAACCCTAACTCCAAGTGCCCTACTCATTGGAACCCTAACCCTAGCTGCAAGTGCCCTACCCATCGGAACCCTAACCTTAGCTCCAAGTGCGCTACCCACAGGAACCCTAACCCTAGGAAAGGAAGCCGTACCCATAGGAACCCTAACCTAGGGCGAGAAGCCCTACCCATAGGAACCCTAACCCTAGATCCAAATGCCCTACCCATAGGAACCCTAACCCTAGCTCCAAGTGCCCTACCCATAGGAACCCTAACTCTAACTCCAGGTGCCCTACTCATAGGAACCCTAACCCTAGCTACAAGTGTCCTACCCATAGGAACCCTAACCCTAACTTCAAGTGCCCTACCCAAAGGAATCCTAACCCTAGGGAGGTAAGCCCTACCTATAGGAACCCTAACCATAGCTCCAAGTGCCCTACCCATAGGAACCCTAACCCTAGGTGCAAGTGCCCTACCCATAGGAATCCTAACCCTAGCTCCAAGTGCCGTACCCAAAGGAATCCTAACCCTAGCTCCAAGTGCCCTACTCACAGGAACCCTAACCCTAGCTCTAAGTGACCTACCCATAGCAGCCCTTACCCTAGGGCGGGAAGCCCTACCCATAGGAACCCTAATCCTTGCAACAAGTGCCCTACCCATAGGAACTCTAACCCTAGGGTGGGAAGCCATACCCATAGGAACACTAACCCTAGGGAGGGAAACCCTACCCTTAGGAACCCTAATCTTTGCTCCAAGTGCCCTACCCATAGGAACCCTAACCCTAGCTCAAAGTGCCCTGCCCATAGAAACTGTAACCCTAGCTCCAAGTGCCCTACTCACAGGAACCCTAACTCTAGCTCCAAGTGACCTACCCATAGGAACCCTAACCTTAGGGCGTTACGCAATACCCATAGGAACCCGAACCCTAGTTCCACGTGCCCTACCCATAGGAACACTAACCCTAGGTCCAAGTGCCCTACCCATAGGAAGCCTAACCCTAGCTCCAAGTGCCCTACCCATAGTTACCATAAGTCTAGGCTGGAATCCCTACTGAGAGGAACCCTAACCCTAGGCCGGGAAGCCCTACCCATAGGAACCCTAAACCAAGTTCCTAGTGCCCTACCCAGAGGAACCCTAACCCTAGGGTGGGAAGCCAGACCCATAGGAACTCTAACCCTAAGGCGGGAAGCCTTACCCTTAGGAACCCTAATCCTTGCTCCAAGTGCCCTACCCATAGGAACCCTCACCCTAGCTCAAAGTGCCCTACCCATAGGAACCCTAACCCTAGGTCCAAGTGCCCTGCCCATAGGAATTGTAACCCTAGGTCCGAGTGCCCTACCCATAGGAATCCTAACCCTAGCTCCAAGTGCCCTACTCACAGGAACCCTAACTCTAGCTCCAAGTGACCTAACCATAGGCGCCTTTCCTAGGGCGGGAACCCTAGTCGAGGAACCCTAACCTAACTCTAAGTGCCCTACCCAGAGGAACCTATCCCTAACTCCAAGTGCCCTACTCATAGGAACCCTAACCCTAGCTGCAAGTGCCCTACCCATAGGAACCCTAACCCTAGGGTGGGAATCCATACCATAGGAACTCTAACCCTAGGGCGGGAAGCCCTACCCATAGGAACCCTAACCCTAGATCCAAATGCCCTACCCATAGGAACCCTAACCCTAGCTCCAAGTGCCCTACCCATAGGAACCCTAACTCTAACTCCAGGTGCCCTACTCATAGGAACCCTAACCCTAGCTACAAGTGTCCTACCCATAGGAACCCTAACCCTAACTTCAAGTGCCCTACCCATAGGAATCCTAACCCTAGCTCCAAGTGCCGTACCCAAAGGAATCCTAACCCTAGCTCCAAGTGCCCTACTCACAGGAACCCTAACCCTAGCTCTAAGTGACCTACCCATAGCAGCCCTTACCCTAGGGCGGGAAGCCCTACCCATAGGAACCCTAATCCTTGCAACAAGTGCCCTACCCATAGGAACTCTAACCCTAGGGTGGGAAGCCATACCCATAGGAACACTAACCCTAGGGAGGGAAACCCTACCCTTAGGAACCCTAATCTTTGCTCCAAGTGCCCTACCCATAGGAACCCTAACCCTAGCTCAAAGTGCCCTGCCCATAGAAACTGTAACCCTAGCTCCAAGTGCCCTACTCACAGGAACCCTAACTCTAGCTCCAAGTGACCTACCCATAGGAACCCTAACCTTAGGGCGTTACGCAATACCCATAGGAACCCGAACCCTAGTTCCACGTGCCCTACCCATAGGAACCCTAACCTTAACTCCAAGTGCCCTACTCATAGGAACCCTAAACCTAGGTCCAAGTGCCCTACCCATAGTTACCATAAGTCTAGGGCTGGAATCCCTACTGAGAGGTACCCTAACCCTAGGCCGGGAAGCCCTACCCATAGGAACCCTAAACCAAGTTCCTAGTGCCCTACCCAGAGGAACCCTAACCCTAGGGTGGGAAGCCAGACCCATAGGAACTCTAACCCTAAGGCGGGAAGCCTTACCCTTAGGAACCCTAATCCTTGCTCCAAGTGCCCTACCCATAGGAACCCTCACCCTAGCTCAAAGTGCCCTACCCATAGGAACCCTAACCCTAGGTCCAAGTGCCCTGCCCATAGGAATTGTAACCCTAGGTCCGAGTGCCCTACCCATAGGAATCCTAACCCTAGCTCCAAGTGCCCTACTCACAGGATCCCTAACTCTAGCTCTAAGTGACCTAACCATAGGCGCCCTTTCCCTAGGGCGGGAACCCTAGTCGTAGGAACCCTAACCCTAACTCTAAGTGCCCTACCCAGAGGAACCCTATCCCTAACTCCAAGTGCCCTACTCATAGGAACCCTAACCCTAGCTGCAAGTGCCCTACCCATAGGAACCCTAACCCTAGGGTGGGAATCCATACCATAGGAACTCTAACCCTAGGGCGGGAAGCCCTACCCTTAGGAACCCTAACATTAGGGCGTTACGCAATACCCATAGGAACCAGAACCCTAGTTCCAAGTGCCCTACCCATAGGAACCCTGACCTTAACTCCAAGTACCCTACCCATAGGAACCCTAACCCTAGCTCCAAGTGCCCTACCCATAGGAACCCTAACCCTAGCTCCAAGTGCCCTATCCATAGGAACCCTAACCCTAGCTGCAAGTGCCCTACCCATAGGAACCCTAACCCTAGGGCGGGAAGACCTACCCCTAGGAAACCTAACCCTACTGCGGTAAGCTCTACCCATAGGAACACTAACTCTAGGGAGGGATGCCGTACCCATAGGAACCCTAAACCTAGCTCTAAGTGCCCTACCCATAGGAACCCTAAACCTAATTCCAAGTGGCCTACCCATAGGAACCCTAACCCTAGCTCCAAGTGCCCTACTCATAGGAACCCTAACCCTAGCTGCAAGTGCCCTACCAATAGGAACCCTAACCCTAGCTGCAAGTGCCCTACCCATAGGAACGCTAACCCTAGGTCGACAAGCCCTACCCATAGGAACCCTAACCTAAATCCAAGTGCCCTCCCCATAGGAACCCTGACCCTAGGGCGGGAAGCCCTACCCTTAGGAACCCTAACCCTAGCTCCAAGTGCCCTACGCATAGGAAACCTAACCCTGGCTCTAAGTGACCTACCCATAGGAACCCTAACCTTAACTCCAAGTGCCCTACTCATAGGAACCCTAACCCAAGCTGCAAGTGCCCTACCCATAGGAACCCTAACCCTAGCTCCAAATCCCCTACTCATAGGAACCCTAACCCTAGCTCCAAGTGCCCTACCCATACCAACTCTAACACTAGCTAAAAGTGCCCTAACGATAGGAACGCTAACCCTAGGGCGGGAAGACCTACCCATAGGAACCCTAACCCTAGCTCCAAATCCCCTACTCATAGGAACCCTAACCCTAGCTCCAAGTGCCCTACCCATAGGAACCCTAACCCTAGCTCCAAGTGCCCTACCCATAGTTACCCTAAACCAAGTTCCAAGTGCAGTACCCATAGGAACCCTAACCCTAGCTCCAAGTGCCCTACCCATAGGAACCCTAAACCAAGTTCCAAGTGCAGTACCCATAGGAACCCTAACCCTATGTCCAAGTGCCCTACCCATAGGAACCGTAACCCTATGTCCAAGTGCCCTACCCATAGTTATCCTAACCCTAGCTCCAAGTGCCCTACTCACAGGAACCCTAACCCTAACTCCAAGTGCCCTACCCATAGGAACCTAACCTAGGCGGAAGCCCTACCCTTAGGAACCCTAACCCTAGCTCCAAGTGACCTAACCATAGGAACCGTAATCCTATTGCTGAAAGCCCTACCCATAGGAACCCTAACCTTAGGGCGTTACGCAATACCCATAGGAACCCGAACCCTAGTTCCAAGTGCCCTACCCATAGGAACTCTAACCCTAGGGCGGGAAGCCCTACCCTTAGGAACCCTAACCCTAACTACAAGTGACCTACCCATAGGAACCCTAACCTTAACTCCAAGTGCCATACTCATAGCAACCCTTACCCAAGATGCAAGTGCCCTACCCATAGGAACTCTAACCCTAGCTCCAAGTGCCCTATCCATAGGAACCCTAACCCTAGCTCCAAGTGACCTACCCATAGGAACCCTAACGCTATTGCTGAATGCCCTACCCACAGGAACCCTAACCTAGGGCTCAAGCCTACCCATAGGAACCCTAACCCTAGCTCCAAATCCCCTACTCATAGGAACCCTAACCCTAGCTCCAAGTGCCCTACCCATAGTTACCATAAGTCTAGGGCTGGAATCCCTACCGAGAGGTACCCTAACCCTAGGCCGGGAAGCCCTACCCATAGGAACCCTAACCCTAGCTCCAAGTGCCCTATCCATAGGAACCCTAACCCTAGCTCCAAGTGCCCTACCCATAGGAACCCTAACCCTAGGGTGGGAAGACCTACCCGTAGGAAACCTAACCCTACTGAGGTAAGCTCTACCCATAGGAACCCTAACTCTAGGGAGGGATGCCGTACCCATAGGAACCCTAACCCAAGCTGAAAGTGCCCTACCCATAGGAACCCTAACCCTAGCTCCAAATCCCCTACTCATAGGAACCCTAAACCTAGGTCCAAGTGCCCTACCCATAGTTACCATAAGTCTAGGGCTGGAATCCCTACTGAGAGGTACCCTAACCCTAGGCCGGGAAGCCCTACCCATAGGAACCCTAAACCAAGTTCCTAGTGCCCTACCCAGAGGAACCCTAACCCTAGGGTGGGAAGCCAGACCCATAGGAACTCTAACCCTAAGGCGGGAAGCCCTACCCTTAGGAACCCTAATCCTTGCTCCAAGTGCCCTACCCATAGGAACCCTAACCCTAGCTCAAAGTGCCCTACCCATAGGAACCCTAACCCTAGGTCCAAGTGCCCTGCCCATAGGAATTGTAACCCTAGGTCCGAGTGCCCTACCCATAGGAATCCTAACCCTAGCTCCAAGTGCCCTACTCACAGGATCCCTAACTCTAGCTCTAAGTGACCTAACCATAGGCGCCCTTTCCCTAGGGCGGGAACCCTAGTCGTAGGAACCCTAACCCTAACTCTAAGTGCCCTACCCAGAGGAACCCTATCCCTAACTCCAAGTGCCCTACTCATAGGAACCCTAACCCTAGCTGCAAGTGCCCTACCCATAGGAACCCTAACCCTAGGGTGGGAATCCATACCATAGGAACTCTAACCCTAGGGCGGGAAGCCCTACCCTTAGGAACCCTAACATTAGGGCGTTACGCAATACCCATAGGAACCCGAACCCTAGTTCCAACTGCCCTACCCATAGGAACCCTAACCTTAACTCCAAGTGCCCTACTCATAGGAACCCTAACCCAAGCTGCAAGTGCCCTATCCATAGGATCCCTAACCCTAGCTCCAAGTGCCCTATCCATAGGAACTCTAACCCTAGCTGCAAGTGCCCTACCCATAGGAACCCTAACCCTAGGGCGGGAAGACCTACCCCTAGGAAACCTAACCCTACTGCGGTAAGCTCTACCCATAGGAACACTAACTCTAGGGAGGGATGCCGTACCCATAGGAACCCTAAACCTAGCTCTAAGTGCCCTACCCATAGGAACCCTAAACCTAATTCCAAGTGGCCTACCCATAGGAACCCTAACCCTAGCTCCAAGTGCCCTACTCATAGGAACCCTAACCCTAGCTGCAAGTGCCCTACCAATAGGAACCCTAACCCTAGCTGCAAGTGCCCTACCCATAGGAACGCTAACCCTAGGTCGGGAAGCCCTACCCATAGGAACCCTAACCCAAATCCAAGTGCCCTCCCCATAGGAACCCTGACCCTAGGGCGGGAAGCCCTACCCTTAGGAACCCTAACCCTAGCTCCAAGTGCCCTACCCATAGGAACCCTAACCCTGGCTACAAGTGACCTACCCGTAGGAACCCTAACCTTAACTCCAAGTGCCCTACTCATAGGAACCCTAACCCAAGCTGCAAGTGCCCTACCCATAGGAACCCTAACCCTAGCTCCAAATCCCCTACTCATAGGAACCCTAACCCTAGCTCCAAGTGCCCTACCCATACCAGCTCTAACACTAGCTAAAAGTGCCCTAACGATAGGAACGCTAACCCTAGGGCGGGAAGACCTACCCATAGGAACCCTAACCCTAGGAAGGTAAGCCCTACCCATAGGAACCCTAACCCTAGCTCCAAATCCCCTACTCATAGGAACCCTAACCCTAGCTCCAAGTGCCCTACCCATAGGAACCCTAACCCTAGCTCCAAGTGCCCTACCCATAGTTACCCTAAACCAAGTTCCAAGTGCAGTACCCATAGGAACCCTAACCCTAGCTCCAAGTGCCCTACCCATAGGAACCCTAAACCAAGTTCCAAGTGCAGTACCCATAGGAACCCTAACCCTAGCTAAAGTGCCCTACCCATAGGAACCGTAACCCCTGTCCAAGTGCCCTACCCATAGGAATCCTAACCCTAGCTCCAAGTGCCCTACCACAGGAACCCTAACCCTAACTCCAAGTGCCCTACCCATAGGAACCTAACCCTAGGCCGGGAAGCCCTACCCATAGGAACGCTAACCCTAGCTCCAAGTGACCTACCCATAGGAACCTAATCCTATTGCTGAAAGCCCTACCCATAGGAACCCTAACCTTAGGGCGTTACGCACTACCCATAGGAACCCTAACCCTAGCTCTAAGTGACCTACCCATAGGAGCCCTTACCCTAGGGCGGGAAGCCCTAATCATAGGAACCCTAACCCTAGCTGCAAGTGCCCTACCCATAGGAACCCTAAACTTAACTCCAAGTGCCATACTCATAGGAACCCTAACCCAAGATGCAAGTGCCCTACCCATAGGAACTCTAACCCTAGCTCCAAGTGCTCTATCCATAGCAACCCTAACCCTAGATCCAAGTGCCCTACCCATAGGAACCCTAACGCTATTGCTGAATGCCCTACCCACAGGAACCCTAACCTTAGGGCGTTACCTACCCATAGGAACCCTAACCCTAGCTCCAAATCCCCTACTCATAGGAACCCTAACCCTAGCTCCAAGTGCCCTACCCATAGTTACCATAAGTCTAGGGCTGGAATCCCTACCGAGAGGTATCCTAACCCTAGGCCGGGAAGCCCTACTCATAGGAACCCTAACCCAAGCTGCAAGTGCCCTACCTATAGGAACCGTAACCCTAGCGCCAAGTGCCCTATCCATATGGACCCTAACCCTAGCTCCAAGTGCCCTACCCATACCAACTCTAACACTAGCTAGAAGTGCCCTAACGATAGGAACCCTAACCCTAGCTGCAAGTGCCCTACCCATAGGAACCCTAACCCTAGTATGGGAAGCCATACCCATAGGAACTCTAACCCTAGGGCGGAAAGCCCTACCCTTAGGAACCCTAACCCTAGCTCCAAGTGACCTACCCATAGGAACCCTAACCCTATTGCTGAAAGCCCTACCCGTAGGAACCCTAACCTTAGGGCGGTACGCAATACCCACAGGAACCCACACCCTAGTTCCAAGTGCCCTACCCATAGGAACCCTAACCTTAACTCCAAGTGCCCTACTCATAGGAACCCTAACCCAAGCTGCAAGTGCCCTACCCATAGGAACCGTAACCCTAGCTCCAAGTGCCCTATCCATAGGAACCCTAACCCTAGCTCCAAGTGCTCTACCCATAGGAACCCTAACCCTAGGGCGGGAAGACTTACCCGTAGGAAACCTAACCCTACTGAGGTAAGCTCTACCCATAGGAACCCTAACTCTAGGGAGGGATGCCGTACCCATAGGAACCCTAACCCAAGCTGAAAGTGCCCTACCCATAGGAACCCTAACCCTAGCGCCAAGTGCCCTATCCATATGAACCCTAACCCTAGCTCCAAGTGCCCTACCCATACCAACTCTAACACTAGCTAAAAGTGCCCTAACGATAGGAACCCTAACCCTAGGGCGGGAAGACCTACCCATAGGAACCCTAACCCTAGGAAGGTAAGCCCTACCCATAGGAACCCTAACCCTAGCTCCAAATCCCCTACTCATAGGAACCCTAACCCTAGCTCCAAGTGCCCTACCCATAGTTACCATAAGTCTAGGGCTGGAATCCCTACCGAGAGGTACCCTAACCCGAGGCTGGGAAGCCCTACCCATAGGAACCCTAACCCTAGCTCCAAATGCCCCACCCATAGGAACCCTAACCGTAGATCCAAGTGCCCTACCCATAGGAACCCTAATCCTTGATCCAAGTGACCTACCCATAGGAACCCTAATCCTTGATCCAAGTGACCTACCCATAGGAACCCTAACCCTAGGGTGGGAAGCCATACCCATAGGAACCATAACCCTAGGGCGGGAAGCCCTACCCATTGGAACCCTAACCCTAGCTCCAAGTGACCTACCCATAGGAACCTTAACCGTATTGCTGAAAGCCCTACCCATAGGCACCCTAACATTAGGGCTGCACGCAATACCCATAGGAACCCTAACCCTAGTTCCAAGTGCCCTACCCATAGGAACCCTAACCTTAACTCCAAGTGCCCTATCCATAGGAACACTAACCCTAGCTGCAAGTGCCCTACCCATAGGAACCCTGACCCTAGCTCAAAGTGCCATACCCATAGGAACCTTAACCCTTGCTCCAAGTGCCCTACCCATAGGAAACCTAACCCTACCTCCAAGTGCCCTTCCTATAGGAACCCTAACCCTACGGTGGGAAGCCATACCCATAGGAACCCTAACCCTGGGGCGGAAAGCCCTACCCTTAGGAAACCTAATCCTAGCTCCAAGTGACCTACGCACAGAAACTGAAATGCTATTGCTGAAAGCCCTACCCATAGGAACCCTAACCTTAGGGCGGTACGGAATACCCATAGGAACCCTAACCCTAGCTCCAAGTTCCAGCCAATAGGAACCCTAACTCTTGGTCCAAGTGCCCTACCAATAGCAACCCTAACCCTAGCTGCAAGTGCCCTACCCATAGGAATGCTAACCCTAGTTCGGGAAGCCCTACCCATAGGAACCCTAACCCTAGCTCCAAGTGCCCTACCCATAGGAACCCTAACTCTAGCTCCAAGTGCCCTACGCATAGGAACCCTAACCCTGGCTCCAAGTGACCTACCCATAGGAACCCTAACCTTAACTCCAAGTGCCCTACTCATAGGAACCCTAACCCAAGCTGCAAGTGCCCTACCCATAGGAACCCTAACCCTAGCGCCAAGTGCCCTATCCATATGAACCCTAACCCTAGCTCCAAGTGCCCTACCCATACCAACTCTAACACTAGCTAAAAGTGCCCTAACGATAGGAACCCTAACCCTAGGGTGGGAAGACCTACCCATAGGAACACTAACCCTAGGAAAGTAAGCCCTACCCATAGGAACCCTAACACTAGCTCCAAATCCCCTACTCATAGGAACCCTAACCCTCGCTCCAAGTGCCCTACCCATAGTTACAATAAGTCTAGGGCTGGAATCCCTACTGAGAGGTACCCTAACCCTAGGCCGGGAAGCCCTACCCATAGGAACCCTAACCCTAGCTCCAAGTGCCCAACCCATAGGAACCCTAAACCAAGTTCCAAGTGCAGTACCCATAGGAACCCTAACCCTAGCTCCAAGTGCCCTACCCATAGGAACCCTAACCCTAGGTCCAAGTGCCCTGCCCATAGGAACTGTAACCCTAGGTCCAAGTGCCCTACCCGTAGGAATCCTAACCCTAGCTCCAAGTGCCCTACTCACAGGAACCCTAACTCTAGCTCCAAGTGACCTACCCATAGGAACCCTAAGCCTATTCCTGAAAGTCCTACCCATAGGAACCCTAACCTTAGGGCGTTAGGCAATACACATAGGAACCTGAACCCGAGTTCCAAGTGCCCTACCCATAGGAACCCTAATCTTAACTCCAAGTGCCCTACTCATAGGAACCCCAACCCAAGCTGCAAGTGCCCTACCCATAGGAACCCTAACCCTAGCTCCAAGTGCCCTATCCATAGGAACCCTAACCCTAGCTCCAAGTGCCCTACCCATAGGAACCCTAACCCTCGGGCGGGAAGACCTACCCGTAGGAAACCTAACCCTACTGAGGTAAGCTCTACCCATAGGAACTCTAACCCTAGCTCCAAGTGCCCTACCCAAAGGAACCCTAACCCTAGCTTCAAGTGCACTACCCATAGGAACCCTAATCCTTGCACCAAGTGCCCTACCTATAGGAACCCTAACCCTAGGGTGGGAAGCCATACCCATAGGAATGCTAAACCTAGGGCGGGAAGCCCTACCCTTAGGAACCCTAATCCTTGCTCCAAGTGCCCTACCCATAGGAACCCTAACCCTAGGTCAAAGTGCCCTACCCATAGGAATCCTAACCCTAGCTCCAAGTGCCCTACTCACAGGAACCCTAACTCTAGCTCTAAGTGACCTACCCATAGGCGCCCTTACCCTAGGGCGGGAACCCTAGTCGTAGGAACCCTAACCCTAACTCCATGTGCCCTACCCAGAGGAACCCTAACCCTAACTCCAAGTGCCCTTCTCATAGGAACCCTAACCCTAGCTGCAAGTGCCCTACCCATAGGAACCCTAACCCTAGGGTGGGAAGCCATACCCATAGGAACTCTAACCCTAGGGCGGGAAGCCCTACCCTTAGGAACCCTAACCCTAGCTCCAAGTGACCTACCCATAGGAACCCTAACCCTATTGCTGAAAGCCCTACCCATAGGCACCCTAACATTAGGGCGTTACGCAATACCCATAGGAACCTGAACCCTAGTTCCAAGTGCCCTACCCATAGGAACCCTAACCTTAACTCCAAGTGCCCTACTCATAGGAACCCTAACCCAAGCTGCAAGTGCCCTACCCATAGGATCCCTAACCCTAGCTCCAAGTGCCCTATCCATAGGAACCCTAACCCTAGCTGCAAGTGCCCTACCCATAGGAACCCTAACCCTAGCGCCAAGTGCCCTATCCATAGGAACCCTAACCCTAGCTCCAAGTGCCCTACCCATAGGAACCCTAACCCTAGGGTGGGAAGACCTACCCATAGGAACACTAACCCTAGAAAAGTAAGCCCTACCCATAGGAACCCTAACCCTAGCTCCAAATCCCCTACTCATAGGAACCCTAACCCTCGCTCCAAGTGCCCTACCCATAGTTACAATAAGTCTAGGGCTGGAATCCCTACTGAGAGGTACCCTAACCCTAGGCCGGGAAGCCCTACCCATAGGAACCCTAACCCTAGCTCCAAGTGCCCTACCCATAGGAACCCTAAACCAAGTTCCAAGTGCCCTACCCATAGGAACCCTAACCCAAGCTGCAAGTGCCCTACCCATAGGAACCCTAACCCTAGCTCCAAGTGCCCTATCCATAGGAACCCTAACCCTAGCTGCAAGTGCCCTACCCATAGGAACCCTAACCCTAGCTCCAAGTGCCCTATCCATAGGAACCCTAACCCTAGCTCCAAGTGCCCTACCCATAGGAACCCTAACCCTAGGGTGGGAAGACCTACCCATAGGAACACTAACCCTAGGAAGGTAAGCCCTACCCATAGGAACCCTAACCCTAGCTCCAAATCCCCTACTCATAGGAACCCTAACCCTAGCTCCAAGTGCCCTACCCATAGTTACCATAAGTCTAGGGCTGGAATCCCTACCGAGAGGTACCCTAACCCTAGGCCGGGAAGCCCTACCCATAGGAACCCTAACCCTAGCTCCAAGTGCCCTACCCATAGGAACCCTAAACCAAGTTCCAAGTGCAGTACCCATAGGAACCCTAACCCTAGCTCCAAGTGCCCTACCCATAGGAACCCTAACCCTAGGTCCAAGTGCCCTGCCCATAGGAACTGTAACCCTAGGTCCAAGTGCCCTACCCGTAGGAATCCTAACCCTAGCTCCAAGAGCCCTACTCACAGGAACCCTAACTCTAGCTCCAAGTGACCTACCCATAGGAACCCTAACCCTATTCCTGAAATTCCTACCCATAGGAACCCTAACCTTAGGGCGTTACGCAATACCCATAGGAACCCGAACCCGAGTTCCAAGTGCCCTACCCATAGGAACCCTAACCCAAGCTCCAAGTGCCCTACTCATAGGAACCCCAACCCAAGCTGCAAGTGCCCTACCCATAGGAACCCTAACCCTAGCTCCAAGTGCCCTATCCATAGGAACCCTAACCCTAGCTCCAAGTGCCCTACCCATAGGAACCCTAACCCTAGGGCGGGAAGACCTACCCGTAGGAAACCTAACCCTACTGAGGTAAGCTCTACCCATAGGAACCCTAACCCTAGCTCCAAGTGCCCTACCCATAGGAACCCTAACCCTAGCTTCAAGTGCCCTACCCATAGGAACCCTAATCCTTGCACCAAGTGCCCTACCCATAGGAACCCTAACCCTAGGGTGGGAAGCCATACCCATAGGAACGCTAACCCTAGGGCGGGAAGCCCTACCCTTAGGAACCCTAATCCTTGCTCCAAGTGCCCTACCCATAGGAACCCTAACCCTAGCTCAAAGTGCCCTACCCATAGGAACCCTAACCCTAGGTCCAAGTGCCCTGCCCATAGCAATCCTAACCCTAGCTCCAAGTGCCCTACTCACAGGAACCCTAACTCTAGCTCTAAGTGACCTACCCATAGGCGCCCTTACCCTAGGGCGGGAACCCTAGTCGTAGGAACCCTAACCCTAACTCCAAGTGCCCTACCCAGAGGAACCCTAACCCTAACTCCAAGTGCCCTACTCATAGGAACCCTAACCCTAGCTGCAAGTGCCCTACCCATAGGAACCCTAACCCTAGGGTGGGAAGCCATACCCATAGGAACTCTAACCCTAGGGCGGGAAGCCCTACCCTTAGGAACCCTAACCCTAGCTCCAAGTGACCTACCCATAGGAACCCTAACCCTATTGCTGAAAGCCCTACCCATAGGAACCCTAACCTTAGGGCGTTACGCAATACCCATAGGAACCCGAACCCTAGTTCCAAGTGCCCTACCCATAGGAACCCTAACCTTAACTCCAAGTGCCCTACCCATAGGAACCCTAACCCAAGATGCAAGTGCCCTACCCATAGGAACCCTAACCCTAGCTCCAAGTGCCCTACCCATAGGAACCCTAACCCTAGCTGCAAGTGCCCTACCCATAGGAACCCTAACCCTAGCTCCAAGTGCCCTACCCATAGGAACCCTAACCCTAGCTCCAAGTACCCTACCCATAGGAACCCTAACCCTAGGGCGGGAAAACCTACCCAAGGACCCCTAACCCTAGGAAAGTAAGCCATACCCATAGGAGCCCTAACCCTAGCTCCAAGTGCCGTAGTCATTGGAATCCTAACCCTAGCTCCAAGTGCCCTACCCATAGTTACCATAAGTCTAGGGCTGGAATCCCTACCGAGAGGTACCCTAACCCTAGGCCGGGAAGCCCTACCCATAGGAACCCTAAACCTAGTTCCAAGTGCCCTACCCATAGGAACCGTAAACCAAGTTCCAAGTGGAGTACCCATAGGAACCCTAACCCTAGCTCCAAGTGCCTTACCCATAGGAACCCTAACCCTAGGGCCAAGTGCCCTGCCCATAGGAACTGTAACCCTAGGTCCAAGTGCCCTACCCATAGGAATCCTAACCCTAGCTCCAAGTGCCCTACTCACAGGATCCCTAACCCTCGCTGCAAGTGCCCTACCCATAGGAACCCTAACCCTATTCCTGAAATTCTACCCATAGGAACCCTAACCCTAGGGCGGGCCCTACCCATAGGAACCCTAACCCTAGTTCCAAGTGCCCTACCCATAGGAACCCTAACCCTAGCTCCAAGTGCCGTACCCATAGGAACCCCACCCAAGCTGCAAGTGCCCTACCCTTAGGAACCCTAACCCTAGCTCCAAGTGCCCTATCCATAGGAACCCTAACCCTAGCTCCAAGTGCCCTACCCATAGGAACCCTAACCCTAGGGCGGGAAGACCTACCCGTAGGAAACCTAACCCTACTGAGGTAAGCTCTACCCATAGGAACCCTAACCCTAGCTCCAAGTGCCCTACCCATAGGAACCCTAACCCTAGCTTCAAGTGCCCTACCCATAGGAACCCTAATCCTTGCACCAAGTGCCCTACCCATAGGAACCCTAACCCTAGGGTGGGAAGCCATACCCTTAGGAACCCTAATCCTTGCTCCAAGTGCCCTACCCATAGGAACCCTAACCCTAGCTCAAAGTGCCCTACCCATAGGAACCCTAACCCTAGGTCCAAGTGCCCTGCCCATAGGAATCCTAACCCTAGCTCCAAGTGCCCTACTCACAGGAACCCTAACTCTAGCTCTAAGTGACCTACCCATAGGCGCCCTTACCCTAGGGCGGGAACCCTAGTCGTAGGAACCCTAACCCTAACTCCAAGTGCCCTATCCAGAGGAACCCTAACCCTAGCTCCAAGTGCCCTACTCACAGGAACCCTAACTCTAGCTCTAAGTTACCTACCCATAGGCGCCCTTACCCTAGGGTGGGAAGCCATACCCATAGGAACTCTAACCCTAGGGCGGGAAGCCCTACCCTTAGGAACCCTAACCCTAGCTCCAAGTGACGTACCCATAGGAACCCTAACCCTATTGCTGAAAGCCCTACCCATAGGCACCCTAACATTAGGGCGTTACGCAATACCCATAGGAACCTGAACCCTAGTTCCAAGTGCCCTACCCATAGGAACCCTAACCTTAACTCCAAGTGCCCTACTCATAGGAACCCTAACCCAAGCTGCAAGTGCCCTACCCATAGGATCCGTAACCCTAGCTCCAAGTGCCCTATCCATAGGAACACTAACCCTAGCTGCAAGTGCCCTACCCATAGGAACCCTAACCCTAGGGCGGGAAGACCTACCCGTAGGAAACCTAACCCTACTGAGGTAAGCTCTACCCATAGGAACCCTTACTCTAGGGAGGGATGCTGTACCCATAGGAACCCTAAACCTAGCTCTAAGTGCCCTACCCATAGGAACCCTAAACCTAATTCCAAGTGGCCTACCCATAGGAACCCTAACCCTAGCTCCAAGTGCCCTACTCATAGGAGCCCTAACCCTAGCTGCAAGTGCCCTACCCATAGGAACGCTAACCCTAGGTCGGGAAGCCCTACCCATAGGAACCCTAACCCAAATCCAAGTGCCCTACCCATAGGAACCCTAACTCTAGCTCCAAGTGCCCTACGCATAGGAACGCTAACCCTGGCTCCAAGTGACCTACCCATAGGAACCCTAACCTTAACTCCAAGTGCCCTACTCATAGGAACCCTAACCCAAGCTGCAAGTGCCCTACCCATACCAACTCTAACACTAGCTAAAAGTGCCCTAACGATAGGAACCCTAACCCTAGGGCGGGAAGACCTACCCATAGGAACCCTAACCCTAGGAAGGTAAGCCCTACCCATAGGAACCCTAACTCTAGCTCCAAATCCCCTACTCATAGGAACCCTAACGCTAGCTCTAAGTGCCCTACCCATACCAACCCTAACCCTAGATCCAAGTGCCCTACCCATAGGAACCATATTCTAGGGCTAGAAACCCTACCCATAGGAACCCTAACCCAAGCTCCAAATACCCTACCCGTAGGAACCCTAACCCTAGCTCCAAGTGCTCCACCCATAGTATCCCTAACCCTAACCCTAGGGCCAGAATCCCTACCTAGGCCGGGAAACCCTACCCATAGGAACCCTAACCCTATCTCCAAGTGCCCTACCCATAGGAACCCTAACCCTAGCTCCAAGTGCCCTACCCATAGGAACCCTAACCCTAGCTCCAAGTGCCCTACCCATAGGAACCCTATTCTAGGGCGGGAAGCCCTACCCATAGGAACGCTAACCCTAGCTCCAAATGCCCCACCCATAGGAACCCTAACCGTAGATCCAAGTGCCCTACCCATAGGAACCCTAACCCTAGGGTGGGAAGCCCTACCCTTAGGAACCCTAACACGGCGCAAAGTGCCCTACCAAAAGGAATCCTAACCCTATGGCGGAAAGCCTTAACCTTAGGATCCGTAACTGTAGTGCGGGAAGCCGTACCCATAAGAACGCTTACCCTAGCTACAAGAGCCCTACCAATACGAACCCTAACCCTAGGGCTGGAAGCCCTACCAATAGGAACCCTAACCTCAGGTCGGTAATCCCTACCCATAGGAACCCTAACCCTAGCTCCAAGTGTCCTACCCATAGGAACCCTCACCCTAGCTCCAAGTGCCCTACGCATAGGAATCCTAACCCTAGCTCCAAGTGACCTACTCATAGGAACCCTAACCCTAGCTGAAAGTGCCCTACCCATAGGAACCCTAACCTTAGGGCGGGAAGGCCTACTCTTAGGAATCCTAACTCTAGCTCCAAGTGCCCTACCCATACGAACCCTAACCCTAGGTCCAAGTGCCCTACCCATAGGAACCCTAACCCTAGGGTGGGAAGCCCTACCCATATGGACCCTAACACTGCGCAAAGTACCCTTCCAATAGGAATCCTAAACCTAGGGCGGCAAGCCTTACCCGTAGGAACCGTAACCGTAGGGCAGGAAGCCGTACCCATAGGAACCCTAACCCTAGCTGCAAGATCCCTACCCATAGGAACCCTAACCCTAGGGCTAGAATCCCTATCCATAGGAACCATAACCCTAGGGTGGGAATCCCTGCCCATAGGAACCCTAATCCTAGCACCAATTGCCCCACCCAAAGGAACCCTAACCGTAGCTCCAAATGCACTACCCATTGTTACCATAAGCCGAGGGCTGGAATCCCTACCCAGAGGAACCCTAACCCTAGGCCGGGAAGCCCTACCCATAGGAACCCTAACCCTAAGTAGGTAAGCCCTACCCATAGGAACACTAACCCTAGCTCCAAGTGCCCTACCCATTGTTACCATAAGCCGAGGGCTGGAATCCCTATCCAGAGGAACCCTAACCCTAGGCCGGGAAGCCCTACCCATGGGAACCCTATCCCTAGCTCCAAGTGCCCTACCCATAGGAACCCTAAACCTAGTTCCAAGTGCAGTACCCATAGGAACCCTAACCCTAGATCCAAGTGCCCTACCCATAGGAACCCTAACCCTAGGCCAGGAAGCCCTACCCATAGGAACCCTAATTGTAGCTCCAGATGCCCTACCCATAGGAACGATAACCCTAGCTCCAAGTGCCCTGCCCATAGGAACCATATTCTAGGGCGGGAAACCCTACCCATAGGAACCCTAACCCTATCTCCAAGTGCCCTACACATAGGAACCCTAACCCTAGCTCTAAGTGCCCTACCCATAGGAACCCTAACCCTAGGGCGGGAAGACCAACCCATAGGAACCCTTACCCTAGGGAGGTAAGCCCTACCCATAGGAACCCTAACCCAAGCTCCAAATACCCTACCCATAGCAACCCTAATCCTAGCTCCAAGTGCCCTACCCATAGGAACCATAACCCTAGGGCGGGAATCCCTGCCCATAGGAACCCTAACCCTAGGCCGGGAAACCCTACCCATAGGAACCCTAACCCTATATCCAAGTGTCCTACCCATAGTAACCCTAACCCTAGCTCCAAGTGCGCTACCCATAGGAACCCTATTCTAGGGCGGGAAGCCCTACCCATAGGAACGCTAACCCTAGCTCCAAATGCCCCACCGATAGGAACCCTAACCGTAGATCCAAGTGCCCTACCCATAGGAACCATAACCCTAGGGCGGGAATCCCTACCCATAGGAACCCTAACCCTAGCTCCAAGTGCCCTACCCATAGGAACCCTTACACTATGTCAGGAAGCCCTACCCATAGGAACCCTAACCCTAGCTCCAAATGCCCTACCCAAAGGAACCCTAACCCTAGCTCCAAGTGCCCTACCCATAGGAACCCTAACCCTAGCTCCAAGTGCCTTACTCATAGGAATCCTAACCCCAGAGTGGGAAGCCATATGCATAGGAACCCTAACCCTAGGCCGAGAAGCCGTATCCATAGGAACGCAAACCCTAGCTCCAAGTGACCTATCAATAGGAACCCTAACCCTAGGCCGGGAAGTCCTACCCATAGGAACCCTAACCGTAGCTCCAAGTGCCCTACGCATAGGAACCCTAACGCTAGCTCTAAGTTCCCTACCCATACCAACCCTAACCCTAGCTCAAAGTGCCCTACCCATAGTTACCATAACCCAAGGGCTGGAATCCCTACCCATAGGAACCTTAACCCTAGGCCGGGAAGCCCTACCCATAGGAACCCTAACCTTAGGGCGGGAAGCCCTACCCATAGGAACCCTAAATCTAGCTCCAAGTCCCCTACCCATAGGAACCCTAACCCTAGCTCCAAGTGCCCTACCCATAGGAACCCTAACCCTAGGGCGGGAAGCCCTACCCATAGGAACCCTAACCCTAGCTCCAAATGCCCTACCCATAGAAACCCTAACCCTAGCTCCAAGTGCCCTACCCATAGGAACCCTAACCCTAGCTCCAAGTGCCCTACCCATAGGAACCCTAACCCTAGGGAGGGAAGCCCTACCCATAGGAACCCTAACCCTAGGCCGGGAAGCCCTACCCATAGGAACGCTAACCCTAGCTCCAAGTGACCTATCAATAGGAACCCTAACCCTAGGCCGGGAAGTCCTACCCATAGGAACCCTAACCCTAGCTCCAAGTGCCCTACCATAGGAACCCTAACGCTAGCTCTAAGTGCCCTGCCCATACCAACCCTAACCCTAGCTCAAAGTGCCCTACCCATAGTTATCATAACCCTTGGGCGGGAATCCCTACCCATAGGAACCCTAACCCTAGGCCGGGAAGCCCTACCCATAGGAACCCTGACCCTAGGCCAGGAAGCCCTACCCATAGGAACCCTAATTCTAGCTCCAAGTCCCCAACCCATAGGAACTCTAACCCTAGCTCCAAGTGCCCTACCCATAGGAACCATATTCTAGGGCGGGAAACCCTACCCATAGGAACCCTGACCCTATCTCCAAGTGCCCTACACATAGGAACCCTAACCCTAGCTCTAAGTGCCCTACCCATAGGAACCCTAAACCAAGTTCCAAGTGCAGTACCCATAGGAACCCTCACCCTAGCTCCAAGTGCCCTTCCCATAGGAACCCTAACCCTAGGCCGGGAAGCCCTACCCATAGGAACCCTAATCCTAGCTCCAAGTGCCCTACCCATAGGAACCCTAACCCTAGCTCTAAGTGCCCTACCCATAGGAACCCTAACCCTAGGGCGGGAAGACCTACCCATAGGAACCCTAACCTTAGGGAGGTAAGCCCTAACCATAGGAACCCTAACCCTAGCTCCAAATACCCTACCCATAGGAACCCTAACCCTAGGGCGGGAAGACCTACCCATAGTAACACTAACTTTAGGGAGGTAAGACCTACCCATAGGAACCCTAACCCCAGCTCCAAGAGCCCTACCCATAGGATCTTTAACCCTAGGGCCGGAATCCCTACTCATAGGAACCCTAACACTATCTCCAAGTGCCCTACCCATAGGAACCCTAACCCTAGGCCGGGAAGCCCTACCCATAGGAACCCTAACCCTAGCTCCAAGTGCCGTACCCATAGGAACCCTAACCCTAGCTGAAAGTGTCCTACCCATAGGAACCCTAACCTTAGGGCGGGAAGGCCTACCCATAGGAAGCCTAACCCAAGCAACAAATACCCTACCCAGAGGATCCCTAACCCTAGGTCCCAGTGCCCTACCCATAGGAACCCTAACCCTAGCTCCCTGTGCCCTACCCATAGGAACCCTAACCCTAGCTCCAAGTGCCCTACCCATAGGAACCCTAACCCTAGCTCCAAGTGCCCTACCCATAGGAACCCTAACCCTAGGGCAGGAAGACCTACCCATAGGAACCCTTACTCTAGGGAGGTAAGCCCTACCCATAGGAACCCTAACTGTAGCTCCAAATGCCCTACCCATAGAAACCCTAACCTAGCTCCAAGAGCCCTACCCATAGGAACCCTTACACTAGGCCGGGAATCCCTACCCATAGGAACCCAAACCCTAGCTCCAAATGCCCAACCCAAAGGAACCCTAACCCTAGCTCCAAGTGCCCTACCCATAGGAACCCTAACCCTAGCTCCACGGGCCTTACTCATAGGAATCCTAACCCCAGTGTGGCGGAAAGCCTTAACCTTAGGATCTAGGCCGAAGCCGTATCCATAGGAACGCTAACCCTAGCTCCAAGTGCCCTACCCATAGGAACCCTAACCCTAGGGCTGGAAGTTCCTACCCATAGGAACCCTAACCTCAGCTCAAAGTGCCCTACCCATAGGAACCCTAACCCTAGCTCCAAGTGCCCTACCCATAGGAACCTAACCCTAGCTCCAAGTGTCCTACCCATAGGAACCCTAAGTCTAGCTCCAAGTGCCCTACCCATAGGAACCCTAACCCTAGCTCCAAGTGCCCTACACATAGGAACCCTAACCCTAGCTCGAAGTGCCCTACCCATAGGAACCATATTCTAGGGCGGGAAACCCTACCCATAGGAAGCCTAACCGAAGCTCCAAATACCCTACCCATAGGAACCCTAACCCTAGCTCCAAGTGCCCTACCCATAGTATCGCTAACCCTAGGGCCAGAATCCCTACTTATAGGAACCCTAATCCTATCTCCAAGTGCCCTACCCTTAGGAACCCTAATCCTATCTCCAAGTGCCCTACCCTTAGGAACCCTAACCCTAGGGTGGGAAGCCCTACCCATAGGGACCCTAACACCGCGCAAAGTATCCTTCCAATAGGAATCCTAACCCTAGGGCGGCAGGCCTTACCCGTAGGAACCGTAACCGTAGGGCAGGAAGCCGTACCCATAGGAACCCTAACCCTAGCTGCAAGATCCCTACCCATAGGAACCCTAACACTAGGGCTGGAATCCCTATCCATAGGAAGCCTAACCCTAGGCCGGGAAGCCCTAACTTTAGGAACCCTAACCCTAGCTCCAAGTGCCCTACCCATAGGAACCCTAACCGTAGCTCCAAGTGCAGTACCCATACCAACTCTAGCACTAGCTAAAAGTCCCCTTCCCATAGGAACCCTAACCCTAGGGCGGGAAGAACTACCCATAGGAACCCTAACCCTAAGTAGGTAAGCCCTACCCATAGGAACCCTAACCCTAGCTCCAAGTGCCCTACGCATTGTTACCATAAGCCGAGGGCTGGAATCCCTATCGAGAGGAACCCTAACCCTAGGCCGGGAAGCCCTACCCATGAGAACCCTATCCCTAGCTCCAAGTGCCCTACCCATAGGAACCCTAAACCTAGTTCCAAGTGCAGTACCCATAGGAACCCTAACCCTAGATCCAAGTGCCCTACCCATAGGAACCCTAACCCTAGGCCAGGAAGCCCTACCCATAGGAACCCTAATTGTAGCTCCAAGTGCCCTACCCATAGGAACCCTAACCCTAGCACCAAGTGCCCTACCCATAGGAACCATATTTTAGGGCGGGAAACCCTACCCATAGGAACCCTAACCCTATCTCCAAGTGCCCTACACATAGGAACCCTAACCCTAGCTCTAAGTGCCCTACCCATAGGAACCCTAACCCTAGGGCGGGAAGACCAACCCATAGGAACCCTTACCCTAGGGAGGTAAGCCCTACCCATAGGAACCCTAACCCTAGCACCAAGTGCCCTACCCATAGGAACCATATTCTAGGGCGGGAAACCCTACCCATAGGAACCCTAACCCAAGCTCCAAATACCCTACCCATAGCAACCCTATCCTAGCTCCAAGTGCCCTACCCATAGGAACCATAACCCTAGGGCGGGAATCCCTACCCATAGGAACCCTAACTCTAGCTCCAAGTGCCCTACCCATAGGAACCCTAACCCTAGCTCCAAGTGCCCTACACATAGGAACCCTTACACTAGGCCGGGAAGCCCTACCCATAGGAACCCTAACCCTAGCTCCAAATGCCCTACCCAAAGGAACCCTAACCCTAGCTCCAAGTGCCCTACTCATAGGAATCCTAACCTTAGAGAGGGAAGCCATATGCATAGGAACCCTAACCCTAGGCCGGGAAGCCCTACCCATAGGAACGCTAACCCTAGCTCCAAGTGACCTATCAATAGGAACCCTAACCCTAGGCCGGGAAGTCCTACCCATAGGAACCCTAACCCTAGCTCCAAGTGCACTACCATAGGAACCCTAACGCTAGCTCTAAGTGCCCTACCCATACCAACCCTAACCCTAGCTCAAAGTGCCCTACCCATAGTTATCATAACCCTTGGGCGGGAATCCCTACCCATAGGAACCCTAACCCTAGGCCGGGAAGCCCTACCCATAGGAACCCTGACCCTAGGCCAGGAAGCCCTACCCATAGGAACCCTAATTCTAGCTCCAAGTCCCCAACCCATAGGAACTCTAACCCTAGCTCCAAGTGCCCTACCCATAGGAACCATATTCTAGGGCGGGAAACCCTACCCATAGGAACCCTGACCCTATCTCCAAGTGCCCTACACATAGGAACCCTAACCCTAGCTCTAAGTGCCCTACCCATAGGAACCATATTCTAGGGCGGGAAACCCTACCCATAGGAACCCTAATCCTAGCTCTTAGTGCCCTACCCATAGGAACCCTAAACCAAGTTCCAAGTGCAGTACCCATAGGAACCCTCACCCTAGCTCCAAGTGCCCTTCCCATAGGAACCCTAACCCTAGGCCGGGAAGCCCTACCCATAGGAACTCTAACCCTAGGGCGGACGGACCGACGCATAGGAACCCTTACTCTAGGGAGGTAAGCCCTACCCATAGGAACCCTAACTCAAGCTCCAAATACCCTACCCATAGGAACCCTAAGCCTAGCTCCAAGTGCCCTACCCATAGGAACCCTAACCCTAGTCTGGGAAGCCCTACCCATAGGAACCCTAAACCTAGCTCAAAGTGCCCTACCCATAGGAACCCTAACCCTAGCTCAAAGTTCCATACCCATAGGAACCCTAACCCTTGCTCCAAGTGCCTTACCCATAGGAACCTTAACCCTACCTCCAAGTGCCCTACACATTGGAACCCTAACCCTAGCTCTAAGTGCCCTACCCATAGGAACCCTAACCCTAGGGCGGGAAGACCTACCCATAGGAACCCTAACCTTAGGGAGGTAAGCCCTAACCATAGGAACCCTAACCCTAGCTCCAGGGGCGGCTCTAGAAATCCGCTGGCTCCGTGGACCTGCCGCAGGCATGCCGGGAGCTCCACCGAGCCAAATGCCGCCCCGGAGCGCCTGCTTGGCGCGCTGGTGTCTAGAGCCGCCCCTGCCTAGCTCCAAATGCCCTACCCATAGGAACCCTAAACCTAGGGCGGGAAGACCTACCCATAGTAACCCTAACTTTAGGGAGGTAAGACCTACCCATAGGAACCCTAACCCTAGCTCAAAGAGCACTACCCATAGGATCCCTAACCCTAGGGCCGGAATCCCTACTCATAGGAACCCTAACCCTATCTCCAAGTGCCCTACCCATAGGAACCCTAACCTAGGGTGGGAAGCCCTACCCGTAGGAACCCTAACACCGCGCAAAGTGCCCTTCCAATAGGAATCCTAATCCTAGGGCGGCAAGCCTCACCCGTAGGAACCGTAACCGTAGGGCTGGAAGCCGTACCCATAGGAACCCTAACCCTAGCTGCAAGAGCCCTACCCATAGGAACCCTAAAGCTAGGGCTGGAAGCCCTACCCATAGGAACCCTAACCTCAGGGCGGTAATCCCTACCCATAGGAACCCTAACCCTAGCTCCAAGTACCCTGCCCATAGGAACCATAACCCAAGGGCGGGAATGCCTACCCATAGGAACCCTAACCCTAGGCCCGGAAGCCCTACCCATAGGAACCCTAACCCTAGCTCCAAGTGCCCTACCCATAGGAACCCTAACCCTAGCTCCAAGTGCCGTACCCATAGGAACCCTAACCTTAGGGCGGGAAGGCCTACCCATAGGAACCCTAACCTTAGGGCGGGACGCCCTCCACATAGGAATCCTAACTCTAGCTCCAAGTGCCCTACCCATACGAACCCTAACCCTAGGTCCAAGTGCCCTACCCATAGGAACCCTAACCCTAGCTCCAAGTGCGCTACCCATAGGAACCCTAACAATAGCTTCAAGTGCCCTACCCACAGGAACCGTAACCCTAGGGCGGGAAGACCTAACCATAGGAACCCTAACTCTAGGGAGGTAAGACCTACCCATAGGACACTAACTGTAGCTCCAAGATCCCTACCCATAGGAACTTTAACCCTAGCTCCAAGTGCCCTACCCATAGGATCCCTAACCCTAGGGTCGGAATCCCTACTCATAGGAACCCTAACCCTATGTCCTAGTGCCCTACGCACAGGAACCCTAACCCTAGGGTGGGAAGCCCTACCCTTAGGAACCCTAACACGGCGCAAAGTGCCCTACCAAAAGGAATCCTAACCCTATGGCGGAAAGCCTTAACCTTAGGAACCGTAACTGTAGTGCGGGAAGCCGTACCCATAGGAACCCTAACCCTAGCTCCAAGTGCCCTACCCAAAGGAACCCTAACCCTAGCTCCAAGTGTCCTACCCATAGCAACCCTCACCCTAGCTCCAAGTGCCCTACCCATAGGAATCCTAACCCTAGCTCCAAGTGACCTACTCATAGGAACCCTAACCCTAGCTGAAAGTGCCCTACCCATAGGAACCCTAACCTTAGGGCGGGAAGGCCTACTCTTAGGAATCCTAACCCTAGCTCCAAGTGTCCTACCCACAGGAACCCTAACACTATTGCTGAAAGCCCTACCCATAGGAACCCTAACCTTAGGGCGGGAAGGCCTACTCTTAGGAATCCTAACTCTAGCTCCAAGTGCCCTACCCATACGAACCCTAACCCTAGGTCCAAGTGCCCTACCCATAGGAACCCTAACCCTAGCTCCAAATGCCCTACCCATAGGAACCCTAGCCCTAGCTCCAGGAGCCCTACCCATAGGATCCCTAACCCTAGGGCCGGAATCCCTACTCATAGGAACCCTAACCCTAACTCCAAGTTCCCTACCCACAGGAACCCGAACCCTAGAGTGGGAAGCCCTACCCATAGGAACCCTAACACCGCGCAAAGTGCCCTTCCAATAGGAATCCTAACACTATGGCGGGAAGCCTTTCCCGTAGGAACCATAACCGTAGGGCGGGAAGCCGTACCCATAGTAACCCTAACCCTAGCTGTAAGAGTCCTACCTATGGGAACCCTAAACCTAGGTCCAAGTGACCATCCCATAGGAACCCTAACCCTATTGCTTAAAGCCCTACCCATAGGAACCCTAACCTTAGGGCGGGACGCCCTACCCATAGGACCCCTAACGCTAGCTCCAAGTGCCCTACCCATAGGAACCATAACCCTAGATCCAAGTGCCCTACCCATAGGCACCCTAACCTTAGCTCCAAGTGCCCTAACCATAGGAACCCTAACCCTAGCTCCAAGTGTCCTACCCATAGGAACCCTAACCCTAGCTCCAAATGCCCCACCCATAGGAACCCTAACCCTAGCTCCAAGTGCCCTACCCATACCAACTCTAACACTAGCTAAAAGTGCCCTACCGATAGGAACCCTGACCCTAGGGCGGGAAGACCTACCATAGGAACCCTAACCCTAGGAAGGTAAGCCCTACCCATAGGAACCCTAACCCTAGCTCCAAGTGCCCTACCCATAGGAACCCTAAACCAAGGTCCAAGTGCAGTACCCATAGGAACCCTAACCCTA
Organism: Mauremys reevesii; assembly: GCF_016161935.1. Classification (NCBI taxonomy): domain Eukaryota; kingdom Metazoa; phylum Chordata; order Testudines; family Geoemydidae; genus Mauremys; species Mauremys reevesii. Next base: position 73,203,835 of record NC_052625.1, read on the forward strand.
GCTCCAAGTGCCCTTCCCATAGGAACCCTAACCCTAGGCTGGGAAGCCCTACCCATTTGAACCCTAATCCTAGCTCCAAGTGCCCTACCCATAGGAACCCTAACCCTAGCTCCAAGTGCCCTACACATAGGAACCCTCACCCTAGCTCTAAGTGCCGTACCCATAGGAACTCTAACCCTAGGGCGGAAGGACTGACCCATAGGAACCCTTACCCTAGGGAGGTAAGCCCTACCCATAGGAACCCTAACCCAAGCTCCAAATACCCTACCCATAGGAACCCTAACCCTAGCTCCAAGTGCCCTACCCATAGGAACCAGAACCCTAGGTCGGGAATCCCTACCCATAGGAACCCTAAACCTAGGCAGGGAAGCTCTACCCATAGGAACCCTAACCCTAGCTCAAAGTGCCCTACCCATAGGAAACCTGACCCTAGCTCAAAGTGCCATACCCATAGGAACCCTAACCCTAGCTCCAAGTGCCCTACCCATAGGAACCCTAACCCTAGCTCCAAGTGCCCTACCCATAGGAACCCTAACACTAGGGCGGGAAGACCTACCCATAGAAACCCTAACTCTAGGGAGGTAAGACCTACCCATAGGAACCCTAACCCTAATTCCAAATGCCCTACCCATAGGAACCCCAACCCTAGCTCCAAGTGCCCTACCCATAGGAACCCTAACCCTAGCTCCAAGTGCCCTACCCATAGGAACCCTAACCCTAGGGAGGTAAGCCCTACCTATAGGAACCCTAACCATAGCGCCAAGTGCCCTACCCATAGGAACCCTAACCCTAGGTCCAAGTGCCCTACCCATAGGAATCCTAACCGTAGCTCCAAGTGCCCTACTCACAGGAACCCTAATCCTAGCTCCAAGTGCACTACCCATAGGAATACAGCCCTAGGGTGGGAAGCCATACCCATAGGAACCCTCACCCTAAGGCGGGAAGCGCTACCCTTAGGAAATCTAACCCTAGCTAACCATAGGAACCTACCCATAGGTGACCTACCCATAGGCACCTAACCCTATTGCTGAAAGCTCTACCGATAGGAACCCTAACATTAGGGCGGTATGCAATAGCCATAGGAACCCTAACCCTAGCTCGAAGTGCCCTACCCATATGAACCCTAACTCTAACTCCAAGTGCCCTACTCAAAGGAACCCAAACCCTGGCTGCAAGTGCCCTACCCATAGGAACCCTAACCCTAACTCCATGTGCCCTACTCAAAGGAACCCAAACCCTGGCTGCAAGTGCCCTACCCATAGGAACCCTAATCCTTGTTCCAAGTGCCCTACCCATAGGAATCCTAACCCTAGATCCAAGTGACCTACCCATAGGAACCCTAACCCTATTGCTGAAAGCCCTACCTATAGAAACCCTAACCCTAGGGCGGGACGCAATACACATAGGAACTCTAACCCTAGCTCCAAGTGCCCTACCGATAGGAACCCTAACCCTAGCTGCAAGTGCCCTACCCATAGGAACCCTAACCCTAGCTCCAAATGCGCTACCCATAGGAACCCTAACCCTAGCTCCAAGTGCCCTACCCATAGGAACCAGAACCCTAGGGCGGGAATCCCTACCCATAGGAACCCTAACCCTAGGCCGGGAAGCCCTACCCATAGAAACCCTAACCTTAGGTCCAAGTTCCCTACCCATAGTAACCCTAACCCTAGCTGCAAGTCCCCTACACATAGGAACCCTAATCCCAAAGTGGGAAGCCATACCCATAGGAACCCTACACTTAGGGCGGTATGCAATACCCATAGGAACCCTAAACCTAGCTCCAAGTGCCCTACCCATAGGAACCCTATCCGTAGCAGCAAGTGCCCTTCTCATAGGAACCCTAACCCTAGCTCCAAGTCCCCCAGCCATAGGAACCCTAACCCTGGCTCCAAGTGCCCTACCCTTAGGAACCCTAACCCTAGGGAGGTAAGCCCTACCTATAGGAACCCTAACCATAGCGCCAAGTGCCCTACCCATAGGAACCCTAACCCTAGGTCCAAGTGCCCTACCCATAGGAATGCTAACCGTAGCTCCAAGTGCCCTACTCACAGGAACCCTAACCCTAGCTACAAGTGCACTACCCATAGGAACACTCACCCTAGGGCGGGAAGCCCTACCCTTAGGAAATCTAACCCTAGCTACCCATAGGAACCTACCCATAGGTGACCTACCCATAGGCACCCTAACCCTATTGCTGAAAGCCCTACCGATAGGAACCCTAACATTAGAGCGGTACGCAATAGCCATAGGAACCCTAACCCTAGCTCGAAGTGCCCTACCCATATGAACCCTAACTCTAACTCCAAGTGCCCTACTCAAATGAACCCAAACCATGGCTGCAAGTGCCCTACCCATAGGAACCCTAATCCTTGCTCCAAGTGCCCTACCCATAGGAATCCTAACGCTAGATCCAAGTGACCTACCCATAGGATCCCTAACCCTATTGCTGAAAGCCCTACCTATAGAAACCCTAACCCTAGGGCGGGACGCAATACACATAGGAATTCTAACCCTAGCTCCAAGTGCCCTACCGATAGGAACCCTAACCCTAGCTGCAAGTGCCCTACCCATAGGAACCCTAACCCTAGCTCCAAGTGCGCTACCCATGGGAACCCTAAACCTAGCTCAAAGTGCCCTACCCATAGGAACCCTAACCCTAGCTCCAAGTGCCCTACCCATAGGAACCCTAACCCTAGCTCCAAATGCCGTACCCATAGGAACCCTAACCCTAGCTCCAAGTGCCCTACCCATAGGAACCCTAAACCTAATTCCAAGTGGCCTACCCATAGGAACCCTAACCCTAGCTCGAAGTCCCCTACCCATAGTAACCCTTACCCTAGGACGGGAAGCCCTACCCATAAAAACCATAACCCTAGCTCCAAGTGCCCTACAATAGGAACCCTAATCCTTGCTCCAAATGCCCTACCCATTGGAACCCTAACCCTAGCTCCAAGTGCCCTACCCATAGGAATCCAAACCCTAAGGTGGGAAGCCATACCCATAGGAACCCGAACCCTACGGCGGGAAGCCCTACCCATAGGAACACTAGCCCTAGCTCCAAGTGCCCTACTGATAGGAACACTAAACCTAATTCCATGTGGCCTACCCATAGGAACCCTAACCCTAGCTGCAAGTGCCCTATCCATAGGAACCCTAACCTTAGCTGCAAGTTTCCTACCCATAGGAACCCTAAACCTAGGGAGGTTAGCCCTACCTATAGGAACCCTAACCCTAGCTCCAAGTGTCCTACCCATAGAAACCCTAACCCTAGGTCCAAGTTCCCTACCCATAGTAACCCTAACCCTAGCTGCAAGTGCCCTACCCATAGGAACCCTAATCCCAAAGTGGGAAGCCATACCCATAGGAAACCTACACTTAGGGTGGTACGCAATACCCATAGGAACCCTAAACCTAGCTCCAAGTGCCCTAACCATAGGAACCCTATCCGTAGCAGCAAGTACCCTTCTCATAGGAACCCTAACCCTAGCTCCAAGTCCCCCAGCCATAGGAACCCTAAGCCTACCTCCAAGTGCCCTACCCATAGGAACCCTAATCCTTCCTCCAAGTGCCCTACCCATAGGAACCCTAAACCTAGCTCCAAGTGACCTACCCTTAGGAAACCTAACCCTAGGGTGGGAAGCCATACCATAGGAACCATAACCCTAGGGCCGGAATCCCTGCCCATAGGAACTCTAAGCCTAGCTCTAAGTGCCCTACCAATAGGAACCCTAACCCTAGCTCCAACTCCCCAAGCAATAGGAACACTAACCCAAGCTCCAAGTGCCCTACCCATAGGAACCCTAGCCCTAGCTCCAAGTGCCCTACCCATAGGAACCCTAATCCTTGCTCCAAGTGCCGAACCCATAGGAACCCTATCCCTAGCTCCAAGTGCCCTACCCATAGGAACCCTAAACGTAATTCCAATTCGCCTACCCATAGGAACCCTAACCCTAGCTCTAAGTGCCCTACTCATAGGAACCCTAACCCTAGCTGCAAGTGCCCTACCGATAGGAATCCTAACCCTAGCTGCAAGTGCCCTACCCATGGGAACCCTAACCCTAGCTCCAAGTGACCTACCCATAGGAACCCTAACCCTATTGCTGACTGCCCTACCCATAGGAACCGAAATCTTAGGGCGTGACGCAATACCCATAGGAACTCTTACCCTAGCTCCGAGTGCCCTGCCCATAGGAACCCTAACCCTAGCTCCAAGTGCCCTACCCATAGGAACCCTAACCCTAGGTTCAAGTGCCCTACCCATAGGAATCCTAACCCTCGCTCCAAGTGCCCTACTCACAGGATCCCTAACCCTAGCTCTAAGAGACCTACCCATAGGAGCCCTTACCCTAGGGCGGGAAGCCCTACTCATAGCAATCCGAACCCTAGCTCCAACTGCCCTACCCATGGGAACCCTAACCCTAACTCATATTGCCCTACTCATAGGAACCCTAACCCTATTCCTGAAAGCCCTACCCATAGGAACCCTAACCTTAGGGCGGTACGCAATACCCATAGGAACCCTAACCCTAGCTCCAAGTGCCCTACCCAAAGGAACCCTTACCCTTGGGTGGGAAGATGTACCCATAGTAACCCTAAGACCGGAAGCCTTACCCATAGGAAACCTAACCCTAGCTCCAATGCACTACCCATAGGAACCCTAAGCCTAGCACCAAGTGCCCTACCCATAGAAACCCTAACCCTAGCTCCAAGTGCCCTACTCATAGGAACCCTATCCCTAGCTCCAAGTGCCCTAATGACGGGAACCCTAACCATAGGACGGGAAGCCCTAGTCATAGGAACCCTAAGTTTTGCTCCAAGTGCCCTACCCTTAGGAACCCTTACCCTAAAACAGCAAGCCCTAACCATATGAACCCTAACCCAGGCTCCAAGTGCCCTACCCATAGGAACCCTAACCCTAGTTCCAAGTGCCCTAGTCATAGGAAACCTAACCCTAGAGTGTGAAGCCCTGTCCATAGGAACCCTAACCGTATGGCGAGATGCCCTACCCATAGGAACCCTAACATTAGGGCGGGAAGCCCTAACCATAGGAACCCTAACCCTAGCTCCAAGTGGCCTACCCATAGGAACCCTAACCCTAGGACGGGAAGCCCTACCCATAGGAACCCTAACACAGGTCAAAGTACCCTACCAATAGGAATCCTAACCCTAGGGCGGCAAGCCCTAACCATAGAAACCCTAACCGTGTGGCGAGATGCCCTACCCATAGGAACCCTAACCTTAGGGCGGGAAGCCCTACGCACAGGAACTCTAACACAGCTCCAAGTGCCCTACTCAGAGGAACCCTAACCCTAGGGCGGGACGCCCTAGCAATAGGAACCCTAACCCTAGCTCCAAGTTCCCTACTCATAGGAACCCTAACCCTAGCTCCAAGTGCCCTACCCATAGGAACCCTTACCCTACAGCGGGAATCCCTACCAAATGCACCCTAACCATAGCTCCAGGTGCCCTACTGATAGGAACCCTAATCCTTGCTCCAAGTGCCCTACCCATAGGAACCCTAACCCTTGGGTGGGAAGCCCTTCCCATAGGAACCCTAACCCTACGACAGGAAGCCCTACCCATAGGAAGCCGAACCCTAGCTCCAAGTGCCCTACCCATAGGAACCCTGAGCCTAGCTCCAAGTGCCCTACCCATAGGAACCCTATTCCTAGCTCCAAGTTCCCTAATCGTAGGAACCCTAACTCTAGCTCCAAGTGCCCTACCCATAGGAACCCTTACCCTAGAGCGGGGAAGGCCTACCCATATGAACCCTAACCCTAGCTCGAGGTGCCAAACTCCTAGGAACCCTAATCCTTGCTCCAAGTGCCCTACCCATAGGAACCCTAACCCTAGCTCCAAGTGCCCTATCCATAGGAACTCTAACCCTAGCTCCAAGTGCCCTATCCATAGGAACTGTAACCCTAGTATGTGAAGCCCTACCTGTAGGAACCCTAACCCTAGCTCCAAGTTCCCTACTCATAGGAACCCTAATCCTTGCTCCAGGTGCCCTACCCGTAGGAACCATAACCCTTGGGTGGTAAGCCCTTCCCATAGGAACCCTAACCCTAGGACAGGAAGCCCTACCCATAGGAACCCTAACCCTAGCTCCAAGTGCTCTACCGATATGAACCCTAACCCTAGCTCCAAGTGCCCTACCCATAGGAACATTAACCTTAGATCCAAGTGCCCTCCCCATAGGAACCCTGACCCTAGGGCGGGAAGCCCTACCCTTAGGAACCCTAACCCTAGCTCCAAGTGCCCTACCCATAGGAACCCTAACTCTAGCTCCAAGTGCCCTACGCATAGGAACCCTAACCCTGGCTCCAAGTGCCCTAGCCATAGGAACCCTAACTCTAGTTCCAAGTGCCCTACCCGTAGGAACCCTAACCCTAGGCCGGAAGCCGTACCCATAGGAACTCTAACCCTAGGGAGGGAAGCCCTACCGATAGGAACCCTAACGCTATCCCCAAGTGCCCTACCCATAGAAATCTTAACCCTCGCTCCAAGTGCCCTATTCACAGGATCCCTAACCCTAGCTCTAAGATACCTACCCATAGGTGCCCTTACCCTAGGGCGGGAAGCCCTACTCATAGGAACCCTAACCTTAGCTGCAAGTGCTCTACATATAGGACCCCTAACCCTAGGGTGGGAAGCCATACCTATAGCAACCCTAACCCTAGGACGGCAAGCCTAACTCGTAGGAAACCTAACCCTAGCTTCAAGATCCCTACCCATAGGAACCCTAACCCTAGGGCTGGAAGCCCTACCCATAGGAACACTAACCTTAGGGCGGGAAGCCGTACCCATAGGAACCCTAATCCTTGCTCCAAGTGCCCTACCCATACGAACCCTAACCCCAACTGTAAGTGACCTACCCATAGGAACCCTAACCCTAGGGTGGGAAGCCATACCCATAGGAACGCTAACCCTAGGGTGGGAAGCCCTACCCTTAGGAACCCTAATCCTTGCTCCAAGTGCCCTACCCATAGGAACCCTAACCCTAGATCCAAGTGCCCTACAATAGGAATCCTAACCCTACCTCCAAGTGCCCTACTCACAGGAACCCTAACTCTAGCTCTAAGTGACCTACCCATAGGAGCCCTTACCCTAGGGCGGCAACCCTACTCGTAGCAACCCTAACCCTAGCTCCAAGTGCCCTACCCAGAGGAACCCTAAGCTTAACTCCAAGTGCCCTACTCGGAGGAACCCTAACCCAAGCTGCAAGTGCCCTATCCATAGGAACCCTAACCCTAGCTCCAAGTGCCCTATCCATAGGAAACCTAACCCTAGCTCCAAGTGCCCTACCCATTGGAACCCTAACCCTAGGGCGGGAAGACCTACCCGTAGGAACCCTAACCCTACTGAGGTAAGCCCTACCCATAGGAACCGTAACTCTAGGGAGGGATGCCGTACCCGTAGGAACCCTAACCCTAGCCATAAGTGCCCTACCCATAGGAACCCTAAACCTAATTCCAAGTCGTCTAACCATAGGAACCCTAACCCTAGCGCTAAGTGCCCTACTCATAGGAACCCTAACCCTAGCTGCAAGTGCCCTACCAATAGGAACCCTAACCCTAGCTGCAAGTGCTCTACCCATAGGAATCCTGACCCTAGCTCCAAGTCCTCTACCCATAGGAACCCTTACCCTAGGCCGGGAAGTCCAACCCTTGGGAACCCTAACCCTAGCTGCAAGTGCGCTATCCATAGGAACCCTAACCCTAGCTCCAAGTGCCCTACCCTAGGAACCCTAACCCTAGGGCGTGAAGACCTACCCGTAGGAACCCTAACCCTACTGAAGTAAGCCCTACCCATAGGAACCCTAACTCTAGGGAGGGATGCCGTACCCATAGGAACCCTAACCCTAGCTCTAAGTGCCCTACCCATAGGAACCCTAAAACTAATTCCAAGTCGCCTACCCATAGGAACCCTAACCCTAGCTCTAAGTGCCGTACTCATAGGAACCCTAACCCTAGCTGCAAGTGCACTACCCATAGGAACCCTAACCCTAGCTGCAAGTGCTCTACCCATAGGAACCCTGACCCTAGCTCCAAGTCCTCTACCCATAGGAACCCTTACCCTAGGCCGGAAAGTCCTCTACCCATAGGAACCCTAACCCGAGGGTGGGAAGCCATACCTATAGGAACCCTAACCCTAGGACGGCAAGCCTAACTCATAGGAACCCTAACCCTAGCTTCAAGATCCCTACCCATAGGAACCCTAACCCTAGGGATGGAAGCCTTACCCATAGGAACCCTAATCCTTGCTCCAAGTGCCCTACCCATATGAACCCTAACCCCAACTCTAAGTGCCCTACCCATAGGAACCCTAACCCTAGGTCCAAGTGCCCTGCCCATAGGAACCGTAACCCTAGGTCCAAGTGCCCTACAATAGGAATCCTAACCCTAGCTCCAAGTGCCCTACTCACAGGAACCCTAACTCTAGCTCTAAGTGACCTACCCATAGGAGCCCTTACCCTAGGGAGGCAACCCTACTCATAGCAACCCTAACCCTAGCTCCAAGTGCCCTACCCAGAGGAACCCTAACCTTAACTCCAAGTGCCCTACTCATAGGAACCCTAACCCAAGCTGCAAGTGCCCTACCCATAGGAACCCTAACCCTAGCTCCAAGTGCCCTATCCATAGGAACCCTAACCCTAGCTCCAAGTGCCCTACCCTAGGAACCCTAACCCTAGGTCGGGAAGACCTACCCGTAGGAACCCTAACCCTACTGAGGTAAGCCCTACCCATAGGACCCCTAACTCTAGGGAGGGATGCCGTACCCATAGGAACGCTAACCCTAGCTCTAAGTGCCCTACCCATAGGAACCCTAATCCTAGCTCTAAGTGCCCTACTCATAGGAACCCTAACCCTAGCTGCAAGTGCCCTACCAATAGGAACCCTAACCCTAGCTGCAAGTGCCCTACCCATGGGAACCCTAACCCTAGCTCCAAGTGACCTACCCATAGGAACCCTAACCCTATTGCTGACTGCCCTACCCATAGGAACCCTAACCTTAGGGCGTGACGCAATACCCATAGGAACTCTAACCCTAGCTCCAAGTGCCCTGCCCATAGGAACCCTAACCCTAGCTCCAAGTGACCTACCCATAGGAACCCTAACCCTAGGTTCAAGTGCCCTACCCATAGGAATCCTAACCCTCGCTCCAAGTGCCCTACTCACTGGATCCCTAACCCCAGCTCTAAGAGACCTACCCATAGGAGCCCTTACCCTAGGGCGGGAAGCCCTACTCATAGCAATCCGAACCCTAGCTCCAACTGCCCTACCCATAGGAACCCTAACCCTAACTCATATTGCCCTACTCATAGGAACCCTAACCTTAGGGCGGTACGCAATACCCATAGGAACCCTAACCCTATCTCCAAGTGCCCTACCCATAGGAACCCTAACCCTAACTCCAAGTGCCCTACTCATAGGAATCCTAACCCTAGCTGCAAGTGCCCTACCAATAGGAACCCTAACCCTAGGGTGGGAAGCCATACCCATAGGAACCCTAACCTTAGGGCGGGAAGCCGTACCCATGGGAAACCCAACCCTAGGGCTCGAAGCCCTACCCATAGGAATCATAACCCTTGCTCCAAGTGCCCTACCCATAGGAACCCTAACCCTAGGGCGAGAAGCCCTACCCATAGGAACCCTAACCCTAGATCCAAGTGCCCTACCCATAGGAACCCTAACCCTAGGTCCAAATGCCCTACCCATAGGAATCCTAACCCTAGCTCCAAATGCCCTACTCACAGGAACCCTAACCGTAGCTCTTAGTGACCTACGCATAGGAGCCCTTACCCTAGGGCGGGAAGCCCTAATCATAGGAACCCTAACCCTAGCTCCAAGTGCCCTACCCATAGGAATCCTAATTCTTACTCCAGGTACCCTACTCATAGGAACCCTAACCCTAGCTACAAGTGCCCTACCCATAGGAACCCTAACCCTAGCTTCAAAAGCCCTACCCATTAGGAACCCTAAACCTAGGACGGGAAACCCTACCCATAGGAACTCCAAAACAAGGGAGCGATGCTCTACCCATAGGAATCCTAAGACTAGCTCCAAGTGCCCTACCCATAGGAACCTTAACCCTAGGTCCAAGTACCCTACCCATAGGAATCGTAACCCTCGCTCCAAGTGCCCTACTAACACGATCCCTATCCCTAGTTCTAAGAGACCTACCGATAGGAGCCCTTACCCTAGGGCGGGAAGCCCTACTCATAGGAACCCTAACCCTAGCTCCAAGTGCCCTACCCATAGGAACCCTAACCCTAGCTTCAAGGGCCCTACCCATAGGAACCCTAACCCTAGGGAGGTAAGCCCTACCTATGGGAACCCTAACCATAGCGCCAAGTGCCCTACCCATAGGAACCCTAACCCTAGCTCCAAGTGCCCTACCCATAGGAATACAGCCCTAGGGTGGGAAGCCATACCCATAGGAACCCTAACCCTAGGGCGGGAAGCCCTACCATTAGGAAATCTAACCCTAGCTACCCATAGGAACCTACCCATAGGTGACCTACCCATAGGCACCCTAACCCTATTGCTGAAAGCCCTACCGATAGGAACCCTAACATTAGGGCGGTACGCAATAGCCATAGGAACCCTAACCCTAGCTCGAAGTGCCCTCCCATATGAACCCTAACCCTAACTCCAAGTGCCCTACTCAAAGGAACCCAAACCCTGGCTGCAAATGCCCTACCCATAGGAACCCTAATCCTTGCTCCAAGTGCCCTGCCCATAGGAATCCTAAACTTCGATCCAAGTGACCGACCCATAGGAACCCTAACCCTATTGCTGAAAGCCCTACCTATAGAAACCCTAACCCTAGGGCGGGACGCAATACACATAGGAACTCTAACCCTAGCTCCAAGTGCCCTACCAATAGGAACCCTATCCCTAGCTGCAAATGCCCTACCCATAGGAACCCTAACCCTAGCTCCAAGTGGGCTACCCATGGGAACCCTAAACCTAGCTAAAGTGCCCTACCCATAGGAACCCTAACCCTAGCTCCAAGTGCCCTACCCATAGGAACCCTAACCCTAGCTCCAAATGCCCTACCCATAGGAACCCTAACCCTAGCTCCAAGTGCCCTACCCATAGGAACCCTAAACCTAATTCCAAGTGGCCTACCCATAGGAACCCTAACCCTAGCTCCAAGTCTTCTACCCATAGGAACCCTAACCCTAGCTCCAAATGCCCTACCCATAGGAACCCTAACCCTAGCTCCAAGTGCCCTACCCATAGGAACCCTAAACCTAATTCCAAGTGCACTACCCATTGGAACCCTAACCCTAGCTCGAAGTCCCCTACCCATAGTAACCCTTACCCTAGGACCGGAAGCCCTACCCATAAGAACCATAACCCTAGCTCCAAGTGCCCTACAATATGAACCCTAATCCTTCCTCCAAATGCCCTACCCATTAGAACCCTAACCCTAGCTCCAAGTGCTCTACCCATAGGAATCCAAACCCTAGGGTGGGAAGCCATACCCATAGGAACCTGAACCCTGGGGCGGGAAGCCCTACCCATAGGAACACTAGCCCTAGCTCCAAGTGCCCTACCGATAGGAACCCTAAACCTAATTCCATGTGGCCTACCCATAGGAACCCTAACCCTAGCTGCAAGTGCCCTACCCATAGGAACCCTAACCTTAGGGCGGTATGCCCTACGCATAGGAACGCTAACCCTAGCTCCAAGTGCCCTACCCATAGGAACCCTAGTCTTAGCTGCAAGTTTCCTACCCATAGGAACCCTAACCCTAGGGAGGTTAGCCCTACCTATAGGAAACCTAACCCTAGCTCCAAGTGTCCTACCCATAGAAACCCTAACCCTAGGTCCAAGTTCCCTACCCATAGTAACCCTAATCCCAAAGTGGGAAGCCATACCCATAGGAACCCTACACTTAGGGCGGTACGCAATACCCATAGGAACCGTAAACCTAGCTCCAAGTGCCCTACCCATAGGAACCCTAAACCTAGCTCCAAGTGACCTACCCATAGGAAACCTAACCCTAGGGTGGGAAGCCATACCCATAGGAACCATAACTCTAGGGCCGGAATCCCTGCCCATAGGAACTCTAAGCCTAGCTCTAAGTGACCTACCCATAGGAACCCTAACCCTATTGCTGAAAGCCCTAGCTATAGGATCCCTAACCTTAGGGCAGGACGCAATACCCATAGGAACCCTAACCCTAGCTCCAAGTGCCCTACCCATAGGAACCCTAACCCTAGCTCCAAGTGCGATACCCATAGGAACCCTAAGCCTAGCTCCAAGTGCCCTACCCATAGGAACCCTAAGCGTAGCTGCAAGTGCCCTACTGATAGGAACCCTAACCGTATCAGCAAGTGCCCTACCCATAGGAACCCTAACCCTAGCTCCAACTCCCCCAGCAATAGGAACCCTAACCCAATCTCCAAGTGCCCTACCCATAGGAACCCTAATCCTTGCTTCAAGTGCCCTACCCATAGGAACCCTAACCCTAGCTCCAAGTGCCCTACCCATAGGAACCCTAGTCCTTGCTCCAAGTGCCCAACCCATAGGAACCCTAACCCTAGCTCCAAGTGCTACACCCATAGGAACCCTAACCCTAGCTCCAAGTCCCCCAGCCACAGGAACCCTAACCCTAGCTCCAAGTGCCCTACCCATAGGAACCCTAACCCTAGGGTGGGAAGCCATACCCATAGGAACCATAACCTTAGGGCCGGAATCCCTGCCCATAGGAACACTAAGCCTAGCTCTAAGTGACCTACCCATAGGAACCCTAACCCTATTGCTGAAAGCCCTAGCTATAGGATCCCTAACCTTAGGGCAGGACGCAATACCCATAGGAACCCTAACCCTAGCTCCAACTCCCCCACCCATAGGAACCCTAACCCAAGCTCCAAGTGCCCTACCCATAGGAACCCTAATCCTTGCTTCAAGTGCCCTACCCATAGGAACCCTAACCCTAGCTCCAAATGTCCTACCCATAGGAACCCTAACCCTAGCTCCAAGTGCCCTACCCATAGGAACCCTAATCCTTGCTTCAAGTGCCCTACCCATAGGAACCCTAACCCTAGGCCGGGAAGCCCAACCCATAGGAATCCTAACAATAGCTTCAAGTGCCCTACCCATAGGAACCCTAACCCTAGCTCCAAGTGCCCTACCCATAGGAACCCTAACCCTAGCTGCAAGTTCCCTACCCTTAGGAACCCAAACCCTAGCCCTAAGTGCCCTATCCATAGGAACCCTAACCCTAGGGTGGGAAGCCATACTCATAGGAACCCTAACCCTAGGCCGGGAGGCCCTACCCATAGCAACCCTAACCCTAGCTCCAAGTGCCCTACTCATAGGAACTCGAACCCTAACTCCAAGTGCCCTACCTATAGGAACCCTAACCCTAACTCCAAGTGCCATACCCATAGGAACCCTCAACCTAGCTCGAAGTGCCCTACCCATAGGAACCCTAACCCTAGCTCCAAGTGCCCTACCCATAGGAACCCTAACCCTAGGGTGGGAAGCCATACCCATAGGAACCCTAACCCTAGGGCGGGAAGCCCTACCCATTGGAACCTTAACCCTAGCTCCAAGTGACCTACCCATAGGGACCCTAACCTTATTGCTGTGTGCCCTGCCCATAGGAACCCTAAGCTTAGGGCGGGACGCCCTTCCCTTAGGAACCCTAACCCTAGCTCCAAGTGCCCTACCCATAGGAACCCTAACCGTAGGGTGGGAAGCCATACCCATAGGAACCATAACCTTAGGGCCGGAATCCCTGCCCATAGGAACACTAAGCCTAGCTCTAAGTGACCTACCCATAGGAACCCTAACCCTATAGCTGAAAGCCCTAGCTATAGGATCCCTAACCTTAGGGCTGGACGCAATACCCATAGGAACCCTAACCCTAGCTCCAACTCCCCCACCCATAGGAACCCTAACCCAAGCTCCAAGTGCCCTACCCATAGGAACCCTAATCCTTGCTTCAAGTGCCCTACTCATAGGAACCCTAACCCTAGCTCCAAATGTCCTACCCATAGGAACCCTAACCCAAGCTCCAAGTGCCCTACCCATAGGAACCCTAATCCTTGCTTCAAGTGCCCTACCCATAGGAACCCGAACCCTAGGCCGGGAAGCCCAACCCATAGGAATCCTAACAATAGCTTCAAGTGCCCTACCCATAGGAACCCTAACCCTAGCTCCAAGTGCCCTACCCATAAGAACCCTAACCCTAGCTGCAAGTTCCCTACCCTTAGGAACCCAAACCCTAGCCCTAAGTGCCCTATCCATAGGAACCCTAACCCTAGGGTGGGAAGACATACTCATAGGAACCCTAACCCTAGGCCGGGAAGCCCAACCCATAGGAATCCTAACAATAGCTTCAAGTGCCCTACCCATAGGAACCCTAAACCTAGCTCCAAGTGCCCTACTCATAGGAACCCTAACCCTAACTCCAAGTGCCATACCCATAGGAACCCTCAACCTAGCTCCAAGTGCCCTACCCATAGGAACCCTAACCCTAGCTCCAAGTGCCCTACCCATAGGAACCCTAACCCTAGGGTGGGAAGCCATACCCATAGGAACCCTAACCCTAGGGCGGGAAGCCCTACCCATTGGAACCTTAACCCTAGCTCCAAGTGACCTACCCATAGGGACCCTAACCTTATTGCTGTAAGCCCGGCCCATAGGAACCCTAACCTTAGGGCGGGACGCCCTTCCCTTAGGAACCCTAATCCTAGCTCCAAGTGCCCTACAAATAGGAACCATAACCCAAGCTCCAAGTGCCCTACCCATAGGAACCCTAACTCTAGGGCGGGAAGACCTACCCATAGGAACCCTAACCCTAGGGACGGAAGCCCTACCCATAGGAAATCGCACCCTAACTCCAAGTGCCCTACCTATAGGAACCCTAACGCTATCTCCAAGTGCCCTACCCATAGGAACCTTAACCCTAGGGTGGGAAGCCATACCCATAGGAACCCTAACCCTAGGGCGGGAAGCCCAACCCATTGGAACCCTAACCCTAGCTCCAAGTGACCTAGCCATAGGAACCCTAACCGTATTGCTGAAAGCCCTACGCATAGGAACCTAAAACTTAGGGCAGTACGCAATAGCATAGGAACCCTAACCCGAGCTCCAAGTGCCCTACCCATAGGAACCCTAACCCTAGATCCAATTGCCCTAGTCATTGGAACCCTAACCCTAGCTGCAAGTGCCCTATCCATAGGAACCCTAAGCCTAGCTGCAAGTGCCCTACCCATAGGAACCCTAACCCTAGGCCTGGAAGCCCTACCCATAGGAACCCTAACTTTAGGGGAGGAACCTTACCCATAGGAACCCTAACCCTAGATCCAAGTACCGTACGCATATGAACCCTAACCCTAGCTCCAAGGGCCCTACCAATAGGGACCCTAACCCTAGCTCCAAGTGGCCTACCCATAGGAACCCTAACCCTAGGGTGGGAAGCCATACCCATAGGAACCGTAACCCTAGGGCCGGAATCCCTGCCCATAGGAACCCTAAGCCTAGCTCCAAGTGCGCTACCCATAGGAACCCTATCCCTAGCTACAAGTGCCCTACCCATAGGAACCCTAACCGTAGCTGCAAGTGCCCTACTGATAGGAACCCTAACCGTAGCAGCAAGTGCCCTACCCATAGGAACCATAACCCTAGCTCCAACTCCCCCAGCCATAGGAAACCTAACGCAAGCTCCAAGTGCCCTACCCATAGGAACCCTAATCCTTGCTCCTAGTGCCCTACCCATCGGAACCCTAACCCTAGCTCCAAGTGCCCTACCCATAGGAATCCTAACCCTAGGGTGCGAAGCCACACCCATAGGAACCCTAACCCTGGGGCGGGTAGCCGTACCCATAGGAACCCTAACCCTAGCTCCAAGTGACCTACCCATAGGAACCCTAACCCTAGCTCCAAGCTGCCTACCCATAGGAACCCTAAAACTAGGGTGGGAAGACATACCCATAGGAACCCTAACCCTATCTCCAAATGCCCTACCCATAGGAACCCTAACCCTAGCTCCAAGTGCCCCACCCATCGGAACCCTAAACCTAATACCAAGTGGCCTACCCAAAGGAACCCTAAACCTAGCTCCAAGCCCCCTACCCATAGGAACCCTAACCCTAACTGCAAGTGCCCTACCCATTGGAACCCTTAACGTAGGACCGGAAGCCCTACCCATAGGAACCCTAAACCAAGCTCCAAGTGCCCTACAGATAGGAATCCTAAACCTAGCTCCAAGTTCCCTACCCATTGGAACCCTAACCCTTGCTAAAAGTGCTACACCCATAGGAACCCTAACCCTAGTCCGGGAATCCCAACCCATAGGAATCCTAACAATAGCTCCAAGTGCCCTACCCATAGGAGCCCTAACCCTAGCTCCAAGTGCCCTACCCATAGGAACCCTAACCATAGCTGCAAGTGCCCTACCCATAGGAACCCTAATCCTAGGGTGGGAAGCCATACTCATAGGAACCCTGACCCTAGGCCGGGAAGCCCAACCCATAGGAATCCTA
The DNA here is from genome assembly GCF_016161935.1 of Mauremys reevesii. NCBI lineage: Eukaryota > Metazoa > Chordata > Testudines > Geoemydidae > Mauremys > Mauremys reevesii. Next base: position 73,220,348 of record NC_052625.1, read on the forward strand.
ACCCTAGCTACAAGTGCCCTACCCATAGGAACCTAACCCTAGCTCCAAGTGCCCTACCCATAGGAACTCGAACCCTAGCTCCAAGTGCCCTACCCATAGGAACCCTCACCCTAACTCCAAGTGCCCTACCAATAGGAACCGTAACCGTAGCTCCAAGTGCCCTACGCATAGGAACCCTAATGCTAGGGTGGGAAGCCATACCCATAGGAACTCTAACCCTAGGGCGGTATACCCTACCCATAGGAACCCTAACCCTAGCTCCAAGTGCCCTACCCATAGGAACCCTAACCCTAGCTCCAAGTCCCCTAACCCTAGGGCGGGAAAAACTACCCATAGGAACGCTAACCCTACTGAGTTAAGCCCTACCCATAGGAAACCTAACCCTAGGGAAGTAAGCCCTACCCATAGGAACCCGAACCCTAGCTCCAAGTGCGCTACCCATAGGAACCCTTTCCCTAGCTCCAAGTGCCCCACCCATAGGAACCCTAACCCTAGCTCCAAATGCCCTAACCATAGGAACCCTAACCCTAGCTCCAAGTGCCCTACCCTTAGCAACCCTAAACCTAATTCCATTTGGCCTACCCATAGGAACCCTAAACCTAGCTCCAAGTCCCCTATCCATAGGAACCCTAACCCTAGCTCCAAGTCCCCTACCCATTGGAACCCTAACCCTAGCTAAAAGTGCCCTACCCATTGGAACCCTAACCCTAGTTCCAAGTGCCCTACCCATAGGAACCCTAACCCTAGGGATGTTAGCCCTACCTATAGGAACCCTAACCCTAGCTCCAACTCCCCTACCCATTGGAACCCTAACCCTAGCTCCAAGTGTCCTAAACATAGAAACCCTAACCCTAGGTCCAAGTGCCCTACCCATACGAATCCTAGCCCTAGCTCCAAGTGCCCTACTCACAGGAATCTTAAACGTAGCTCTAAGTGACCTACCCAAAGGAGCCCTTACCGTAGGGTGGGAAGCTCTACTCATAGGAACCCTAATCCTAGCCCCAAGTTCCCTACCCATAGTTAACCTAACCCTAGCTCCAAGCACCCTACCCATAGGAACCCTAAGCCTAGCTGCGAAGGCGCTACCCATAGGAACCCTAACCCTAGGACTGGAAGCCCTACCTATAGGAACCCTAATATTAGGGCGGGTAGCCGTACCCATAGGAACCCTAACCCTAGATCCAAGTGACCTACCCATAGGAACCCTAAGCCTAGCTTCAAGTGCGCTACCCATAGTAACCCTAACCCTAGGGTGGGAAGACCTACCCATAAGAACAGTATCCCTAGGGAGGTAAGCACTAGCCATAGGAACCCTAACCCTATTGCTGAAAGCCCTACATATAGGAACCTTAACCTTAGGGGAGGACGCAATACCCATAGGAACCCTACCCTAGCTCCAAGTGCCCTACCCATAGGAACCCTAACCCTAGCTCCAAGTGCCCTACCCATAGGAACCCTAACCCTAGGGCGGGAAACCCTACCCATAGGAACCCTAACCCTAGCTCCAAGTTCCCTACCCATAAGAACCCTAAACCTAATTCCAAGTGGCCTACCCATAGGAACCCTAACCCTAGCTCCAAGTGCCCTAGTCATTGAAACCCGAACCCTAGCTCCAAGTGCCCTACCCATAGGAACCCTAAACCTAGTTCGAAGTGTGCTACCCATAGGAACCCTAATTGTAGCTGCAAGTGCCCTACTGATAGGAACCCTGTCCGTAGCAGCAAGTGCCCTACCCATAGGAACCCTAACCCTAGCTCCAACTCCCCCAGCCATAGGAACCCTAACCCAAGCTCCAAGTGCCCTACCCATAGGAACCCTAACCCTAGGGAGGTAAGCCCTAACTATATGAACCCTAACCTTAGGGTAGGACGCAATACCCATAGTAACCCTAACCCTAGCTCCAAGTGCCCTACCCTTAGGAACCCTAACCCTAGCTCCAAATGCCCTACCCATAGGAACACTAACCCTATCCCCAAGTTGCCCACCCATAGGAACCCTAAACCTAATTCCAAGTGGCCTACACTTAGGAACCCTAAACCTAGCTCCAAGTCCCCTACCCATAGGAACCCTAACCCTAACTGGAAGTTCCCTACCCATAGGAACCCTAACCCTAGCTAAAAGTGCCCTACCCATTGGAACCGTTACCCTAGGACGGGAAGCCCTACCCATAGGAACCCTAAACCTAGCTCCAAGTGCCCTACCCATAGGAATCCTAACCCTAGCTGCAAGTGCCGTACGCATAGGAACCCTGACCTTAGGGCGGGAATCCCTACCCATAGGAACCCTAACCCTAGTTCCAAGTGCCCTACCCATAGGCGCTCTAACTCTATCTCCAAGTGTTACACCCATAGGAACCCTAACCCTAGGGCGGGAAGCCCTACCCATAGGAATCCCAACCCTATAGCGCGAAGCCCTACCCATAGGAACCCTAAGCCTACTGAGTAAGCCCTACCCATGGGAACCCTAACCCTAGCTACAAGTGCCCTACCCATAGGAACCCTAACCCTAGCTCCAAGTGCCCAACCCATAGGAACCCTAACCCTAACTCCACGTGTCCTACTCATAGGAACCCTAACCGTAGCTGCAAGTGCCATACCCATAGGAACCCTCAACGTAGCTTGAAGTGCCCTACCCATAGGAACCCTAATCCTTGCCCAAGTGCCCTAACCATAGGAACCCTAACCCTAGGGCCGGAAGCCCTACCCATAGGAAACATAACCCTTGGACGGGAAGACCTACCGATGGGAAGTCTAATCCTAGCTTCAAGTGCCCTACCCATAGGAACCCCAACCCTAGGGCGTGAAGCCCTACCCATAGGAAACCTAACACCGCGCAAAGTGCCCTACCAATAGGAACCCTTACCCTAGGGCGGCAAGCCTTACCCATAGGAACCGTAACCGTAGTGCGTGAAGCCGTACCCATAGAAACCCTAACCCTAGCTTCAAGAGCCCTCCCCATAGGAACCCTAACCTTAGGGCGGGAACACCTACCCATAGGAACCTGAAGCCTAGCTCCAAGTGCCCTACCCATAGGAACCCTAACCCTATCTCCAAGTGCCCTACCCACAGGAAACCTAACCCTAGGGTGGGAATCCCTACCCATAGAAACCCTAAGACTGCGCAAAGTGCCCAGCAATAGGAACCCTAACCCTAGGGCTTCAAGCCTTACCCTTAAGAACCGTAACACTAGGACGGGAAGACCTACCCATAGGGACCCTAACCCTAGGGATGTAAGCCCTACGCATAGGAACCCTAACCCTAGCTCCAAATGCCCTACCCATAGAAACCCTAACCCTAGCTCCAAGTGCCCTACCCACAGTTACCATAACCCTAGGCCGGGAAGCCCTACCCATAGGAACCCTAACCCTAACTCCAAGTGCCCTACCCATAGGAACCCTAACCCTAGCTCCAAGTTCCATACCCATAGGAACCCTAACCCTAGCTCCAAGTGCCCTACCCATAGGAACCCTAACCCTTGGCCGGGAAGCCATACCCATAGAAACCCTAACCCTAGCTCCAAGTGCCCTACCCATAGGAACCTTATTCTAGTGCGGGAAACCCTACCCATAGGAACCATAACCCTATTTCCAAGTTCCGTACCCATAGGAACCCTAACCGTAGCTCCAAGTGCCCTACCCATAGGAACCCTAACCCTTGGCCGGGAAGCCCTACCCATAGGAACCCTAACCATAGCTCCAAGTGCCCTACCCATAGGAACTCTAACGCTAGGGCGTGAAGCCCTACCCATAGGAAACAAAACAATAGCTCCAAGTGCGCTACCAATAGGAACACTAACCCTAGCTCCAAGTGCCCTACCCATAGGAATCCTAACCCTAGGGCGGCAAGGCTTACCCGTAGGAACCGTAACCGTTGTGTGGGAAGCTGTACCCATAGGAATCCGAACCCTACCTGCAAGAGCCCTACCCATAGGAACCCTAACCTTAGGGCGGGAAGACCTACCAATAGGAACCCTAACCCTAGGGAGGTAAGCCCTACCCATAGGAACCCTAACCCTAGCTCCAAATCCCCTACCCATAGGAACCCTAACCCTAGCTCCAAGTGCCCTACCCATAGTTACCATAACCCTAGGGCGGGAATACCTACCCATAGGAACCCTAACCCTAGCTCCAAGTGCCCTAGCTATAGGAACCATAACCCTAGGGCGGGAATCACTACCCATAGGAACCCTAACCCTAGGACGAGGAAGCCCTACCCATAGGAACCCTAACCCTAGCTCCAAGTGCCCTACCCATAGGAACCCTAACCCTAGCTCCAAGTGCCCTACCCATACCAACCCTAACCCTAGCTCAAAGTGCCCTAACCATAGGAACACTAACCCTAGCTCCAAGTGCCCTACTACTAGGAACCCTAACCCTAGGGCCGGAATCCCTACTCATAAGAACCCTAAGCCTAGCTCCAAGTGCCCTACCCACAGGAATCCTAACCCTAGGGCGGCAAGGCTTACCCGTAGGAACCCTAACCGTTGGGTGGGAAGCCGTACCCATAGGAATCCGAACCCTACCTGCAAGAGCCCTACCCATAGGAACCCTAACCCTAGGGCGGAAAGACATACCAATAGGAACCCTAACCCTAGGGAGGTAAGCCCTACCAATAGGAACCCTAACCCTAGCTCCAAATCCCCTACCCATAGGAACCCTAACCCTAGCTCCAAGTGCGCTACCCATAGTTACCATAACCCTAGGGCGGGAATACCTACCCATAGGAACCCTAACCCTAGCTCCAAGTGCCCTAGCTATAGGAACCATAACCCTAGGGCGGGAATCACTACCCATAGGAACCCTAACCCTAGCTCCAAGTGCCCTACCCATACCAACCCTAACCCTAGCTCAAAGTGCCCTAACCATAGGAACACTAACCCTAGCTCCAAGTGCCCTACCCCTAGGAACCCTAACCCTAGGGCCGGAATCCCTACTCATAAGAACCCTAACCCTAGCTCCAAGTGCCCTACCCATAGGAACCCTAACCCTAGCTCCAAGTGCCCTACCCATAGGAACCCTAACCCTAGCTCCAAGTGCCCTACCCATAGGAACCCTTACCCTATCTCCAAGTGCCCTATACCTAGGAACCCTAACCCTAGGGCCGGAATCCCTACTCATAAGAACCCTAGCCCTAGCTCCAAGTGCCCTACCCATAGGAACCCTAACCCTAGGGTGGTAATCCCTACCCATAGAAACCCTAACACAGCGCAAAGTGCCCAGAAATAGTAACCCTAACCCTAGGGTGTCAAGCCTTACCCTTAAGAACCGTAACACTAGGACGGGAAGACCTACTCATAGGAACCCTAACGCTAGGGGGCTAAGCCCTACCCATAGGAACCCTAACCCTAGCTCCAAATCCCCTACCCATAGGAACCCTAACCCTAGCTCCAAGTGCCCTACCCATAGTTACCATAACCCTAGGGCGGGAATACCTACCCATAGGAACCCTAACCCTAGCTCCAAGTGCCCTAGCTATAGGAACCATAACCCTAGGGCGGGAATCACTACCCATAGGAACCCTAACCCTAGGACGAGGAAGCCCTACCCATAGGAACCCTAACCCTAGCTCCAAGTGCCCTACCCATAGGAACCCTAACCCTAGCTCCAAGTGCCCTACCCATACCAACCCTAACCCTAGCTCAAAGTGCCCTAACCATAGGAACACTAACCCTAGCTCCAAGTGCCCTACCCCTAGGAACCCTAACCCTAGGGCCGGAATCCCTACTCATAAGAACCCTAACCCTAGCTCCAAGTGCCCTACCCATAGGAACCCTAACCCTATCTCCAAGTGCCCTACCCACAGGAAACCTAACCCTAGGGTGGGAATCCCTACCCATAGAAACCCTAACACAGCGCAAAGTGCCCAGCAATAGTAACCCTAACCCTAGGGTGTCAAGCCTTACCCTTAAGAACCGTAACACTAGGACGGGAAGACCTACCCATAGGAACCCTAACGCTAGGGAGGTAAGCCCTACCCATAGGAACCCTAACCGTAGCTCCAAATCCCCTACCCATAGGAACCCTAACCCTAGCTCCAAGTGCCCTACCCATAGTTACCATAACCCGAGGGCGGGAATACCTACCCATAGGAACCCTAACCCTAGCTCCAAGTGCCCTAGCTATAGGAACCATAACCCTAGGGCGGGAATCACTACCCATAGGAACCCTAACCCTAGGACGAGGAAGCCCTACCCATAGGAACCCTAACCCTAGCTCCAAGTGCCCTACCCATAGGAACCCTAACCCTAGCTCCAAGTGACCTACCCATACCAACCCTAACCCTAGCTCAAAGTGCCCTAACCATAGGAACACTAACCCTAGCTCCAAGTGCCCTACCCCTAGGAACCCTAACCCTAGGGCCGGAATCCCTATTCATAAGAACCCTAACCCTAGCTCCAAGTGCCCTACCCATAGGAACCCTAACCCTATCTCCAAGTGCCCTACCCACAGGAAACCTAACCCTAGGGTGGGAATCCCTACCCATAGAAACCCTAACACAGCGCAAAGTGCCCAGCAATAGTAACCCTAACCCTAGGGCGTCAAGCCTTACCCTTAAGAACCGTAACACTAGGACGGGAAGACCTACCCATAGGAACCCTAACCCTAGGGAGGTAAGCCCTACCCATAGGAACCCTAACCCTAGCTCCATATGCCCTACCCATAGAAACCCTAACCCTAGCTCCAAGTGCCCTACCCACAGTTACCATAACCCTAGGCCGGGAAGCCCTACCCATAGGAACCCTAACCCTAGCTCCAAGTGCCCTACCCATAGGAACCCTAACCCTAGCTCCAAGTTCCATACCCATAGGAACCCTAACCCTAGCTCCAAGTGCCCTACCCATAGGAACCCTAACCCTTGGCCGGGAAGCCCTACCCATAGGAACCCTAACCCCAGCTCCAAGTGCCCTACACATCGGAACCCTAACCCTAGCTCCAAGTGCCCTACCCATAGGAACTCCAACCCTAGGGCGCGAAGCCCTACCAATAGGACACAAAACCCTAGTTCCAGGTGTGCTACCCATATGAACTCTAATCCTAGCTCCAAGTGCCCTACCCATAGGAACCCTAACCCTAGGGAGGGAAGACCTAGCAATAGGAACTCTAAACCTAGGGAGGTAAGCCCTACCCATAGGAAACCTAACCCCATCTCCAAATGCACTACCCATAGGAACCCTAACCCTAACTCCAAGTACCCTAGCGATAGAAACCATAACACTAGGCCGGGAAGCCCTAGCCATAGGAACCCTAACCCTAGGCCGGGAAGGCCTACCCATAGGAACCCTAACCCTAGCTCGAAGTGCCCTACGCATAGGAAACCTAACCCTAGCTCCAAGGGCCCTACCCATACCAACGCTAACCCTAGCTCAACGTGCCCTAGCCATAGGAACCCTAACCCTAGCTCTAAGTGCCCTACCCATAGGAACCCTAACCCTAGGGCGGGAAGACCTACCCATAGGAACCCTAACCCTAGGAAGGGAAGCCCTACCCATAGGAACCCTAACCCTAGCTCCAAATGCCCTACCCATAGAAACCCTAACCCTAGCTCCAAGTGCCCTACCCATACTTACCATAACCCTAGGGCGGGAATAACGACCCCTAGGAACCCTAACCCTAACCCGGGAAGCCCTACCCATAGGAACCCTAACCATAGCTCCAAGTGCTCTACCCATAGGAACCCTAACCCTAACTCAAAGTTCCGTACCCATAGGAACCCTAACCCTAGCTCCAAGTGCTCTACCCATAGGAACCCTAACCCTAACTCCAAGTTCCGTACCCATAGGAACCCCAACCCCATCTCCAAGTGCCCTACACATAGGAACCCTAACCCTAGCTCTAAGTGCCCTACCCATAGGACCCCTAACCCTAGGGAGGTAAGCCCTACCCATAGGAACCCTAACCCTAGCTCCAAATGCCCTTCCGATAGGAACCCTAACCCTAGCTCCAAGTGCCCTACACATAGGATCCCTAAACCTAGGCCGGGAAGCCCTACCCATAGGAACCCTAACCCTAGCTCCAAGTGCCCTATCCATAGGAACCATATTCTAGGGCGGGAAGCCCTACCCATAGGAACCCTAACCCTATGGAGGTAAGCCCTACCCATAGGAACCCTAACCCTAGGGCGGGAAGACCTACACATAGGAACCCTAACCCTAGGAAGGGAAGCCCTACCCATAGGAACCCTAACCCTAGCTCCAAATCCCCTACTCATAGGAACCCTAACCCTAGCTCCAAGTGCCCTACCCATAGTTACCATAAGCCTAGGGCTGGAATCCCTATCCAGAGGAACCCTAACCGTAGGGCTGGAATCCCTACCCACAGGAACCCTAACCCTAGCTCCAAGTGCTGTACCCATAGGAACCCTAACCTTAGCTGCAAGGGCCCTACCCATAAGAACCCTAACCCTAGGGCGGGACGATCTACCCATAGGACCCCTAACTCTAGGGAGGTAAGCCCTACCCATAGGAACTTTAACCCTAGATCCAAATGCCCTACCTATAGGAATCCTAACCCTAGCTCCAAATGCCCTATCCATAGGAACCCTAACACTAGCTCCAAGTGCCCTACTCACAGGAACCCTAACCCTAGCTCCAAGTGACCTACTCATAGGAGCCCTAACCCTAGCTCCAAGTGCCCTACCAATAGGAACGCTAACCCTAACTCCAAGTGCCCTACCCATTGGAACCCTAACCCTAGCTCCAAGTGCCCTACCCATTGGAACCCTAACACTAGGTCCAAGTGCCCTACCCATAGGAACCCTAACTCTAGCTCCAAGTGCCATACCCATAGGAACCCTAACCCTAACTCCAAGTTGCCTACCCATAGGAACCCTAACCCTAGCTCCAAGTGCTCTACGCAGAGGAACCCTAACCCTAGCTCCAAGTGCTCTACACAAAGGAACCCTAACACTAGCTCCAAGTGCCCTACCAATAGGAACCCTTACCTAGCTCCAAGTGCCCTACCCATAGGAACCCTAACCCTATGGAGGTAAGCCCTACCCATAGGAACCCTAACCCTAGGGCGGGAAGACCTACCCATAGGAACCCGAACCTTATGGAGGTAAGCCCTACCCATAGGAACCCTAACCCTAGCTCCAAATGCCCTACCCATAGGAACCCTAACCCTAGCTCCAAGTGCCCTACCCATAGGAACCATAACCCTAGGGCGGGAATCCCTACCCATAGGAACCCTAACCCTATCTCCAAGTGCCCTACCCATAGGAACCCTTACACTAGGCCGGGAAGCCATACCCATAGGAGCTAGGGTTAGGGTTCCTATGGGTAGGTCTTCCCGCCCTACGGTTAGGGTTCCTATGGGTAAGGCACTTGGAGCTGGGGTTAGGGTTCCTAAGGGTAGGGCATCGCGGCCTAGGGTTAGGGTTCCTATGGGTAGGGATTCCCGCCGTAGGGTTATGGTTCCTATGGGTAGGGCACTTGGAGCTAGGGTTAGGGTTCCTATGGGTAGGGTATTTGGAGCTTGGGTTACGGTTCCTATGGGTAGGGCTTACCTCCCTAGGGTAAGGGTTCCTATGGGTCGGTCTTCCCGCCCTAGGGTTAGGGTTCCTATGGGTAGGGTACTTAGAGCTAGGGTTAGGGTTCCTATGTGTAGGGCACTTGGAGCTAGGGTTAGGGTTCCTATGGGTAGGGCACTTGGAGCTAGGGTTAGGGTTCCTATGTGTAGGGCACTTGGAGCTAGGGTTAGGGTTCCTATGGGTACTGCACTTGGAACTTGGTGTAGGGTTCCTATGGGTAGGGCACTTGGAGCTAGGCTTAGAATTCCTATGGGTAGGGCTTACCGGCCTAGGGTTAGGGTTCCTCTGGGTAGGGATTCCAGCCCTAGGCTTATGGTAACTCTGGGTAGGGCACTTGGTTAGGTTCCTATGAGTAGGGATTTGGAACTAGGCTTAGGTTCCTATGGTTAGGCTTACCTTCCTGGGGTTAGGTTGCTATTGTTAGGTCTTCCGCCCTAGGTTAGGTTCCTATCGGTAGGAACTTTTATCTAGTGTTAGAGTTGGTATGGGTAGGGCACTTGGAGCTAGGTTAGGGTCCTATAGGGTTAGGGTTCCTATGGTTAGGGCTTTGAGCTAGGGTTAGCACTTGAGTGGTTAGGGTTCCTCCTAGGGTTAGGTTTCCTGGGCAGGATTCCTCCCTAGGTTATGGTTCCTAATAGGATGCAGCCAGGTTACCTATGGGCTGCTTCCCCCCCCCCCTACTACGGTGCCCTCCCATAGCAACCATAACCCTAGCTCCAAGTGCCCCCCCACCACCCACAGGAACCCCTAGGGCTGAAAGCCCTACCCATAGTAATCTTAGGCCCTACCCATAGGAACCGTAACCCTAGCTCCAAGTCCCCTACCCATAGGAACCCTAACCCTAGCTCCAAGTTCCCTACCCATAGGAGCCCTAACCCTAGCTCCAAGTGCCCTACCAATAGGAACGCTAACCCTAACTCCAAATGCCCTACCCATTGGAACCCTAACCCTAGCTGCAAGTGCCCTACCCATAGTAACCCTAACCCTAGCTCCAAGTGCTCTACACAGAGGAACCCTAACCCTAGATCCAAGTGCTCTACACAGAGGAACCCTAAGCCTAGCTCCAAGTGCCCTACCTATAGGAACCCTTACCCTAGCTCAAAGTGCCCTACCATTAGAAACCCTTACCCTAAAGCCGGAAGCCCTACCCAGAAGAACCCTAACCTTAGTGCGGGCAGCCCTACGCATAGAAATCATAACCCTAGTTCCAAGTGCCCTTCCCATAGGAACCCTAACCCTAGGGTGGGAAGACCTACCCATAGAAACCCTAACACATTTCCAAGTGCTCCACCCATAGGAACCCTAAAACTAGCTCCAAGTGCCCTACCCATTGGAACCCTAACCCTAGCTCCAAGTGCTCTACCCACAGGAAACCTAACCCTAGGGCGGGAAGCCCTACCATTTCGAACCCTAACCCTAGGGCGGAAATCCCTTTCCATAGGAACCCTAACCCTAGCTCCAATTTCCCTACCCATAGGAACCCTATCCCTAGAGTGGGATGCCCTACTCATAGGAACCCTAACTCTAGCTCCAAGTGCCCTAGCCATAGGAACCCTAACCCTAGGGTGGGAAGCCCTACCCTTAGGAACCCTAACACCACTACATGTGCGCTACCCATCGGAATCCTAACCCTAGGGCGGGAAGCCTTCTCATAGGAACCTTAAGCTTACGGCGGGAAGCCCTACCCATACGAACCCTAACCCTAACTCCAAATGCCCTACCAATAGGAACCCTAATGCTAGCTCCAAGTGCCCTACCCATAGGAACCCTAACCCTAGCTCAAAGTGCCCTACCAATAGGAACCCTTACCCTAAAGTGGGAAGCCCTACCCATATGAACCCTAACCCTAGCTCCAGGTGCCCTACCCATAGGAACCCTCTCCTAGGACAGTAAGCCCTACCCATAGGAACGTTAACACTAGGGTGGGAAGCCCTAACCATAGGAACCCTCACCCTAGGGTGGGAAGCCCTACCCATAGGAACCCTAACTCTAGCTGAAAGTGCCCTACCCATAGGAACCCTAACCCTAGCTCCTGGTGCCCTATAAAGAGGAACCCTGACCCTAGCTCCAAAGTCCCCTACCCATAGGAACCCTTACCCTAAAGCGGGAAGCCCTACCCATATGAACCCTAACCCTAGCTCCAGGTTCCCTACCCATACAAACCCTAACCCTAACTCCAAATGCCCTACCCATAGGAACCCTAATGCTAGCTCCAAGTGCCCTACCCATACAAACCCTAACCCTAGGGCGGGAAGCCCTCCCCATAGGAACCCTAACCCTGGGCGGGAAGCCCCACTCATAGGAGCCTTAAACCTATCTCCAAGTGCCCTACCCATACAACCCTAACTCTAGCTGCAGGTGCCCTACCCATAGAAAGCCTAACTCTAGCTCTAAGTGCCCTACCTATCGAAACATTAACCCTAGCTCCAAGTGTCCTACCCATAGGAACTCTCACCATAGGGCCGTAAGCCCTACCAATAGGAACCCTAAGCCTAGGGCGGGAAGCCCTACCCATAGGAACCCTAACCATACGTCCAACTGCTTTACCCATAGAACCCTAACCCTAGCTCCAAGTGCCCTACCCATAGGAACCCTAACCCTATTGTGGGAAGCCCCACCCATAAGAACCCTAAGTCTATCTCAAAGTGCCCTACCCATAGGAACCCTAGCCCTAGCTCCAAGTCCCCTACCCATAGGAATCCTTACCCTAAAGTGGCAAGCCCTACCCATATGATCCCTAACCCTAGCTCCAGGTGCCCTACCCATAGGAACCCTAACCCTATTGTGGGAAGCCCCACCCATAAGAACCCTAAGTCTAGCTCAAAGTGCCCTACCCATAGGAACCCTAGCCCTAGCTCCAAGTCCCCTACCCATAGGAATCCTTAACCTAAAGTGGCAAGCCCTACCCATATGATCCCTAACCCTAGCTCCAGATGCCCTACCCATAGGAACCATAAGCCTTGCTACAAGTGCCCTACCGATAGGAACATTAACCATAGCTGCAAGTGCCCTTCCCATAGGAACCCTAACCCTAGGGTGCGAAGCCCGATCGATAGGAACCCTAACCCCACGATGGGAAGCCCTAACCTTAGGAACCCTAACCCTAGCTCCAAGTGCCATACCCATAGTCACCCTAACCCTAGATCGAAGTCCCCTACCCATAGGAACCCTAACGCTAGCTCCAAGTGCCCTACCCATAGGAACCCTAACACTAGGGCGGGAAGCCCTACTCATAGGGATCCTCACCCTAGTTCTAAGTGCCCTACCCATAGGAACACCAACCATAGCTAGAAGTGCCCTACCCATAGGAACCCTTAGGAATAGTGCCCTTCCTGGGGCGGGAAGCCTTACCCATAGCAACCCTAACCAGAGGGTGGGAATCCCCACCCTTAGGAAGCCTAACCCTACCTCCTTGTGCCCTACCCATAGGAAGGCTAACCGTAGCTCCAAATGCCCTAACCATAGGAACCCTAACCCTAGGGTGGGACGCCCTACCCATAGGAACCCTAACCCAAGCTCCAAGTGCCCTATTCGTTGTAACCCTAACCCTAGCTCAAAGTGGCCTACCCATAGGAACCCTAACCCTAGCTGCAATTGCCCTACACATAGGAACCCTAACCCTAACTCCAAGAGCGCTATGCATAGGAACCCTATCCCTAGCTCCAAGTGCACTAACCATAGGAACCCTAACCCTTGCTCCAAATGCCCTACTGATTAGAACACTAACCCTAAAGCGGGAATCCCTTCCCATATGAACCCTAACCCTAGCTCCAGGTGCCCTACTCATAGGAACCCTAATCCTTGCTCCAAGTGCCCTACCCATAGGAACCCTAAACCTAGCTCCAAGTGGAAAACCCGTAGGAACCCTCACCATTGGGTGGGAAGCCCTTCCCATAGTTACCCTAACCCTAGGACAGGAAGCCCTACCCATAGGATCCATAACCCTAGCTCCAAGTGCCCTACCCAAAGGAACCCCAACCATATCTCCAAGTGCCCTACCCATAGGAATACTAACCCTAGGGTGGGAATCCCTACCCATAGGAACCCTAACCCTAGCTCCAAGTGCCCAGCCAATAGGAACCCTAACCCTAGCTCCAAGTTCCCTTCCCATAGGAACCCTAACCCTAGCTCCAAGTGCCCTACCCATAGGAACCCTAACCCTAGATCCAAGTGCCCTCCCCATAGGAACCCTGAACCTAGGGCGGGAAGCCCTACCCTTAGGAACCCTAACCCAAATCCAAGTGCCCTACCTATAGGAACCCTAATTTTAGGGTGGGAGACCCTACCCATAGGAACCCTGACCCTAGCTCCAAGTGCCCTACCGATAGTAACCCTAACCCTAGCTCCAAGTGCCCTACGCATAGGAACCCTAACCCTGGCTCCAAGTGCCCTACCCGTAGGAACCCTAAACCTAGGCCGGAAGCCCTACCCATAGGAACCCTAACCCTAGGGAGGGAAGCCCTACCGATAGGAACCCTAACCCTAGCTCCAAGTGCCCTACCCATAGGAACCCTAACCCTAACCCCAAGTGCCTTACCCATAGGAACCATAACCCTAGAGCGGGAAGCCCTACCGTTAGGAATCCTAACCCTAGGTCCAAGTGCCCTACACATAGGAACCCTAATCCTTGCTCCAAGTGCCCTACCCATAGGAACCCTAACCCTAGGGCGTGAAGACCAACCGATAGAAACCCTTACCCTAGGGAGGTAAGCCCTACCCATAGAAACCCTAACCCAAGCTCCAAATACCCTACCCATAGGAACCCTAATCCTAGCTAGAAGTGCCCTACCCATAGGAACCATAACCCTAGGGCGGGAATCCCTACCTATAGGAACCCTAACCCTAGGCCGGGAAACCCTACCCATAGGAACCCTAACCAAAGCTCCAAATACCCTACCCATAGGAACCCTAACCTTAGCTCCAAGTGCCCTACACATAGGAACCAAAACTCTAGGGCGGGAAGTCCTACCCATAGGAACCCTAACCCTGGCTCGAAGTGCCCTTCCCATAGCAACCCTAACCCTATCTCCAAGTGCCCTACTCATAGGAACCCTAACCCTAGGTCCAAGTGCCCTACGCATAGGAACCCTAACCGTAGCTCCAAGTGCCCTACCCATAGGAACCTCACCCCTAGGGCGCAAAGCCCTACCCAAAGGAACACTAATCCTATCTTCAAGTGAACTTCCCTAAGGAACCCGAACCCTAGCTCCAAGTGCCGTACCCATAGGAACACTAACCCTAGCTCCAAATGCACTACCCATAGGAACCCTAACCCTAACTCCAAGTTCCCCACCCATAGGGACCCTAACCTTAGCTCCAAGTGCCCTAACCATAAAAACCCCACCCCTAGGGCGCGAATCCCTACACATAGGAACCCTAATCCTAGCTTCAAGTGCACTACCCTAAGGAACCCTAACCCTAGCTCCAAGTGCCGTACCCATAGGAACACTAACCCTAGCTCCAAATGCCCTACATATAGGAACCCTAATCCTAGCTAGAAGTGCCCTACCCATAGGAACCATAACCCTAGGGCGGGAATCCCTACCTATAGGAACCCTAACCCTAGGCCGGGAAACCCTACCCATAGGAACCCTAACCCTAGCTCCAAGTTCCCTACCCATAGGAACCCTAACCCTAGCTCCCAGTGCCCTACCCATAGGAACCCTATTATAGGGCGGGAAGCCCTACCCATAGGAACCCTAATCCTAGCTCCAAATGCCCTACCCATAGGAACCCTAACCCTAGCTCCAAATGCCCCACCCATAGGAACCCTAACCCTAGCTCCAAGTGCCCTACCCATAGGAACCATAACCCTAGGGCGGGAATCCCTACCCATAGGAACCCTAACCCTAGCTCCAAGTGCCCTACCCATAGGAACCCTAACCCTAGCTCCAAATGCCCTACCCAAAGGAACCCTAAACCTCGTTCCAAGTGCAGTACCCATAGGAACCCTAACCCTAGCTCCAAGTGCCATACCCATAGGAACCCTAACCCTAGGCCAGTAAGCCCTACCCATAGGAACCCTCATTCTAGCTCCAAGTGCCCTACCAATAGGAACCCTAACCCTAGCTCCAAATGAAGGGCCCTACCATAAAACCTAACCTACTCAGGGGACGATCTGCAAGGGCCCTCCCATAAAGTACCCTAAACCTAGGGCGGGACGATCTCCCCATAGGACTGAATCTAAACCCTAGCTCCAAGTGCCATACCCCTAGGAACCCTATTCTAGGGCGGGAAACCCTACCCATAGGAACCCTAACACTATCTCCAAGTGCCCTACACATAGGAACCCTAACCCTAGCTATAAGTGCCCTACCCATAGGAACCCTAACCCTAGGCAGGTAAGCCCTACCGATAGGAACCCTAACCCAAGCTCCAAATACCCTACCCATAGGAACCCTAATACTAGCTCGAAGTGCCCTACCCATAGGAACCACAACCCTAGGGCAGGAATCCCTACCCATCCTAACCCTAGGCCGGGAAACCCTACCCATAGGAACCCTAACCCTAGCTCCAATTTCCCTACCCATAGGAATCCTAACCCTAGCTCCAAGTGCCCTACCCATAGGAACCCTAACCCTAGCTCCAAGTGCCCTACCCATAGGAACCCTTACTCTAGGCCAGGAAGCCCTACCCATAGGAAACCTAACCCTAGCTCCAAATGCCCTATCCAAAGGAACCCTAACCCTAGCTCCAAGTGCCCTACCCATAGGAACTCTAACCCTAGCTCCAAGTTCCCTACTCATAGGTATCCTAACCCTAGAGTGGGAAGCCATATGCATAGGAACCCTAACCCTAGGCCGGGAAGCCCTACCCATAGGAACCCTAACCCTAGCTCCAAGTGACCTACCAATAGGAACCCTAACCCTATTGCTGAAAGCCCTACCCATAGGAACCCTAACTTTAGGGCGGGACGCCCTACACGTAGGACCCATAACGCTAGCTCCAAGTGCCCTACCCATAGGAACCCTATCCTTAGCTACAAGTGCCCTACCCATAGGAACTCTAACCCTAGGGCCGGAATCCCTACTCATAGGAACCCTAATCCTATCTCCAAGTGCCCTACCCACAGGAACCCTAACCCTAGGGTGGGAAGCCCTACCCATAGTGACCCTAAAACCGCGCAAAGTACCCTTCCAATAGGAATCCTAACCCTAGGGAGGCAAGCCTTACCCGTTGGAACCGCAACCGTAGGGCGGGAAGACCTACCCATAGGAACCCTAACCCTACGAAGGTAAGCCCTACCCATAGGAACCCTAACCCTAGCTCCAAATCCCCTACTCATAGGAACCCTGACCCTAGCTCCAAGTGCCCTACCCATAGTTACCATAAGCCTAGGGCTGGAATCCCTACCCAGAGGAACCCTAACCCTAGGCCGGGAAGCCCTACCCATAGGAACCCTAACCCTAGCTCCAAGTGCCCTACCCATAGGAACCCTAAACTAAGTTCCAAGTGCAGTACCCATAGGAACCCTAACCCTAGCTCCAAGTGCCCTACCCATAGGAACCCTAACCCTAGGGCGGGAAGACCGACCCATAGGAACCCTTACCCTAGGGAGGTAAGCCCTACCCATAGGAACCCTAACCAAAGCTCCAAATACCCTACCCATAGGAACCCTAACCTTAGCTCCAAGTGCCCTACACATAGGAACCAAAACTCTAGGGCGGGAAGTCCTACCCATAGGAACCCTAACCCTGGCTCCAAGTGCCCTTCCCATAGCAACCCTAACCCTATCTCCAAGTGCCCTACTCATAGGAACCCTAACCCTAGGTCCAAGTGCCCTACGCATAGGAACCCTAACCGTAGCTCCAAGTGCCCTACCCATAGGAACCTCACCCCTAGGGCGCAAAGCCCTACCCAAAGGAACCCTAATCCTATCTTCAAGTGAACTTCCCTAAGGAACCCGAACCCTAGCTCCAAGTGCCGTACCCATAGGAACACTAACCCTAGCTCCAAATGCACTACCCATAGGAACCCTAACCCTAACTCCAAGTTCCCCACCCATAGGGACCCTAACCTTAGCTCCAAGTGCCCTACCCATAAGAACCCCACCCCTAGGGCGCGAATCCCTACACATAGGAACCCTAATCCTAGCTTCAAGTGCACTACCCTAAGGAACCCTAACCCTAGCTCCAAGTGCCGTACCCATAGGAACACTAACCCTAGCTCCAAATGCCCTACATATAGGAACCCTAATCCTAGCTTCAAGTGCACTACCCTAAGGAACCCTAACCCTAGCTCCAAGTGCCGTACCCATAGGAACACTAACCCTAGCTCCAAATGCCCTACCCATAGGAACCCTAACCCTAGTTCCCAGTGTCCTTCCCATAGGAACCCTAACCCTAGCTCCAAGTGCTGTACCCATAGGAACCCTAACCTTAGCTGCAAGGGCCCTACCCATAAGAACCCTAACCCTAGGGCGGGACGATCTACCCATAGGACCCCTAACCCTAGGGAGGTAAGCCCTACCCATAGGAACCCTAACCCTAGATCCAAATGCCCTACTTATAGGAATCCTAACCCTAGCTCCAAATGCCCTATCCATAGGAACCCTCACACTAGGTCCAAGTGCCCTACCCATAGGAACCCTAACACTAGTTCCAAGTGCCCTACTCACAGGAACCCTAACCCTAGCTCCAAGTGACCTACTCATAGGAGCCCTAACCCTAGCTCCAAGTGCCCTACCCATAGGAACCCTAAACTAAGTTCCAAGTGCAGTACCCATAGGAACCCTAACCCTAGCTCCAAGTGCCCTACCCATAGGAACCCTAACCCTAGGGCGGGAAGACCGACCCATAGGAACCCTTACCCTAGGGAGGTAAGCCCTACCCATAGGAACCCTAACCCAAGCTCCAAATACCCTACCCATAGGAACCCTAACCTTAGCTCCAAGTGCCCTACACATAGGAACAAAAACTCTAGGGCGGGAATCCCTACCCATAGGAACCCTAACCCTAGGCCGGGAAGTCCTACCCATAAGAACCCTAACCCTAGGACGGGAAGTCCTACCCATAGGAGCCCTAACCCTGGCTCCAAGTGCCCTTCCCATAGCAACCCTAACCCTATCTCCAAGTGCCCTACGCATAGGAACCCTAACCCTAGGTCCAAATGCCCTACGCATAGGAACCCTAACCGTAGCTCCAAGTGCCCTACCCATAGGAACCTCACCCCTAGGGCGCAAAGCCCTACCCAAAGGAACCCTAATCCTATCTTCAAGTGCACTTCCCTAAGGAACCCTAACCCTAGCTCCAAGTGCCGTACCCATAGGAACACTAACCCTAGCTCCAAATGCCCTACCCATAGGAATCCTAACCCTAGCTCCAAATGCCCTACCCATAGGAACCATAACCCTAGCTCCAAGTGCCGTACCCATAGCAACCCTAACCCCAGATCCAAGTGCCCTACCCAAAGGAACCGTAACCCTAGGGTGGGATGCCCTACCCATAGGAACCGAAACACAGCGCACAGTATCCTACCAATAGGAACCCTAACCCTAGGTCGGAAAGCCTTACCCGTAGGAACCGTAAATGTAGCGCAGGAAGCCGTACCTATAGGAACCCTAACTCTAGCTGCAAGTGCCCTACCCATAGGAACCCTAACCCTAGGGCGGGAAGACCGACCCATAGGAACCCTTACCCTAGGGAGGTAAGCCCTACCCATAGGAACCCTAACCCAAGCTCCAAATACCCTACCCATAGGAACCCTAACCTTAGCTCCAAGTGCCCTACACATAGGAACCATAACCCTAGGGCTGCAAACCCTATCCATAGGAACCCTAACCTTAGGGCGGGAAGCCCTACCCATAGGAACCCTAACCCTAGCTCCAAGTTCCCTACCCATAGGAACCCTAACCCTAGGTCCAAGTATCCTTCCCATAGGAACCCTAACCCTAGCTCCAAGTGCCCTACCCATGGGAACCATAACCCTATCTCCAAGTTTCCTACCCATAGGAACCCCAATCCTAGGGTGCGAAGCCCTACCTATAGGAACGCTAACCCTAGCTCCAAGTGCCCTACCCATAGGAACCCTAACCCTAGGCCGGGATGCCCAACCCATAGCAACCCTAACCCCAGCTCCTAGTGCCTTACCCATAGGAACCCTAACCGTAGGGCGGGAAGCCCTACCCATAGGAACCCTAACCCTAGTTCCTAGTGTCCTTCCCATAGGAACCCTCACACTAGGTCCAAGTGCCCTACCCATAGGAACCCTAACACTAGTTCCAAGTGCCCTACTCACAGGAACCCTAACCCTAACTCCAAGTGACCTACTCATAGGAGCCCTAACCCTAGCTCCAAGTGCCCTTCCAATAGAAACTCTAACACTAGCTCCAAGTGCCCTACCCATAGGAACCCTAACACTAGGTCCAAGAGCCCTACCAATAGGAACCCTAACTCTAGCTCCAATTGCCATACTCATAGGAACCCTAACCCTAACTCCAAGTTCCCTACCCATAGGAATCTAAACCCTAGCTCCAAGTGCCCTACCCATAGGAACCCTAACCCTATTGCTGGAAGCCTTACAGATAGGAACCCTAACCTTAGGGCTGGAAGCCCTAAACATAGGAACCCTAACCCTAGCTCCAAGTGCCCTACCCATAGGAACCGTAACCCTAGCTCCAAGTGCTCTACTCAGAGGAACCCTAACCCTAGCTCCAAGTTCCCTACCAATAGGAACCCTTACCCTAAAGCGGGAAGCCCTACCCATATGAACACTAACCCTAGCTCCAGGTTCCCTACCAATAGGAACACTCTTCTAGGGCGGTAAGCCCTACCCATAGGAACACTAACCCTAGGGCGGGAAGCCCTACCCATAGGAACCCTAACCCTAGGTCCAAGTGCTTTACCAGTAAGAAACCTAACCCTAGCTCGAAGTGCCAAACCCATACGAACCCTAACCCTAGTTCCCAGTGTCCTTCCCATAGGAACCCTAACCCTAGCTCCAAGTGCTGTACCCATAGGAACCCTAACCTTAGCTGCAAGGGCCCTACCCATAAGAACCCTAACCCTAGGGCGGGACGATCTACCCATAGGACCCCTAACCCTAGGGAGGTAAGCCCTACCCATAGGAACCCTAACCCTAGATCCAAATGCCCTACTTATAGGAATCCTAACCCTAGCTCCAAATGCCCTATCCATAGGAACCCTCACACTAGGTCCAAGTGCCCTACCCATAGGAACCCTAACACTAGTTCCAAGTGCCCTACTCACAGGAACCCTAACCCTAACTCCAAGTGACCTACTCATAGGAGCCCTAACCCTAGCTCCAAGTGCCCTTCCAATAGAAACTCTAACACTAGCTCCAAGTGCCCTACCCATAAGAACCCTAACACTAGCTCCAAGTGCCCTACCCATAGGAACCCTAACCCTAGGGAGGGAAGCCGTGCCCAAGGGATCCCTAACTCTAGTTCCAAATGCCCTAACCATAGGAACCCGAAACCTTGCTCGAAGAGCCCTACCTATAGGAACCCTAACCGTAGGTCTGGAAGCCCTACCCATAGGAACCCTAACCCTAGCTACAGGTGCCCAACCCAAAGGAACCCTAATCCATCCTACATGTGCCCTACCCATAGGAACCCTAACCGTAGCTCCAAGTGCCCTACCCATAGGAACCCTAACCCTAGATCCAAATGCCCTACCTATAGGAATCCTAACCCTAGCTCCAAATGCCCTATCCATAGGAACCCTAACACTAGGTCCAAGAGCCCTACCAATAGGAACCCTAACTCTAGCTCCAATTGCCATACCCATAGGAACCCTAACCCTAACTCCAAGTTCCCTACCCATAGGAATCCAAACCCTAGCTCCAAGTGCCCTACCCATAGGAACCCTAACCCTATTGCTGGAAGCCTTACAGATAGGAACCCTAACCTTAGGGCTGGAAGCCCTAAACATAGGAACCCTAACCCTAGCTCCAAGTGCCCTACCCATAGGAACCGTAACCCTAGCTCCAAGTGCTCTACTCAGAGGAACCCTAACCCTAGCTCCAAGTTCCCTACCAATAGGAACCCTTACCCTAAAGCGGGAAGCCCTACCCATCTGAACACTAACCCTAGCTCCAGGTTCCCTACCAATAGGAACACTAACCCTAGGGCGGGAAGCCCTACCCATAGGAACCCTAACCCTAGGTCCAAGTGCTTTACCAGTAAGAAACCTAACCCTAGCTCGAAGTGCCAAACCCATAGGAACCCTAACCCTAGGGTGGGAAGCCCTACCCACAGGAACCATAACCCTAGCTGCAAGTGCCCTACCCGTAGGAACCGTAACCCAAGCTCCAATAGTCCTACCCATAGGAACCCTTACCCTAAAGCTGGAAGCCCTACCCGTATGAACCCTAACCCTAGCTACAGGTGCCCAACCCAAAGGAACCCTAATCCATCCTACATGTGCCCTACCCATAGGAACCCTAACCATATCTCCAGGTGCCCTACCCATAGGAACCCTAACCCTAGCTCCAAGTGACCTACCCATAGGAACCCTAACCCTAGATCCAAGTGCACTACCCATAGGAATACTAACACTAGCTCCAAGTGCCCCACCCATAGGAAACCTAACCTTTGGGCCAGAAGACCTACCCATAGGCACCCTAACCCTAGGGCGGGCAGCCCTACACATAGAAATCATAACCCTAGCTCCAAGTGCCCTTCCCATAGGAACCCAAACCCTAGGGTGGGAAGACCTACCCATAGGAACCCTAACACATTTCCAAGTGCTCCACCCATAGGAACCCTAAAACTAGCTCCAAGTGCCCTACCCATTGGAACCCTAACCCGAGCTCCAAGTGCTCTACCCACAGGAAACCTAACCCTAGGGCAGGAAGCCCTACCATTTTGAACCCTAACCCTAGGGCCGAAATCCCTTCCCATAGGAACCCTAACCCTAGCTCCAAGTGTTCTACACAGAGGAACCCTAACCCTAGCTCAAAGTGCCCTACTAATAGGATCCCTTACCCTAAAGGGGGAAGCGCTACCATATGAACCCTAACCCTAGCTCCAGGTGCCCTACCCATAGTAACCCTGTCCTAGGATGGTAAGCCCTACCCATAGGAACCCTCACCCTAGGCTGGGAAGTCCTACCCATAGGAACCATAACCCTAGCTCCAAGTGCCCTACCCATAGGAACCGTAAACCTAGCTCCAATATCCCTACCCATAGGAACCCTAACCCTAGCTCCTGGTGCCCTACAAAGAGGAACCCTGACCCTAGCTCCAGATCTCCTACCCATAGGAAACCTTACCCTAAAGTGGGAAGCCCTACCCATATGAACCCTAAACCTAGCTCCAGGTTCCCTACCCATACAAGCCCTAACCCTAAATCCAAATGCACTACGCATAGGAACCCTAATGCTAGCTCCAAGAGCCCTACACATAAAACCCTAACCCTAGGGCGGGAAGCCCTCCCCATAGGAACCCTAACCCTGGGGCGGGAAGCCCTACCCATAGGAACCCTAGGTCTAGTTGCAAGTGCCCTACCCATAGGAACCTTCACCCTAGCTCCAAGTATCCTACCCATTGGAACCCTAACCCTAGGGCGGGAAGCCCCACTCATAGGACCCCTAAACCTATCTCCAAGTGCCCTACCCATACAACCTTATCTCTAGCTCCAGGTGCCCTACCCATAGAAACCCTAAGCCTAGGGCGGGAAGCCCTACCCATAGGTACCCTAACCATAGGTCCAACTGCTTTACCCATAGAACCCTAACCCTAGCTCCAAGTGCCCTACCGATAGGAACCCTAACCCTATTGTGGGAAGCCCTACCCATAGGAACCATAACCCTCGCTCCAAGTGCCCTACCGATAGGAACCCTAACCCTAGCTCCAATTGCCCTACCCATAGGAACCCTAACCCTAGCTCCAAGTGCCCTACACAGAGGAACCCTTACCTTAGCTCTAAGTCCCCTACCCATAGGAACCCTTACCCTAAAGTGGGAAGCCCTACCCATATGATCCCTAACCCTAGCTCCAGGTGCCCTACCCGTAGGAACCATAAGCCTTGCTACAAGTGCCCTACCCATAGGAACCCTAACCCTAGGGTGGGAAGCCCGATCGATAGGAACCCTACCCTACGATGAGAAGCCCTAACCTTAGGAACCCTAACCCTAGCTCCAAGTGCCATACCCATAGTAACCCTAACCCTAGCTCCAAGTGCCCTACCCATAGGAACGCTAACCGTGGCTCGAAGTGCCCTACCCATAGCAATCCTAACCCTAGGGAGGGAAGCCCTACCCATAGCAACCCTAACCACAAGGTGGGAAGCCCCACCCTTAGGAACCCTAACCCTACCTCCTTGTGCCCTACCCATAGGAACGCTAACCGTAGCTCCAAATGCCCTACCCATAGGAAACCTAACCCTAGGGCGGGAAGCCCTACCCATATGAACCCTAACCCTTGCTCCAAGTGCCCTAATCGTTGTAACCCTAACCCTAGCTCAAAGTGGCCTACCCATAGGAACCCTAACCCTAGCTCCAAGTGCCCTACACATAGGAACCCTAACCCTAACTCCAAGGGCACTATGCATAGGAACCCTATCCCTAGCTCCAAGTGCACTAACCACAGGAACCCTAACCCTTGCTCCAAGTGCCCTAGTGATTGGAATTCTAACCCTAAAGCGGGAATCCCTTCCCATATGAACCCTAACCCTAGCTCCAGGTGCCCTACTCATAGGAACCCTAATCTTTGCTCCAAGTGCCCTAACCATAGGAACCCTAACCCTAGCTCCAAGTGCCCTACCCGTAGGAACCCTAACCCTTGGGTCGGAAGCCCTTCCCATAGGAACCCTAACCCTAGGACAGGAAGCCCTACCCATAGGAACCATAACCCTAGCTCCATGTGCCCTACCGATAGGAACCCTAACCGTAGCTCCGAGTGCCCTACCCATAGGAATACTAACTAAGGTGGGGAATCTCACCCATAGTAACCCTAACCCTAGCTCCAAGTTCCCTTCCCATAGGAACCATAACCCTAGCTCCATGTGCCCTACCGATAGGAACCCTAACCCTAGCTCCGAGTGCCCTACCCATAGGAACCCTAACCCTAGATCCAAGTGCCCTCCCCATAGGAACCCTGACCCTAGGGCAGGAAGCCCTACCCTTAGGAACCCTAACCCAAATCCAAGTGCCCTACCCATAGGAACCCTAACTTTAGGGCGGGAGACCCTACCCATAGGAACCCTGACCCTAGCTCCAAGTGCCCTACCAATAGCAACCCTAACCCTAGTGCGGGAAGCCTTACCCTTAGGAACCCTAACCCTAGCTCCAAGTGCCCTCCCATAGGAACCCTAACTCTATCTCCAAGTGCCCTATGCATAGGAACCCTAACCCTAGTCCGGAAGCCCTACACATGGGAACCCTAACCCTAGCTCCAAGTGCCCTACCCATAGGAACCCTAACCCTTTCCCCAAGTGCCTTACCCGTAGGAACCCTAACCCTAGAGCGGGAAGCCCTACCCTTAGGAATCCAAACCCTAGGTCCAAGTGCCCTACCCATAGGAACCCTAACCCTAGCTCAAAGTGCCCTCCCCATAGGAACCCTAACCGTAGGGTGGGAAGCCCTACCCATAGTAACTTTAACCCTAGTTCCAAGTGACCTGTCCATAGGAGCACATTCCCTAGGGCTGGAATCTCTACCCATAGTAATGCTAACCCCAGGGCGGGAAGTCTTACCCATAGGAACCCTAACCCCACTTCCAAGTGCCCTACCCATAGAAACTCTATCCCTGGTGAGGGAAGTCCTACCCTAGGAACCCTAACCCCTGGGCAGGAAGCCCTACCTATAGCAACTCAAACCATAGCTCCAAATGTACTACCCATAGGAACCCTAACCCTAGGGGCACTTGGAGCTAGGGTTATTGTTCCTATGTGTAGGGCTTTCCCTCCTAGGGTTAGGGTTGCTATGGATAGGGTAATTGTATCAACGGTAATGGTTCCTATGGGTAGGACTTCCCGCCCTAGTGTTAGCATTCTTATGAATATGGCACTTAGAGCTTGGGTTAGGATTCCTATGAGTAGGGTACTTGGAGGTAGGGTTAGGGTTCCTATGGGTAGGACTTTCCTTCCTAGGATTAGGGTTCCTATGGATAGTGCATTTGGATCTAGGATAACAGTTCCTATTGGTAGGGCTTTCCACCCTAGTGTTAGGGTTCCTATAGGTAGGATTATTGAAGCTTGGGTTAGAGTTCGTGTGGGTAGGACTTCCCCTCCTAGGGTTAACGATCCTATGAGTAGGGCACTTGGAGTTAGTGTTAGGGTTCAGTTTCCTATGGGTAGTGCTTCCCTCCCTAGGGTTAGGGTTTCTATGGTTAGTGCACTTGGAGCTAGGGTTAGGGTTCCTATGCATAGGGTACTTGCAGATAGGGTTAGGGATCCTATGGGTAGGTCACTTGGAGCTAGGTTTAGAATTCCTATGGGTAGGTCTTCTCGTCCTAGGGTTAGGGTCCCTATGTGTATCATATATGCTGCTAGGGTTAGAGTTCGTATGGATAGGGTAACTGGAGCTAGGGTTCGGATTCCTGTGAGTAGGGCACTTGGGTGTAGGGTTAGGTTTCATATGCGTAGAGCACTTGGAGCTAGGGTTAGGGTTCCTATGGTTAGGGCTTCTCGCCATAGGCTTAGGGTTCCTATGTGTAGGGTTTCCTGCCCGAGGTTACAATTCCGAAGCGTAGGGCACTTGGAGCTACGGTTAGGGTTCCTATGGGTTGAGCACTGTGCTGCTGTTTGTCTGTAAGGTCAGAAAAGCAAGGAATGGATCTTCCTGCTGTAGGATTTTCTTGGCTGGGTTTACATCTCTCTCAGTTTCTCCATTTTCTTTTGAGTAATGTGGGCTACTAGTAATATGGTCAAAATAATTTATTTTGGAATGACTCAAATTATGCCGCAGTGAGTTGTGGCCTGTTGTATATTACTAGTTGTTCTGGAATATCAGTTCAATTTGTTGATAACACTGCATCCCATTATGTGTTTTAAGTACATTATTTATATATACCTGTAAACAAAAATCCACAATGACCGGTAATGATGTCCTCTGAATTCACATAAATATGCTGCTAGTCTCTTCTAAAGTCTGTCTGGTAGACGAGGTGTTATTAAAGGTTCTTTGTTGTGTTGGTTTGTTCTATAATGTTCACATGCAGATACTTTTATTTTGTATGTCCTTGCTGATGCTTTGCCACCATGCTAACTGGTCGGCCCCTTCACTGCATGTAATTAATCTTTGATGTCCCTTCATGGTTGAAGTTTAGGATTTCTCCTCTGATTTCGTTTTGAATTATGATCCAATTGCCTTTAGCTAGGAGTCCACTTGACTCACTCAATTGTTCACACATCACAAAGAGTATTGTCACTTCCTTAATGTCTTTTAGATACTTGGGCCAGTTGCCCCTAATGTATCTTAGAACTTCCTGAATTTGTGTGTCTGTCGTGGTTGCTTTTTGTAGCTGGAGTAGTCTCTTTTCCGACACTGGTCTGTATTTGTCCACATCATCCATATATGCTTTTATGTTGTTGTCAAGCTCCAGAATATTGTCAAGCAATGTTGGGCTCCATGACAGAGCATCTGCTACTATCAGATTTTCCACAGAAATATATTTAGCAATTAGGTTAAATCACATTAATCTTATCAATAGCGAGTATCACAGAGGTGATTGATCCAGGTCTTTTCCACTGATGAGGGTACAAGTGGTGCAAGGTCTGAGTTTAAATGAATCTAATCAATAAAAATATCTGTAAAAGTTCTCATGGGCCCATATGCTTGCCAGGCACTCCTTTTCAATCAATGCACATTGTTTTTCTGTTTCTGTGAGAGCAAAATGCAACTGGCTTCCTCTCAAAGCAACAATACACCACCCAGGCCATGGCTGCTTGCATCCAGACTGACCATTATGGGTTTGTTCAGATCATAGTACTTGAGAACTGGAGTGGTGGGATCATTTCTTTTGCCTTTTTGAAGGCAATTGCTTGGTTTGGCCCCCATAGCCAAGAAGAGTTGAACTTTAACATTTCTTCATTCAGTGGTTTTGTCACTGCAGAAAAGCCTTGTAGATATCAGCCACGGTACTTTACCATCCTCAGAACATGTCTCATTTTTCATACGTTAGTTGATGCATACAATTATCTAATTGCTTTTACTGTCTTGGAGCTAGGACTGATTCCATCTTTGTTTGTCATCTGTCCAAAAATTCGATTTGTAGTAGGCAGAAAACACATCCTTGTTTAGCTTCAGTCCAGACTTGTGCATGTAGGGTGGAATTTGTCCCTCTTAGCTTGGGAGTTCTTACCTTGCCTCAGGGGTTTTGTGATAATGACTTTTAACACTCAAATGTGTCCTAAGCTAATTTCAGGTTTTTCTAGTTGCTCCTGCCTTTTGTTCTGTTTGACTAGTTTGGACTGCTTGCTTTCTGTATAACTGTGGCTACATTTAAGTTTGCCTTTGGTTGTAGTTGCTTTGAAAGACTTGTATCTGTTAACCCAATAACCAGCCTGTCTCTGATATTTGTATGTTTTGCATTCCCAAAATCACAGCTTTCCACCAATGTATGCAGAGCTCTTATAAAACACTCCAACACTTACCCTGGCTCTTGAATTCTCTAGTGAAAACAATACTTGTTTATAAACCACATTTTCTCTTAGGCATACACTGCCAGAAACCTTTTACAGTCATATTTGTGATTGTCTTCAGTAAAGTCAAATGATTTAAAAATATGCTCTTCCTCCTTCCCCATAGCACAAGAAGATACCTGTATATCTCTAGTTTAATTGTGGAGCTGTCTGTAGTGTGAAACCTTGCAAAGTAGTGCTTCCAGTCTGTCCACTGTGAAGGTTTGTCAAAGCTGAAGTTCTCTGAGGCATTGAATAGTAGCATGTTGATGAGATCCTGCAAACTTTGTTGCTGTTGTCCTTCTGTTTCTGTTCTCCTCTGGCACTAGTTTTCTTTTGACATCATGCCATGTTCCTATACCAAATATGGACTGACTACAGAGCTTCCTTCTTAGTGAGGTATACATGAGATCATTTCTTTTCAGCTCCTACCTACTTTATCAACTTCTATCCTCTACTCTTTATTAGGATATAGAAAATCCCCATTAATAGATCCTCCCCAAAGGGATGTCTCTGTCTGAACTATGTGCTTCTCCATAGACGTGGGCTTTCCACCAGCCTCTACAACCCTTTTAATTTTACATGCCAGCAGTCTGGTTTCATTTTGGTTTAAGTGGACCCCATCCTTCCTGTATAGTCTTCTTCTTTCCCAGAAGGTTCCCCAGTTCCAAATAAATCTAAATCCCTCATCCAAATGGAGTTAGCACCTATGCTATTGTCACATCCATGCATATAGACCTTGGAGTTCTGCCTGTCTTGGCCCTGTGCGTGGAATGGGGAGCATTTAAGAGAATGCTATCAGGGAGGTCCTGGACTTTAACTCCCATCAAGCAGCCTAAATTTGGCCTTCAGGAACTCTCTCCTACCTTTCCCTATGTCACTGGTACCTACATGTACCATGACTACCAGCTCCTACCCAGCACTGCACATAAATCTGTCAAGATATTCACACCACAACCTTTGCATCTGGCAAGCAACTTACCATGTGGTTTTCCCATTCATCACGAACCCAGATGTCTAAATTTCTAATAATTGAATCCCCCTTTACTATTATCTGGTTCTTCCTAATAACTTGAGTTCACTTCCTTGGAGGGTATCCTCCATGCGAGAGGATACCAGGACATCATCTGGAAGAAGGGTACCAACTAGGGGATCATTTCCCTCCACTCCAGTATGATGACCTTCTTCCTCGAGACTTTCATCCTCCTCAACAGCACAGAGGCTGTCAAAATAGGGGTTGGGATCACTCTGCTATGTCCCAGAAGGTCTCATTTACGTGCCTCTCTGACTCCCTTATCTCCTCCTGTTCAGCCACTCTGGCCTCAAGAGACCATGCTCTGTCTCTGAGGGCCATGGGCTGCTTGCACCAAATACACATATTAAAGCAAAAACACAATATATTGTCAGAATTAAAAAAAAATGTTGGCTTTCTTTAATACAATGTTAA
The DNA here is from genome assembly GCF_016161935.1 of Mauremys reevesii. Lineage (NCBI taxonomy): Eukaryota > Metazoa > Chordata > Testudines > Geoemydidae > Mauremys > Mauremys reevesii. The sequence continues at coordinate 73,249,905 of NC_052625.1, forward strand.
CATAACAAACAGCACTTAAAAGAAAACACAAAGTAAGTCACTCATTTATAACATTTGCTGATATCGTCTGTACAATAAAAATAATTTAAGCACACTGAAAATGTTTGCCCACCGTTTGAACTGCCTAACAATAAGAGATTAATTTTACTATTGAGAGGCTAGTCCAGGGGGCGGTTGTGCCTGGGAGAATGAACAAGTTGTACAATTACTTGGGATACCAAGTAAAAGACCTAAGGCATCATGAAGGTCCAGAATTATCATCACATCCATATATGAATTGTTTCTTGGAGACTTATGTTTAATATCCATCTGAGAAAGGTTTTGTGCTTTGGATATATATATTCCTTCTTTGTGAGTCCCATAAAAATACATTTGCTATTGAACACCCTCCTGTCTCTCAGGTAATGGAACACACAGCGTCTAATATTTGAAGCACTAAAAGCCTTTGAGCTTCTAGTATGGCTGCCATGCTACAAGGTATCTAAATGTGTTGCATGTACCATGACACCTAGTGCAACTCACACAGAGGAAAGGGGAAAATACAGTAAAAGAAAAAAATGAATAAATTAACTTTGAATGTAGATATTACACTCATGCTTTGCGAGAGTCACATTTTTTTTCAGAGAACCAGAGCATAAAAGAGTCTGAGTATGGGTTTTATTTTGTGTGAAATTACTAATTTTCAAGACCTGATATAACATAATCCTAAATATTGTTTTATAAAAGTATTTATAACTTATAGGAAAAGAGAGATCCCTTTAACATCTAGCCATCGAGGTACAGAGAAAATACCGCATAATTGCATATAGTTCTTTGTCAGCCAGAATTTGTATGGTGATAGTTTGGTAAGTTGGACCTAGTTTTAATTTAAAGTAAAGACATTTGTTTGTCCCCATAAAATAGGTTTTCCAGCCATTTTATTCTTTTCTATTGCTGAATCCTAATAATCCAGTCTTGGTCAGGGATAGAATCAAGTTTATTAGAAGTCAGAGTTAATACACAGGTACTGTGCTGACAATTGATAATAGTGCCATCATCTAAAATAACCACTATCCCACTTTACTGAATTTCTTCTTTCCCTTTATTTTTACTTGGTAATAAAGGTAAATGGAGACCTATTCAGAGATCTGGTACTGGATATGAAAATTGAGTACAGACATCCCTCTATCAATTCAAACAAGTTTTTGATACACAGTAATTGAGTGTTAACTTGAATGTATCTTAGCAATATTGTTTTGTTCGAAAAATCTCCTGCATGTCTTTGGTTTGTTGTAATTAAAATACACATTCGCTCCTCCATCTACAAATAACTACAAAAAATAATTACCCTAACCCCCATCAATTGATCTTGTTGGCTTAAGGCCATTATCTCCTACCCTACAAAAGTTATTGTAGGTCTGACAAACACTCCTCTAATTTCTATTGCTTCATAAATGTTGTTGTGGGTTGGATTTACAATATGCTCAGTGTAAGGGGAGATGTATAGTTGTACCCGGGAGCAGCGTAGGGAAGAAGTCTTACTTCACAGAGGCACAATACCTTCCCTTATTCCCCTTGCTCCAGGGGTAAACACCTGCTACTGGCCCTTTGCAGAAGCTAACTTCTCTCCCCTCATGCCAGTTCAGCTATGCTTGCCAGTAAAGTAGGGGTGGATACAAGTCTTTGCACATTCCCATTCTACTTGCATGTAGGGAAGCAGTAGGTATGCAGACCCTGCTTACCTATTCCCAGACCCAACTTCTGGGGTGTCTGCATGGGAACATGTGTATGTAGGGCTTCTACTATTCAGTTATGCCCCTGCATAGTCTCACAGCTTGGGCCATGATCTGGCACTGTATTTTAAGAAAATACCTAAAAAGGCAATACACAGTAAGAAAGATAGACCCTAAGAACACACACACAAAATAATATAATTAGCCATTGTGACAGACCCAGGCCAGTGGGGTACAGGAGTCTGGTAGAGGGCAAGTATACTGGTCACTGGATGAGTAGTTTTCTGTTTCCTGAGTGACCAGAGCAGGGGCTGCACTAGAGTAATCAGGAACCTGCTAGAACCAATTAAGGCAGACAGGCTGATTAGAACACCTGCAGCCAATCAAGGCAGGCTAATCAGGGCACCTGGGTTTAAAAAGGAGCTCACTCCAGTCAGGAAGGGGGGGGGAAGCCAGAGGAGAGAGAGTGCATGTGAGGAGCTGGGAGCAAGAGACATAAGGAGCTGAGAGTGAGAGGGTGTGCTGCTGGAGGACTATGGAGTACAAGCATTATCAGACACCAGGAGGAAGGTCCTGTGGTGAGGATAAAGAAGGTGTTTGGAGGAGGCCATGGGGAAGTAGCTCAGGGGGTTGTAGCTGTCATGCAGCTGTTACAGGAGGCACTATAGACAGCTGCAATCCACAGGGCCCTGGGCTGGAACCCGGAGTAGAGGGCAGGCCTGGCTTCTCCCCCCCAAACCTCCCAACTCCTGATCAGACATAGGAGAAGTTGACCCAGACTGTGGGGAAGATCACTGAGGTGAGCAAATCTGCCAAATAAGCACAGGACCTACCAAAGTAGAGGAGGAACTTTGTCACACCATATAGAAGAAAAACCTGTGCAGTAGGTTAGTGGCTTATTCAGATGAATATCCTAAGAAGTCTACTTCAGACAAGGTTATCTTTTTTTTTCCAATTGTATGATTAATTTGCAAGTGATCAAATGACTGAGCTGAAATAGTTCCAAGGTTGTTCAAAGAAATGGTCCCATGGGTTCCAAAAAGTAGGAAAGTTGAGAAGATAATCCTTTTTTTTTAGAACATCTTCTGAAATGTATGTTTCTTAATGATGAAATCCAGAAGTTAATTGAAAATGTAGACCCATCTGTCCAGTAGTGCATAACTAACTTAAGAGATATTATTACCAGAATGTCAATTATCCTTTAGATATAGAAGGCAGTGTGTTCATTTAAAACATTTAGAGTTGAGTGAAAAGACTAATTTTAACAGTATTCCTATAACTTTCTTTTTTTATTATAGAAATTACTTTCTGCTAATGTGGAAAGCAACTGACATTCATCAATCATGTCTTTGAACATTCTGAGAGATATATTAAAAAACCAGTATTATTGACTTCAATGGGAGCACGATTGTGCCCCAATTCTACAGAAGAGATATCTGCTTTATGGAAATTGTAAAGAGTGCAACTTACCTAAATATGACATTAAAAGGGAAGTTTGGAAATTTGATGCAGAATAAGATTTTCATATTTTCTTCCAACTGGTGTAATTTATCTTACTCTGTAAATAATTTACATTTCTCTGTAGACTACTTTAGTGCAAACTAGGGACCTTTAAATTTATGCCTACAGCATCTCCATGGGGGAGTTACAGTACAGGGCTTCAATGCTCACTTTGATGTACACCGAAATATGTGTGGAAGCAGAAGACTACAGAGAAATATCTGTAGCCTTTCTTTGTATATGGTTATAACCCTGAATTTTGTGAGGGAGGGTTTTATTGCTTTACATGTTTCATTTATTTTAAACTAGAAGTGACTAGTTAGAATGTTCCTAACCTTATTTGACTCAGGCAATGGACATAATCTTCAACCGATTATCATATGTCCTTCAGAAAAAAGAAACTGCTATCAGAAAAAAAAACTTTCCTGGACTCTGACTGGATAGGGAGTGAAGATGGACACTGCAGGAGTGTCAGCATATCTATTATTGAGACTGGCTGGCCCTGGAGGATTCACCTTACCCTTGCCCAGAAAAGAGCAGAGGAGAAGTCCTCCAGGTAGCCTAGAGTGGCTGCAGGGGAGCAACCAATCAGAGATGCTCCTGTAGAGGCCAATCAGGAACCAGAAGGGCTCTATAAAAAGGAAGCAGCGGTGGCAAAACAGTTAGTTGTTCCCTGGAGCTTGAAGAGGAAGCACTGGGTGCCTGGCTGGCTGGAAGAGCAGCAGGACTGTGGAGAGGTCAGTGAGGGCAGGCTGAGCTGAGAACCTAGCTGGACCAGGTAAGGGTACTGTGATGGGCCCTGCTGGTCTGGTTGAAAATTGAGACCAGGAAGTGCTGCTGAAAGAAAACCAACCGGGGGTACTGAGATGGTCCCCTGTTGGTCTCTTAAAGAAGGCAGTGTCTCCAAGAAGGAAGCTTTAGTGCTCTAGCCCCAGATCATGAGAAAGAATTAGGGTATGTCTACATTACCAGAGTAGTTCGATTTTACTTAAATCAAATTTGTGGAACCGACCTTACAAAGTCGAACATGTGTATCCACACTAAGGACAGTAATTCGACTTTGTGAGTCCACACTGACGGGGCAAGCATCGACATTGGAAGCGATGCACTGTGGGCAGCTATCCCACAGTTCCCGCAGTTCCCGCTGCCCATTGGAATTCTGGGTGGACCCCCCAATGCCTGCTGGGGGAAAAAATGTGTTGAGGGTGGTTTTGGGTAACTGTCATCATTCAACCATCACTCCCGCCATCCCTCCCTGAAAGCGCCTGCGGGAAATCAGTTCGCGCACTTTTCTGGTAAGTGACAGCGCGGACGCCACAGCACTGTGAGCATGGAGCCCGCTGCGATCATCGCTGCAGTTATGGCCGTTGTCAACTCCTCACACCTTATCGTCCACCTTTTTCACAGTCAGATGCTGAGAAATCGTGAGGACATGAAGTCAGAGAGTGGCACAGACCTCTCACAAAGCACGGGACCCCGCGCCGTGGAGATCATGGTGGCAAAGGGTCATGTTCATGCTGTGGAACAGCGATTCTGGGCCCGGGAAACAAGCACGGACTGGGGGGGACCACGTAGTGCTGCAGGTCTGGGATGAATCACAGTGGCTTCGAAACTTTAGGATGCGTAAGGGAACTTTCCTTGAACTGTGTGAGTTGCTGTCCCCTGTCCTGAAGCGCAAGGACACCCGGATGCGAGCAGCCCTGACTGTGCAGAAGCGAATGGCCATAGCGCTCTGGAAACTTGCCACGCCAGACAGCTACCAGTCAGTAATGAACCACTTTGGCATGAGCAAATCTACCGTGGGGGTTGCTGTGATGCAAGTAGCCAACACAATCGTTGAGCTACTGCTCTCAAAGGTAGTGACCCTGGGAAACGTTCAGGTCATCATAGATGGCGGATTCCCAAACTGCGGTGGGGCTATAGATGGAACTCACATCCCTATCCTGGGACCGGACCACCAGGCCAGCCAGTATATTAACCAAAAGGGCTACTTTTCAATGGTGCTGCAAGCACTGGTGGACCATAGGGGACGTTTTACCAACATCAACATCGGATGGTCGGGCAAGGTTCATGATGCGCGTGCTTTGAGGAACTCTGGTCTGTTTAGACGTCTGCAGGAAGGTATTTTCTTCCCAGACCACAAAATAACTGTTGGGGATGTGGAGATGCCTATAGTGATCCTTGGGGACCCAGCCTACCCGCTAATGCCCTGGCTCATGAAGCCCTATACAGGCGCCATGGACAATGACAAAGAACTCTTCAACTACCGGCTGAGCAAGTGCCGAATGGTGATGGAGTGTGCTTTTGGACGTCTCAAGGGGAGATGGAGAAGCTTACTGACTCGCTCAGATCTCAGCAAAACCAATATCCCCATTGTTATTGCAGCTTGCTGTGTGCTCCACAATCTCTGTGAGAGCAAGGGGGAGACCTTTATGGCGGGATGGGAGGTTGAGGCAAATAGCCTGGCTGCTGATTATGCCCAGCCAGACAGCCGTGCGATTAGAAGAGCCCAGTGGGAAGCGCTGTGCATCTGGGAGGCTTCGAAAGCTAGGTTCCTCAGTGAGCAGGGTAACCTGTGACTAATAAGTTTGTTTACAGAGAAGCTGAACCTGCCCCCGTTTCTTTACCCAGTTAATGTTGACTATCCTCTGCAGTTACATACCCCGTTCACCCCGTTCCCCCCCTTCCAACACACGTTTAAAAATAAAATACATGGAACTTTGTTAATTAACAACGTTTTCTTTGTTAAAACTGGGACGCAGACTGTGGTGGGTAGGGTGTGTAGTGATGTAAAGACCGCTTCTAAACTCGAGGAATGACAGGCTCCTGCTCCTAGAGCGGTGCGCAGTGGCGGACTGGTTGTTTCAATGGAGCCTGCCACCCCTCCTTTTCAGGACTCTGTGTGTTGGGGCTATGTGACTTTGTGGCGGGGGAGGATGGTTACAGATCCTCTGCTGCATGGCTCCATAATCCAGGATAAGGACAGCTGGAAAAGATCTCTAACCACCCTCCGCCGCCACAAAGTCACATAGCCCCCCACACACAGAACATGAAAACCACCTCCCACGCTGACCAGGGTGCCTAGTGACTGCACTGTGTGTGTGACCTGCTGCTGAACCTGCCCCCGTGTTTGTACCCTGGTAAAGGTGACTGACCTGTCCAATTACCAACCCCCTTCCCCCCCTTCAAACACAGTCTCCTGTAAAAGAACATGATGGAAACAGTAATTAACAGAAAACTATTTTTTATTATCACCTAGACAGTTGGGGGATGAAACTGGGATGGGGGCTTCGGTGAGGCAGGAAGGAAAGGACTTATCAAAATTTTGGGAATGAGAGCCTTCTTGTACTTGAGCACTCTGCAGGGGTGGAGTGACAGTTTTCACGGCCCCTGCCACCCCTCCTTCTTGTTACTTTGGGTGAGGGGGGTATGGGACTTTGTGGCGGAGGAGGGCGGTTAGAGATAGACTGCAGTGGGGCTCTCTCCTCGTGCCTCCGGTCCTGAAGAACATCCACAAGGCGCCGGAGCGTGTCCGTTTGCTCCCTCATTAGTCCAAGCAGCATTTGAGTCGCCTGCTGGTCTTCCTGCCGCCACCTGCCCTCCCATTCGCTGTGTGAGCGCTGGTACTGCGACATGTTCTCCCTCCACTGGGTCTGCTGGGCTGCCTCGGCTTGGGAGCAGCCCATAAGTTCTGAGAACATCTCGTCCTGTGTCCGCCTCTGTGAGGGGATGCAGACAGTCACAGCTGTGTGATGGGGAAAAGGGAGTGAATTCCTTACAAAGATATATTTTTGCGAACAATGAACATAGTCTAGTCTGTCTCTGTGAACAAGACCATGCACAGCACCTATCTCATGCACACTCAGGACAAGTTAGAATTTTCGGCCTTCGCATTCAGTGCCTGGGGTCTTGCAGTGGAGATCAGAGAAGTGGGGCAGGACAGCAGAATTCGTGTAGCAGGCAGACATGGTAAGCCGTAGACTTTTGGCTGCTTAAAACTTAATTTATAGCAGTGCCCTCCTTTCACGGTCAAAGCAATGCTCCTAGGGTTGGACAGTTCCTGCTGCTGGCAATCCAGAAAGCATGAACTCTGCCCCTGTCCCACCCCCTCGCGGCTGTCCCCGGGAAAGATCCCTGTATGCTGCCCCTGTCCCACCTCCAACACGTGGCTGTAAAACAGCAGTTATTGTTATGTAAAGGAACAGGCAAGCAGTCCCAATACTAACATTCCCCTAATTCAAAGCAGGCCACCATGACCGAGATCACCCTGCTGAGGATCAGTGAGACAGATAAAGACCTCATGCTGTGTGAAAGCCAGCAAAAACCAAGGCCCTATGCCGCTTGTCGAGGCAATGATACCAGAGTACGTGAGGATAGCCTGGCGCGGAAAAGTGTGCTACCACGGAGGACACTTGATTACCTCCAGGAGACCTTCGTGGAGATCTCCGAAGAGGATTTCTGTTCTATCCCCATTCATATTGACCTTCTTTTCAGATAGTTAATATTCCTGTTCTGTTAAAAATAAATGTTTTTATGTTTAAAGCACTTACCGACTGATCCTTCCCCTGATTCAGGGTCCGGGATAACGGCTGGGGAGGGTTGGTAGGGGATCTCCGTGAGGGTGATGAAGAGATCCTGGCTATCGGGGAAATCAGTGTTGTAAGCGCTGTCGACTGCCTCGTCCTCCTCATCTGCTTCCTCATCTTCCCCGTCCGCGAACATCTCCGAGGAACCGGCCGTCGACACTATCCCATCCTCAGGGTCCACGGTCAGTGGTGGGGTAGTGGTGGCGGCCGCACCTAGAATGGCATGCAGTGCCTCGTAGAAGCGGCATGTCTGGGGCTGGGATGCGGAGCATCCATTTGCCGCTTTGATTTTTTGGTAGCCTTGTCTCAGGTCCTTGATTTTCACGCAGCACTGCGTTGTATCCCGGCTGTATCCTCTCTCTGTCATGGCTTTGGAGATCTTCTCGTAGATCTTTGCATTCCGTTTTTTGGAGCGCAGCTCCGAAAGCACAGACTCATCACCCCACACACCGATCAGATCCAAGACTTCCCGGTCAGTCCATACTGGGGCCCTCTTTCTATTCTGAGATTGCATGGACACCTCTGCTGGAGAGCTCTGCATCGTTGATGGTGCTGCTGAGCTCGCCACGATGTCCAAACAGGAAATGAGATTCAAACTGGCCAAACAGGAAAAGGAATTCAAATTTTCCCGGAACTTTTCCTGTGTGGCTGGTCAGAGCATCCGAGCTCGGACTGCTGTCCAGAGCATCAACAGAGTGGTGCACTGTGGGATAGCTCCCAGAGCTATTAACGTCGAATTCCATCCACACCTAGCCTAATTTGACATGGCCATGTCGAATTTAGAGGAGTACAGAAATCGAACTAAAGAGACCTGTATGTCGAACTAAATAGCTTCGTTGTGTGGACGGGTGAGGGTTAATTCGATTTAACACTGCTAAATTCGACATAACCTCCTAGTGTAGACCAGGCCTTAGAGACTGTATACCCCGGAAGAATGCAGAATTGCAGAAAGCTCCATCAAATGATTTTTATTGCTGTGGAGAATTCTGGTCCCTTCAACTTCTCTGTAGCAAGCCTGTTTACTTGAGTGCACTGCAGGGACTAATATTTGGCCCATAACATGGTGCCACAGAACGTAGTATACCATGTGTTTCATAAGAAAATTGCGCTGTGGTAAAGCATAACAAGCACGGCTACATAAACCCATTGTAGAGAGCCAAAGCCTGGAGAAACAGGTTTGGGTGCCAGCATAGAATGGTGCTCCTACACATGTGCTGCAGCAATAGATGTCTAGCTATATGTACACACAGTAATGACTTAAAAATCCCTTTGCAGTGTAACAGAAAACCCATGAACCCACAACATTTTCAAATGGCACCTGTGGGCTTAGATATTTGCTAGCATCACTGAGCCATTTATATATGCAGGATAATGCTCCCCTTCCAGCTCCTCAGTTTAACGCTCTGAAGTACACCCAGAGTCCTGTCTCTCAGAAAGCTATAGTCAAAGAACCTTAGTGGCTCCTATACTTATAACACTGCCCCTTGTGCTCTGACTCAGCAATCAGACTGACATGGTGAGATTCCTGCCCATGCTGTTGTGTCTCTGTACTGACTTCGAGGGGCACTACTAAATATGTTCAGTAAGTAACTACCACATCCTCCTTCTGGATTATTCTGGCCATTTCTAGCTGTCTCCTGTTCTGCTCTTAGCACATGTACAGAAACACAGATCCCAACAAACCCATGACTCCACCGTCATGCTGCTCTTCATTTCTCTAGCCTTTAAAAAAAAATCCCACTTCATAAAAGCATGAGTTACATTTACCGATATTGGTAGCAAGCTGCTGCTGGCTGGGGCCGCAATAACTTCCAATGTCTTTTATGTAGTAGTTACATTTTTATTTCCCAGGGTATCATACATAGTAATTTGACTTTTTCTTGACTCCTTTCACTCTTCACAAACAGGCTGTTTGTGGTATTTGCTGATCCTTTGTTTCTCCATGATACCAATTTTCCTATTAATATCAAGTAGGAGATTAGCAAATGTTTGGGCTATTAAGACTTGCTTTGTGGCAAATGACTGTTTTTTGGTCAGACTGCACCAAACCATGGGAGCTGTACTTATCTATTATTGTCATGACCATCCCAGTTGAGTTCTGAGGCCTGATAACAAACAGTTCTGATACTGTGAGTCTTGCTCCAAACACAGACTCTATGGAACTGAGGCTCATCACCAGAGCTGCTATCAATAGCTTGACTGAGACAAAAACAAGAAACTTACAATATTTGTCTATTTGGCTGGATAAGGATGATAATCTTGTGGCAATAATGGTATTGCCAGCCTCAAGTGTGCAAAGATCGTGAGTCAGATGCCAAGAAATTATGAGATGAGACTAAAAAATAATACATTTGGGTTTCTTTCTTTTTAGTTTTTGGGTTTTGTACCTCTGGATACTCTTGTGAAATTAAAGTGAAAATTTTCACATGATTCCGGGAGCTATTTTTTTTTTAAAATGAATATGGTGAGTCTCAAAATATTCAGAAGTAGCAATAATGTAATAATGAATCAGATACAGTAGTTTTTAGTTAGTTCTTGAAATCAATGGAGATCTTCTGTGGAATTTGGCTCCCACCTAATTACAAACACCCCAAATCCTGTTCACCTTTCTCATGTGAGAAGATAGTTGTGCTGTCTGAAGAAATAAGGCAAACAAGATTTGGGCCAAAAACAGATTTTGAAGGTTTGGGAATGGATGCACCAGACATGATGCAGCAGGTCTTCATTTAGGATCTGTTCCCACAGCTCTTGTTCTGGGGAAGAAATCTCCCATTTGCTTAATGGGGAGTATTGCCCATGCATATACTTCAGTACTAAGCCATTAGTTGGCATCTATTATTCAACATACTCAAATGCATTCCTGATATTTTGGCAGAGTAAGTGGGCTGGATTTCTGGAGCATACAAAAATAACCAGACTTTAAATATTAATTACCTGCTTAATATTACTTAGCATTTTTGATGCTAAATAAAATCCCTTATAAATTAATCTCTGGAGTTGGGTTGGACATGGTGGCTGATGGTCTATTAGTAATAACCACCACAATTTCAGTATCTACACTGAGTGGTGGTGAAATAGGATAATGTAACTTTACCTGTATCCTTCCCTTTGTCAAAATCAATGTGATATCAACCACATTTATTGAACTGGGCAAAGTGCCCTAGAATTATTGTGCATGTTGAAGACCACAGGAGCTGATGACAACAAATGAATAAAATGTTATCTTTAACACATTAAAACTGGTATCTTCATATTTTTAATGACTAGGACTCTCTTCTCTTGAAAATTTTTTAATTTGTAATGTTTGTTTAGGGCCCTATTTTTCTAAACAAATTGGTCAACATTAAAATGTATCATTAGCCAAAAGTGGTATTTGTAATACATTTCCCTCCCCTTCTGCCCCATACTTAGAATAGGTATTAATGATGGTACCTGTTGGCAAATATTGACCTGTTAAGTGTGGCCACTCTTCTAGAGATAGTCAGCTCACCTGAAATATTCCTGCTCTAAGTCCCTTGAAGTCCTGAAGGTGCTCATACTAAGTTAGAAAAATGTCACTTTCTGCAAAAAACTGAACTTGATGGGGAAGGTGAATACAGAACACTATTGAGCATTATGATTTTATTCTTTTTGTGGTTTTGTTGCATACTAATTACTCAACATTCCATACCAAAATCATTGTAATAGGTGTACTCTTTAAGATATCTACAATCAAACTCTTAGTTTAGAGTGGTTTTATTGAATCATTCTTAATTGCTTCTTTTTAATGTATTATGAATGATGTTTTAAGTGATATAGATCAGTATGAGAGAAGGAGCAGGTAGCACTGAAGCGGAGATTAATGATGGAAAATCAGCCAGAGGGAGGGGATTGAAGGAAATTGCTTGGTAAATGAGAAGAGGGAGGTTATTCCAGCTATAAGTGCCTTTAACAAAACCAGAGGGGAAGAAGAGAAAAGGAGTGGATCAAGCAAAGGGTACAAGGTGTGAGAATAAGAACATGGGACACAACTGTGTTGAGCCTTGAAAATGTAGACTGGGTGTGAAATTCACATCTGATGTAAGCTGGTACTGCCAATGGAGTTGCAAAGGTTTAATGGATTTGACTGAAGTCTCTGGAGTCCTGACAAATTATGCCAGAGATGGATTTGGTCCCTTGAGTTTAAACAGTGTATAAAAGCCAGTGAAGGGATATAAGTTGCAAAAAATGGGCTATGTTGGCTGTAGACTTTTGGATGTATTAGAGAAGACAGAAAGCAGAAGAGAAGAACAATATAGTAGTTGAGATGGTAAAACAATCAAGGAATTAACAATCTATAGCACTAAGAACACTGCCACTCACCCATGTGTGTTTTAGCAAATCCCTTTACTTTCTGTGCTTCTGTTTATCCAGCTTAATGTGGGGAGAGGGGCATAATAATAGTCTTCTCTAAAAAGTGCTTAGAGATGCCTATGTGAAACATGCTGTAAGTACATTAATAATAATAATCAGCAACCATGCTAATAATTATAGCAATAATTAAGGTCTATTTGATACCGCCACAATTTTTAGTTGCTTAAAATATTTTTGTTGTCCCAATCCTGGAGTGTGTAACTACTTGTGGGATGAAGGGGGGGGGAAGGTGTTGTTTGACAGCTTTATTAGATTTACAAGTGTTTCATTATTAATAACCTAGTATCTGAAGAAATTATTCCATGAAAAATTGTTCAAGGTGGATTCATTTAATTTATTCATAAATATTAAAGCGTAACTTCACTATGTTGCCGGTTTAGAAGAGTAAAAAAATTCCTAGAGAAAATTTTGTCCTTTGATTTCTCAGAATGAAGCTAAAAGCTGTGAAAACTGTATTTTGAAAGAGGCTGCTGTCTTCTCTCTAAATTTTCTTTTGTAGGTGAGATTTCTTACCCTACTCTGGCTCCTTTACGCCAGGTAATGGAGCCCTAAAAGATCCCCCCCGCACAGGCACTGTGGAAGACTGCCCTCGATCTCCCTTGCAAAACTTGGCCTAAGTAGGGTGGCCACTTCTACAGCATGCAGAACATCCAGAACTGCATAACCTGCCCCAGCCTGCATACCCCCACACCCCTGTGAGTGTGACCAAGTCACACTGCCTGGAGGATGCCATTTTGCATAGTGCATTGCCCTGCCTCCATGACCTCACACGCATGGCATGGAGCAGGATGCTGTGCAAATTGACATCCCTTTGCATTCATGATGATACCAGACAAAACCATGTCTAGGTTTGTATCAGTACCAGACAAGGACAAACCCTACAAAGAAAAAATTGTCATTAAAAATTCCAATTTTGTTGATTGTTTTGGTTAATATGAACTGCTGAGAATATATTGCTCCTAAAAGTTAATTTTAAAACAATTATCATTGCCAGTTCCCTGGGATGCAGCACTTATCTGACCGTTATTAAATACACAGCATTTAACAGATCTATGAATAATAGATATTACAAATGATAACACCTAATAGGCCAGATTGTCCATCCCCCACCCCCAGTAGCGCAGGATTATTGTCTGCTGAACATTTTTCAATGGTTTGATCAGTGTAGTTATTTATTTGGCAACTTTTACCTATTGCACAGAGCCATGAACTTATATAGCACTATATAAGTAACAAAAAATATTTGAGCAATTGAACTTCCACTAAGTCTCTTGGGAGACCTGAGAATAGATCTATGAACTGATACCCAGGTGTCAGGGTAGGGGGGCTGGGTATGTGTGGGGGTGCCAGAGTCAGGGCTGGGGTCATGGGATGGGGTGAAGGAGTCAAAGGGCTGGTGGTACAGGGCTCAGAGCAGGGGCCTGGGGGTGTGTGGCTGCAGGGCTCAGGGCAGAGGGCTGTGTGGGGGGGGGAGGGGTCAGGGCTGGGTGACTGCCCCCCCGCTCCTTGTCCCAACTACCCCCTCTTGGGACCCCACCTCCTATCTAAGCCTCCCTGCCCCCTGTCCCCTTACTGCCCCCCCAGGACCCTACCTGTCCCCTGACTGCCCCAACCCTTATCCACACCCGCGCACCCAGACAGAACCCCCTGGACTCCCATGCCCCATCCAACTGCTCCCTGCCCCCTGACAGGACCCCAGAACTCTGGACCCATACAACCCCTCCCTGCCTGCCCCAGCCCCTCTCCACACCCCTCCCTGCCTGCCCCAACCCCTCTCCACACCCCTACCTCCTGACAGCCCCCCCAGAACTCCCAACTCATCCAACCCCCCACAGCTCCTTGTCCCATGACCACCTCCTCCAGAGACCCCCCCCCACCCTAACTGCCCCCAGGACCCTCCTTGTTCCCTGATTGCCCTGACCCCTATCCACCTCCTGACAGTTTCTGGGACTCCCATGCCCCATCCTGCCCCCCCTGCTCCCTAACTGCCCCCTCCAGAGACCCCTCCCTAACCACCCTCCCAGGATCCCACCCCCATCCAACCCACCCTGCTCCCTGTCCCCTGACTCCCCCCACCCATTATCCAACCTCCCGCCCTCCCCCCAGCCCCGGACCCCTTACCATGAGGCTCCCTGCTCATCAGGAGTTTTGCCGCGCGCGTGCAGCCCCGCCCCTCAGAGCGCTGCGTGCGTGGCGGCAGGGCTCTGGATGAGCGGAAGGCGGTTTTTCCTCCCCACAGAGCCCCGGCCCCAGAGCGCTGCACGCGCGGCGGCTGGGCTCCAGGGGAAGGGGAGGAAGGTGGGGGAGGGGCTGGCGGCTTGCTGAGCGTAGACCCTGAAGGGAGCGTAGACCCTGCAGCCAGGGCCGGCTTTAGGAAGTGCTGGGCCCAATTTGAACAGTTTTGATGGGGCCCCGGCAGGGATGACTTTAAAATAAAAACAAACGTGGGGCTTGTACTCACTGGGCGGTGCTCCGAGTCTTTGGTAGCACTTCGGCGGCAGGTCCTTCACTCACTCTAGGTCTTTGGCGGCACTGAAGGACCCACCGTCGAAGTGCTGCCGAAGACCTGGAGCGCTGCCGGGTGAGTAAAAATTAAAAAGGCGCCTCTAGCCAGGGAAGGGATTCTCACGGTGCGGGGCCCGATTCAGGGGAATTGGTGGAATAGGCCTAAAGCCGGCCCTGCCTGCAGCTTGCCACATCGGCAGGATTTGTAATGGCACACTGGAGTCCCGGCAGGCTCCAGCGTGCCATTAAAAATCAGCTAGCGTGCCATCTTTGGCATGCGTGCCATAGGTTGCCGACCCCTGCAATAGAGAATATATTGCAAGAAACTGTCCTACACTGGCAGACAAATGGACACCGAGAAGACTGAATAGGCTTTTCCATCTATAACTTCTATGATTCTGTACTTCAGACATAAACACTAGTATTAAATAGCTTTGTATTTAAAGAGCATTTTAGTAGGGGCAGTCTCCATACCCAGACCTGAGTCCTGTTTCAGAGCAAATGGCAGTGCTGGTCCCGATAGGGCTGAAGAAAGTGGAATACTTGGGCTGCTCACTTCTGCGACATTTCCCAAATACTCACCCAGCTTTTTCAGGACAAGGTTGGTATCTGTGTTCTGGGAACAAACTGAAAACCTTGAATGTGCTAATGAACTCTTATAGTTCTTTTCTGTCTAATTTGACTAAAAGTGGAAGAAAGGTAGCTATCACATGAGTCCTCTGTCAGAAGGAGAATTAGTAAACCCCATTGTCTAGGGCTCTGATACATTGAGCCAAATTTATCCTTGGTGTACGTTCACTGATGTCAAAAGATTTACATAGGGATGATTTTGGTCCAGTAAATGCATTTTGAGCCCTTTCTTGGTAGTTGCATTGTGCTGCTCTGATTAGACAGCTGGTGAGAGAATTAATTCTCCCTCTGCATATCAGAAACATGTAAGGATCATTCATCATAATTGAATTTGCTGGATGAGCAGCAGTTTCTGATCCAGTCATATTTCTCATTCTTTTCCTTTTATGGCCCCATTCTTTTATCTGTCCTCTCCCTTGTTTCCTAGTCTGTCTTGCCTTTTTATTGTCCCATTTCTTTCTGCTCGCCTTTAAGTCTTTGAAGGTATTTCTTTAGCAGTCTTTTCTTTGAGGAAAAAATGTTTTGGGGGTGTTAAGCCTGAGAACTGCTCACTAGCTGCTGCTGTATCATCTCCTACAAATGCTGGCTCTGGATCATGCAGTGCTCTGTTAACACTACCCAGACTGTGGTTTTTCACCATCACTCTCAGTGGTAATGGCAGTTTCTGGATTGTACTCAGATCTCCATGCTCACCACAGATGCCAGAGTAATGCGTGCTGTTTCAGCAAGCTAATATGAATCCCCATTCACATTATGGCTTGTGTTATACAGAACATCAGATTAGATTACCACGATGGTTGATTCTGGCTTTATAATCTGAATCCTTGCCACTACCCTCAAATTTCCCTCACTAAATATAAAGCAGAAAGAGCAGGTGTGTTCTGACTTAATAGTGTCCTGTGACTTAGCTCATGGGGTAGTCTTCAGGGATAAGGGTAAAACACATTTGTTTAAGAAGGCTTACAAGTGAGCTTTTTTTTTTTTAAAATGAGAGGTGTGTCAATTAATAGCTCTAACTCGTAACACTAGAGGTGATAGGACCTTGGTATACTGGATGGCAATATTTAATTGTTCTTTTATATAATGTGCTTTCATGCTGTAGTGATGAGTAGCACATTCCAAACACCTAAATAAATACTATATATGTAACCCTTTTGCCAGTCAGAGCTGGCAGCAACAAGGGCCAGGTTCAGTATCTAGGGGTTCCTTTTCAACAATACAATGCAAAACTGGCTCGAGCCCCCACCCAGTCACCTGGGACAATTACACACCACCTCCTGGGTCCCTCTAAGAGGCAATACATTCCCTCTCACAGACAGAGTCTGAGTGTAGCAAAAACTTTTAATAAAGGAGGGGAGTAACGCAGCATTAATTTGGGAAAACACAGCAACTAGGGTTCATAAACATAAACCCTGAGCAAAAGACCCACCCTCCAGTAAGTTGGGCAGTGTTCTTTTCCCCTCAGGTTCTTAAGTCCAGTAACCAAAAAGTCCCTTTAATGTGCCCATCCCTTCTCTGCACCCCACTCACAGTTGCTGTCCTTGGTCAGTGCATCCCCAGAGTTCAGAGGTTCATCTGCGGAGTTCACCTCCCACCCTGGGTGGAAGGGGGTGGTGGTAAGGAGGCACCTTACATGCTCTGAAGCTTGGGCACTCGCTCACCACCCCACTGGCTGATTGCCTCTGTGGGGCTCTGCTCTGGCCCTCTCCACCAGCTGCCCTGCTGGCTGCTTGTCGCGCTTCTCTGCCAGCCACCCAGCCAGCTGCTTGCCATGCCTCTCCACCAGCTGCCCTGCTGGCCATGCCTCTTTGCCAGCTGACCACTCACCAAGATGTCTTCAAGTGTGGGGATGGTGTTATCCCCATCTTTCAGATAGAGAACTGTGGTACAGAGAAATTAAGGTCAATAGTGTCCGGTAATTTTGGGTACCCAATTTCAGACACCTAGGGCCTAATTTTTCAAAGTACTTAACTTTATATAGCACTGTATATGTTCAAAGCATGGTTCCCTTTGCTTCAGTTGCAAGTATTCAGCACTTCTTTGCATCAGACCAACAGTCTCAAGACAGGTACCCAGAACTTGAGGAACACATAATTAGTGACCACCTGTGTGGTTTAAAAAAAATTATTTGGTTGAAATGACTTGCCAGCATCACACAGAAACTTGGTGGCAGAGTCAGGAATAGAATCCAATTGACCAGGGCAGCATTCAACTGCCTTCACTATGAGACTGTCCTTTCTCTTCCTGCAATCCTCTGACTCATTCACTACACACCTACTCACTTCTGCAGAAAGTGAAGCAGAGATCCTGCAAACCCCACTTTCCTTCACTGCACGTCCCCATTCATTCCTAGAGCACAGTCCATCCTGTGCACTGAATGAAGAAAGGGTCCTTTGGGGGATAAATAGCATATGATCATGTAAACAAAGACTGTATCATAATGCATATGTACAATAGTGGGGAGGGGGAAAAGGGGTGGGAGTGGGAATGAAGATTGCACAGGCAACCTTAATTCTGGCATTTCCTAACTTTTGAGTGCTTGACTTTGCAATCTTTTTTAGGGGTGTGTGTGTGATATTTTCTAGGTTTTTAAAAAAAAAAGCAAACTGAAGAAACAAATTCCATTAAGTAGCTTCATATTGAAACCTACACTGATCATTAGCAGAGTTGGATGCTTTAAACCTCTGCCACTTGAGCTAATGGATGGGACACTTTCCCAGTGGGTTTAACAGATATTTACTGATAGCAGAGGAATGATGAGACTCAGAAATCCTGTGTTTCATTTCAGGCTTTGGAGTGGAACGTGAACACAGGGCACCATCCAAATGTCAAGTCCTGCTGTAAAGCAAAGTGGTGCTAAAGTGTTTCAAAGAAATAGTCATAAGAATTTTTAACATGGGCACAACATATTTTCCCCTAGCCTTGTTCTCAACTGTTGTGGCTGAAAGTTTCCAAAAATACTCAGGCAGAGGCAGACACTCAGCATGGAAAATTTCTGCTTTGGCAGAAAATGCTTACAGTTTGGCAAAATTTTAAGCAACTGGAAACAGGCTCTTATCATGGGATGCGTCAGTAAACCTTAATAATAGTCCATGCTACCAACACCTTGGTTGAGAGGACCCGTTGGAATGCTCATGCTCGGTGGTGGAACAGTAAGGAGCAATGTATTGAGGTAACCTCTGAAAGACGTGACCAGAAATATGTATTTGAGACTTTGAAGGTCCTAACTGGATATCCATTCTCATGGCTTCCGCCAGTTAAGGACAAAAAATGGAAAATATAGCCAGGATACTGATGTACAACTCAATTATTTTTGTGAATTAATTAATAGA
This sequence comes from Mauremys reevesii, assembly GCF_016161935.1. Classification (NCBI taxonomy): domain Eukaryota; kingdom Metazoa; phylum Chordata; order Testudines; family Geoemydidae; genus Mauremys; species Mauremys reevesii. The sequence goes on from NC_052625.1 coordinate 73,268,562, forward strand.
TCCCCATCAAGCTGTAAAGTACAACTTAATCCAAAAATGAACCTAGCAGAAAACAGGGCAGTGATGCTTGCAGTCAAAAAGTTATGAAATGATAAAACACCTGGTCTTGACAATATTTCATCAGATTTGCAAAGGTGTGGAAGGTCAGATTTGGTTCACTGGCTTCACAGAGTTGTCTTAAGTTTAAGAAACCAATCATATTCCAAAACGATTGGCTGTATCACTCCCTTTTCAGAAAAGGAATGATAGGCTTGCTCAAATTATAGGGGAATAACACTGCTGTCAGTCCCAGGGAAGATGTTTACAATCAGACTAATGAACCAACCAAAACACTGTCTCGAACCAGAAATGAAAAACACCCTGTGTTTTCTGTACAGGTTGATCTACAATCCATGCTATATCTGCTCAGCAGAATGTTATTGGAAAAACAATTAGAGTGATAAAAGGAAGTTAACTGTGTTTATAGACTTTGAGACTTGACTCAGTGCATCAATCAGCAGTGTGGATATTGCTATGCCAGTATGGGTTGCCTGGCGATTTAGTATACCTAGTGGAGGAACTGTACTGCGGTATTTTTAGCTGTGTGAGGATCAATGATTGTATTACAGACTGGTTTTCAGTAGAATCAGGAGTACATCAGGGATGCATTCTCCTTCTTACATCATTTAATATTCTAATAGACTATCTGATGACAAAGCTGACTGAGGCCAAAGTAGGAGTTGTGAAATGTAATGAGTCCTCTTTAGAAGATCTTGAGTATGTGGATCATATTGTCTTATTTGGAGAGACTACTGACCAACTACAGCTAATGCTGGAAGATGTGTGGAAAAATTGTAGAATCTATGGGGCTGAAGATCAGTGATGCTAAAACCAAAGCTATGCATGCCTCTTTCAAAAATGGAAATGAACAGTCTGACAACACTGCATGTAGATGGAAAGACATTGAATGGGTGAATAGTTTTATCTATCTGGGCAGTCTGTTGACTTCCCTGACAGCAGGAAGTTCTATAAGTGAAGAAGTCAAACCTTGGATCTGTCTTGTGGCAATGGCATGTCAGCATCTTCAGAGGCCTCTGTTTCTGGTGGTGAGATGTCTGTATGACAGCTAAGATATGACTTCAAAAAAGTAATGATGACAACCATGTTACATCGAGCAGAAATATGGTTGTTAAAAACAGCTGAGGAGAGGAAACTAAACAGTTTTCAGTGTGCAAAAGTTAGTATATTTTTAACATCCATTTGTTCATTTTTTTTCCTCCCTCACAAATGAGATGATCCCAGCAAAAGTTGCAGTCTTGTATGAGTTGAGAACAAGACAACTGCACTGGTGGGGTCCCATCCAACATGAAGAAGGTGATATGCTTTTACAGAAGGTTTATAGAGCTGAGGTTGAAGGACATAGAGCACAAGGCTGACCATGAATGAGGTAAGAATCCTAAATCCTCCCATACTGACCCTTGCTAAAGTTAGAAGATTTGAGGGACCATTGAAGCTGGAAGTCCATTCTACCCAGCACCACAGCCACATCACAGTCCTGTGAATTTGATGCTGCTGTTGTTACCAACTCCACCTATAATAATTGTACCAAAGCCACCAGTAGCTTGTCCATTTGCTATGGGCGCCAATATTGTTTCAGTGCTATTTCCAATATGCTTTTATATATTCCATTTTAAAGAAAATAATGTTTTATGGGCCAAATTTTCTGCTGGACTAATTCGATTGTCATTCACTGGAGTTATGCCAGTAGAGAATTTGGCCTTGTGTTTTTAACATTACAACTCTTTTTTGTACCTGGATTTGTAATAACTTTACACACAGAATTCCTGCTGAAGCCAGATAAGGCATTTTGAGTGTGGGTGAACTGCAGAAAGCGCACAATTGCTCTAGGTTAACTGACTTCTATTGTTAATTTCACTTGTTTTGTACATACTGAACATACCAATAGCAACGTATTTTCATAATAAAAAGGAATTAAACATTTTATAGAAAAGAAACAGGATCCAATACAGTCATGGGGGTGGTGTGTGGATGGGAAATGTGGGCAATGTAACTTATATGATACTTTTTTACTGCATCAGCCACATCTACCTTTTCCCAAGGACCAACATTGCTGCAAATATTTTCTGAATGAAAAGGTCTGACTGCCAGGATAAAGTGGTACATGTAGATTAGATGTCTATCTCATAAATGCTGATCTTTAAATCAAGTTATGCATCAGTGAACTACTCGATGCATACCTCCAGGTTTCATCTGATTTCACCTCTGCTTTATAAAAAGAAACCGTCTGTACCACAGTGTTTTTCAGAAGAGAATATTATAGTTTATCATGAACATCCACAAGCACTTCTAGGCATGCCTGATGAACAATAACCTGCTTTGGCAGAAGTTTATTAACTAGGGTTTCGTTATATAGGTATGTATTCTGCTCTGCCTGTAAAGAAAGTTGTGATCTTTCTTTATAATAAAGTGGATTAGGCAGAGCAGGTAATGCAGTTAATCACTTGTCCTGATACATTAGACCTAATTTTAAAAGTAAAAATGAAAGTTTTCCAGTTTCCTAGGAGTTTTAATTCAGACTTTTTCAGACACTCCAATTAGGCCAGGAAAAGGCCTCTTCATGAAAATTAGGAGTTCCCTTGTGGTAAATTTAAGGAGGATTTTACCAAAGGGAAATGTGCTTGGCCCATGAAATTTACTCAATTACTTAGCTGAGCAGAAACAAAACTGATGGTGGATTTTTTTCCTGTACTACATGCTGGATAATAACATGAGAGGACTCCATTCTTATTAAATAAAATTAGCTTTTTAATAAAGCGGCTATTTACAGAGTGGTTTCAACTACAGCTTAACATTCCTAGCTATTTGCACAGAGACAGACTTCCTCGTGTCTTCTGAAAACAGTTCCCCTTTGCAATCCATGCTTTTCCCTCCACACTCATTCCATGCTGGTTGCTACAAGGGAAAGTGGCTGGTGGGCCTCCCCTTTTCCCTTCCCCTATGCTTCTGCTGCCTCTAAGTGAATGGGTATATGTATGTAGGCAAAATTCTGACAGGGCTTTGTGCTTAGATGCCTTCTAGAAAACCCAAGCACAGCAGAAGGAGTGTAAAGAAGAAGTTTCCTTCCCAACTGAAGCTGCACCAAAATTCAGGGCTAAGCCACTGCTATCCCTCCATGACAGGAATCAGAGACTGGTGCAAGACACGTATTTTCCTCATGCTAATTTGAATATCCCACATGTCCAAGCCATAGCCACCATGTGTGCACACAACTCCAAGAGGAATAATCTGGAGATAATGCTGTTTATAAAACAGATTTGAGCCAGCAGCATACTGCCATACTTTTGTAGCATATGTGCACTTATCTGGGAGCAATCAGAGATGGCAGGCACTCCCTTACTATGACGTATGGGGCTAGCTGTACATCTAGATAAAATACAGCCCACACTTTGTGAAGTGTTGTGGGATAGATGGCATTATATAAACTTTAACAACTTTCCTTTTAAAAAAGAATTCTAAATATTTACAGTATGCAGTTTGGTTGGGCAGTAGTTTTATTATGTAAATCTATGGGGGGCGTTTCAACCAGAGTCAAAATAATATGATTAAGCAAAGTCTAGACTGAAAGGAAAAACCCAGTACTGAAGTTCAGCTTGGCTAATTCAGCTGTGATTGATATTTGTCTATGTAATCGTCTGGGGACCCTTGGTGGCAGAAGAGAATAATGTACTTCTTGATCAAATGCAGAAAGTGCTAACTATTCAAAATAGCATCTCCCATGGGCTATGTTATGCTCTGGGTATATCTACACTGCAGTTGTGGGGTGTGAGTGCAGCTCGTGTAGACATACCTAAGTTACTGTTAATCTACCAGAGAAGTGAAGCCATGAAATATGCACTATAGCATGTGCTAGCTCCACAAGTTATTACCCAGGTTTCTGGGTGGGCTTGTACAGCCTGCATTCAACTGCTTACTGCTGTGGCTTCACTGCTATGGTACCAGACCAAGCTAGATTACAGATAACTTGGGTAAATCCACTTGACCTGCATCACGCCCTGTGATTGCAGTATAGACATACTCTGTGTGAACCACAGTTTGGTGGTACAGGCTGCTGGCCTGTCTCCTCAGCCCAGGGAGAATAAACACCACACCCAGAGTCTTTTGAAGACCCTTCCTTCAGGGCACAGTTTTATTTTTTAAACATAAAACTTCAGCAAAACATAAACAGTTCTTCTGTCCACCATGGGCTGTGGCTCCCAGAGGCTCTTCCCCTTTTTTCTCTTGAGGCTGAAAAGAGGACAAACTCTCCCCTTCAATTATTAAGTGCCACAGCCTACTGCAGGAGCCCATCTTCCTCCTGCAGTCACTCCCTCAAGGGAGCCATCTGCTGGTTTTTATAGTTACTTAACCCCTTCACAGCCGGGTCTGGTAATAGAACAGGGCTGTCTTAAGAGGCAGACCACCCGGTTATGGAGGTTCCACCACTGACTGGGAGCACACATGACACATGGCCATATGACATACAGATTGTGGATGACCCAGTTGGGAATGGAGGGATTGCCCTCTACATGTTAAAAGATATTGCAGCTTGCATACCTCTCCTGTGCTGCACCAGAGACTTGATGAGGCACAATATCTCCCCAAGCTATCCATGGGACAGGGCTGCTTCCCTCCATCCTAGCATAGGGCTGTGCCACTAAAAGCATACATTAGGCATTAAATATTTAATTACATCACAGATGTTCATGGCTATTTACAGACACTTAAAAGGCTATCTGCCCTCAGAAACTTACATAAGGCTTAATCCCACGAAGTGCTGTGTACTCTGACCCTGATCCAGCAAAGCACATAAGCATATGCTTAAAAATTTCACTTACTAAACACAGAATTCTGAGAACATCAACACTGACATGGATTATAATCTAATGTTAAAAGGGGGGGAAATGGGGCGATGGAGAAGGATGGAGAAAAAGAGACTACCATACATTTATTTTTCTCTGATTGTGGGGACTTTTATCTATGCTGTGAAATGACTTCTATTTCTAAGGCTGTGACTCCTGCACCCACACAGATGGGTGGAAAATGGGTTGGCAGAGTATGTTTGGATTCTTAATTCTGCTCCCTTAATACAGCAGCCAGCATAGGTGAGCCAACAGGAGTAACTGCATGAGGTAAAGTGCTTGAGCAACTTATTTCTTCGGTATTGCCAATGTGTGTGATTTTTATCGTGCCTGTTGTGATATTGAGTGTTTTTCTCAAAGCCCCAGCTCTTGGATTACCATGTAAGAGTCTCAACTTGCATTTAAAAACAAAGTAAGTTTCCAGCGCTCATCATGTCATAGAACAACTTGAGAACGTCACTGAGATGCACCTCAAAAGCTCAGAAACCAAAAGGCAAGTAAAGGGATCCCAAAGTATATTTTTAAAAAATTAACACAGAAAAAAACATACTTTTAAGTCAGTCTCATGATTTTTTTGAGGCATGACTCATGATTATTGAACATCTGGGGTTGGCAATACTGTTTTCCCCATGGATCAAGTGAGAGCCAGTGCCTGAATTGTTACTCGGAACAATTCAATCCTTGCTTCTGGGGCAATGCAGCTACATGCTAATGCCTTATTCACGGTAGATTACTTTTGCTAGAAAACCCTTACAATCTGGCCCTTTAATTTTAAATTATTTGGGGAAGGAACATGTTGTTTCCAGATTGTTGATGTAGAAGATCTCATGGTCAAAACAGGAGTAGGTTTTAGTTTTTTAAATATTTGGTTTGCACTCCTGTAGCTCACAAACTGGCTCAAAGCACCTCCCTAATATTCCATTTTGAAAACACTGGCATTGTTTTTGCTTTATATTCCCCCACCCCTTTTGTTTACTAATACCACTTGTCATGTTTTAGAATGTTGCTTTCCTTTCCCCTGACATAGTACTCCTTGTTTCTAGTCCTTTATTATCTCCATTAAGTTACACTGTTTTTGGATTTCTATGTGGAAAAGCTGAAAAATGTCAAGATTTCCAGGGAAGGGGATCTGTGTATTTTAATGTTAAGTAAAAGCATGTATAAGCCTGTAAGAAAACAACTGTCAAAATCATGTAATGAAAGTCTCTCCTGTGTGTGTGTGTGTGTCTCTCTCTCTCTCTCTCTCTCAGAATTTTTGGGGAGATATCCATCTATCAGCCCGACTATAGTGTTTCCATACTACCAATCACCACAGTATCTAAACACGAATAGAAGATAGAGGGTGAAATTTCTGTTCCTACTGCTGTCAATGGGAATTTTACCATTTACTTCAGTGGGACCAGGATTTCACCCATGGAGTTTAATGGTGAACAAAAGAGGAAAGACAGTCTTGTGGCTAAATACTGGACTAAGATGTAGGAGACTGGATTCGAGTCTCTGGGCCTGCCATAGGCTATTTTGTGACCTTGGACAATTCATATAATCTCTCTGTACTCAATTCCCCATCCATAAAATGGAGATGATAATGCTCGGGTTCTTCCACCCTTTATCTGTCTTGTTTATTTAGAGTGTGAACTCTCCAGGACAGGGATTATCTCTTGGCTACAGCATCTAGCACAGGGGGCCCTGACCTCAGTTGTATCCTAATACAAATAAATAAAAATAATGATATCTCTTTGGAATACTTATATTGTACTCATGCTACATCTCTCACTATTCTCTTGTGTGTGCTATCATCTAAGGCCATGTCTACACTATGGGCACTACAGCAGCATAACTATGGTGCTGCAGCTGTGCTTCAGTTGCACCATCATGTGTGCACACTTCCTACATTGACGAAGGATTTTTCTCTCTGTGTAGTTAATCTGCATCTTTAATGGAAGATGGAAATTGATGGAAGATTTTTTCTGTCGATCTACACTGCGGTTAGGCTGACCTAACTAGGCACTCAAGGGGGGGAAATTTTCACAGCCCTGAGCAATATAATGAGGGCCAAGAGTCTAATCTGCCACATAATTAAGCATGTGTTTACGGCCATATAAATCAGTTAGGTGACTCTCTCATCAATAATCCCAGTTACTTGTTTTCTTAAATGTTTTCTGGATCAAGCCTAAGAGTGTAAAGCAGTTAAACTAAATCTCATTTCATCTTCCTTTAGATTCTGTCATACCGATAAACTTCTTTATTTGGGTAGTTCTCAGTCACATTAGTAATCTGACACCTATTGTAAAGCATGAAGTGTCTCTATTGGTGGACAAAACTGATATAGCTTGCTTACTTTTCTTGAATGGAAATATTCTAATAAATGAACAGTGACATTTTTGCCAGCACTTCTTTGGAAGCTGGTGGCTTGACTTTTACAAATATTTAGGTGCACAGTGTTTGAAGTCATCTTGATATAGTACATGGGAATGCACAAATCAAGATGAACAACTTATCCTTATAAGCTTTATTTTAATTAGAAAACAGTTTGTGTTAAAGCTCCAGATACTCTAACTTCTAAAGCATGACTAAGCCTACAGATAGGTATTGTTGAGTTAGTAGTTTTGAAGCAACTTCAGAAGGTCAGTTTGGGATATTGTGTTTGTTTTTCAATGTATTCTATAACTATAAAATTAGGGAGGCTGTGCTGCTGGATAGTTTGGTGGTGCATATATTTCTGGATCAAGATCTCTTACATATATTTCAAAATATGTACTTGTTTATATTACAGAAGTAGGATCTTGTTTAGAAAAACCTACTTGGTGAGTAAGCTCTTTATAAATCTTTTTGGTCAAATATTTTTAATTTTGCTAAAATAAGTTACAATAATAATAATTATCAATTTATAATAGAGTCAGAGTGTGTTGGTTATTTTTTAAAAAGAAAAAAATCTCTCTGAGCTGCTGTTTGCTCTTTGAAATATGTGTTGTCCCAGCTCAGTGCACCAAAGCACAGTGAGAATCTTGGTTTGCCTGGCTTTTTAGAATGAGACCCCCTAAAACAAATGTTTTCCCATTTGACCCTACCTGCTACAAATAACAATTTCTGAATCTTTTTTTATTTTTCTTGGATTGCTTACAGGTTTTTATTTGTCGTCTTTGTTTACCGAACATCACCCATACAAGGCCATTTGTTTTTTGCCTCTCTCCTCCCTTTTTACACTTCACATCATATGACAGTAGGGCACAGGTCCTGTATTATGGGTCATAATTTATACATGTATTTAAAACCTCCCTCTGTCCTGAGATTCCACACTGCACTGGCATAGATCCTGCTTGCCTTCCCTGGTTTCAGCTCCAGTAAAGATACTTTATTGAAAAAAAGTCTTGTCTCTTGCAATGTTTTTTTTTCCCCTAGGCTGACTTTCACACCTCTGAAACAATTTTAGCTGCTCCCTTCAGAGCAGGAGCATACCAGAGTGCTCAGATCTTGTCAGCAGTCTGTCTATTACACTAGGCTGAACCAGTTGTATAAACTCAGCACAAAGAAACAAGGCTGAGATAGACATAGCCCTCACTGGTGACTAGAAAAGTGAGCCAGTGCTTCTCATGCAAGCCTCAAGAGTTTGAATGTCTCAGCTTGCTGCAGATTCATTTAAAAAATATAGGCCAAATTTTGCCCACAGTTACACCCTTGCTACACAATTATCATCTCATCGGTCCACTGGGGGTACAGAGATGTAATGGAGTGCAGAATTTGACCCCAATAGTCTTTGCTACTAATGAATGTTATTTGAAGATGCAAGATGGAAATTAATAAAGTCCAGATTTGAAACTGTACCTGGGCATCTTGAAGAGTGGGAGCGGCGAGAAATTAAAGATGATTTTGAGGAGGAAGCAAGATATGCCACATTTTCTGCTCAGGGCTTCTGGGGCCTGGTCCAGCCTCTGGCAAAAGTTAGTGTATCTCAGTCTGCTCTAACATATGCTCAGTTTCTCAGAGATCCAAAGGGCTGCCGCAGCATCTGAGGTTGGAGTGCAGATTTAACCCAAGTACTCTCCCATGCCAGTAGCTGGGAGGGTGGGAATGGTAGCATGAAAAGCCAAAATCTTGACTGATAGCTCCAAAGTAATCTGAACACTTCATCATATTGGCAGGGTAATATCTGAGTTCAGATTATGAGATTCATTAGATGAATTTTTGGTGTTTTTTTTTTATTCTGTCTATGACTCTATGCTAATTTTGAAAATCCTAAAGAAGATTCTAAATTATGTAAAAAATGCTAAATTATTTATATCCAAATGACAGTCAGTGCAAGTACCCCAGCTGAGTTCTGATATCTCCTGCCTTACAATGAAGATAGTTAGTTTGTTTTCTGAAATGTGTGAAGCTGCTGCCTCTGTTTCCTGATTAACTTGTCTAGTTTGTTGGTACTGATATTCTGTCTGATAGGCAATTCTTGCATAATACTAGTTATGCTATATATTGGCCCTGGACCTGAACCACATAGAATATATTTGCAACCTTCTATGTGTCACTCCAGCTTTTCCCTTAGACTTTCTTCCACTTTCTTCCCCAAGTTGTGTTACAGTTCTAATACAACACATAGCAACTAGAGACGTGTGACATTCAGGTGGAAGAACTGATTCTTTTGGTCCCCATTCTGTATGGCATGCCCAAGTGATGCTGATGGGAGGAAGGGACAATAGGCTGGGTGAAATATATAGAACATCTAAAAGTGCATGGAAAAGGGGCCAGTGTACTGCCTCTTTCCCTTGTATGCTACCAGAGTTAGGGTTTTGCCATGGATTCATGGTGCCAGGAAAAGGAGAATTCTGTAGGTTACTTTGTAATCTGAAAAGATATCTCAGTATGTCTGGGTCATGGGATGAGCCAGTGATTAGGAGAAAATTGTAGGCAAGTGCATGTGACCATCAACTAAATTATTCTATGACGTGTGACATGAATTCAGTGTTAATGACATTAGTACAATGCTTGTAATGTCAGTCATTTTTGTTGTAGCACTCAGATGGACATAGATGCGAGGGGTCTTGGCAGGAGCAGATGTATGGGTAACTTTGAAAATTGTTTGAAAAGGAGAGGCAGCAGCTTAATTTGGCTCATACTGTGAACTGGAAATAGTGACCTACTGCAGAACTGATTGATTTAGGAAGAATTTGTCTCAGCTCTAAATTAGGCTGGGTTAAGTGGTGGTGGTGGTGGCCTGGACAAGTTAGTTTTCTGCATACAGCAGACTGGGAGTAAAATTAAATGGCGGGCCTGTGTCATAGCCTAGCAGGTCCCTTCAGGTTGGACTTGTTGGTGTCATTAGGCATGACTCTAGGTAACTCAGGAGGGTGGAAAACCACAGTGTCAATGAAGCCCTTCTGTAGTAGGCCTGAATGAACTAAAGTCACTCCATGTCTGACCAAAGCGCTTCCATGTTTATGTTTGAACTTTAATCGACCTAACAGGCCAGCAACAGAAAATGGTTATCAGTTGCAACACCTGCACCAGAAGGTAATAATGAGGCCTGCTATAATGAGGCCTGCTTGCTCCTGGCTAAGGGGCAAAATAACAGATCAAAGAAAGTAAAACAAGATAACTGTTCACAGAAGAGTTACTAACGAGCTAAAGTGGTTTTTGCCAAGTATGACTTAACTGCTTAATGTAATTGCTATTGCAAAGTGTATTTGCTACATGGGAATAAAAGGTGGGGGGGAGAGGGGGAGTGGGGGTAATAGAAGAGGCTTAGTTAAAGTTATGTATAAAAAAGAGAAAAGCGGCTTGTAGCTGTGTGCTTGATCTGAGATGTGTCTGTGTCTCCGAGCACCGCTTTGAGATCTCAAATAAACTTTGTCTGCTTCTCCACCTTGGTGTGTTTATTGGAGCGAAGCACACCGAGCAACGAACCACTGTTGCTGTCCTCGGGCATTCTGTGCTGGCAACAGACTGGTGGTGATTGAAGGCCTTGTCTTAATAGGAAAGAAGGTGTGTTCTTAGGTTGAGTTAGCTAACAAGGTAAGACTAGTGAAGACAGGCAGTTTGTAGTTTTCACACAAGTTAGTTGGCTGAGTAAAAGGACTAGACTCTCCCACTGAAAGCCTATCCTGCATTGGATTAGGAAGCAGTAACACTTTGTAAGGCCATCATGTATGAAATGATAAAACTTCTATTAATGTGTAAAAGCAGCAAAGAGTCCTGTGGCACCTTATAGACTAACAGACATATTGGAGCATGAGCTTTCGTGGGTGAATACTCACTTCGTCGGATGCATGTGTGTGAGTCATAGGAGCTATGTGCCACCGTGCAGAAGTGGTAAAAGCAGCACAGGCACCTAAATTAGAAATACAGCTAAAGCCTTAGTGCTATTAACACCCCCCCTTTCAGATATTAATAATCAAGAATAGGGGAAGGGGTGATATTAATGTCAAATGAGGGGAAGACACAGAAGCTGGGGAGGGGGTTATCTGGAGGACAGGGGTGTGAAAATTGGAGCTGGGGAGAATGGAGTGGAAGACATGGCCAAGGGGGTTTGAAACTGTCAGGCAGGGAAGGAAGCAGGAACAGAGAGATCCTGTAGACTGGGGACCCAAAGTGACTGCCAACAATCCAGTTTTTAGCAGCTGTTTGGACTGGCTGGAGGAAGGAACTGCAACTGGGGCTGGTGAAAAGGGGTGGAGAGAGAAGGAGGCTATTGAGGGGAGAGGGAAGGAAGGAAAGGCAAACCACTGTACAGGAGCTGGCTCTGTAAAGAGGGAGGTCTGAGTGATGGAATCCACTGAAGTACAGTAGCAAGCTGTTCCTGGCATGCCACTAAAGGGTTTAATAAGTAACTATGTTGTATGACCCCCATCAGATCACAACCCTGCAGTGGTACCAAACAATACCCATGCAAAGATGAGAAGTTAGGGAAAAGCTGAAGTACTTGATATGATGCCTGGGAAACACCATGAAACTTCCTATAGAAAACACATCACAAGACAGGATTGCTGTAGGTAGCACTATAAACATATTAATAGCTGAAGCAGCTCTACCCACAACTAGTGTAGGAGTGTGGCATTTACATGGACCAAAATGGGGTTGGGTTGATTGATTGAACAGCAGTATGGACCAACATGTGTCCCTGTTATCCAGCTGCAGGCACACATGCTGGCCTATATAGGGTATATGCAAGTTTGAGCTTAGCCATACTAGCTGTGCTGTGCCACATGTGCGCTGGTCAAAGGGTGTGCTGTACTGTGCCATACCCTTGATACTCCATGTATTTACATATTTTTTCATGGATTTCTGGTGCTCCGGGGCTGTCTTCCGTGCAATGGCATTGCGTGGTCCTGAACCAATGTTCCACTCGTTACGATTCCATGGGGCATGGGAGAGTGTGATGGCCAGCTGCAGGAGTGGTGCCAAGGTTTCTGGCGCCTTAGGCAGAATTTGGGGGCAGCATTTTGCGTGCTCCCCACGGGGCGCGCGGGAGCCTCCAGTTCTGCTCCTCTCGCACTGCCGAAGAAGGATCCTCTGCCGAAATGCCGCAGGCGACAGCGGCAGTCATTGCCGAAATGTCAGTGGTAGCTCAATTGCCTGCCGCTGTTTTCTGCGGCACATCGGCGGAGGGTCCTTCTTTAGCGGCGCCACGGGAGTGGAACCCGAAGCTCCTGCATGCCCCATGGGGAGCGCGCGAAATGCCGCCCCCCGAATCCTGGCACCCTAGGTGACCGCCTAATGGAAGCACCGGCCCTGGCCAGCTGCTGCTGCATCTTGAAAATACCCACATTTCTGTATTGTCAGGAGAACAGAGAAGTTCAAACTATTGGGGAAAGTGCGAATCCTATAAACTTTTGAGTGAAAACTGTTCACATTCAGCATCTGTATTTTCGGTTGTTACCCAAGTGTCGTCAAAAAAATAAAACACAACCAAACATTATCATGTATTTTTGTTACTACTAGAACAAAACACTACATTTTTATATTGTCACCAAACCCCTTTGATATAAATAAAGGGCTGTGTTGTTCTGCTGGGTAAATTTTTATTTCTCTCTGTATTTCATAAACACTAAGAAAATTGGATCATTGTTTCATAGCTACTTCCATAGTTGGTTTTACTCTTTGAAGTCTTTCTTTAAAAGTTCTTTTTCAGACTGGCATCATCATGATTTAAATGCACCATTGACTTGATCTTACCACCACTGAAATGTACCTATTGACATCGATGGGAGCAGGATTGAGCCCACATGCACAATTAATATAGAACTTTTTAAAATTGTCTCATTGTCTAGTCTTACTACTTTTACTATTTAAAAGGGTAGCTTCAGTTAACTGCACAATATCATATTTTAGTTTAATGCCACCTTATTTGTAGAACTACATCAGTTTTAATTCTTTACCAAAACAACTTTTTAATTCTCTTCACAAATGATCTGCCTGCAAACATTCATCAGAAACTGACATTCCATTCTGAGCTACAATAATTATTTCTTAGTGCTGTATGAGGGAGTTGGAATTTCTTGTCTGTGCTTAATATAGCATTGCAGAGTGTGGGCAATTAGTGAGCTGGTTCTGCACCCTGAAAAAGGAAATTCCTCTCAGTTTATTTCTGTTAAATACTGACATATTTCAACCTGTACTAAAAGAGAGGACAGAGGACAACAGCAAAGAGATCACAATCAAAACAAATGACTCAGTTCCTCATAAAAGAACAACAGTACTGAGTATTCTACACACAATGGCCCAGAACACTTCAGTAGCTGTTGCAAGCTGTAGCGTTCGAGACATTTTTGTAGATTTCTGTCATGTTTTAAATCAGTGTAGATAGGACCTTATAAAGTAACAATGATTTTGTGATGAAGGCATAGGACCTTGAGTCCGAAAATCTGGGTTCTGTGCCTGACCCTGCAGCTGACTACCTGCACGACCTTCCTTCATCCAGTAATCTTTGTCTTAGTTTCCCCATTTGTCAAACACGGGTAATAATAGTGATTTCGCGCAAGGGATACTGTGAGGCTTCATCCCTTAATGTCTGTAAACTCTCTGAATGGAAGTTGCTCTATAAATGCATCCGTATATTGTTTGCATGCATTATTGTATTGTATGCGAATATATTATTAGAGTTGTTGAAACAGCTATGAAAAAACCTGCATGCAGAAAAAGCAGAAGATTTTCCTTGAGATTCTTTACCAGCCTTTGTGTTTGTTTGTTTTGTCTTGAACCAATGCTTCCAGCATGAATTCCTTGGGGTAATGTCTAACAAAGATCATTCCCCTGGTGGCTCATTTGTCATCCTCTTGGCTACATTAGGAAGCTGTAGCTCCCAGAAAGCCATGGTTCCCGTGTTCAAACAAAACGGTTTAGGTGCTGATTCTGCCAGCCTGGCCAAGAGTCCAGGCTCCAGTCTGTGGAAGTTGGGGTGGGGGGCGCCTCGAAGTGCACAGTACCTGAGTCCTGCTGGCATTGTAACCTGCATGCCGCAAGGAAAGCGGAGGGAGAGAAAGCGAATGACATGAGATGACTGCACCTCGCCCTGCATACAGGCGCGCGGGATGGGAGAACGAGCTGAGCCCGCCCCTAGGGAGTGACCGTCCAAGCTCCTTCTCCCCCGCAGGGTGGTCCCAAGGGGACCGTGCAACACGCGGGGGCGCTTGCTCCCCACAGGTGGATGCTCAGGGATTGCTCGTGCCGATGCCGCTGACTCCCAGGTGCGGCAGATGGGGCTGGCGTGGCTCGGGACCGGGCTGGAGCCGGGGGACGCGCGTTCCCTGCTTGGGGAGCCGCTGAAGTTTGGCCAGCCGAGGAAAGGGCCGGTCAGAAGGGGAGGGGCCGGGGGAGGTGTCTCCCGCCCGTTGGACAAGCTCGTCTGGATTCAGCAGCCAGCAGCTGTCACCTCCGCTCCTCTGGGGAAGCCGCCGCCTGCACCCCGGGGAGCAGGCAGCGCGGCTCCTTTCCTAGAAGCCGCCGTGGGGCTTGTTAAGCGCTCCCCAAAGGTGGCTGCTGGAGAGGAGGAGGAGGAGCTGAACTAATGCCAGGGACCGAGGCGGCGGCAGCAGCTCCAGCCCCTTCACTGCACCAACCTGCGGGCTGGCTGGAGAGGGAGCCCAGCCCCTCCCTCTTCAGCAGCAGCGGAGCAGCCGCCGGTACCACCCCCCCGCGCGTCCCTCCCCGGCTCTCTCCGGGCCAGGGTCCCAGCCAGTGCTGCGAGGAGGCGCTTGGTGCTGCGCCCGCCCCGGACTGCAGCTGCCTGCCGGCGAGGGCAACAAACAGCAGCCTGTCCTGAGTCCTCCTGCTCCCCCGTCCACACCTGCAGCTCTTCTTCCCCTCCCCCTCCCTTCTGAATTATTTCTCCTCCTCCCTCTTTCCCCACCCCACAACCTGGTGCCTCCTAATTCCTTGGTTTCCTCTGGTTTTCCTTGGACTCCGCCTTGTCATGTCAAGATGGAAGTCAGGCATGACTGGCTCGCCTCTTCCCCTCAGGAGGGCTTCGAGCAGCTGAGGCTGAAGAGCCGCCCCAAAGAGCCATCCCCGAGCCTCCCCAGAGTAGGTGCCAACTTCTACAGCACTGTCAAGCAGCAGGACTTCAGTGCCAGTGTCTGGCTGAGGAGGAAAGACCAACTGGAGCATGTAAGCCAGCTTCTGATTCCCCTTCTTTCCTTTCCCTGCTGGGGCTCCTCCAGCAAAGCCCAGGGAGGCGTGGGGTGTGAGCTTCAGTGATCTGTTGGCGAAATTCCCAAAGGATAGGGGAGGAAAGAAACTAGCCAAAGGTCCCGAAGCGGCCCACCGAGGTAAACAGCCTGTTGGAATATATTCCCCAAACCGCTGTGTGAAATGTGAGTGGGAAAGTTATGTGGAGCCTGGGAAGTTATTGAACATCCCTGCATTATTTCCCAGCCTCCTACCAACAGAGCACTGAGAGTGGAGATGTATTGGGATGGTGGCACTGGGGCTGACTGCTGTGTTGGCTTGTAATTTATCTAATGTAGGCCTAGGACTGGTTAAAAGAAAACAGTCTAGATGTGATTTTTCTCTTCCTACCTGGGGCTTTAAAATGTTAACTCTGTGTAGAGCCCAGGAGGTTGCTGCAGGAATTGATCCTTCAGGGAAGTATTGTATGACTTAACGAGGTGTCTTTGGGGCCACAGCAGATCTGATGCTGGGGATGGCTGTAGTGAATATTTTATGAGGTTTTGAAGTGCTTGTAAGTAGTGCTGTGATTCATATGTTTTAAAGCAATGTTGTTTTGCTTTATGTAACTTTTAAAAGCAAGGAACTGAGTTGAGATAAATTGCATGCTGTGTTAGAGTTTTCTGAATAGCTTTTAGATGAAGCCCATAGTTAGTGTGTAGAACAGGCAAAATAAGGAGATAGACGCATATGGATAGCGAAGTAAAAGAGACTGAATGGGTTTACCTATTGCAACAGACTGTACATTATTCATCAATGGAAAGGATGGGAGACAGTGACATACAACTAAAATTGACTGAGATACATAGAATAATATTACATTTGATGTAAGCCATGTTAGGATTTATTTCAGGTAGAAATCCACCTATTAAAAGCATAATGGACCTATTGTTGCATGACAATTATAGATAGTGCATTAACACCCATTTAAGAAGAAACCGGAAAAACAACTGGTGGGCAAGGTGTTAAATTTCCTCTCCACCAAATTGTATAATATAAAAATACTCCTTTTGAAGTACTTGTACCTGTTAATGAAATATTAAATATAGGTTGTGTTTACAGTTCTAATAAAATGACAAGAACTGACGAACTGCTGGAAATAGAATTTAATACTTCTCAAATATTTGAAATGTTCTGTCTACCTTACTACACATCTCCTTGATTCTTCACACTAACAACAAGGCTTCAGCAGTAGTAAGCTGATAAGCAGAGTGTTTTCCCATTGTGAGTCAAAATGAAAGGTCATTGCTTTATCTCAGGAGAGCTGAGTGTTAATACATAAAAAGCACAGAAATCTAACCATTGGGTTTGTAACTGGTTTTACGTGTTGATTATAATTTTGTAACTGGTTTTACATGTAACTGGTTCTATGTGTTGATTATCTTTTGCCAAGATATAACACTACTACCCCATCTATAATCAAGCAATAGATAATTAGACACTGTTCTGGTATCTGAACATTAACATGCCCATTTATATATAAAATACATTTTTTAAAAAACTCCAAAACTGTCCCATAGTATTGCCTAGGATGGGCTAAATAGACATTACTTGTTTGAAGAGAACAAGTGGATAGCCCTTACCCCTTTTTTTGTGTGCTTATTTATTATAAAGTCTGAACTTGGCATAGTAATCTGAAATAGAGCTGCAACATCAATGTGAAAAGGTTTCTTGTAATCAGTTTCATATGAATGTATGTCCTTTGGGAGACTACATTCTCATTTGAGATAGCTATTTCATTCCCATAGCGCATTTGAACAATGTTAAGAAAAAATAATTGGAACATGGATATTCCTTGCACACAATGAAATATTTGACTACACATTTAATGACTATGTTTATTTGAATACATTGCAGAATACTGTATGTACCAAGTGTATACATGTAAAGTACATACTTTATTTTTATGATTTAGGATCATTTTAACACTCATGAGTGGTGGACTAGAGACACAAATTATTACATACCTCATCTGAATGAGTATTTAATCCCAAAATCATATGTTTGTTGTTTATAAAAAACTTGGTGCCATGTAATTATTTTCTGTTTTTAAAGAGGTGGTTAGTGCTTACTTAGCCTTTTCTGCCTTTTTTTTTTTTTTACAAAGGGTAATACTTTGAGGTGCATCATTTTTAATGGCCTATTCACTCATATAGTGAGGTTTCTGATTGAGATAGGATACTGTAGGTATACATGCTGCATGATTTAGATGGATAATTCGTGTAACATTTTAGTTTGCCGCTCTCTTCTGATACAATCATGCTATTTAATCTGTGCTAAGAAAATCATTCCACTTAGGAGGGAACATACTTATGCATACCATCTATGGCTTAAAGCTAAATAGATATAAATAAAATTGATACATATAGTAATGGCAGATGCAGGTAAAGGAAGATTATGTAAATACACATATGTACACACCCACTCTGGTGACATAACATGTTATAACTCTAGTGGAAGCATTATTTAAACTGATTTCAATGGAGTTAGGCTGGGGTGAAGTTGTATAATATGTAATACCTTACTTCTGGAAAAATGTCTGTAGATCACAAGCAGATATTGTATATTGACTTCTTTGGGTTACCAGCAAGATTTATTGACCAGAGAAGTTTCATTGAAGTCAATATTTATATATAGAGGCAGAAAAACAACTTAATGGAATTATGAAGTAAATATATGTATTTCTCAGAAATACTTATAAAACTCTTATGGTTATCAATTTCAAAACTGTAACAAGTTTTTTCTTTTAAACTAAATTGTAAAGGGGAGATGAAGTTAGAGGTACAGAAAACAAAATACTATAAATATCCCAAGCTTTATATGGAACTCACTGCAACCAATCAGAATGTACTCATTTACAATTCATTTGATTTCTTAAGTGACTTCTGGTTCCATATCTTACTACTATTGTCTGATCTCCGAGGAGGTAAAGCTCTAGAAACATATTGCTGACTTGACTTCTTTTACATTAGTCTGGACTTCCTTCTTCCAAGTTGTAATGATATAGTTTAAACATAGATTATGTTACCGTTTATTTGACAAACAACTTTTCAAACCACATCAGGTTTTAAAATAAGTCACTCATATTCTGTTTCTTGGCTAAGGACCAAGTACAGCAAGTACCTCAGCACATGCCTAAATTTAAGCAATTTAAGTCCTATTAAAGCTTAAAGTTAGGCTCATGCTGAAGCACCTTGCTGAACTGCGGCCTAAATGTATAAATACGCTGCAGTTAATGGGTGAAAATGACATTATGCTAGTTTATAGTTTAAAAGGGGGGATTTTTCCAAATGAAGACTATACTCAAAGAACCTTGTCTTCTGGGACAAGTTTCTTAAATCCATATTAGAGATATTGCAATTCAGAATGAGAGTGTAAGTGAAATCCCTCACATTCAAGTATCTCTCTTAGTCATTTTCTAATGCCTCTTGTGAGATTATTGGCCTGGTAAGTGACACAATTGATTGAAGACTTGTCTGAAATCCTTAGATCTTCTCTTTGTATAAGTATTCTTTTTAATGGGAAAGGGTCTCCTTTGCCTCCATCCCCTATTTTATCTTTTCAGTGAGATTTGAGCTGGAGTGGGGAGGGGAGGAAGATAAATGTTGTGGGTGACCTCTGAAAGTCCTTAGTTGTGCTGATAACTATCTGCAGTTAGGTTAAGTCATGGCAGTTCTTCATACTCTCTCAGCAACCTGGTTCCCTCGGTAACAACAACAGAATATATTTATGCAGCTCCCTCCATATGGGCATTGCAAGGTGCTTTAGAATAAAACCTGTTTAAAATGATCAATTTTTAAACCAGACAAGAGCAACTCAAAGAAAATGTTTCTTGATTTTTTTTTTAAATGTGTAACAAATTAGAAACTGAGACTAGAAACGTAGTTCTACAGTTGCGAAATATTAGTGCAGTCAAAGTGCAATACTTTGACTGACACATACACACAGAGCTAAGAAACTAATATTTCTCAAGTTTCGTGGCCATAATGAAAATTAAATATTTTACATTAGGCTACGTTTCACCTCTGTATTAGATGAAAGTCACCCTAATTAAGGTTTGCACTTAAAGCAGGGGTTCAACCTCATTGTTTTGTATGATAAATATAGTGTTTCCTTTTTTAAATATACACATGTAATGGTGAACAAAGACTGCATTTTCTAATGATTTAGAAATAAACTTGTTAATTAAATTTTAACCCAAAAATAATTAAAAATGGGCCTCAACAGTTCTTGTCTTCAGATTATAACTTTTTTGGGGGGCCTGGTAGCTAAAGAGCCATTTTCCCTAGAGAGCCAAAAATCCTCTCTTGCACACACATACATGCATTAACACTACAGCTCTCGATTAAGCTATATTTAAAAAACAAAGAACACAAACAACCAAACAAAAAACAACAGCAGAACATTATGTTGTAATTAAACAAAGTTACTAACAATGGCTGTATCATCTTTCTACAGTTTTACTCAGAGCTAGATCAGTAGCTTAAGTCATTCTTAAGTTATGTAATTGTGACATCGGAAGTAACTTACCCAATCAGCACTATTCAGTTAATTTGCATGCTGCAGTTTTATTGGCTGCAGGGAGGGAACTGTGTGGTAGGTGATGGGCTCAAAGTTCCAACTCGCTAACATTAAGCCTTCAGACGTTTTGCAATACTTTGACTGACACATACACACAGAGCTAAGAAACTAATATTTCTCAAGTTTCGTGGCCATAATGAAATTTAAATATTTTACATTAGGCTACATTTCACCTCTGTATTAGATGAAATTTGACCTTGACAAATTCAATTTTAATGATTGTAAAACTATTTAAAATTTTCTTTTAAGCAACTGTTTGTGTCTAACATCTGTCATTACATAGCAAAGTACATGCAATGGAAAACTAGGCAATTCATAAGCAAACTACTTTGAGAGATCGTTAAGATAAGATCAACAACACTTATTAAAACACATTCAGATGAATAATAGCATTCTTCATCGAAGGGACCAATATTATATGCATAACAATAACACATTACATGTTAACGCATAAGATGAATGAAGGTCCTGATTCTGATTTCTGAGATATATCACATCACAAAGCAGGAAATTCAGAGCTATAGCAATCCACAATAATTGTTGCAGACCAATATTATGACTAGGGCTCAAACAAAGTCAATTCAGTACCCAACAATAGATTGTAAATGTGTCAAAAGAATTCTATGGTTGCTAGTGACAGTGGCTGGAAGGCATAATAAAAGTAAGAGTAGTAAATATCCTGAATCAGCAGAATCCAATAAATCATTACACTTCTTCCCAAAGGAGCTTCTGGGCTGTAGTGAGCTCTACAACGTGACTAGTATTTTACATGAGTTAAATGGAACAAGATGAGTTTGTATCAGAATGTAAATTACTTTTTCAAGCACTTTAGATTAAAAAAAATGAAGTGGAAATCAGGCAGATATTAGATAGTTGAGAAAGTTGCAACAAAGGAACTATTAACGCTGGTTTAAGGTTAGGTAGAATATTGCCAGGCTCCAAGGAAGAACTGACTTAGTTGAATAAATGGTACTATAAAAGTTAAACTAGGGGAGAGAATTCAGGAAGCTGGTAGACAGTTTTTCTCCCAACATTTGGAGCTTATTCATGAAACAATTGCAGCTCTTATAACAAATTTCCATTTAGCATAGGAGCCTGATCAAATGCCCATTGGACTCAGTTGAATGAATTCTATTGACTTCAGGGGGCTTCAGCTCTGCCCTAGAAGACTAGTGATTTGAAAAAGGGTAATTTGGATGCACCTCCCTACAGCAGTGATACCGGAGAAAGATGCTACCCCTTGATGCTCTTCCTGAAGCAAAGCACATTTGTGCAGTTTTCATACTGCAAAAAGTCTGGTTTTTAAATTGTTGAATGCTATTTTGCCTCAAGATATCACTCTTTGGAGACCACAAAACAGAAGTAACCAAGGAATGTAACGACTCAGGGAAAAAGCCAAAGAACACAGAAGTATGGTAGCTGTTTAAAAGTGCGAGGAAACGCTACATAACCTTTTAAGATGGGAAGTGGAAAATATCTTTATTCAATTAAAATTGCAAAGGGAATTTAAAGTGATGTCCTTGGGGGGAGACGGGGACTTACTCACTCAAGTAGTTGTTATTCATGCAAGTAGTCCCACTGTTTCAAGTAGTCAGAATATAATTACCCCGGCTGTCATTTGGTTAAGGTTATTCTCCTAGTCTTACAAAAAGTTCCCTGTGATCCTGAAATCACAGTAAAAAGCCTTTAACTTACAATTAAGGTACTACATTGAGATCTGTGGATGTAAAATAACATTGTTAAAATATTGTAGTTTTAAAAACAGATGATGTAAGACAGAAAATTCGAAGCTAAAGTTAAACTGTTTGAAAGTCAAGTGATTGTAGTTGTATTTAAAGAAACCTACACACCAAACTGTTTCCAACACCAGCCTTTATTGTTTTCCCCTTTCTGTGGCTTATCTTGCACTTGCTAATGGTAGAACCCTACAAGTTGCCATATAGAAAAAACGTAAGTTCCTAAATTGTAATTATGTTGTCTTAAAAAGATATCAGTGCGTAACCTTAACTCAGTTATAATAAAGCTCTTAGAAATTAGGGAATTTTCATTTAAAGAAAAGAAAACTACAATTTCTAAAGTGGTGGTTCTATTTTTTCCTAATACTAAAGTTCTTTTCTAACATTTTTTTAAAAATTAATTTTCAGTATCAATTTTCTTGGAAAAAGTTGTCAGTATAAAGAAAAATCTTAATGCTTTTATATAGAATGGTTGCCATTAAACAGTCAATATTTAGCTACTGTTAACATGCAGTGGTATCTGACACAGTGAAATTATTTCCTATATTAAATAAGGAGGAAACTGTGGGATCTTGTATCTCACTGTTTTGAAAAATGCTGATTTAAAAAAAAATAACAATAGTGTCTCTCAATTAATCCACAACTCAACATGGATGTATTCAATAGCCAATAAAAATTTAAGTAGAATAGACTTACACATGAACATATATGGCTGTAGCAAACTGGAGCCCAAACACCAGGATGTAAAGATGAGCTGCTGGGGAGTATATGAAAATGTGTCATGGTTGCAAAGCTTAGAAGCTCCACTAAGTAGAAGTTCTGACAGCAACCTTGACCCTATAATAGAGTTTACAAACTCTGCAGGGGACTGGGCCTTGACTTTCTGCTTCTGCTCCCTACTGCTTTTCATCTGACGCCCTTCAGTCAGCATATCAGGTACTAACTCCAGGACAGAAACATGCTTAAGCAGTAAATTGAGATGAGTATTAACATCTCTGGCATAGTGGACATTAAGGCACTGATCCTGCAAGGGATTTTAGCATGTGCTTTGATCCTGTGAATAAGTAATCCCAT
This sequence comes from Mauremys reevesii, assembly GCF_016161935.1. Taxonomy (NCBI): domain Eukaryota; kingdom Metazoa; phylum Chordata; order Testudines; family Geoemydidae; genus Mauremys; species Mauremys reevesii. The sequence goes on from NC_052625.1 coordinate 73,291,504, forward strand.
TGAAGTTCAGGTAAACAATGTGCATACTGTTGATGTTTTCACAATGTCTTACGCTGGGCCGGCGCTTCCATTAGGCGACCCTAGGCGGTCGCCTAGGGTGCCAGGATTCGGGGGTGGGCGGCATTTTATGCGTTCCCCACGGGGCCCACGGGAGCTTCCGGTTCCACTCCCGTCGCGCTGCCAAAGAAGGGCCTTCTGCTGATGTGCCACGGAAAACAGCAGCAGGCAATTGAGCAGCTCAATGACTGCCGCTGTCGCCTGCGGCATTTCGGCGGAGGGTCCTTCTTCGGTGGCGCGATGGGAATGGAACTGGAAGCTCCCATGCGCCCCATGGGGAGTGCACAAAATACCGCCCCCCGAATTCTGCCTAGGGTGCCAGAAATTCTGGTGCCGCTCCTGGTCTTACGGTCAGAAGTTTTATATGAAAACTCTGTTCCCTTAACTGGTCTTCATTGTGTACTGCTACAAATACCTTTTAATAGTGAGAGAGGCACAGACAGGGGCACCAAGATAATTTATCAAGAGTGATTATCTTATTAGTACAGATGCAGGCTAAACCCTGTTTATGTTGAGCTGATAGGATCATATCACAAGGTGGAATCACTGCAGGCATGCTAAAATATTTACATAACACTGTACAGAATGTTTTTTGTGTTAGTAATGCTAGGGAGTCCTAATCTTTTGATGCAGTACAGTGTAGTATCATAATTTAGCCCTAGAGATAATTAAACTAATTTCAAAAGAACATATATGTCATGTATACAATGGTAATACTTGTCTAGATAATACTTAGTCCTGCCATGAGTGCAGGGGGACTGGACAAGATGATATCTTGAGGTCCCTTCCCATCCTACAGTTCTGTGTGTGGGCTTGTGCATCTAACGTTGGGATGGGTGAACTGGTTGACATAAAATAAGAATGCCCCTCAAACCTTCAGTTATTCTCTGAACTCAACCAAAAGTAAGTAATTTTGAGGTCTAGGATGGTTTATATAAGAAATAGCTCCCTCACTTCCCTTTGTGTTACATAGATGTATGTATAAATATATTAAAGATTGTGAGGCAGTCAGATACTGCAGTGATGGGGGTCATATTAGTGCATAAGATACATAGACCCAGCAGGGCCATTACACTTTCCACACCATACTTGTCCCAACTTCTTACCTGTGCTGGCTGATATACTAGTGTCTGGGATGGTGGGTCCAGATACCTGCAACCCTTATCTGGTGTTTTCAGAGGTTTGGCCTGGGAGACAGTTCATTTGGGCACTTCTGAAAAGGTTACCCTAACTGACTTAAGAGTCTAAATCATGTTTTCAAAAGTCACTTAGGGATTTAGGGCTCCTAAATCAGTCACTTTTGGAAATAGAATTTAGATACTTTTGAAAATTCTACACTTCAGATAACTTCTTTTGAAAGTGTCTGAGTGTAATGTTCCCATGTTTTGGAGCAGTGAGACTCATTGGAGCCCTGCTGTGCACTGCCTTTTTGAAGTTGGAAAAACAGTGGAGTTTTCAACCCATTGTATACCCTTAGACTGGGTAATCCAAATCATTTGAGATTGGATTGAGGGAGTCGAGCAGGAGAGATGATGGAGGCCATGTGAGGAGTGAGTCAGCCTGTTGCTCCTTGAAGAAGTGACCATGTTGCTGGATTTGGTTGGCTGGCTGATGGCTGTGCCTTGCCCACTGGGAAGGTAACTCTGCAGGTAAGGAGGGTCATGCTGCCAATTGGAGAGCCTCAGAGTTTCAGAAAAAAAAATCTAGGGTGAAATCCTGGCCTCACTGAAGTCCGTGGCAAAACTCCCATTGACTTTGGAGGGGCTAGGATTTCATCAGAGAACATCTGGATGCTTATCCACCTAAACCAAAACTCTGAATCTTTTGGGATTTGGCCCTCAGTACTTTATTGTGGCTATTAAGAAGGTTTCCAAATATAACGTAAGAATTGGGAATGTTAATGTAGTGATGCAATAGCTATCTGAACTTTTTAGAGACTTAACTGCTTTTCTGTTTTGATGAAATGCCATTTATGCAATTTACAGTATATAATTATCTAGTTTTGACTATATACCCCTCATTTTGAACAAGTATTTTAATAAGATTTCAGTAGTTTACTGTATGTAGATTGATTGATTGTTTTCATTCATTAATTCCCCTTTGGCAAAGTGTAATTTTATATTGCTGTGCAAAAACATAGTAGTTAGTACCTGAGTCTTTAATCAAAATATTACACCCGTGTTGAGAATATATGGATTTTTGTCTTCTAAAACTTTAACACTCATTTAATCTCTTAAAGGTCAGAATAAATATAGTTTTACACTCATGTTTTTTATTTAATTTAAATCCTGTATGTGTAAAATATGTGTGTGTCTGTATAGTACACACATGTGAAAGTGTAATGATATTATTTGCAGTGCTGTTGTAGCCATGTTTGTCCCAACATATTAAAGACAAGGTGGGTAGCACTGGATATTATGTCTGCAAATTTTGCACCTTTGTTTTGGTGCCACTTTGAGTTGGTGTGTTCTGGCCTGTGGGGCATAGGGTTGCCAATTTTGGTTGGACGTATTCCTGGAGGTTTCATTACATGATAAACCTTTAATTCCTGGAGGACTGGCAACCCTAGTGAGGAGCTCGTTTTTGAAGATGAACTTGGAGAGGTTAGGGGGTTGTCTGGAGGCCAGAAGAGGGGGTTTGGGAAAGCTTTCCTTCAGTATGTGGTCCCTGTTGAGCATGGGTTGTAATTGTTTAATGGTATTCCATATGGGTTCTAATGTGGGGAGGTAGCTGACAACTAGGGGTGTACAGTCGGACTCTTCCCCCACCCCCCGTATTGAAGCAGGTTCTCTTGGGGTATTTAGGTGGCTGTTCCATGATGCAATCTACTTCTCTGGTGGGGTGTCCTTGTAAGTGTGTTAAGGTGCATATTGCAGATTTTCTCCTTGGAACATAGTGTGTGGTATTTGAGTGCCTGGCTGTAGATAACTGATTTCTTGGTGTGTTTGGGATGGTTACCGGACAATACTCAGATATCCCCACCCCCTAAAGTCATCATCAAACTCGTCCATTTCATCCTCACCCATAAAATTTTTAAAATGGGTACTAGGATGGCTCCCCAATATGCCAATCTCTTCATGGGCCACCTCGAGGAAGATTTTCTGGGCAAGTGCATCACAAAACCAATGATATACCTGAGATACATTGGTTATGTTTTCATCCTCTGGACTGACAACATAAACTCCTTTGTAGATTTCCACCACAACTTCAACCATCACTATCCATTCATCAAACAATTTCTAGAACACTCCTACGCCAGCATCAACTTCCTGTACACCACCATCAGCTTCAGCAGTGGAAACCTACAGACAACTATACACAAGAAACCCATGGATCGCTGCACCTATCTTCACAGATCCATGGATCCTACACATGCCTGTCGCACCATGGGGTGAACCTCATCAAGTGCACTAAATATTCCAATAACTATGTGGGTGAAACAAGACAATCACTACATCCTCAAATGAATTCACACAAGACAAAAACACCATATCACCCAGGGGCAAACACTTTTCACAAAACAATCACTCCACATCTGACCTCTCAGTCCTCATCCACAAAGAAAACCCACACAACATCTTCTAAAAATGAGCCCAGGAGCTTATATTCATAATTCTGATAGACACCAAAAATCCTGGACTTAATCAAAACAGTTCTATGACTGCAGAGGTGTTAACTGCCCACTTCACCTTGAATGGTCTCTTGCAACATGTGTTAACTACTTATGCTAAAGAATCTCTTCCACTTTGTATTTAGCTGTTACATTGAGGACTTTTCCTAGATCTGAAGAAGAACTCCATGTAAAGCTCAAAAGTGTGTCTGTTTCACCAACAGAAGTTGGTTCAATAGAATTACCTCACCTACCTTGTCTCTCTAATAATATTATGTCTGTAAAGTGGAATATAAATGGACACTTAAATCAGTTGTGCAATTTCCTTGCTAAAAACATGACTTGCAAATATGTTACGGAAGGCCTTATTTCTGGTTTCTGATTGAGCTAAGGCAATGTAATCAACAGCTTGTTTCCTTATTTATGTAGTTATTGTAGATCATAAATATCAATGATGCTATTCTAGTTTCTGTAGCTTTATGCATTTCGCTATTTTTCTTTCTATTTACAATAAAAACATTTAATAGAATAATAAAAAAACAAAGACTTGCTTCTAATAAAGTGATGGCAATTCAATAACTTCCTGCCATTCTGATAAATTGGACATTTTGAATTTCTCAAAGGGGCTTTAAACCCTATTCAGAGTGGAAATATTAACATATAGTGCTGGGAAGAGGACTGCAACATTAGCTAGTAATAAGTCGATCAGTCACTCGTTTCCTGCACTGATTTGATTTCTGACATATTTTATGTATCCTTAAATAGTAAGTGCACAGTGGGGGCCTGATCTTGGTTTGGGTCCAGAGGTGCTATGATAATACAAGCTAATAATAATGAACGAATGTGCATTTCTGTTTTTAATACATGACAGACATACAGTGAATGAGTTAGACATCACCGTCATCAGCACTTCTAATCATGGTAAAGCCTATCTTTGTAGCACTTTAAATTCATTGCACAATCACAGGAATCATGCAGCTTTCTAATGGTCCCCCTAAATCTGCTTCTCCCCAAGCAGTATTATTTTGCTTGGGGGAGAATGAGTCATTGGGGTCTCTGGTGGTCTTTGGTACTTCCTACACTCAGCACTTTGGCCAGTTGCTGACCTGATAGAGCACTATAGAAGAGAGCAATTTGAGACCAACCTTCCTCAGCTGCCCAGTCACTCATTTCTTGATCCTATACCCATTGATATCAAGTGGTGCAAGATTACATTTTCAGAACAGCTCCACAGGAGAAAAGAAGTAGTCATGTGTGCTCATTGAGAGTCTTAGTAGTTCAGCCACTGCTGAACTGGGGTAAAGGATGTGGCTGCAGAATCCAATTGCCTTGCACCAGTGTAAGAGGGATGGGGGAGGAATCCAGTTGACTGAAGTCCTCCTCTCTGGTACTGTTCAGTTCTAGCTTTCTGGACCATCAAGTCAACAACTGGAGTCAGTGGCTTGAGAACACCTTCTATTACCCCCCCCACCCCATCCACTGCTTCAGCATTAGAGCCTCTCCAGCAAATTATTGTAAGGGATAGGAAGGACCCTAATATGAGAAGCAACAGGTGTAAGACTGGCAAGCAGGGGCAACATAGAAAATGGAATGGGAACCCAAACAAATTCAAAGGAAGAAGGACAGAGACTCAAATGTCAGGATGGGGGACAGAGAAGAAGGTGGTAGGACGAAAATTGCTTTATTTTCAGATGAGTACATTTTCATTTCTTTCAGCTGCCATTGCAATTCGCTATCACTGGTCGTTCAATTTGTAGCCAAACAAAGCTGAGAAATAAAACCTGACGACCATTTTTTTTCACTCCCTCCCCCCACGGGAAAAAAAAAATCCTATTAGAAAGTGTATTTGGAGAAAAACCTCACCCAACAAAAAATTAAATGGGGATTCTTTCTTTCTTTGCTGAATTCCTCCATTTTCATGTTTTATGCTCTTTTAAGTGTAAATGTGCACCTGCTTAAATATTGCCTAAGCCAGTAATCAAAAACAAATAACAGATGCACTATTGCAGGGTTTCTCAAACAGGGGTCACCGCTTCTGTAGGGAAAGCCCCTGGTGGGCCTGGCCGGTGTGTTTACCTGCCCCATCCGCATGTTTACCTGCCCTATCCGCAGGTCCAGCTGATCGCTAGGGGTGGCTCCAGGCCCCAGCACGCCAAGCGTGTGCTTGGGGCAGCATGCCGCGGGGGGCGCTCTGCCGGTCGCCGGGAGGGCAGCAGGCAGGCGGCCTTCGGCGGCCTGCCTGCTTCGGTGGAGCCATGGGACCAGCGGACCCTCCACAGGCACGCCTGCGGGAGGTCCACCGGAGCCGCGGGACCGGCGACCGGCAGAGCGCCCCCCACGGCATGCCGCCGTGCTTGGGGTGGCAAAATGTCTAGAGCCGCCCCTGCTGATCACGGCTCCCACTGGCCGCGGATCTCTGCTCCAGGCCAATGGGAGCTGCTGGAAGCAGTGGCCAGTAAGTCCCTCGGCCTGCACCGCTTCCAGCAGCTCCCATTGGCCCGGAGCAGCGATCCGTGGCCAGTGGGAGCCGCTATCGGCCGGACCTGCAGACGGGACAGGTAAACACACCAGCCCGCCAGGGGTTTTCCCTACAGAAGTGGCAACCCCTGTTTGAGAAACCCTTCACTATTGTCTCTGGGGGTGAAACAGTTATGTGATCAAATTAAGGAATAAACCTGGATATATGGGTTTGAATGTGAGTGATGTATTAAATAAAGCTAATGGTATTGCCAAAATCTGTAATTTCTAAACGGGTATAGCATCCCCTTAAGAAACACACTCCATATAGGGTATGTTGTTGGTATCCATGTGCTAAATTGCATTTATCATGTGTACCTCTGGCTGCTTCACCAGTATTCTGCACATTAATCCATCTCTGCTGGGACTGCAATAATTCAGAGATTTCACACCCTGAGTAGCTTCAAACAGCCATCATACTCTTCTGTGGCAGGCTGATCCTTTTTTTTTTTTTATTAATGGAAGTGTTGTCCTTTCTCTCAATTGTGTAGTTTCCTTTCTCACATCCAAAATTATATTTGTTCCAAGGCTCATGATAGACAATGGTCAGTCCCAGACCAGTGATGGATTTGAGGTACAATATCTCCTGACCCATGTGGTGCTGGAAATTCTATGGAAAATCTTTCCAAGGGGAAACACAGCGCTTGTTTCTAGATTTGGTAAGTCGTGAGCTCATGAAGCTAATATTTGCAACACTGTAAGAGATGTAACTAAAGGTTTTAGAGGGTGCTAAAATGTATTCTTTTTCCTTTCTCTACCTAGGTCTAGGTTGACTGCTTACATTTTCATAGAAATAAAGGACAACTTCTTCCCATTGACAATTTAATTGAAACGGACACATTCTCATGAAATGTTTTGACTTTGACAAAATTGCAGTTTTAATCAGCTTTATTTACAACTAGGAGATAACATATTTGTACCTTTTGTCCACTAATCCCATCTCAGATGGGACTATTGCTAGCATTCCAAACCTGTGAGCGATTTCAAGTAGTCACTTCTTTATTTTTTTTAAAAAAAATCTTTGTCACAAAAATATTTTCTTCCTTCTCCCCCAAAGTGAATAACATTTGCTGTCTTCATACCATGAGGGAGTTAAGGTCTAGAATTTTGTGAACCACCAGGGCTAGAAATTGTAGTCAATTTTTTCAGAGCATGGTTACCTAAAGTTATGCACTGAAATCCCTACATAGACATGTAAATAGAAATGCTGCATGTCTGCTAATTAGACATCAGTTAAACCTATACCTGTGTGTCTGTGCATTTGGGCTGGCAAGAAAAGAAGAATTTCATTTCATGAGCAGTTTCTAAGTTTCAACAATTGGTTCTGTTCTGATACAGAATCAAACCAAGATAGTTTGAAATTTTCCATGAAAAAATGAGAGACTCATTCCAGAATAGCTACTAGTTCAGTGGCATATTTATTAAACTGTGGGTTATTATTGGGCAACCTAAAGTATGACATGATTTCCATCCCAGCTAGGATATGCACTAGGTAATGCATAATATACCTCTAAATCAAATAGGTGAAATAGAGAGTTCACTGGAACTTCCAAGCAGCATGGAATATCTGCACTTGGAGGAGGAGGAGAAGCACAATTTTGTGCCTCAGTACTCTTTGTTGAACAATAATACTGAATTGTTCTAATGTGACAATATAGCCATTTTCAGGGATGGAAATTAATTTGTTCTGTGATTTTTGTTTTTTCTCCTGTTGCACTGGCACCCCTAGGGGGAACTCGGGGATATGCTTACCGAGTATTTCCCACCCCAGGCATTCAAAAGTCCAGACCTGGCCATGAAAATAATGAGATTTAAAAATAACAATAATAAATTTGGTGTTCTATTTATTTGCCTTCTGGTTTTTGAGTCTCTAAGGTAAAATTAGGTCACATTTTCAAGCTTTTCATTGCAACCATGAGAGCTGGAACTGTACTTCTCTTTAAATAAATGCTGAGATTCTCAGCTAGCAATGCACCTCCAGGAGATGGAACTTTAAGAAAAAAAACCAAATATCGCAAAACTTGCAATAAAATCGTAAGTGTTGTCGACATTGTAATAGAGGCTGTGAACATGACATTCCCTCAACCAAATAATACTACTGTACAGTGAGAGAGCTTCATCAGAGAATTTAATGGCTGACAGAACAGTTCAAAATCCTGAATTCTCTTCCATGCCATTTAGTTTTCCTTTCTCTCTATTTCCCCTAGTGTCTCACTATCCCCTCCCTTTTTCCCATTCCATTTACACCTATCCTGCCTCCCTTTCCCCTTTGTTCCCTCCATCCTTCCTCTATTACTTTTCATTTAGTCTCCTTTCCCTTTTCATTGTTTCCTATCTCCCCCTTTCAAGCCTCTGCCTAGATCACTTCATCTCCTTCTCCTTGCTTCTGTAGCCCATCATCCTCTTCTCTCTAGCTCTGTCCCTTTCTGTTCCTCTCTCCTTCTCTGATCTGTCATCCCCATGTCCCTGCCAAGCTCTCCACAGCTCTGTAGAAGGGAATCTATAAGAAGTCTTGTGTCAAGAACGAAAGCCCATCTGCATGGAGAACTTTTCTTGCTGCTCTGACCCTGAAGTGATAGTTTGAACCAGTGCTCTGCTGCCTGTGAAGCATTCTGTATGAGTCATAGGAGGAATCCGGAGCTGAGCACTGATTAGAACAAACTCCTCGGTGTTGGAGCAGCAGGGAGTATTCCCCTCTGTAGGGGATCCTTCTTTACTGCTGCAGGATGCTTCTCAAAGATGTATACAAACCAAAAGAACAGTTTGTTCAATTTCTGTGGCACTATGTGAGGAATAAATTACTTATTCAGTGTAAGAGTGTCGCAGTCTGGCCCAGGGATATGGGGCCTTCTAAACCACAAAGACTCTGAGAACCATTGCTCACCCTGTAATGGGGAGGGCTGTGATTCTAATGGTCTTTCTTCTATTTAATGCAGTTTGGCACAGGGATAGTTTGATTTAGAGGAATTGGTTTGCAAAAGATAAGTGGAGAGCACAGGAGAACCTGCTCTAGATGACTTGACCAAATATATAACTAACATGCTGTTTTCTGTAGCAGCCCCTGGTATGTGAATCCATACAATATTCAGCTTGAGGGAAACAAGTGATAGAAAAGCAGAGTGGTAGAGATTATAGATAAAGGTATGCGATGTCTGAGCATCAATCACAGTGAAACATAAACTTTTTTCCAGGGTGACCTCAGTATGCACAGAACAATTCCTACATTCATTTCTGGGGTTGTGTTGCGGTCATAACTGCAACACCTGTAGCTGTTGTCCTTAAAGGTATTGCTCCCCCAATCCCTTTCAGGAACTCAAACACTTCTTCCAGCTCCCAAAATTTCTCCATGGAACCCCTCCCTTCATTCTGGCATGTGACTGGAAGCAGCCCAGGCCCAACTCCTGACAGGTGAGCTGTCTGCCCAATACTTTTTGTAATATGTCTGGATAACACTGTCATGTCCTCTGTTGCCAACTTTCCTGATATTTGTTGTTTTTCTTAAAGCCCCAGCTCTTGGCAAACTGATTATGTAAGAATTTCAGCTTACATATTTAACCTCTTTTCTCCCCCTGACATTTCCAGCCCAGACATTGTTGTGGAGAAAAGCTTGAACTCATGACTGAGGGGTAACCAAAAGACTTTATAAAAAAAAAGAAAAAAGGAAATGAACCAAATAACCACAAGCCAAGGTTATAACCTCAGTCACTTGGTCTGCCTGAATCTCACAGAGAGCAAGGCTGATTATACATGGGCTGACACACACTTGGATAACAGGGGCTGGGGGAATGAAGACAGGTGATGGGGCTAAGAGGCCCTTTCTCACCTTTCCTGTTCCTCTCTGCCTGGGTTGTTTTCTCTCTCATCCCTCCAGGGCTGGCTGCTCAGAGGAGGGCGAGAAAGCTGCGAGGAGAGATGTCTACCTGGCCTCCTTCCAGCCTAGTAAGGGGTGCAGTGAATCACATGGCATAAGCAGAGGCTGGGTAGCCTAGTCAGTAGGCTGTGGCAGTGGGGTACTAGAGTGTATACCTGCTAGTCTGCATCCCTGGTGGGAGGAGGTGGGGGGCAGAGAATGAAAAGTGTGGGCCTTCTGCTCCCTTATTGGCTGCTTGGCTCCCAAGTTCTGGGCTGCCCTGACTGTGGGGAGATGCTGGAGATCAAGCACAGAGCCAGTAAACAATAAAGGAGGGACAAAGCTCCTGCCAGAGCTGCCTCTGGCTAGCATGCAGATAGGAATGGTTCAGAACAAATAAACTTGCTATAGTTTGGATGGTTTGTTTTTAAATCGATTTTCTTTTTAACTTGTTGTGCAAGGGAGGTCTGGTGGATTCTCCATGTGGCCAAACAATCTGTCATGAGAGGAGGGACGGGCCAATGGTTAGGGTGCTAGCTTGGGACTTAGACTAAGCTTGAGAATGTTTAAACATTGCAGAATCTTCAGGATATCAGATGAGAATGATCACGTAGATCACTTCCTTTCTGGATCTAAATATCAAGAATATTCACAGAGACAAGTTGGGTGAGATAATATCTTTTATTGGATCAACTTCTGTTGATAGAAGAGACAGAGGCCTGGTCTACACTACAAAGTAGCGTTGATGTAAGCTGCCTTGCATTGCCTAGCTGTGCATGTGTCTACACTTAAATTTGTCTCCTCCTGATGTAAGTGCTCCATTACAGCAATGCTGTAATACTACCTCCCTGAGCAGCGTAAAGCCAAGGTTGATGTACTGAGGTTTATGCAGCGAGCATAGACATTGTCTTACCTTTATTGACCCTACCTGTCCTCCAGCAGTTGTCCCACAATGACCAACACTGAGCGCTCTGGTCACAATTTTGAACTCCACTGTGCAGGAGTCACACAGACTGAAGGTCCCCCTCCTCTTTAAAGCCCTGTGAATTTTTGAAATGTCTTTTTCTGACTGTCCAGCTTGGTGAGCACACCTAGTAACTCTCCTCTGCTGTGTGCAACTGCCCAGCTGACCATGCTGGTGACCTGCTCCAGCTTGGAGTAGGCAGAAGATATTGGATCTCCTGGGCCTGTGGGGAGAAGAGGCTTTGCAAGCACAGCTGTGGACTGGCTATAGAAACATGAACCTCTGAACAAATTGTGTCGGGGAATGCAAGAGAAGGGATACGACAGGGACCAACATCAGTGCCATGTGAAAAGGAAGGAACTGAGTCAGGCATATCAGAAAGCCATAGAGATGAAAAGTCAATTCAGTGACAAGCCGCTGACCTGCACCTTTACAAAGAGCTGCCTACCATACTTGGTGGAGACCACACTACCACCCAACAGACTACTGTGAATACCTCAGAGAAGCCCAAGTCACAGGCCCCTGGTGTGAACAGCATGGAGCACGTGCGAGTGAAGGGGGTCCAACTATGCTGATAGCCAGAACCTGTTAGAGACTCCACTGCAGTCCTGGCAGTTGAGCTTGGGTGAACCCAATGCAGGGGAAGGAACCTCGGGTAAGTGTGTAATTGGATTTTCTATTGCAATGATGTACTGGTGGCATCCCCCAACTTAACAGGATGCAGATATCAACTTTTCATTCATTTACTCGTACTAGAAGAGGTAGTGGTAAAACAAAGAGAGATAGCATTATCTGCTTTTCATTCCCCTGCAGAGTTAGGTAAGGGTAGGGGCATGCAGAGCAGTTTGTTTATGTACACAGGGATGTCCCTTGAATCCTTCTGAGAGATCTCATTTAAACTTTCATGCAGGCACTCTGCACTCCTCTCCCTTTCTTTCTCCGCAGTAGGACACTTTCTCACACCAATCAGTGATAACTTCAGCAGGTCCATTGCAGTACACGGGCTAGCAGCTTATGGGCCCAGGTGGCTTTGCGATGCCAGCAGCAGCTGTGCTTTCTGTGCCTTTGTTACCCTCAGGAGTGAGATATCTGCTAAAATCACCACTGCCTGTGGAAGGAGATGCCGGTATTCAGTGCCATTGCCCAGTACTCATAGTTTTCTGCATCCGAACAATTCCCTCCTCATTTCCCTCACCCCAACGGGCCATACGCACCATAGCTCGTGCTGTGAGTGGCACTGTGCATAAGCACTGCGATGCAGGAGTGTTAAATATGTCTTGTTTAAAACTTATGGGGAGCAATGAAGGGGGGAGTGCTGAATCTTAACTTTCTCTTGTGCCCATATTGACAGTGGCATCTGTGTGTTTTATCTGCAGCTGCCGCTGCCTTGAGGGGGCTTCCCCTTCACGCCCATGAAATGCTTGAGCCATATACAGAGGAGAAAGAAGAGGACTCAGGATGACACATTCAGTAAGATCATGCAAGCTAGTGCTGCATCAGACTGTGAGGAAAGGTCCTGGAGGGTGAACATTGCAGACAGCCTGGGGAAGGAAAAAGTGGACAGGAGAAAGGACTTGTGAGTCTAGCAAGAAAAGGAGAGGGAGATGCACCAGAACATAATGGGGCTTCTCCAGCAGCAAACACAGATGCTGCAGGCTCCTGGGGACTTACAGGTTCAACAATAACAGGCTCACCTCCCTTTGCAGTCAATGAAGAATGCCATTACAACACTTCTCTACAAACCCCCTCAGCATGCCATGTGGTATCAGGGGCTGCATCCCTACCCCTAGCATTCCATCCTGGGAGACATGGACAACCATAGCATCACACACCCTGATGTGTGAAAGCCATGGTTGCTGTATGTATAGGTTAATATGGACATGAATGTTCTGTCCCCTTGTTTAATACATTCATGGAATAGAACTTCTTTAATACATTTGCTTTTCAATTGCACAGATTTTTGTTTGCACGGATTTTATTATTGAATAAAATTCTATTTGGAAAATCATCTTGATTAGTTCACAACATATACTGCAGAGTGTCTTGCAGTTTTGAAAACAACTTGTTAATGCACAGTGTGACACACAAAGTGTAATAATCATAAATATACAACAAGCACCACAAAATTAATAGGTGCATTAATAGTGTTATATTCATGGAAGTACTCCAAGCACGACACAATTGCTAACTGTCCCACAAACTGCAGGGCCAGTTAGAGCATAGGACACCATAACAAATTACTGGCTCAATGTTAAAGTGCTCTTATAAAGCCTCCATGTAGAGCTCTTCTAACAGCCCTTATTTCTGTCTGGTCAAAGTCAGAATACAGCTGCTCCAACTCTGCCCTCCACCCCAGCAGCAACTCTCCTCCCCTTGCTTCACAGATATTGTGCAGGACACTGAAGGCAGCTATGGCTGTTGGGATGGGTTTTTTTTCCACTGAGGTCCAATTTTGTGAGTAAACAACATCAGCATCCTTTCAATCTACCAAAAATGCATTCAACTGTCTTCTGTTCCTGCTGAGCCAATAGTTGAATCTTTTCTTGGTGATGTGAAGTTGGTCATTGCCAAGCTTAATGAAACAGGGGAGCAAGGGCTAGGCTGAGTCCCCCAAGATCACTACTGGCATTTCAACATTCCAAATAGTAATCCGCCGGTCAGAAAAGAAAGTCCCTGCTTGTAGCTTTCTGAACACTGTTCTTAAAGATGCAAGCATTGTGCATCTTCCCTGACCAGCCAACATTGATGTCAGCGAAGCATCCCCAGTTACTTGCATAACCACAGTAAAGTAGCCCTTTTGTTGATTTATTCTGTGGCAAGGTGTTGTGATGCCAAAATAGGGATGTGTGTGCCATCTATTGATTCACTGCAGTTGGAGAATTTCACTGCTGAAAATCCATATGCTACATCCTGCAGATTTCCAAGAGTCACAGTCCTGCGTAGAAGAAATGACTAATGGCCCTGCATGCTTCCATGACAATGGCTTCCATGGTGAATTTTCCAACTCCAAAATGTCTTCGCACTGACAGGTAGCAATCCAGCATTGCAAGTTTCCACAGTGTGACTGGCACTCAATTCTCAGCTGTTCATGCAGCTCTCATTCTGGTGTCCCTGCACCAGAGTGTTGGGACGAGCTCAGCACACAGATCCAGGAATGTGGACTTTCTCATCCAAAAGTTCTACAACTGCTCGTTATCCTAAGCCTGCATTACGATGTGATCCCAACAGTCAGTGCTCATTTCTTGTGCCCAGAAGGTGTGCTCCACCATCTGCAGCTGTTCCAGGAATGCCAACAATAACTTTGAACTGGTTCTTACAGCAATTCAAGAAATCGTCATGTTCTCTGCTGATTTGGTGGTTCTTATAGCTCTGAAAATATTGAAGGATTGTGCATTGCATACTTGCAATGCTTATGACATTAGTGCAGAGCTATGCAGGCTCCATGCTTCTGTCAGAGATGGTAGAGAGTGAGGAGGGCCTTGCAGGTTTGTAGGATTCTTTAAAAAAGCATGAAAATTATTGGATATAGATGACATTATGGGATTGAACAGTTGCACACTGAGGATTTAACCTCGCTCCCAGTTACCTCTGTGTGACTCGTTTCTGCCCCACAATGCATTGCCAAAATTTCCCAAAAGACAGTACACTGGAGAATGGTGAGTGGCACACTGGGATACCTACCTATGGTGCACCAAGCTGTATATCAATACAAGCATTGCTGCAAGGAGTCAAGAATTCATGCGCACAAGTGATATGCTAACTGTGGTGGCTTTTTACTGATGTAGCTTGTGTTGACCAAAGCTTGTATTGTATGTATGGCCAGAGACAAGCTTCTGAGCTACACAGAGCTCTTCTTCTTCAGTTCTGGTAAAGGTACGCAGGGTGTCACAGCTAAATATGAGGTGGAACAGATTATTAAGCATAGGAGTTAACACATGTTGCAGTGGCCCACTTCATTTTGAATGGTCCTTTAACACCTCTGCAGTTAGGACAGAGAGACATAAAACCAGTATCCCTACTGACTCCATGGTTTTTAATGTCTAGTCCAGGCACTAAAATAGGGATACTGGTTTAATGTCTCTTAAAGTGGCAATGTAGACAAGGCTTTACTCTGCTGCTGGAAGTACTGTAATTTTCATCCCTATTGACTCTTGGGAATGGAGATACTCCGACATGCACCCTATTTAAAATAATTATAGTATTAAACTAGATGAAAACACTTAATTTTTTTTCTGATTTGAGTTCTGCAACTAATCAAGAAAGGAAAATATGGAATGAATCGATCCTGTTTCCAGTGAAGCTCTGGACAGTATATGGTACAATAAACTGATCTGCTTTGGGAGGTGTCCCCTGCAGAGAAACTTCTGAAGAAATTTACTGATAAGGAAAAAAAGGGAAATGACCACATTCTGAAATGGAACTCTCTCTCTCTAGAAGATTAAATTGACTGCTATGCTTTCATTCCTTGCACCCTGGAGTTCTGCCTCATCTAAGCGACTATCCTCCAGCCCACAGCAGGAGCTCCGAAATCCTTTGTACGTTCAGTAGGGCAGTGTCACAAGATCCATTTATACAGGAGCCATGCTGCCAATGCCTCTAATATGCTTTTGCCCTGGGATCACCCACCACAGTGGCGAAATCTCCCAAAGTTCATACTAACAAGTTGGTGTTAACTTATATTGGGAATCTCACAATGCCATTTCCTTTCCCACAAGATGAGAAGCTCCTGTGGGCCCCACAGCTGTCCCAGACCCTGCTGTTCAGGGTCCCTCTACTTTAGTCAGTATACAGAAGAGGGGAGCAATAGGTCCAGAGTTTGAAAAGGATGTTTTCTGAATCATTAGAGAGAGGGAATATAGGAAAGAATAACTACTCAGCTCTAGTGTGAGTCGATCACTTTTGCCATCTGCTGGACTTTAGATGCAACTTCAGCATAAGTTGTAACTGGATGTCTGAAAGGTTCATTTTCTTCATATTAAATCACATATTCGGTGAAAAGGCTGGCCATTATGTTATAGCACATTAAAAAAGCAATTACCAAATCAGTGCAAATAGCTGACCGAAAGCAGTTTAAAAAAAATCACACCTGATGACACTAGTAGCTCAAATTAAGGAAAATATCTGAAATAAGCAATAGCCTTTGGCAAATGTGGTTACTTACAACCTATAGCACATTTCTCCATAACTTTTAAATATTTTCAGCAGGTTACATGCAGAGATACTGAACTTTAAAGTAGTCTCACAAGATGTACTTACACTGAACAAGAAATATGCACAGCAGTGAGACATATTTTAGTTGTTTTTTCTTCAGGATTTAAAGGATTGTTAAGAACCAGCTATGATTAAAAAAAATACAACATGGATATGTATACTTTTCCTGGTAGTACTTACAAAAAATATAGTTAATAATTGGGTCACTGAAATCAGGCCCACAAAATATTGATCTCTCATTAATAAAGCAGTATTTAACTATGGAACAAGTTACATATAGTTTGTTAGGCAAAAAGTAGAAGATGGGGGTTAGTGTACATTGGTGTTAAAGTATTTAGGTCCCTTTATATATACGGATCTAAGTACTTTAACACCAATGTACACTTATCTCCAATCTTTTTCTTTTTGTGTGTGTGTGTGTGTGTGTGTGTGTGTGTATGTATATATATATATATATATATATAATTTAAATCTTTCCCTTCCTATTGAATATGATATCTAGGTTTGTATTATTACAATTCAATATTAATAATACAGTTCAAGAAACAAAACAGTATTATTCATTGTAAGTAATTATAAGTTCCTGTGTATTACTAAGAAGTAACATTTTGCTTTTGATCATCCTGGTTTATCTGCAACTGAGTTAACAAGTAAATAATGAAAAGAAAAAGAAGTGTCTCTTGCACACACATGCATTAAAGAATGCAATAGAATAGTGTTAGGATTGTAAAACAAGGCCTATGTGTAAAATAAGTTGTCTGTCATAGAGCATATCATGCCTGCAGTGATTTTTAATATATGCAAATACACCTTTTGCCTCTGTTACCTTGTCTAACTTCCTTGCCCCCATTAGTCTGTTCATTCCCCTGGGCCTGATCCAAACCCCTGAAGTCAACAGGAGTCTTTCCATTGGCTCCAATGAGCTTTAGATCAAGTCTTGGTTGCATGTTGTCTAAATCCTCAATTGTCAGCTTTCTGGGTAGGTATTGTCTTTGTGTTTGTTTATACAGTGTCTTGTACTGTGGGACTTTAGTCCTTGTTTGGGGTCCTTAGGCTTTACCACAGTATAAATAATAATGTATTGCAGCATAAATGTTCCTTTGTTATCAAGTCTGTTGACTCTACATGCTTTTAAATAGCATAAGTGGTTCTTTATTAATAGGTTGTAATATTTGGGTACAACTACTGTAGTTTCAGAGTAGCAGCCATGTTAGTCTGTATCTGCAAAGAGTACTTGTGGCACCTTAGAGACTAACAAATTTATTTGAGCATAAGTTTTTGTGGGCTACAGCCCACTTCTTCAGATGCATACTGTAGTGTATTTTCAAGTAAGCATTTATATCCAATCATATGCTTACAGTGTTTGGTAAATGTAGTCTTTTGATATGAACTAATTTTCTGACCCTTACTCCTCCATAAAAGTGGGTGTGTTCTGTTCCATGGCAAAAAGTATTCTGCAACAGTATAAAACTGTGTTTGACACGTTCTGTAAACCAGAAGCAACATCACACATTTAAACGATGCTTGTGTGCAAAAAAAATAAAAAAATAAAGTTATCTTTGTTTGTAACTTGTACGCCAAATTTCAGATGCTGTATTTGAAACTGAGTGGGATATGCAGTTTTAAAAATCTTATAGAGCTTTGTTCATTTTTGAGTTTGTAGATTGAGGCTTCATATAAAAATGATCAAAAACTATAGCTTGGAAAAGCTATAACTGCTCCTCACACACCCTGCTGGCTTTTCAAGTCCTACCTGCTTTGATCTGACTTGGTGACCTAGTGCTAGGGTTCTGTATTGTGATACCTGTCTTGCTCTCTGTGTCTGCAGGGTTTTGGAGTACTGCATAGTAGGCAATCATAGCCCTTGTATGTGAGGTAAAGTTCACATCAGAACATCCAAGGAACGCTTTTGATGGCCACCACTTCTTTTTCAGACAGCTAGTTCTGTATCCAGTCAGAAACTCCTCCCAGTAGGAGCAATTGGAGAAGCAGGTAAAGCAGGGACTGCTGCACTGGGGGATGTAAAATGGGGCCCAGCTGTGGCCACTTCTTTCCCCAACTCCCTAGGAGCCAGAACTGTTCAGAGGAGAAACACAGCACCCCATCTGGGAGTACTAGGACCCATATGGTGCCTCCTCTCCACCTGCCAATGTGGCCTTGGGGAAAAACAGCAGAGACGAGCCAGGCTGAGACTCCACCCTCTAGGGGCAGCCAAAGCAGGGACCTCTGGGTATTCAGAACTGTCTACAGTTCTGACTGGACTGTCTCTGCCCTGTGCTGATTGGCTGTTTCCTTGCACCCCTACTCCCATGTTCTTCATTTTAGCTTCACTCCACACCTCCCCTCTTACCTTCCCCCTTCCTTTCCTCTTTATCCACTGTCTCCTCATTTAGCTGACCCCCTCCTAACTAAATCCACCCCCCGAAAAAATCTATATAAACATGGCACTAACATGAGGTTTCCTGCCGTGTCACTGTTTGGCCGTAAACTCTTTGGGGTAGGGACTGTCTGTGACTCTGTACAGTGCCTAGCACTATGGGGCCCCATTCTTGATTGGCCCCTAGGCACTACTGTAAAACATGTATCAGTTGGGCATGTTTTTATCACATTCAGAGTAGCTTGGTCAAAATTTTCCAATAAGCTATGTGCTGAAAAAGCCACTAGGTTGGGAAAAATGGATTTTTACCTAAGGGCAGATATAAAAGAATGGTAGATGTAACTCGTTAGTAGACTGGGGACTCAATTACCATGTTCTTACATTCTACTTGCAGAATTGCAAGCTGTTCATTTTGGACAGTGTGTTTGCCATACAGACATAGTAGATTATCTCCCATAGTTATAAATTTTGGCTTAATATGACAGATGCCCAAAGGACAGAGTTACATGAGTGAGGAGAAAAGCAGGGAAACTGTATCATTAATACAAAGAGAGAGAGAAAGCGAGAGAGAGACGGGTTGAAACTGCAATTTTAAATAACCATTTCAGCTCCACAGTGGAATACTAGCTTAAAAAATCCCTTTGGGTCAGGAAATTACAATAGCCACTCTATATCTTAACATTTAATATTTGGCATCTATACTGTACTTTTGAAGATGTAAAGCACAATACTGGCGATTATCTGCTGTAATCCCCGCAATACCCTTATAAAATAAGTAAGTATTTGTATACTCCTTTGTTGTTGATGATTTTAAACAGATTAGGAAACTAAGAAGTTAAGTCACTTGCCCAAGAATACAGAGCAAATTAGAGGGAGAGCTGAGATTGGAATTCAGGGTTCCCCAGCTCTGATTCCTAGGGAACTAGACTATGCTATATCCCCGCATGTTCTGGTGGTTGGTTTGTGTGTATTTAGGGAGTGCCCTAGAGTCCCCTACTCAGATCAGGGTCCCATGGTGCTAGGCACTGTACAAATGCAGAGACAGTTCCTGCCCTGAAGAGTTCACAGTCTAAATAGACAAGACAGATGAAGGGCAGGAGGGGAAACAGAGGCACAGAATGGTGAAATATCTTGCTCAAGCTTACACAGTAGGTCAGTAGCTTAGCTGGGAACTGAAACAGCTCTCCTGACTCCTATGCAAGTGCAGTAGCCACTGTATTTCCATTTTTGGCCTGTCTTCTGATATGCTGAGTGTCTGTGCGAGGAGAACAGCTTGACACCAACATAGAACTACTGAAAATACTCTTGTAGTTTAAACAACAAGTGATGCTCATCAGAGTAACTAAATAGCTCTAAAGTCTGGTATGCTTAATCCCACCATTGTATTTCATGGAGTTAATTCAGAAAGGGTATTTACAGTATATATAGTCATTTTGGCAATGTTCTCTCAGTTCACGGCACCATGGTTGTAGTGTTTAATCTTTTTTTTCTCACAATGAGAATTTGCACCAGTGTGTTCTGCCTTAATCTTGTCGAGAAATTTTCTAGCAGGTGTTTGTTCCCAGAAGATACGTGATTTCAACTGATGACGTTCTCTTAAGTTAGCAAGAGGCAATGGCAGCTGCAACATTCTTTTTAGCAAAAGATTTTCTTACCTTTGTGAGAGATAAGATTTCAGACCAGGAATAAAAATATTTAATTTCCCTTTACTGTATGTTTTGAAGGTCACGGGTCATGTCTCCAGTGTTCCCTAAACCAGCAACAAATGTGCTTTCTGTTTTTGATAATTATTCATTTGCACTGAGATCCAGTGGCTGTGTCTCATTCACATATACGCTCCTCATCCATGTTGCTGTTTAATAAGGATTTTGTGTTGAATCCAATCAGATCTATTCCGTCCACTCCTGCTAAGAATCCATAAATGAAAATGTCTTGGTCATAATTTAATTTTTAGTCATTTCAAGCTTCTAGTGATAGCTGTAAAATGTTTAATCACACATACAGTACAGAGAAGGCTAGTGTTGCTCTTTTCGTTTCCTCCCCCAGATTCACCTTCAGTTTTCTCTGGTTTTGTTTTTCACAAACCTCCTTTCTGTCCAGACCAACCCATTTTACAAAATAGATTAAAATGTATTCTCAAAGGAGGACAGAGTC
Source organism: Mauremys reevesii (assembly GCF_016161935.1). Taxonomy (NCBI): domain Eukaryota; kingdom Metazoa; phylum Chordata; order Testudines; family Geoemydidae; genus Mauremys; species Mauremys reevesii. The sequence continues at coordinate 73,312,244 of NC_052625.1, forward strand.
AGCTGCAGCTTGTCCAATATGCTGTGCAGAGAGTCCAGTAAAGCTTTTAAAGTTGTCTAATGCCAACAGGCTGAGGAGACTCATGTGGTGAGCTGTCATGTGGCACTGGTGTCAGAAACCATAATGGGGATGGTCAGGCTTAGTGGTCAGAACTGGAATCAGGAGTCCAGAGTGGTTTTGGGGCATGGCTGGAGTTAGAGCAAGGTTGGAGCAGGGCTAGGAACAGGGTGGGAACAAGAGCAAGGCTGGAGCAGGCTAAGGTTTGCGGAATTTGTTGCCACCATCAGGATGGAGAGAATTCCAAGCGCTGAAGTGACATTGAGCAGGCTGAGCTGCTGTTCCACCGGTGAGGTTTATATACCCGCCCTGAGAGTAACCCATACAGTTCCTGTCTTATGGGTTGCCTGGAGAATAGCACAGGAGTGGCTCATCATCTTACAGTCAGTACCGTCCTCTTCTGATGCTCTGATTGTCATGAAGAAAACAATTTTGTCTCCTTTATATTTGCTTTCAGGCATTTTTCACTGCAGCGGTGGAGACAAGTTTAGTGTCCGGCAGTAAAGGGCCTGACTTGCAGTTCCTGGCCTTAAGAAAGAGAAGTTTACTTATTCAAAGATTTGAGTCCCTTTGAACAGTAGTGGTCAATCTGTGGGACATGACCAAGGAGAAGGGTGTAAAAGGGACCTCTGTAGGTTGCACCCCACTGTCTGAGAGGGCATCAAACTTGTGGAATATAGAAGGTCACAATTGGTCATGCACAACAGTGACCAATTGCACCAGAGTTTGATGGAAATGCAACTGTTGGCACTACTGTCAGGATCTACCTCCAAATTCTTCAACATTGGATTTCTTTAAACACCCCAAAAATATTGCAAAGGTTGAATCTAGAAACAATTATTTTTTCACAGAACTGTTAAAGGATTTAGAGCGATACAACAAAATTCATGTCCCTGACTAAACTGCAGAAACAAATCCATATTTTCTACAGGTTTGTGTACACTACAAAATTAAGTCGACCTAACTTATGCTAGCATACAGCCACTGAAGTAATTACATCGTTTGTGCATCTCTACACTTTCACCAGGAATGCTTGTATTGATTGTTCTGTCAGTGTGGGGCATTGTGGGACAGCTCATGAAAGCCAGTAACAAGCAACACAGTGTCTACACTGACAGTGTATTAATCTAAGTACATCGGCATTGACTCTGTGCCACTCATGGAGATGGAATTATTAAGTCAGTGTAGCTGGGCAGTTACAATGGTGGGAGCGAAATAGAAGCATAGACACTTCCATAGTTAGATTGACATAAGCTGCCTTGCATTGACCTAACCCTGTAGTGTAGACCAGACCTAACACAAATGTGGGTCTGTCTCCCATTTGTGGTTAAACCATAGTTAGCAGTTTTTGAGCCTGTTACTGCTTCCAGGTTAGAGGTTCTACTGGCAGATCTCCATACATCACCATTGCAGGTGTGACCTTGATGCTTTGTTTACAGAAAGGCACCAATGGGGCCTCACTAACATGGAGACCATTGGCTATATATTTGTTAGAGGTGTAAAAAGCACCATTATCTGTGGTCCTTCCCCCAGCACCCAAGAGGCATTATGTTTCGCACAGGCATAATGCTTCCCTCCACCACAGTTGGGTGCTGAATTTGAGTCCCTTTTTACTCTTTATTCATAATTTAATCCTTTTTATAAAGTGAATCCATCTACCTAGTCAGGCTTATGCTTCTCTGCAGGCCAAGGGCCAAATTCTCTGCTATATAAATGGATAAAACTCCTTTGAAGCCAGTGAAGCTGCTCCCATTTCCACTAGCAGAGAATTTAGATCAGAAAGGATACCTACGGTTTGGACCATCTCCTGAGACTTATTTGAGACACCTCTAAATCAATGGATGATTAAATCATTAATGAACTTGAGCTATATTCTCAGTGGTGCTGAACCAGTGATTAGTTCATTAAGCTACTTGTTATCCTATCCAATATTAAACATTTGAACAGTAGCTTTCAGCAACACTGCAATGAATGTGGCTATTAATATAGTATGGTAAATTACTATGGTAGTCCTGTGCAATTATGCCATGTGTACTGCACATGAAGACAAAACTGAATTAGTTCCACAAGACTGATGTTATTAGATGGAGGACCAAAGAATTTCATAGTAATAGCTGCTTGTAAAAAAATTAAAAATAAAAATTGCCATTTTCCTTCTTGCTGTATTTGTACATGTTGTGACAAGCCAGACCGGACCACTGTAAGAGAGTGGTCCTGTTAAGGTCAGGCATATCAGCCCTAGAATGGCAAAAAGACCCTTTTCCCCATAAGCTGAAAAGAGGTTACGTTAGGTCAACTAGAGCCACCTAAGTGCAATTAAGCATTGCTTGTGACTTTTAAACCCTCCCTTCCCCTCCCCGCACCCTTCTGGTGAGAGAGGGAAGAGAGACAAACTGTAGCAGAACTAGTGGCAGCAGGGAGAAAAGAGTTTGCCTGGATAGAATACTGTCCTCCTTCCTACAGGGGAAACAACCAAGCCAACTGGCTGTTTGTGGAAGGACTGGCACCCCAGAGCCACCATAACAAAGCAACACCCCAGAGACGGGACAGGGAAAGGTATTCCCTTTTACTGTTATGGTAATTTGTTTGTTTGGTTTGGTTGAAGGGTGCTCCTGGTACCTATCCCGAGGCCCACCTTGTAAAATAGTGAAAAATAAAACCTGAGTCAGGATAACAATTCTCTAGTGGGATTGATTTACTTCAGTCCCCCACTGCCAGAGGAGGAAATGCTGAGCCCAGTCAGGAGAAAGGAGGTGCCTTCCCACAATATTAAATGCTTTATACATTTTTAATAAGATTTTATCAAACAAAAAACAGGTTATTATACCAAATACTGCTTTGGAAAACATGCAGAGAATAGCACCTTTTGTGGTTCTTCCCTGTGCTTTACTTTGGCTGAATAAACTTATTTCAAGTATTTGTTACAGCTAATCATATACTGCTACGTTTTATATTTACAGCACTGCTAAAGTTAAGAGTTGGGCCCTTGCAATGATATAGCCCCCTCTAGTGGTGAAAAATAGCTTTAATCTGTTTTTGTTTCGCTTTTTTAATCTGGCAAAACAACCTGAAAGAAAGCAGGGTGGGAGAGAATACAATAAAGGTTGTGCTAGATTATATGGATTTTTATCCCTTACTTTGCTATTCTGAATATAGATAAACTGACAGCCTTTAGGAATAATAGCTACTGGAGGAAGAACAATTCTGCTATCCATTTTTCTTTGCAATGAAACAAGGCATCCTAGAAGGGGTAGTAATACTTTGATTACATCTAGGTATTTTTTGTTCCCAGTCCTGCCCCCACTGATTTCAGTGGTAATCTACCTATTTATTTCATTATCTGCAGGACTAGGCTCTTTGTGTTTGACTTATTTACAGCCTTAAGTTGAATTATGTTTTCATGGAAAAGTACTTACATTAAATATTAGATATTTTTAACGTTTTAAAATGATGAAATTTGAAGGGCCAGATCCTGCCCTTGTATGAAGCAATAAAAGACATGCAGGTTCTGTATTCAGGTAGAGGAGCTCTGCACTGACCTGACCATTCCTCAGCCTCATCTGGCTGGAGCAGAAGTGGGAGTAGAGTGGTTTCTCTCTCAGGGCTTGTTTACACTTGAAATGCTACAGTGGAACAACCACACTGCTGTAGTGTTTCAGCATAGACACCACCTACACCAAAGGGAGGGGTTTCGTCCTGTCTCCATTTTGGAGCTGTCAGCTGGCTGTGATATTTGGAGATGCCTTGGATATTTAAGGATCTCTGTGCACATAGGCAGAATCTCCCCAGCACTATGTGTAAGTTCATGTGGGTGGTCTCTAGTTGTTCTACCAGCCCTCGAAGAGAAGACTCCGGGGCTTCTAACTGAGTTATGCAGCTGATGAACAAAAGCTCTGTCCAAGCTGCAGAGCTCAGTGAGGTAGAACTTAATGCATTTTTTGCTATTGAAGTATTTAACATAGTGTTAGGGTTGGCTATGGTATGTCATTCCTCCTGCAGAGTGCTGAGTTGAGCAAAGCTCAAACTTCTTTATTGCACAGTGTACAAAGGTTCAGACTTGAAACGTCAGTGGTGGGTTGTTCACCAGAGGCAATGGCATAGGAACATTCCCTCAAACTACCCAGTCAAGTATAAATTGACTGCATTGAAACCCTTTCATGATTTTTTTCTTAATTGGCATATGTGCATTATAATCTTTCCAGACTGTACATCTACACAAGCAAAGAAATTAACATTTTCTTAGGACCATTCACAATCTGGGTCCCCAAAAGACTTAAGTGGGTGCCATGCACTGTTTTGCATAAAATTTGACTGATTTAGACTATTTTGATCTGTATCACATCAATAGTTTTCTCTCTAATTCTGTGCAAAAGGAAAAAACTCACCTAGAAACTTTTTGAAAAATGTATATTTTTTTCAGGGCTTATAACTCTGGAACCTCTGGCTCAAATTACCTCAAATTTGGCTCACTAAACCTACTCAACACCCCAGGTAGGCATAGCAATTTTCAAGAAAATCTGTGGCAATGTGCAAGTCTCAGAGAACACTTAGAAGTGTTGTCCTTTTAGGAAGGATGATGGGATCCTCTTCACATCCAGATGCAGCATAGCAGGCTTTGAAAGGTGTGAAGTGTAGTCCTCAGTGAATTCTGCACCACTGCATGTGTACAGAATTCATGTCCCCTGCAGATTTCTTGCCTTCCCTGCAGAAAAATGACTTTCTGACAGGGAAGCAAAGGGAAGTTGCAAGAGCAGTCACGCACCACTCCCTAGCTGTGCAGGTACATTATTTCAGGCATTCAGAGCAGCCAGAGGAGAGGTAAATCACCACAGAGCTGGGGACACCCCAGCCAGTGGCCTCTACCCTGAGCCGGGGTGAGCGGCTAGTCCCAGCTGGGTTGGAGGCAGGAGAGGACAGGCCTTCCTTTTCCCCTACAAGGAGTGGCCGGGGCTGTGTCAGACTCATCCCCAGAAACCTCCCCCAGCTGCAGGAAGCTCAGCATCCTCCCCTACTTCCTGCCCCCATAGCTCCTCAGTGGAGGAGAGGAGGGCTCACTGTATGGGGAGCTGCTCCCCATCCACCTAACTTCCATGCAGCTGACCTCCCATACTCAGACACCCTCGCCAAGCCTCACCCCATATATCCAGAACCCCTTAGCCCTCCATACCCAAACCCCACCCCATTGAACCTCAACCCTTGCATCTGGAGCCCCCTGCATCCAGACCGCTTGCCTCAGAACTGCCACCTCTGCACCCATACCACCTCCACTGAGCTCCCTGCACTCAAGCCCCCACCCTGATGAGCCTGAGCCCCCACATCCAGACCCCCATGCCACTGACCCACAATGAGTTACACCCAGAACCCCACCCCACCAAGACCCATACCCCAGCTCCCAGACATCCTTGCTGAGACCCTTACACCCAGACCCCTCTGTTGAGCCCCAACCACTTTCACCTGCAGAGTCCCATTGCCCCTGTACCTGGAACCCCCACTCCCAACAAGCCTCTGTACATCCAGATCCCCCACACACCTAGATCCCCCGCTGAGCTGCCTACACCCAGATTGTCCCACACAGAATCTAGGGGTCCCCTAGTGTTTCTGGGGCAGGCCCAGGCCTTGTGCTGTGTAAGGGTTGGGTGCAGCCTCAGCATTGACTCTGTGTCCTGGGGGGTGTGGGAGGTGGGGAGGCTGCAGGGTGATCTCCCACCTTCATACAGCCAATGGCCTGTGCTCCTCACTGTTATGCTGGAGCCTCTGCATTTATTTATTGAGAAATAAAACTTGCAGAATTTTAATATATTGTGCACAGAATTTTTCATTTTTGGTGGAGAATTTTTAATTTTTAGGCGCAGAATGCCCTCAGGAGTAGAAGTGGTCCATTCTTGTCAATGCCAAGTTCTCAGCTGAATGAGAACCCCCTTGAACATGAATACAATCTGAAGCAACAGTAATGACATGTGAACTGCTCCATTCATCTCAGTTGGTGGCCCCATGTAAACCTGTGATATGCATGAAATATGCCCACCCAAAGGGGCAGAATTTTCCCAGATCCTGGCTCACAGCAGGGAGGGGTCTTCAAACCCTATGTAGAGCACAAGTCCCTCCTCCCCCCTTCCCACAACCCAGCTCACATGAGGAAGGGTGTGTGTGGCAGAGGGTGGGGGGTCCAGCCTCTGTAGATGGCTGTGGACCCCCCAGATCCTGACACACACACGGAGCAGCAAAAGGGGCTCATATGAGGAAGGGAACTCAGATCTTCCTGGGGGGCAAGAGCTCCCTAGATCTGCATGGGAGGGGAGAATGTGGGGTTGACAGAAACCCTCCACTCGCCCTAACTCCCATGCCTCCCTCACCTGAGTCTCCAACCTCTCTACCCTCCCCATAACTCCCACCCCTCACTGCAGCCTCAAACCCACTGCTCCTCCCCCTAATATCCTTCCCTGCCCAGGAAACACTCATGTCTAATTTTTTCCCTAAAGACTTTGATTACATTCCCGCCAAAATAAAATTTCCACCCACAAATTGTAGCAACATCTGGCTACTCAGGCCAAAACTCCTTTTGTTTTAGGTGGGAATTTGGGATTAATTTATCCTAAATTATGTAAACTGAAGTTCACAGCAATCCATATCAATGACATCTGTGATTCATCCAGTCTTTTGTACCTCTCAATTTAACACTAAAAGGCAACAGAAGGAAAGTGGTGTTTTGAGGGATCCTTGGGTCTTTTAAGCAGGGCCGGCTCCAGACCCCAGCACGCCAAGCAGGCGCATGGGGCGGCATTGTCCTGGCAGGGCGGCATTTGGCTCCGGCGAACCTTCCGCAGTCATGCCTGCGGGAGGTCCACCGGAGCCCCGAGACGAGCGGACCTGCCGCAGGCATGACTGTGGAGGGTCCCCTCTTCCCGCGTCTCCGCTTGAGCTCCCGCAGGCATGACTGCGGCAGATGCGCTGGTCCCGCTGCACCAGAGCCGCGGGACCACGGGACCATCCGCAGCCACTTCTGCCCCGGCCGCGGGACCGGGGAAGGGTGGCGCGAGCGGCGCGGCGCGCCACCCTGCTTGGGGCGGCGGAATTTCTAGAGCTGCCCCTGCTTTTAAGGGGTCCCCCATGAAGCACACCATATTTCAAAGCTGTCCAAGTAGTTGTTCAAATTTTAGAGCACATAGAAGAGTTTATCTTTAAAGCATAAAAAATTGTGAGAATGGAAACCCTCTAGAAATTTTTCTGTACTAGTGCATGTGCCCTGTTTAAAAAAAAAATACATTTTCTTAAATACCCTTCTCAATTTGGGTCCTCAATGATTTAGTGGGGCCATGCATTACCTGGGTAAAACTCAGTCATTTTGACCCACATCACATCAATAGTTTGATCTCCAGCCCTTAGGTGGGAGAGGAGGGTTTCCCCCTAGAAACTTTTTTTGAAAACTAACTATTTTAAGGGCTTATCTTTCCACAACCCCTAACTCAAATGGCCCCAAATTTGGATGACTAACCCTATCGTGCACCTTCCTGAGCCACATCAAATTTCAAAGGAATCTGACTGAGCATGTCAATTTTAGAAGGCTTATTAAGGTCGACCTTTAAACAGAAGTCATGACGCAGCCTTAACTATAGTGGCGCTGCTATGCCACTATAATTTCAGCCACATCAGGTAGATGTGAGGGAGTTATCTTTCTCAATGTGATTTCATTTCTTTTGTAATCAATTTTGTATTTAACTAATTGAAGGGATAAACTCCCTGCAAGGTTTTTTTGGGGGGGGGGTGGAAATCTCCATGAGTCTTATAGACAATGGAGACAATTCCCTGACAACTTCCCTATGTTTTGATTTTAAACTAGTGGAATCAACTCCTTCTGTGCAGAGAGCCTAATTTCATGTTTAATTATGGTCCATGAGCTGGCATATAAATGTAAGGCTGCATTCTACCCTCAATTCACAACACACAGCTCACATATGCCTGTGGGAGATTTGCTCAAAGGCAAAGTATGATCTTTATGTAGTAACTAAATGTTTAGGGGGCCCCCTCTCGTTCCTGTTGAGTAGTCTTACTCTGTAAGTAGTCTATTCTGTAGAGGTTCTTATACCATGTTCATCACTGTAGTATCTGAGTGCCTCTTAGTATCGGAGCATAGTCCCATTGATTTAAATAGGAATCCTTGCAGATGAATATTCTACTCAGTATGAGGGACGACTGACAGAATCTTATCCTGATTTCCTATAAAATGACTCCCTTTCTTACAGAACAGGTGGAGTTTTTGAGGTTCTGTGGATGCGGTGGCTTTTCACAATAGGACATCCCTTTAAACATGTAAGGCTAGACTCCTGAACTCTTACTCACATGGAGTAGTACCATACTCCTTGAGGAGTCTCATTGATTTTGATGTATGAATTGCATGAGTAAGTATCAGATGTGGCTCTTAGGTGAGATCTCAGTGGGACTACTTGCAAAGTAAAGTGCTGCTCAACGTAAAGGTGGCAGAATCTGGCCTTTAGTTATTATCATGATTTATTAGTTGCTAAATATTGTATTGTTATGTTCAGCATCACTCAATGGGAAAAATATAGTCACAAATTTGGACCATTGCCCTCTACTTTCTCTTCCTTTCTCAGTCTCCTTTACTTTGACTTTGTTTCCCTGTCTTTGTGCCTCTTGCTGCTTCTTTCATCTGCAGTTCCATCGCTGCAGCCAGTTCCCTCTGTAGCTCCATCTCATCTGCTGAACTGATGAGTAATCAAATAGTAATGCTGACATTTAAAGTGGTGTTGGTAGGCTTTAGAGTCAGCACACCACTGAGATTATGGGGGGATTAAGAGTTCTCAGAACCATTGTTTCAGGCTGTTTGTCTGTACCCTCAGAAAGACAGCACTATCCAGATTTACACTTAGATCACATTTAGGAAAATTTCCTCACAACTATAAGGTATAGAGACTTACTTTTTTTTTTAAATTAAGGTCTAGATTCTGCAGAATCTGATTATATCACACTGGCCAAATGAATACAGCAAGCAGCCTGGGTGGACGGGATAGCTTGCCTGAACTAATGGGTGTGGTAATAAATGTAAAGCAAATTCGGGCACTTAAGCGATCAACAGAGTCACAACTCTGCACAGATGTTTCCTTGAGGCTTCTGTTGCTTTCAAGGAAGAAACACTCCATGGAGATGGCACTGCCCCTTTTAGCTCTGTTCAGGGCTCTCCCCCTTATAGTATTCCTCAGGGAGAAGTGGGAGCTTGGGGCTAAAGTTATTTGGAAATTGTGATGTTTTCCTTTTTACCAAGAGTTTATTGCTTCCTAAAGTTTCTTTGGTGCTTTATCTTCCTGCAGCTGACCTCGTCACTAAGAGAAATGTATATTGAAATTAATGCTGTAAGTAAAAGATGATGGTCTCATGCTTGTCTTAAATGGGCATTTGTCTAGATCAAAAAAACATCATGCTGTTTGGCACAGTTAGGAGTCTTGGCTTAGGAAAGGTCCATGTTTGGAATAACAGGGTGTTGCAAGTCAGGATTCAGGTACCTTGGCAGAGTTGTGTGTGTAATCTGGCATAGTGCCTGTGTGCACTATGCCTAGCTCTAGCTAGTGCTAAAGTTCCTTCTGTGAACAATACATGAATCCCATTTTGTAAGAGAGGAGGAAGAAAGAGGGAGCCCAAGATTTAATTATCATTTAGCAGCTATAAAAACAATGTAGTAGAGGCACAGATAGTTTTTGAACCATGCCATGTGAAAATTCTGAGACTTCTTGTTGCAAACCTCCCTTTTATTGCTTGGATTGGCTGATTTCCAAAGCATCAAGGCTAGCAATTGAGGGACTGAAATATAATCGGTGGTGATACATTTTTACCACATAAAACATTCTCTGCCTCCAAAGCCTCGGGTGTCTCTAGTAAGCAGTGCATCAGCAACAGCTCCTTGCTGCTGGACTTCAGAGGGGAAAAAATTGGATCAGAATGGTAAGAAGCTCTTCAGTTTTCACCAGATCTAGATTATTACTTTTGAAAAGAATGTTTAGAAGCTGATGGTGAAAATAGTAGGGAGTGGTGTTAAAACCAAACAGCAAGTGACTAGAATACAGTGGCACTATCAATATTTTGCTGGAAGAGATCAGCAAAGCAAGTTGGTGACAAATATCTTTGGCACTGAATATATTGTGCAGCTTAAATAAAATCTTTTAAAATGGTGAATACTACTGACTAAAATTTGATATAGAATGACTGCTGCTGGTTTCAATACAGAAGGATAGGAGTGTGATCTTTTAATATAATTTTGGATTAGTGTAACCACTGAAATTTTTAAACATACAAATATAAATAATGTATACTTACCATATATACAATACCCGAATCTATGTTTTCCCTTAGTTTTTAGGGAAAAAGAGAGGGATGCTCATATTCATGTATATTGACATCTAATAGTCCAAAATCATATATACTTTTTTCCTGAATTTTGAATTTGTGTAGTCCAATTATGTCCAGTATGCTTCTGTCCTGTAGTTGTTAGACTGGAAAAAAAATAATTGTGAAAAACTTTTTGGTCAGTTTTTATTCTCTTTAAAAATTAAGTATTCTAAATTAATCAAAGAAAGCAAAGTAGATTATAAAATGCATAAATGTAAACCTCTGCAATAATTATTACAAATCAATAACAATGCCTTTTAATACTTTAAAAAATCTTTGGAAATTTCATTTCAGTGTTTTTATTTACAAAATTAGTAGGCACTTAAACAATTACAAGGGGCGGGGGAGAAGAAGGAATGTCTTGCAAGTATTTACTGTATGCATTGTAGATAATAATCATTATCAAGATAAAGCTTTCTTGTTGAAATATGCACCAAACCCAATCTCCTGTGTGGGAACTCAGCCATTCATTTAAGTGCATATCAGAGAAAAGGAATAAATTGATAATGAGATTACAGAACATCAGGGAGAAAAGAAAATGAATGCCTAAATAAACTTTGAGAGAAAAGCACTAAAATATGCTTATTTGACCTTTAGCTGATATGTGGAAAATTATTCTCTTTGTTATTCAAAGCAGAGAGGACAATTTAAAAGAATATCTGAGAGAATTTTCAAAAGTGTTATACAGAAACTAGAAACTAGGTCTGTTTTGATTTTTTTTATCTAATTTGAATTTTTTTATTGTTGACCTAGAGAAGAAAAACAAGGATATAAACATAAAGTATCAGTAGTGCCGTTTTATCTTTTTCCTCATCCTAACTGGCTTCAGTTGAGTACAAGAAATGTGATACTGAAGGCAATTATGATAGTGAAGTAAGTTATGTTATCTCAGACCATATATGCCAAGATATCATTCTGAACACACAGAGTGATGCATTAAAGATTTAGACTTTCCTTTTCAGTATGCAGCCTATGTAGATAAATCAATAGCTATAAAGCAACAAGGCTCTTTGTGTCTTGGAATATTGTTTTGACTGAATCGAGGCACCCTGATAATTTCTCCTATATGCCGATTATCATGTAAATATTAGAGATTTCATTTTATTGTTGTTTCCTTGTCAGAAAACCATATGCTCACAGTTGGCTTTAACTTCTATTTGAAATGATACTTAGTATATGAAAACTCACTGGGGGCAGGGACCTTGTCTTCTACTTTATATTGTATGCCACTGAGCTTAACAAATAATAAATGATGATACACAGATATCTGCAAGTGTATGAGGTTCCCTCAGTCCCCTGTAGTTGCAGTGTAATTATATTTCTGTTACTGGAAATTAAGAAAACTATTGGCTTCTGGAAACACTAACATGTACACACTGTAACAGCATGTCCAGTGTGATAAAGTTTGAAAAGTAAACTTGCCTTGAGTGGAGCCGCATGGATTAGGTAGGTCATGTGGGCATTTTACTGGGTAGTCATTTCTGTTACTAATGTGGAGGGTTTGACATGATTACCTTTTTATGATGTTGGAAAAAATAAAGTACTAACCAGTTTGGTAATAAATACTAATTATTCCAATTATAACATTCCTTAAGAAATGTAAATAGTCCAATGTCTTACAGTGGTCACCCTTAAAAAGTTGCCAGGTGCCCTAGATAACTTTTGTTATTTCCAGTTTTCCCCCCTAGTATGTTTAGGATACTTAGGGAATATTCAAAATAATGCAGTTACCTTACACAGTTATCTAAGGCAAAATTGGAAATATATAAATGTGACCACTGCACATTAAATCTTAATGAAAGAAGACATCAGGTGTACTAAAATCTGTTTTAAGTGGATTTCAAACTCGGGTTATATCTCAGGACATATTTCCATTTATTAGTCTTTTATCCTAATAGGAAAGTAAAAATTTGAATAATCCAGTATAAAAATGTAATTCTGCATTCATACACAGTAAATATAAAAAATAGTTGGGGGAAGGAATGAGAGGAATGTAGCTCTGTATGCGGTATAAGCTTAATTAAGGATAGGATAATGTGTGTCAAGACTTTGTTAATACTCTGTTGCAAAGATAAAGTTCAGTCTTGCAACCCTTTCCCAATGAATAGTTCCATTGGCTTTTCTGGTACTACTCGTGAACAAGAGCTGAAGGATCTGGCCCTTATTCACCTAGATTTTCAAAGCATTATGAAAGAACGCAATACAATGTACATTATTTATTCAGAATGTGACTGGATTGTGTAGCAGTTTGAGGCATATAATATCAAAAGAGTACTGCCCTGGTGAAATCATAGATGTGATTCACATGTTTTTCAGCTGTGACATTATATACCATGACTAGCTTTGGGCATGGTGTAGTCTAGGTGATATGCTACAGCTGAAAAGCTGGTGCACGGCATGTTGAATCATGTACCATAAAGTACTGCAACCCCCTTACACACTCCACACATTGATTCTTTTCTATGGTGACCCCTCATACAGAACGCCAAAATGAGTATAAAGAAAACAGCTCCTATTTTGTTCTTCCCCAAAGCAACATATGTCAAAGGATAGCATGACTTAATACATATTTCTGAGTTTGTTCATACACAAAAGTGTTTGGCGTTTGAAATGTCAGCATCCTGGTTTGTGGTGCTTTCGCTTAGAAAAGCATGACAAATAGAGGAGCAGGATTTATGCCTTTCCCAAACTAACATGATTTTTATATGGAATTAATTTCACCCAGCAACATCCTTAATCCATACTCTGCTCTCTCTCACACCCATATAATCCCTTGAACTCAGTGCCAGAACCCTGGCAGTATACCATGAAACATGTTGCTTCTAGGAAATTATAAATTATTTTCTGTGGTGTATATAATATAATAGCTTGCCTGCTACATCCAGGCTCCAGAAAGCATTTTATTCCATGGCAGCCCCTCTTCCACATTGCAGATAATTAATGCAGCCATTAAAAAGGGGACATTTTTAGCACAAATTTACACACTAAATCAGATTAATTTCTCTTCTCACACAAACAAAAATGAAGGTTGGTTCAGATGAAAAAATAAATCACATCTTTAGGTGAAATAAATAATGGCAGCAGCTCCCGGAAAGGTGGCGCTACCAGGGCTGGTGGCTGGATATATGCATTTTCACATATCTGGATAATGTTCATTTTGGGGCCTTGGTATTAGCGCTTCAAAATGTTGGGCAGAAATTCCATTCTCTCACCCATGTAACTTATGGTTCCCATAGAAACATGAACTCGCTCTCACTGCACATACTGTACAACGTGGTCAAATCAATGATACCACAGAAGTCTAAGGGTGAGATTTTCTGCCCCACTCTGGCTCCTTTATGATTCATAAAAGGGCCAGAGGGGCATACAGGTACACTAAAAGCCCTATATCCAGCTGGTAGAGAATTCTCCCAAAGCAGGCATGGCAGAAGACAGTCATAGCTGTCTCCCAAAGACAATTCACAAGCCCATAGCAGGTGTGCCAGGAGCAGGGCTGGAGTTGAAGTGGTATGTTGGTGTCAGATCCACAGCATGCGGCACGGTAAAAATTCTGGGCAGCAGCGTGCCCACAGAGAAGCCTCGGGAGGCTGTTCAGGCCCCCAGACCTGAATAATTTATAGTGGGGTCAGAGCAGCCCAGGGTCAGGAGAGTGCAAAGGTGGATTAAACTTGGGTGGCGAGTTCAGAACTGCTCTGTTAGAGGCTCAGCACAGACGCTCACCCTAAGACTACCGTTCTACCCTGAAAGGTGACTCTGTAAAAACAGCATTGTGAGAGTTCCATGTTTATGGTCTCTCAGTAAATGCCAGACCAAATCTGAACAATTTATAAGTAAAAGGATGTTACTAACTGCCAATTCTAGAACCATGTGGCACCAGCGTAATCCCAATGTCTTTATATTCTCCACAGAAATTACATCTGTTGCCCTCTCAATGGTGTCGCATAGGTGGAAAGACAGAATTTGGTTCAGCAATTAGAATGTAGATAATAATTCTTATGTATGAGCCAGAAAGGCATCTAGCTCACTCTCTTATAGCTGTATTGGCAATGCAATGCAAACAGGAGTAAAAGTAGTAAAAATGTATTGTTGCTATGAAAGTGAGCATATGTAACAGTAAATACACACAGGAACCAATCTGTTGAGAATTAAGATTCTGCACTTGATTATAATTTACACTATTCTAATGTGTAAAAGTCCCCTTCTCCTGCCAGATTCATACTTTAAACTTTCTAATTTTCTCACTTTTGTGCATTTGAATTGATAAGAAAATTCCTGGGTTCTTTGCAGCCATTCTGAAGAAGAAATGGGCCTTTTCTAAAGGAATGTTTGCAAAGAAAGCAGGAATTTTCTTTAGCATTTTACATAAATTCAAGTGCTCGATTTCCTCTAGCAACTACAGAGTTAACTTCTCATTCTTTTTCCTTAAATCACTTGCTTATTTCCCAAAATGACACCCATTCAGCTCAGATTTTACCATTCCAGTTATTGTTCCAGGGATTTTAATTTCCCATTCCTGTCATTTACTCCTTTTCTTTCACTATGCCATCCAAATTTCCAACCTGTTTTCCAATCTCTCTCTCTGTTGCCTGCCCGCTTGGGCCCGATCCTGTTTTTCTTGCTGAACCATCCCTTTTATGGGCACCAGCTTTGTTCCACTACCAATCTAGCAAGGAGGGTGGGCTTCTCAACCAG
The DNA here is from genome assembly GCF_016161935.1 of Mauremys reevesii. Lineage (NCBI taxonomy): Eukaryota > Metazoa > Chordata > Testudines > Geoemydidae > Mauremys > Mauremys reevesii. The sequence continues at coordinate 73,327,388 of NC_052625.1, forward strand.
CTCCCACCCTTTTTGGTCTCTTCCCTTAAACATTCTTACTCACAAGGCTACCTGAGTCTTCCTTCGTGAGTTTGCCACCTGGCAAGGCTCATGGCCAATTGGAGTTTTAACTATTCAATTTATCTATGCTTTCAGTTGCTCAATTTTTCCTAGGTGTCAGGTACACGTCTCTTCCCTTTTCCCCAACTCCTCTATTGCCCAGTCCTGCTACAACTGAGGGTAGATCCACTTGCAAACCTTCCCCGTCAACTGGGGTGGAGAGAGGAATGCTAAACACCTCTCCGGTTCCTAGACCTACTGCGGCTGAGAGACTGCACCTTTAATCATGCAATTCTTAACATATAATACCAACAGTACCAAGCAAAGCAAACATAAAATAACAAGGGCAAAACAAATAGATGGTATGCATTCTGCAGGGCTTCCCCCTTACTCAAATTTCCACCAAAACTGTGACAGATATTTGTTACCAATCTGCTTAGGATCTCAGGTGATCCATCTGAGACCGCAGGACTGTTTGGGGGTAAGATACAGGAACACACCATGTGACTGAATTTTAAAGCTTTAATAATAAACTAATAATACAGCGGTGAGTGCGGGAACTGCTTTCATGTCACTCAAAGGAAGAAAGAAGTGTTAATGCTCAAATCCTGACCCACTTTCATACTCACAAACATGCTGCCCGGGCTGGCCAGGCCCGGGAGTAGGAGAGACAGGGAGGGTCTGAGGTCTTTTGGGCATTCCTTTCAGAGACCTTTGCTTGGTATTCCAGTCCAGGCTGGCTGACTGTGGCTTCTTCAGCGTCCCCAAACCACATTGGCTCCAGGGACATGAAGCTTGGCTCCTCCTTTCACTGTTTTGTCTTTTTTTCCCCATCTCTGCAGCCTCTAAACTGTGTTGTTTTCTATGCTTGGCATGATCTGTGTCAGTTCTTGCCCTTGAACGCAAAGCGACTTTCTCTTTATCTCTGGGCCAAGCTGAATTTCAAATTAACCCGTTCCTTTCCTGAATAGACAACTTGATCCCACTGTGTGTCCGAGGCTTTTTGGTGATTCCAATTGTCTACATACCTGCAGGTTCTAGGCCCATAATGTACGTACATGTAATATGCTGGGGTACCCTTAGGGGATGAGGGGGAATGCTTAGAGTGTCCCCCACCCATTTTCCAATCTCTCACACACAGGGAGGGTGCCCTGTCCACTAGCGGCTCATAAACTAAGGGTATCACACAACAGGTCACTCACACAGGAAAGATTAACAAGGATGTCCATGACCCTCCTACACCTCCCTTCAGCAAAGAGCTTCGGCTAGTCTCAGAGAGATGGTGCTGTTTACTTTAATTGCTTCTAGTGAGATGGTCAGACCAGTCAGTGGCTCACGCGGGGAGGAAAGGGGGAGGGAAGATGGGTTCACACAATCCTAGACCCGGGCAGGCCCCTTGCTGGACGATGCTAGGCAGAGAGAGTTGCCTTAGTCAGGACCTTTTTACTGGTCCACTAGGTGGAGTCACCGGGCTTGCGTTAGAGTATCTCTGGTCACGAGCCTACGGCTTCACAGAATACTCTGGGCGTCTTCCGGTGACTCTCATTCACACTGGTGTGTACACACACACACACACACACACACACCAAGGCCTCTATTTCTAAATACCATGATGCATCTTTGTATTGAGTCTGGACATAAGGTACTTTCCGTTTTGATGCGGTAACAACCCCTCTGCACCGGTGCATTAACCTAATGCATTTCCCTTATGCATTAACCTTATTGCAGGCAGCCAAACTATAGTCTCCAGTACCGCATACAACTACCTTATTGAGAGTGGCAAACTAAGTCCTCAGTACCACTTCAAATTAACCTTATTGGGGGCGGCAAACAATTCCCCAGTACCACTCTGCATCTGATCTTGCTGCACAGTCAATAAGTTTGGATGGCATAAGGCCAACAGGGACAAACGGCCCCACAGACAGTCCTCCTCCGACACCCCAATAGAGATTTCAGAAGGTCTCATACCTCTATTGTGGCTCCATGGGGTTTGAAGGGGAACGATCTGCAGCAGTTGCCACTGTCTCAGCAGGCGTTGCCATCCAGGACGAGCCCCCAAATTGTCAGAGAAAAACAGAGTTCTCACTCTCAGGTTGAGTGCATCAAGTCAGATACACTTTATTTTCTCCAGCAATTGCATGGAGGGAGAGAGCTAAACAGGTCTCTGTACAGATAAACAATTACAGCAAGCATTTATACCTTTTGTTACATACAATAATGAGCAGCAGCTGCATTTTGTTTATACGTAGGTCTTCCTGATATCTTATTTTTCTCACTTCTATTTAGATTATAGTCTACATTCCATACTTATCTAACACAAGGTCGCAACACTTCTCATACAGTTCTTTTCCACTTGCCTCACACAATCCTCACGTCTACAAATCTCGCGTTATTAGGGTTACAGCTAGCCTGACTCTTGCTCACAGAGGGGACCGTTTGCATTGAAATCCCCTTCAAATCCCTGTCAGTTCTTGCTCTACTTCCACAACCTTAATGCTCCATTAATGTAATTTTTCATTTCTTGTAATAGGAAGTTTGTTATAGAGTACAGTAGAACCTCAGAGTTATGAACACCTCGGGAATGGAGATTGTTTATTATTCTGAAATGTTCATAACTCTGAAGAAAACATTATGGTTGTTCTTTCAAAATTTTACAGCTGTACAATGACTTAATACAGCTTTGAAACTTTACTATGCAGAAGAAAAATGCTGCTTTTAACCATCGTAATTTAAATGAAACAAGCACAGAAACAGTTTCCTTACCCTGTCAAATCTCTTTTAAAATTCCCTGTATATTTTTAGTAGTTTAGCACAGTACTGTACTGTACTTGCTTTTTTGTTTGTCTCTGCTGCTGCATGATTGCACACTTCCAGTTCCAAATGAGGTGCGTGGTTGACTGATCAGTTCTTAACTCTGGTGTTCGTAACGCTGAGGTTCTACTGGGTAGGATTCAAAAATGTAATACACTGTTTATTTTCTTGAATTTCTGATAATTATTGCCTTTAAACTTCCATTCCTGAATCACTCACCAGTCTCTTGGAAAACCAATATGTAGCCAAAACCCCTCAGTTCAGGAGCCGGCTTCGTTAAACAAACATAAGACTTAGCTCGCTGCAGCAGCCAACCTGCTGAATTGGATGTAGTGTTCTCCCAAGGGTGAAATGTTTGGTTGGCCCAAATTACTTACCATAACTCAGTGACCTACTTTTATACTACAATGTTCAGTCAACTATAAAATACAACCTATCAGGTTATCTCCAGGAAATTCTTTTGCTTGATTATGTAGTTTTCTACTCTTTTTCTTCAGAGGTAGAGTTCTAGTTACCTTCACATTTAAGGGCCAAATTGTACACTCAAGGGAAAAATCTACAAGAGGATTGGGAAACTGAATCATCCCGTAAGCAGAAATGTGGAGTAGGGCCCCAGCCTCCTTCTACACCTTGGGGGCGAAGGATTGTAGACTGCCCAATGCAGAGATGTTCTCAGATTTTGGAGGAAATCCAGCAGATCTTTGATCATCTGCAGAGACTCGATATCTTGTGCTGAGTCCCACTATTCCTCAGGTCCCCATTCCTACAGCAGGATGGCTTTCTCAGGAGCCAGGCCCTAACTGCTTCTCTGCCTTTGTTTATTTTCCAGCCCCCATTGAGAGAGTGGAGTGAGAGACTGAATAAGCTGGTGCTGTTTTTGTCAGCATTAGCTAATGTGAGCAAACTCCTGTGGATTTGGAGGGGAATCACTTGGCATTGCTCAGACATGCCCTCTCCTATCACTCCCAAACCATTGGCTACCAAATAACCAGAGAACAAGCCCTTAGACTCGCCAGTTCTTTGGGGGAGGAAGAAATGATGTTTCATTTACTCAACTCACCCCCTCCAACAAAATTTGGGACAAATGATATATTTCTGCTCCTGACAGTTTCAGAGTAGCAGCCGTGTTAGTCTGTATCCGCAAAAATAACAGGCGTACTTGTGGCACCTTAGAGGCTAACAAATTTATTTGAACATAAGCTTTCGTGGGCTAGTGGACTGTAGCCCACGAAAGCTTATGCTCAAATAAATTTGTTAGTCTCTAAGGTGCCACAAGTACTCCTGTTCTTATTTCTGCTCCCTACCATTCTCTGCACTGGAAAAATGTAAAGGACTATTTGGGTGGCTCTTAGGAGAGTACATTACTCCATGCTGAGTAAGCACCTTCTTGCCTTTTCAGGACCTTTTCTAATTGTGCTGAGCTAGCTGTGTGTATTACTGTTAATTGTCATTTTTTTCTCTCTTTTGTATGACAATCTGGTGTGATGGGCATATATTAAAAAACTGCTTTATTTCAGTGTTTGTTTCACTGTCCAGCTCCAAAAGCTGAATTTGTAGCTAATGGGGGGACCCTCTCTGAGAATGCCGTGTGCACCTGTCCTCAAGAGTGCATAGTAAGAAATGGGGATGGTCAACAGAAGTGCCTCAGCTCAGTTAATCTCCAAGATCCCAAACCAAAGCTTGCACTCTAATTTTTATTGGTGGATTTCTTGGCTCTCAGAGACATCATTATTCTTTGTTGCGCCGCAGGCCTATTTGAAGGAGAACAGAGAGAAGCACTCAGTGAGAATTTACTGCCATAGCAGAATAAAGGGGCATTTATAAGATTTAACTAATGGTTTTGCTTAACTGTTAATATACTTTACAGTTAGAAATATTAATATTGAAATCAATGGGGTTATGTTGGTGTACTGAGAGCAGCATTAGGCCTATTATTGTTCTCTATTTTAATGATAGATTTTTTTCTTTACTATAAAGCAGGGGTGCTGGAACAATTTGTATAGTGGGGGTGCTGAGAGCCACTGAACTCAATAGGAGTTCACAGAATAGGAGTACTTGTGGCACCTTAGAGACTAACAAATTTATTGTAGCATAAGCTTTCGTAAATAAATTTACAATAAATTTGTTAGTCTCTAAGGTGCCACAAGTACTCCTATTCTTTTTGCAGATACAGACTAACACGGCTACTACTCAGAACCCAACTGTAAACCTTGTATATCAGGGGTCCCCAACGCGGTGCCCGCGGGCGCATCTAAATGAGCCCGTGTCCTGGCCAGCGGTGGAGCATCCGCTGTAATGCCACCGAATGTCTGTGGCATTTCAGCGGTGACGCCTCTTGATGATGCTGCTTGCCGCCGACAAGTAACGTCATTGAGAGGTGTCGCCGCAGAAATTCGGCGGCATTTCGGCAGATGCTCCGCCGCCGCCATGGTCCTTTGTCTGGCGCCTGCCAGACAAAAAGGTTGGGGACCACTGCTGTATATAATGGAAACCACTTTAAGCTGGGGGTGCAGTAGCACCCCTAGTTCCAGCACCTATGCTAAAAAGTCATTGTTTATTATTTAACGAGGATTGCCTTGGGCTGCTTTAGTCATCTTCACTCTGAATACAAGAACATAATCATGTTAACTACAGCTTCAGGTACAATTTACTTAAAATTATCTTTGTCGTGTTTTCTATTATAAAGTAAAATATGAAGGAGAAGAGTTTTTCTTGCTCCTGTTTCGATGTGATCGAACACTTAAGTCAAAGTGACGGATGAAATGAGATGATGTTTAAATAAATAAACACTTCTAACTGAAAACCTGGAGAACCACCCTTCAGTGGGAGTTTTGCCTGGGGTAAGGAATGATAAAAAGGTCCTAGCAAAATACAAGAATTGGATTTTAATATTGTTATGCTTCTAAGAAGCACATGGGATTTTTTTCAGGGGAAAAGGCAATACGCCGTGTTTACTGAAGATACAAAAATTGGCATATGCATTCAGTCACACAGACACACACACTCCACTAGTCAATGTTATAGTTACCAGTCCAGAGTCTGGATCAATCTAGCGATCAGCTAAGTTGATCACGGGGTAGGTAGGAGCCGGGTTCTGTTGGTCACGGCACGATGCTCCGGTGACGTCTTGGCAGGACGAAAGAGCTTTGCACATTATGCTGTAATTAATTATTGTTTGACGAATGCTTGTTTTTTTTAATTTTTAATTTTGTTTTTTTAATTAAGTTTTTTAGGGAGTTATTTTATGTTGGTTTTGATTACAGCTATTTTGTTCTCATTGATAGGTGCCTGTTTTATTTTTAGAATCATTAATTTGCCCTCCTCTGACATTTCAATAGGGGCGTGTTGCAGCATCCTGGAGCCCTTGTGTCTGCTTTCGGTTCCTTCCTAGAACATCTGGTTCGGTGATGGCCTTCACACTTATCTTCTAACACACACATTCCTTATTCACACACAAAACAGAACTGATTTACACAGAACATTTTGAACAGAAACATCAAATTGCAATGCAAAACAAAAACAACCATGGCATTCTTTTACTTATGTAAATTTTAAATTATACAAAATACAAACACAAAATCCTACTATTACAATATTACCAGCATAATTCTCACTTACACTAAGGCCTCTTTATTCTGCAAAAGTGATACAAAGGAGCCTTAGTATAAATGTGACTAATGTCTCTCAAATTCAAGCATAATGTTTGTTTTATTTTATTAATTTACATGCTAGGACTATAGGGGTCTGTTTTTCTCCTTCAATTTTTCATGAGATTGCAAACAATTAAAGCCACTGCCCAAAGCAGATGGTGGTGTAGCTGGTGATGTCATCCCCACAGTTCTCAGGGCAGCCAACTGAAGGGAGGGATAAATGAGAGAGGGAGGCAGAGGGGGAATGTTCCATCATTCCATGCCCCAATTTTACAACTATCTACATGAATATAAGAATTGAAACACCCTGTTCTGCAGTAGGCTTTGATAATGTCATCAAACCTTCCATGAGAATCAGATCAAGAAAGCTGTCAACTTTGGACTGGGGTCTTGGGAGGAAAAAAAAATCAGTTTTCTTTAAAATTATATTTGTTTTAGAGATGGACCTACACCAAAACTGTGGAACTGAATATTTCCAGGTTTAGGGGTGTTCATAATCTTAACCTGGATACATATCTGACTTTTAAAAATATCCCCTCTTGTTTCAATTGGTTAAATGGAGCTCTGATCCCAACACCAAACTTTCACAATTTGCAAAATTTGTATCCAGATGTTGTCTCTTGAGCCCATATCTAATTAATTTGTAATTTTAATAATGATACATGCATTTTCTGTTAATGGCTTATGTTCATAAACAGCATTTGTGTGTGTGTGTATGTGTTTAAATATAAAGCATTCTTTTTTTACCTTTAAGAATTAAAAATGAATCCTAAACTATCAGAATCTTACAGACCATGATATTTTTTAGTTTCTCTCTAGCTTTATCTCCTGCCACTTATGGGGATATAACGAGGAGCATTTTATTTATTTTGTTGCATCTTATATCATAGATTCCAAAATAGTTATTTCCCGGAGGAGGGTTGGAATGTACACTGCTGTACCTGACAGCTAATTAAAATTCAGTGTTGTTTGTTCTTGCTTAAAGTAGTAGAGAATAGCTTCTAGGAAACACCACAGAGAATAATGTTCTGAAGATTTCAAATTATTTTGAAAGATAAAATTCCCATAGCTCTATCCCCGAAAGAGCTGAGACAGAATTCAGATGCATTTCTACCACCTGCACATTTTTCCATCTTTAGAGTGAGTGTTTCTGCTGTCTTATAAATTAAAAGAATGACTATGATTATCGAAGAGAGTTGTTTCTTTATTTCCCTAGAATGTTATTTATTGAACTCTACAGTATAAGAGCTGAAGGCACACCTCTTTTCTGATAGCATTTTAACCCACAGGCCGAATGCACCCTCAGTGTAACTCCAGTCACTATAATAGAGTTACAGTAGGAATCAGCTGATAGTGTCATACAGGCCATAGAAAAGCACAGATAACAGGTTTTGCTGTTGTATTATGAGCAATGTAAAATCATAATTTAGCCAGTCAATATCTACCTCTTCCTTCCTTTCTCTCTCGCTCACACACGCACGCACGCACGCACAAATGCAAGAACCAGTATAAAAATAAGTAAGCATAAAGCTATACTAATTAGTTCTCCAGATGTCAATCCTTGCTTTAGAAAACTGCACAAGAGCTTATGTGCTACTGAAATCAAAATTATTCAGAACAAAACCCTTTTTCATGATGCCCATCTGCCATCATGCACATTTCACTTTTCATATGGTAAGTAAGATTTTAAAGTAATTCTTTTAATCATTGCAAGATGATTTTCTACAAAGATTCTCATGCTTGCAACTAAGACTGACAACTGGAAGTGTAAAAAAGAACGAAAGGAAAAAAAAAAGGCAAACCCCAGGAGGAGCCCAATCCTCAATTTGCAAGGCAGTATGTTCATTTTCATTGTGAGGAGGAATATTCAGCAGATTCATTCACAGACCCTTGGCTTGCCCAATTCCCCATCTCCTCTGTAAAGGGCCATAGGAATGTATGGAGAGCATCTCTGCAGCCTGGAGGGAGGGGTCAGTGTCTGTGTCCTGCTGTGTGGGGTCTCTGTCATTGCTGCTCCCTATGCAACTGAGACATGCAGTTTTTAAACTGGCTTTCCACAGGCTGCTTCCAGATGTGTCATGCTAGGGTCTCCCTAGATTCAGGTTTATCTTTATCTAGATAAATATGTCTAATCTTAGTACCTTCATGGTTTTAGGGGCTTGACTTTCAGAGGATCTGAGCAGCCACAGCTCTTAATGACACCAGTGAGTTGTAAATGTTCAGTATTAAAACTGGGCAAATAATTGTTTTTTTGTTTTGTTTTGTTTTTGTTTCAGTGGCAGTTCTGAAATACTGAAAAAAAATCAGCTTGGGTTGAGTCAAAACTGAATTTTTTTAGTGAATCAGAAAAGTCTATTTTGGGTCTCCTCCAAAGCAGAGATTCAAACCCGAGTCTTAACACTGGACTAATAGTTATAAAGTCTCTCTCTCTCTCCTCCTCCCCCGCCCATAGGAGCACCGCCTCCTTTGTTTCTTTTTCCACTGTTTGTGGATGGCTGAAACTATTCATGGCACATTTGTGATTGTGAATAGTTTCGAGTTGGCTTAAACTGCATTTTTTACTGAATAAACTCTTTGAAAAATTTCACACAAATTTATTCAGTATCTCTGAAAATCAGCACCTTAGTATACCCAAGTCACAATTTAAAAGAGTGACTGCCTCAGTCTAGGCACCAAAATACATGTTGAAGTTCCCAGATAAGTAACCTGTTTTTTTCTTCAGAGGTGCAGTCAGTGGGTGTGTCAGGTTAGCAGGACATCTGGAAATCATGTAACATCTACTTAGGAGCCTAAGTGTAAATTTAGGACTATAATTTTAAGCACCTAGGTTTGAAAACACTGTTTTTGGGTTCCTAGGAACCAATTAATTACAGAGCCTTTACTTTAGAACTCTGTATACAACTTTTTAAACATTTTATGGGGGGAAGAGGGGTGTTGGGTGAATTTAGTGTTTGTGAAAAATGTTGGCTTAACAGTTCTGGTAGATGATGCCTGCCTGCCCATGGAATAGGTACAGCATAAACAGTGGCAGTTCAAGCTCCCTCATGCTGTTCTGTCAACATGACACAACCCAGAAGGGGGCACAAGATGATTTGTGCCCATTCAGTCTTTGCCCAGTAAATCTGAAAACATTGTGTCATGAAAAGTGACTTGTGTTTTCCTTCAAGTGCACAAAGTAACTCCACTGGAGAACAGAACAAGCCAAAGCCCCTAAACTCTATCAGCAATGTTCAAACATAGTCCAAGAACACAATTTTGGGCCTATCACCTGATCACATAGATTTTATAAGGTAAGCAGAGTTTGCCCTGGTCTGTACTGGGGCTGAAAATCTCCCAAAGAAAATCTAGGTACTGCAGTTCCATTTCTGTGTCTGGGACTAAAAGATCAGGAAAGAAATCTGTAAAGCGGGGTTAATAATCTATCTATCTATTTTAAAACTTTAAAATCATAACCTATCTTGCTTGGGTTTCCAGATGCTGATCAGAACAAACACAATACATTTTTTCAGTCTTTCTTTGGTGCTGGTCTTTGAGAGCATTCATCCTGCTAGAAGTTAGCTTCGAATCAGGTAAAAGTCCTAGACAATCATTCAGAAACAGCCATTTTAACAGACAGCAGTGTAATTTTGCTTCTGAGTGGGAGGAAAAATTTGTTTGCAAGTCCTGCAGAGATCTAGTTCACCTAGCTGGTAATGTGGAAATAGTCAAGGTTATTGAGGAAATCATTGTATTGTTCTTGAACTATCACTGAATTAGCAGATGTATTGGAACTGTATTTTGGCTGACCAAAAGTAAAAAGGCAAATAAGAATAGAAGCTTTCCCTACTGTTGCTTAGTTTAGCGAATCTGTGACTCAGTATGTTTAGCATTGGAAGATAGTCTCCATTCTAAGTCCTAAATTCCATCAAACCTTTTGGGGGGAAATTGTTTTCCTTTTGACCAGAAATTTATCATGTGTAGTCTCTGTTTAATTCAGTGTACAGTGGAGCTTTTTTGTTAAACTCAAAGTTTAATAGTACAATTTTTATGTGATGTAGAAAAAATTGTTTTTAATTTTTGAACTTGTTTTATGCATTAATCCTTATTGAGAAATAGATCAGAGGGCTAATTCTTTTTCCAAATTGAAATGCAAAGAGTTAGTTATTAGAGGTTGAATTTTAAACACCTGATAAATCACAAGGGTTTCCATGTGTCTTACTTAATCTGAGAGGTCTAGCTAATGTTACACATTTGCATTAAAAAAATCTTTCTGTGACGATAGATGCATATTTTTAAAGTTATCACTTGGTTTGTTCGAGGTCATTCCTGGTTATATTTTGGAACTATCATGATCCCATCCTCATTTCCATTCTCACCTGCCTCTGTTCTGTAGCCAGAATCTAGTAGATCTGCCACTAAGGAAGTAGGTAATTTGGTATGATGTTATGCAAAACAAAATAAATGCATTGCCCGCAGAGTTTTTTACATTGTTGCTCATTCCAGCGTTCTTAGATTAATCACTGATTGCAGATGGTGTCCTATCCCCTCTGAGAGTGTGTATTGCCTAATCAGTCTCAGGAGTGGTGTGCTTTCACTGGGCAGGTGGGGGCAGGGAGCAGTAAGTCCCATTGTTTATGTACTGAGCAAACTCCACCCTAAGTGTAGTTGTACGGGAGTGTGTAATGTGCAACTCTGCAGATCGAGTGGCCTATTCCCTTCACCTCTCCCAGGAGAGGAATGGTGGTGGGCAGGGCCGGTGCAAGGATGTTTCGCACCCTAGGCGAAACTTCCACCTTGCGCCCTCCCCCGTCCCCGAGCCCCTGCCCTGAGCCCCCCCGCACGTCAGCTCCTCCCCTCTGCCCTGAGGCACCCCCCCGCCCCAGCTCACCCGCCTCCACCCTGGGCATGCCATCGCTGCTTCACTTCTCCTGCCTCCCAGGCTTGCAGCGCCAATCAGCTTAGGTGCCACAAGCCTGGGAGGCGGGAGAAGTGAAGCAGCCATGGCATGCTCGGGGAGGAGGCGGGGCAAGGGTGAGCTGGAGCGGGGAGTTCCCCTGCGTGCTGCCCCCTCACCCTTACTTGCTTCAGGCAGCCCTCCCCGCGCTCTCCTGCCCCAGCTCCCTCCGCCTAAATGCCGGCGGTGACCAGGGCAGCCGAAGATCCGGCCGCCGCGGTTGCTGACAAAGAAAATGCCGCCCCCCAAATCCAAGCACCCTAGGCGACCACCCAGGTCGCCTAAATGGTTGCACCGGCCCTGGTGGTGGGGAGAGAGAAGAATTCAGGAGATGCTGGTTGTGTTCCCGCCTTTCTCCTCCTCCAGCAATTAGAAAATCCCTTGTGTCAAGTTTGTTTGTGTGGGCTTGGCAAGGAGTCTGTGATTTGGCCTGTAAAAGGCAAAAATATTTATGAAGCATAAATTAAAATGACAGCATTACAATTATGGGAGAAGCTGATAGGAAGCAATGGAAGTTGTTGTTTAAATTCTGTCCTCTGGTAGCTAACTCAGATAGCTAAGGAGGCATGTCATTCTTTTAATACTATTTTGGGTCACTGAATCATTTTTCATAGCTTGTTCTATCAGGTTTCACTTTGAAATGTATCCCTTGGGTTTCAAGAAAAAGTTGTAAATACCATTTTTTTTCTGCAGAATGTACAGTATGAAGAGACTTCAGTTATTGGTGTCATAAACTATAAACCTCTTCAAAATCAAGTTCCATCTCGGCTTTTATCATCCCTCTAAGCAATTCACCATGCATTAATGTAATGGTAATTGCACTACAAACACCACTTCTACATAGGCATGTCCTCTTTAATGGAAGAGAAGAGGGGAAGCTTAATTCATCATCCATACTGGAATTTATCCTTTCTGTCATCAGAATCGGTACTTTTGGAAGACAAGTAACCTTACATTTTGGTTTCATGATGCAAATTAGAAATGTTTCATGTTTTAAAACAACTTATTTGGAAAAATAGTTTTTAATGGGGTTATTGCATTTGAGAAAGATACAGAACAAAATGTTCAAACTTTTCTATAGTTACACACCTAATTCCAAATGTAGATATCAACATAAGTGGATTGACCCTCAGAGGCTGCTGATCACTACTTGAGCACCCATGGATCTCACTATGGTTTTCTCTAAGTGCTTTGTAAAGACCCTAGTTAGGGTTTAGATGAGAGGGACAAATGGTGCTGAAGCCTGCCAGTGTGAATTGCTGTTTTGTTGTTTATATTCCAGTCCTCTTGGTGCTGCCTGCCTAAATATATGAACACACAATCCTTTCTCCAACAATTAAAAAAATCACTCGATACCTTTTTAGACTTTTCTCTTTTTTGGCATTTTGAGAGATCTTGAAACTCAAAGTATTTATTAGACTTGCTGTGTTCTCTTTAAGGCTGAGCCTGCAGTCTATACTCAGGAAAAACTCCTGTTGACTTCAGTGCTCTTAAATTTTCAAAACTGAAACCACAGAGTTGCCACTCACATTCCCAATTCTTAAGTCCCATATTTATTCCTGTGAGTCACCAATAAATCCTGACCACAAATTTGGATAGTCGGGAATTTTGTTAAACCCTCTGCAGATTTCTTGTTTGTTTGTATTACCATAGTGTCTAGGAGCCCTAACCGTGGACCAGCACCACATTGTGTTAAGTGTTGTAGAAACACAGACCAAAAAGACAGTCCCTCATGGAGCTTCCAATCCAAGTGTAAGACAGGAGACAACAGATGGATACAGATAGACTATAGGAGAGTACAAGGAAACAGTGAGATGCTATTTATCAGCAGAATAGGCTGTGGTCTCAGCACAGTAACAGCCTAACCAGTGTTAAATTTTTGGTAGGCATCAGGGCAAAGGATAGCTGTAAGGAGGGATTTGAAGAAGAACAATGAAGTAGTTTTCCGGAGGTTTACAGGGAGCTCCTCCCAGGCATGAGGGGCATTGCAACATGATAATGAGGTATCACAATATCTTGCCATTGTGTTATAAGTGTGATGTTGCATCAGGTAATGCAAGCATCATCATGCTGCAGTCAACAAATTTGGCCTACAGGACAAACTGACTAAAAGTGACAAGTGAAAGCTATCAGGAACACAGTACAAACTTTGCAAGTTGGTGCTACCGCAAGTCTAATCTTATTCCAGTAACTGCTAGTTCTGCTCCCAAAGCAAGTCATTTCAATTTAGGTTACAATACTGTGATATTAGTTTTGATGTGGACAATGGAGTAAACGTGAGCATGACTGATGTTTCATTTACATGTAGAAGTATTTGTTTACCTACACTGATGTATAACTGTCTTAAAGAGCTCTGGTGACCAAATCACTTGCCCTAGTGTAACACTGACAAGACTCTGGTTGTTGGCAGTCAGGATCAAACCGGGGACCTCTGGAGCTTAGTGCATGAGCCACTATAGCATGAGCTAAAAGCCAACTAGCTGTTAGCTAAGGCTGTAGAGCAGACTCATTTAATCTCTCTCTCTAAGTCAGGGGTGGCCAACCTGAGCCTGAGAAGGAGCCAGAATTTACCAATGTACATTGCCAAAGAGCCACAGTAATACTTCAGCAGCCCCCCACTCAACTCCACTCCCCGCTCCCAGTGCCTCGTGCCTACTGGCAGCCCCGCCAATCAGTGCCTCCCCCTCCTTCCCCACACCTCCCAGTCAGCTGTTTCACGGTGTACAGGAGGCTCTGGGGGAGAGGGGGAGGAGTAAGGACACGGTAGGCTCAGGGTGGAGTGGGGGCAGAGCCAGGGGTTGAGCAGTGAGCACTCCCTCCCCCCCGGCACATTGGAAAGTTGTTGCCTGTAGCTACAGACCCGGAGTTGGTGCCTATACAAGGAGCCACATATTAACTCCTGAAGAGCCGCATGTGACTCTGGAGCCACAGGTTGGCCATCCCTGGTCTCAGTGCCAGTAGAGGGACACAGTACCACACCCAGAAGGTGTGTGGGGTACACTAGCAAAACCAAAACCATGCTGATTTAAATTCACCCAAATCCATCACATAGCATGATTGATGACTCCCTCTAGCACCATAAAATGGGTTGAGTCTGCTCTAGGATTTTAATCTGAGGCAAATGCAATTAATTGTTTTGCTTAACTTTTTATGCATGAAGAGTCCAATGTACTCCTGGGTCTACACTGGAAGAAGTCAGAATAGATCCTTGCAGAAGGCCTCTGAGGTGGGAAGCAGCGTTGTGATATAAAATGGCTGAAATCTCCCTTGTGCCATTGGGGTTACCCAGAGTCAGTTTCAGCTCAACAGTGAGTGGCAAGTGCTGGGAGAAAGACGTGGTTTAAGGTGAGCTAGATTTATGGAAGGTGGAAATGCAAACTCTGTCTGCCATTCCTTGTTGCAAATCCCTCCTGGAGGTACCCTGGTGCTTTACTTGCTCAGGGTTGTGTGACTGACACCTCTCTATGCTGGCTTGAGTGACATCTCTGCATTTGATTGTGGGATCAAATGGCTTAAGAGATCGGTGGTTGGCACAGAAGGAAGAGTAAGCAAAAAAGGGTAAAGAACATGGGAAGTAGGAGGAGAAGCTTACATTATCAAATTAATTATCTCCAGAAGAGAGTGAATGTGAGTGGTATCTCCCATGCCTTAGTCTCTGACACTTTTGTAAGTCCATGTCTCCCTACCTTACCCTCTCCATTTTAACCAGTCATCACCTGCTTATTCCCCATCTGGGCCACTCAACATGGTTGTCTTAAAGAAAAAAAGAGGTTAAACAGATGAGATTCCATTATTTATAGATCAGTGGAGTCCTGACACAGCTTTATTTTATCATTTTATTGACTACATTGTTTTTAATTGATAGTTTGTTTATTTTACTTGAATAACTCATTTATAAAAAATACAGAAGTGCTAATGTTCCTGGAAGGCTATTAACATCCCTGTGAAGTGTGGAGTTTATTTATCCACAGAAATGATACAGCATTGATGGTGCCAGGCTCCCCAAACTGCTGCCAGTTTGCCTCAGCCCTGAGTGTTCTAGAGAGTGGGGCCTTCTAAGGGACAAGAGAGTAGTTCAGTCTCGTTGGCCATTCAGTCCTTGGCTTCTCTATTGGGACTGCCAGGAAAAGTGGCCATTAGTTTCAGTTGCGATGGAAGATTTGTGTATAGTGACCCATGTCCACAGACAGCCACTGATTCATTTCAGCTAGACCATTTAGTTATCAGAATATAAGGACTTCTGGTCATTACCAACATAGGCTAGTAAACATCAGTATTCTAGAGGACAAATCCTGGTCATCTTGGGTCTGATCCAGCTCCCGGTGGCTCAGTGGGGCTCTTTCCATTGATTTTTATGAGGTTTTGTGAGAGTAGTCCCATTAGATTCAGTGGGACTTGTTTGCATGAATGCGACAAACAGAATTTGGCTCTTTGTGTTGCTGAGACTAATGCAAGTCTTTCATACTTCCATGCAACCCAAGGAGATCAAAATATATTCTTTTAGTTATTTTTCAGTGATGATGACTATCTGTACTCTTTTTGTAAAAAACCCAAACCATCGCCACAACAAAAATCTCCTTAAAAGTGAGCCTTCAAAATCAGGTAAAGCTGAGAGTATTCTGTTCTGGGAATCAGGCCCCGTTCTCAGTTGGCCCCTAGACACCACTGTAGTAAACATGATAAATAATAATACACTCCCAATATTAACTGTGAAAATAAACAGCATAACTTGCAAAAATACTGTGGCCTTTTGTGTATTCTGTAGCTCAGACTGATTTGCATTATTTTATATGTATTGATTTTTCTTACACTGTGTATATTGATTTTTCTTAATACACATCATTCTTAAAAGTAAAATCAAGGGGAAAAAATCAAGTAAACAAGATAGAATTTATCCTCATGAATCTTGTTTCCTGGCTGCTGGTGAGATATACCTTAACACACAAGGGACTGGGGAGCTCCAAGGTCTTATATTATAATGAGAAAAAAACCCATCCATCCGTGAAGACTGAGATCAATATATTTCTTGGTGGGTTTAGATTGATGGATTAATTTTATGATAGATTGAATGTTGGATTGGGATGCTGTTTGTTTTATTGTAGATGGTTTTTGCACTGCAGTCAGTTTTCTAACTTTCTCTGAGCAATGTTTTATATATTGCTGTTGCTGTTTTCATTGTGGTCATTAATTTGAATAAACCATAACAGTGTGAGTATTTTAATACTGCCATCAATCAAAATACCAGTGCCCCTAAATATTTAAAGTTTTTTCTGAAGGAGTGTTAGGTTCATTTATTTTTTTCATGTGCCATGCATAAGGGAAAAAAGCAAATATTATTAAAAAAAACCTGAGGGATGAGATTCTCTTCACTAATATATCTGCTTTCTAATGGCTTCCAGATAAAAAATATAGAGAAATATTAATGCTCACGCACTCCTGCACCCCACATTAGAGAGAAATCTTGAAAAAATCCTTGAGAATGGTATGTTCCAGTGAAGGACCTGATCCCATGAGATAAGCACCCACAATTCTCATTGACTTCAATGGGAGGTTACAGCACTCAACATCTCACAAGAGGAGCTAACCATCTTGCAAAGAGAACTAACTACTTTGTAGAATCCGGCCCAGAATAAAGTCTTGTACTGGACAGTGAATAGTAACCGAGGCAAAGGTCTTAAAGATCCCTGTAGAATTTACTACACAAGTGAATGAGGCAGCAGATCATCCACTGTGCAGTGAGGCTAAAATAACTACTGAATAGCTGCCTTATTCACTCTGCAGCACCCAACCTGTACACCCAGTGTTGCCTGGTAGCCCTTCATGAATTTGGATCCCTCTCCATTCTCTTACAGGGCAGAGAGAAGGTTTCTGCAGAGCAACTGCATGGGAGAGTAGTGGGCTAAGATGCTTTTGAAGCCTAAAGTATGATGGGATATTCTACTAAGGGGGAAATATTTGCTCTGATGGTTGCCACTCCTGTCCAATGACTGTTCCATTTTGGAGCTGTAACTAATGGGAAGCTCAAGCCATTTGGCCTCTTCAAGTTTCTCTGCAACTGAGCTGTGGAATCCAACCCTTCCAGCCTCGCGTGAAACTGCCCATGGACTGTAGGAATGTTTGTGAATTTGCAGGGCATTCCTGTGATCATCCCCAAGAAGGCATGACCATGGCGTTCAAGGGACGTGCAATGGCAACACAGTCACACTTCCCCTCCCATCCCTTTAGGATTTCATTTGCTCTCCATGGTGACATAGTCAGGCTGGGCTGTGCAGTGGAGCGCTACACATTTAGCATTCTGACCCATGTGTGCCAATCTTTTAGCTATTGAAGGGCCCGAACTTGTCAGATACTCAGTGCCCACAACAACCACTGAACTCAGTAGAAGTTGAGTGTGCTGGGTGCTTTGCTGGATGGGACCATAAGTTGTTGAACTAATCACTCCAGTTTTCTTTTAAGACTAAATAAGTAATTATTATTTTATTAATGGGGCATTCTGCAGCACTAGCGAGGTGAACAGCAAAAACTAGTATTCATGCAGTGTTAAAGTTAGGAAGTGAAGCCCTGAGAAATCAAGAAATTCCAAGTTAAAGTTTCTCTTGCATCAATAATAGAGATGCATTGAACATTCTGTATGTGTTTTGTTATTCATTAATAGAACAAACAGTAATATGTTACAGTTTGCATTTAACAAGGAGATCAGGCATAGAAAATAGTAGTGTATTTATGTTCAGTGTGGCCCTGTTAATATTGTGGGTGAACCTTAACTTTGGGAAATTCTTACTTGAGTGTTTGACTTCTTTAAGCTTAATATTGCTTTGAAATTACTTTATGCATTTAGTTCCCTTGTGCTTTAATATAAAGACCAAGTTAATACACTGGTGTTCTTAATAGAACTGTAATTTTATAAATGTGGCCTTATCAGAGGCTTCCTTATCTGTTCACAATCTTCAGAACACCCTAATTTATATGATCTCCTCCCCCCTTAAAAAAAAGTTCTAATGTATATGCACAAAGAGCCAGTATTAAATGCCATAACTCTACAAATGCTTAACCAATTTGCTTCAGACTTCATTCCCTCCTCCTGCCCCTTTTACGCTGGGTAGAGGGGCAAGAATGATGCAAAAGGGTTCTAAAAGCCCTGGATCCAACCAGTGGAAAAGTCCCTCGGTGCAGGAACTGAGGAAGACAGCTACAGAGTCCCTTCAAAGCACCCTCTTGCAAACCCTGGCATAGAAGGCATGTTGGGGGCAGGGCTGGGGATAAGAGGGGGCTGTCAAGGCGGGGGGTGGGGGGGAAGAACATAGCACCACAGAGATTCTGAACAGTTCTGTTGCAGCCTGGGCAGGCTGTTTTAATTTAGAAAGCTCAATTATGTTGGGGGCTGCTCCAGCCCTCAGAGCTGTCCACGATCCGAAGGGCACAGTGGTGGTTTAAAGCCACCTTTGCCTTCCTTCCCTCAGGCATTGCGTTTTGTGCTGTGTGGTCTCAGAGGCACAGCACAGAATCTCACACAATTGTTTTTTTCCCTCCTTGGCTATAAAACCATCCATGTTTGACATCTCCATACTCAGCAATTTTCTGTCTGAACATAGAATTTTTTTAATTCCTCATATCCTAAAAATGGCTGATCCAATTTTGCTCGATGTTAGAAATCAACCAACCAAAAACAAACAAACAAATACAAAAAAACCCCAAACAAAAATGTCATCTTTATACTGAGACCAAGGATGGAAATTTTGAGCCCCAAAGGAACTTGTTTGAGAGAGATAGGATCTAATGAAAAAGGTGGGGGTTAGAAAGGAAGTTATTGCACTCATTGCTTCCCTCATACTGTGTGCCAGGGTGCATCAGTATTGCATTTACAAAATGATAAAAGAGCCACAGTCATGTTTCTCCTGTGATCTAACTCATAGAACTCAAATATGATCAGTGGCTAAAGTAGACTGAAACAGTAAGGGGTGCTATCCCTGCACCAGCCAAGGAGGGAAATATCTCCTAATGCTCACTGAACAGACCCATGGAGAGAAGGGAAGGTCCCAAGGGAAACTCTTACTTTGCTTTCAGCAGAGCAGGGAGATCTGCACTCCATCCCTTACTGGGCTACTTTAACTCCGGAATATAGTTGTTAAAGGCTCTACCAATATGGGTGAGGTTAGTTAAGATGTTTTGCTCAGTTTTCCATGTAGCGTCATGATGGATCAGTAAGTCATTCCTTAGCTGCTAGAAGTAGTGGTACACTGAAGAATAGTGAGGGTAAGATTCAAAGGTCCACCGGACTGAGGTGTGAGTGAAGTATGAGTGCCGAGTGTCCTTTACAATATGTGCTATCTACAGAAGCACAGAAAATAGATGCATGTTGCTTTTTTTTTCCAGCACTGTCCCATAATTCTGAAAGGACTTTGATGTTGTCTGGTACTGCTTTCAGCAAACAAAAGGTTTTGCAGAACATACGGAGTCCTCTGGCATTGTAGCACACCGAACACCTCTGCTCAGAGAGTCTAAAGGTACCTTGTTCTGTAGTGGAAAAATGTCTTTTTTTTTTCCCAAAGATAAAAGCAGGAAACTTGCCAAAACAGAGAGAAGATCAGTCAGTGGTAGTAACAAGATATCACAGCTGCAGAGGAAGAAGAAATGAGAAATGCAGTGTCAATGAACTAGAGAAAGCTTGTTTATTTTTAACTTGATATAGCAGACATTCTGGCTTCTACGATGAAAAATAAATAAAACAAGAAAAAGGGCTTCAAAGAGACCTTCGTTGTGACGTCTCAGAAAGGATTCCTGAATTTCAGACTCAGCTTGACAGATGATCTACTGTCCATACCCCTCCCCAACCCCATGTAGAATGAACACAAGTTCTTCATTCTGTTCCTTTTAGCCCTGCAGGACCCAAACTTTTCTACTTGGGATTGCTGCTTGATTTGCCCCAAGTCAACACCTTTTCTGTGATTCAGTAATTCATTGATTAGTACTTTAACTTTGGAAGCTTGAAAAGACAAATTCCCACATTCTACCTTTAATTACCTGAATGATTTATCTTACTAAGTTATCAGCACTCAGTGTGGGGCTAAATTCCTGTTCTTTCAAGTATTCCCCATGTCTCACTTTTCTCCAGCCGCATCTCCATCATTCTAGACTGTAGAGATGTTCTTCCTCATAGTGATTGACAAGAAGCAATAAGATGACATCTAGGTGACCATGTTCCTTTTTTTCTATGGCTCTGTCTACCAGTGGGAATTTTTTCAAAAATTTCCTCCTGGTGTTAGCAATGTTGGGAGCTCTTGTGTAGACAGCCTACCACATGCCAACTCAATTTCAATCTCCATGTTTTAAGTATGTCAAGATTGCAGTAGGGAAAAGTGGCTTTCAACCACTTTTGCAACCTCTTTATCCTTGGCCAGTCCAGCACCAATCTCACCGTATGGATTAGAGCAGTCTAATGGCTCCTGCAAACTGTGGTGGCTGCCAACAGCCTCCAGGAGCTGTTCCAGTCTAGGGCAGAGGGCAGAACAGGCTAGGCTTCCTGTTCTCTTGCCATGCTCTTATACTAGGATGCTACAGCAACTCATGACTGTTGAAAGAGGAGTCAGCAAAGATGATGCGTATTGGATCAATAGTGAAAAATGTGGCATGGTTAATAAGTTTGTATATCTTGAAAGCACAATTAGTTCCCTTGTCCGTGAGGTGGTGGGAGTAAGAACTGGGAAGGCAAGTGGAGCCTTTTTGACTCTGGCAATGATCTGGAAAAATTAGAAGATTCACGCAAGAATCAAGATAGTTATGCAATGCCATGGTGATACCCACATTGTTACATGCTTCTGAAACATGGCAAATGCTGGAAACTCACAACAGAAAATGTAACACATTCCATCAGAGATGCTCGCCAACAATACTTGGTGCCCATTGGTGGGATAAAGTAAGCAATGCTGATGTGTTACCAAAAAATGGCCATCAGGCTGGAGAGAGAATGATTTGAGATAGAAGGCTGAAGTGGTTTGGACACATTATACGGATGTTAAAAAAGTTTGCTAGACGAGCCCTTGATTGGATACCACCTGCTGGAAGATGAAAAAGAGGAGGACCACAGATGACAGAAGGAAACCATTAACAAAGATGCTGCTGTCATGGAAACAGGCTACAGTGGAGCAAGAAATCTGGCATTAGGCAGATGGAAGTGGAAAGACTGGGTTGCCTTGTGTCACAAGGTACGAGAGCATCTAATGAATAAAAAATAATATAGCAGCTCTATGCTACATAAGGGTTCTCCTACACAGTTGGAATCCTTGATTGGCCAGTTCCATGGCTTTAGGGCAGCTCAGCTCAGGGATACTGGTACACAATTACTCTAATGGACTGGAACATTGGACCCATCATTTTTGTTTTCCGAAAATTACGAAGTCCAAACCACAAGATGAAACTTTTAAGAATACTCTCTCTGAAAATTTGCATTTATCTCAGCAGACATAGTTAGAAGCTGACAGTCATATCTTATCAATCCCCCTACATGAATTCTCTTAGGGTTAAAGTGATGTACCAAATAGTTCCTTCTATCTCCCAGAGTTACTATTGCTTTCCATTTGAGTCAAGAAGCATATTGACATATGCTGCCTTTGGGATTGCCTAGAGGAGGACTGACCATTAGAACTACCCACCAGCAACAGTTTTAGAGCTATAGAGCTAGGTCACCATTTTTCAAAGGTCCCAGATAGGCTCTTAAACCCTCTGCACTCACTCTCATATGGTAGAGAGGCAAAGAAATCTGATAAGTTGTCACCTAGAAATTGGCTCGCACTTCTGCAAAACATTATGGGGTGAATGTCTTCATTTGTGTAGATATTGTGACAGAGGCAAAGTCCTCAGAGCAGTCATTGAAAACTGTTCTTAAATATATTTAATGACTTTGCAGATTGCTAAATGGTCTCCATCAATTTGGACTGGTATTGCTGAAGATCTACACAGAATTTTTTTTCCCTCCTATTTGTAAACTTTGTTTCTGTACTTCAGTTACAGCAGTCTGGAGAACTATCCAAAAAGGCTAGTGTTCTGTATCAGAGGGGTAGCAGTGTTAGTCTGGATCTGTAAAAAGCAACAAAGAGTCCTGTGGCATGTTAAAGACTAACAGATGTACTGGAGCATAAGCTTTCGTGGGTGAATACCCACTTCGTCAGACGCAAGTGTTCTGTAGTGGTGTTACCAAATAGTTGAGGCTTTTTAGCCTATTTTATAAGGTATTTTTTGTCTGTGTGTAGGAAAATAATAGTATGAAGCAGGGGACTGAGTGCAGTTTGTCCTGTCTTCTTTTTCTCTGTACCTCTGTTTTTTTTCTGTAAAGTGTACACTGAAAGTTTCACAAGAAAATGAAACGCTAAGAATGGAATGGCTGGCACCTAGGCCTCTTCATCTTTGGTTGGTGGTTCAGCCTATTGATACCTTTGATGGAAGGTCACTTTGTCAGTCACAAGTAGTATAGCTAAAGTACAGAAACCAATGGATTTACACTGATGTAAATCTGAAGTAGTTCAATTAATTCAGTGGGAATATTCTGGATTTAGATTGGTGTGTCTGAGTAGAATTTGGTCCCAAGCACATAGAGAAGCAAAGATGTCTCTTGTGGGAGCAATGCTGGTTTTGTCCAGTTTATTATTCATGTTTCTCAAGAGTGGGATTAAGTAATTAAGCACTGGACAGAAACAATTAAGGATTAAAAATTCCCAATCCAACCTTTTATCTAAAGTAGACAAAGTGTGGAGATTTACTCTTTTAAATTACCTCTACAAGGACATAACAGTCATATAAAAAGATAGTCTGGAATCACTGAGAGTCTGGCTGTAGCAGGAGGGGTTTGTTATAAAGATTGACAGAAGCAAACAAGCCAAAGAAAACCATAATTCTCTTGAAGTATGTGAAAACAAAGCAAAACTCAAATGTCATATCTTCCTGGCAATATGTGGATTCTTACATGGCTTCAGATGCTTTGAATTATCTGTTAGATTTTGATCAATGCAGTGTAGTTGTAGCCATGTCAGCCCCAGGATATTAGAGACACAAGATGGGAGAGGTAATATCTTTTATTGGAGCAACTTCTGTTGGTGAGAGAGACAAGCATTTGAACCACACAGAAGAAGAGCTCTGTGTGGCTCAAAACCTTGTTTCTCCAATAAAAGTTGCTCCAATAAAAGATATGACCTCACCCACCTTGTGTCTCGCTAAGATTTTGATCAAGGCATTTATTTAAATAAACATCAAACTGATAATTTGTTCCATACCTGACTCACGGTAGAAATCACCTTATTTGCTTACAGGGTTGACCTAATGACCATGTTAAACTAGTGATGTGCCTGAGCCAGAAAGATACCATCGGGATGTGTATTCTGAACACCCGCAAAATCAATAGGGTGTTCAGATCCAGGGTTTTGGTTCAGTGGTAAAATCTGAATCTGAGTTCAGAGCATTGAGTCACATCTGGGCCTTGGCTTAGACCCATCTCTAGTTTTAACTTTCAAATTCTCTAGGAAAATGGAGCTCTCAAAGTCTGACAACTGAACACTGAAGAAAAGAAAAGGCTTTAATAGTTGAACATTTTTCCTTGCAAAAGTTTTGTTGTGCAGGCCGCTGTTAATATTTCCTTACAAAGGAAGTTTGGCTATTTGAGAGAAGTTTGTCAAACTTTTACTCCAAGTGGATTCATAATGCCTTGGGCAAGACAAGTACAATGTAATGTATTATTTGAAGAGAAGTACACAACCATATAATTAAACACCGTATTGTAACATATGGCTGCAAGGGGGGGAAATTAAAGTGGTGTGTTCAGCCATAACTTGCATTCTGAGTGCATAACTGCATGTAATGTGGTTGCGGCTCTCTCCCTGTCCATCTCTCCCTGACCACATCCCCTTGCTACAATGCTTCTGGAGCGACTCAGTTCAGGGAGAAATTAGCCAACAGTTAGTAGGCCCAAGCCTGCAGTCCAGGCCGGGCAGCAATTGGATCTGTGAGCCCTGGCCCTCAGCCAGGGTGGGGCAGCAAACAGTTAATGGCTCTTGTTATACCAATATAATAAAAACCAGCAGGATCTTATTAAGAGAGATAAGGCAAAGATTCTACATTTATTGTAAATATAATAATAAAGCAAAAGACAAAAGTAAACAACATTGTTTGACTAATTCCTATTACTACTTATTCCTTACACACACTCATTCACACAATCATTTATTCAAGTTCTGTATAGGTGTGTTATAATTACCAGCCTAGAAGTTGCTCATGCCAAGTTACTGGCCAGGTATCTTGGTCATGAGGATGGAGCTGAGTCTGTGTCAGATGCACCTGATGCTCCTGGAGGCTGGCAGCAGAACCAGAGACTCAAAGTCCTCAGTCTTTGGAGTTCATTCTTATAGGAATTAATTCCTATGTTTGTCTATGGGAGCTGTTTCATCCTGCTGTTGCTGACTCAATCAGCAGATGGCACATTCCTGATGGCTCCACATTGTCTAAAGTGGCACATTCCTTTACACTGTCCAAAGTTTGTGTTTTTCATCCTTCCAGGTGATGGGGTGGATCCCAGTTTACCCTCCGGGGGTTGTCTCGTGGTCCATTTGACACATTCTTCTGCCGATGGATATTCTCTTTCTAGGCTGGCACCTCCCTAACCATTCATGCACATTAAGCATTCATTAACATACATTCCATATCTTAACCATATTTTAATGTACTGTCTCCACCACTTTGGGGTGTGTGTTAATTCATCTGAGACTCCCGGCCCTGTAATCACAGAGGGTGGGGGTCCGTTTGTTTACATTGTATCAATTACAGCTTAAGGCTAGCATAGTGTTTACATCAAGAACAAAGTCAATTAACTTGTTTGTAAGTTTTACATAGTGTAAGCAGAGTCAGGATGAGCTCTACCTCAGGGTAAATTATGAGGAGTGGGCAAAGGAATTTTAAGAATGTGCATTTGCATTGGTAAACCCACTCCACTTAGCATAACACACAGCAGCCTGGGATGGTTATTTTCATAGCTGTGGGATCCCCAATTTCTTTGTTATTGGGGCAGGAAGGAAAAAAAGTGCTGTCACCCTAATTATGTGAATGAGGAACTATGAGACTGCTTTATGACAGAAATGACTCAGCCTACATTAAATAGTACTTGCTAGACAAGGGACATGGGTTCCAAAACCCAGTGAAAGGAAGAGAGGTTGGGGACTGGTGTGTGTACCTGATGGCATGGGCCCCTTTTGAGGGCCTGGAACACCAATTACACATCCTCCTCTCTCCACTGTTAAAGAGCAGAGCTAATTTTGAATCCTTTAGGAGTCCATCTAGAGGCTGCTGACCTGAATTCACGTTGGGCCAATGTGGCACTGGGGCTCCCCTACTACAAGCCGAAACCACTAAGAGCTGAAATCACTAAAAGAGCTAAGCTTACTGAGCTGAGATCACTGAGTGGGGGAGCCTGAAGATCGATCGCTAAGCAGCTGGCAGAGCGGAGCAGTCTGCAGCATGTTGGAGCAGCCCATAGAACAGTGAGCAGTGTGGAGCGGTTTGTTGGGACAGCTGACGTGGTTCATGGCTCTGCTGGAGGAACAGCACAGCTGGTGGAGTGGAGCCAGTCGTGGTGAAGACTGCAGCAGAACTCCACGGAGAAGCAGGGCAGTCGGCCCTGGCCCACATAAGGTGCCCCTTAACACCCTGTGTGCGCCCCCCCCCCCATTTCCACCCAGGCTGGGGGGGGTAAAACTCTGCAGATAAAGTTTTGAACTCTGGGGTGGCACTGACCAGAGACAGAGACTTTTGGGTTGTTGGACTTTGGGGTGACTGGACTTAAGACCCTAAGGGGGAAAGGACATTGCCAAATGTACTTGGAGGTGGGTTTTTTGCTTATGGTTTGTGTATAGTCCTGTTTGTGGTATCTCTCCAACGTGATGCCGCATTGGTTCCCTCCTTTATTAAAAGGATTTTGCTACACTCTGACTCTGTGCTTGTGAGTTGGGAAGTATTGCCTCCTAGAGGCGCCCGGGGGGGGGGGGGGCGTGGTAGGTAATTGTCCCAGGTCACTGGGTGGGGGCTCGAGCCAGTTTTGCACTGTGTTATTGAAATGGAACCCCTGGATACTGAACCCGGCCCTTGTTTCTGCCAACTTAGAGGGGCAGAATGGTTACAATAGTAATAGAGTAGCTTTCACAGGACAGATACAATCAATGTTTTCTGCAGACAGGAGCTTACAAGTTTTAACAGAAGAACTAAAAGATTTTTGTACTTGGTGAAATTGGGGGGGTCACTGTCACTTGGAGGAATCACTGTTAGTACCTTCTTTAATATCCCTACACTCTGGCCTGCAGTCAGGCAGAGCACCACAGCTGTCTAGGGGGATTGGTTCTCTGGTGGGACAGACAGCAAAACCGTCTGGTGTCCTAGCTAGAGTGGGCGACAGACCAATGCAGGCCTCTTAGCCTAAAGATGGGGTGGCAGGGAGTAGGGGGATGCAGGCCCACCTGACTCCACTGCATCTCCCCATGGGGCCCTAACAGTGGTGGAATGATCCATCAGTGGGGAAATCTAGTCGCAACATGCTGGATGGCTTGCAGTCAGTAACACAGCCGAACCCTGTTCGGCTTCCCTGGGCTCCTTCCTACACTCCCATTCAGGGAGTACCTGGGTTCCAGGGTCATCATTAGTTTCGCTGGGATAAACAGCCAGTGGCAGCCACAACAGCTCCTCAGTTTTCCTGGTTCCTGGCAGCTCCCGCAGTCCCTCCGGGTCTTTGGCGCTGTAGTGGCTTCCGTCAGGTCCGAGCTCCAGCAGCATGGGGGAGATGTCCTACTCCCCTGGCAACTGTCCAACTGAGCTGGAAGGCCTGCCTTTTATATTGTGGTTCCTGTCCGCCCCTCTCCTTCCAGTGGGGTGATCACAGGTGTTCCAGCTCTGCCCACCAGAAGGTGGTCGCAGCTCTCTCCCCATCTGTCAGGGAGGGAGACCATGCCCCCTTCCTACACACTGCACTGTGGGAAGACAGCAGCCAGAGGACACAATGTGTAACAATAGTAGAGTGCAAGATGAGGCCTGACAGTGTTGGGAGTAACAAGACTTCTGGTTTAGAGAAGGGAGGGACCAGGACAAACACAGGAGGAGGAGGTGTGATAATATGCAGGTGGAAGATGAGGGCATCCCAAAACATTGGCTAAATTGCTTCAGTTATGTTCTATCTTCAGCTTTTTCAGTGGGGTGAATTGATGGTGTGGGTGAATTCCATCACAGAGGAATGAATGTCCCTTCAGGAGTGATTCATAATGGAAGCAATCTCAAAGTGAACTTATTCTGATGAAGACTCTTATTGAGGAAAGACCTGAAGCAAATGAAGGCACTTAGGGTCCAGTTGATGAACCAGTTTTGCTATTTGTG
This sequence comes from Mauremys reevesii, assembly GCF_016161935.1. Taxonomy (NCBI): domain Eukaryota; kingdom Metazoa; phylum Chordata; order Testudines; family Geoemydidae; genus Mauremys; species Mauremys reevesii. The sequence goes on from NC_052625.1 coordinate 73,355,213, forward strand.
CCTCATTTGTCTTTTTGTTTGTTAATAAATTAGAACTACTTGAGATGTTGAAGTCCTTGAGTCAGTGCAATTTATGTCAGGAATTCTGGTATCTTGCTGACCCTGTGTTTCACAAACGATAAGCCAGATCAGTACATCGTGGTACACCTCTACCTCAATATAACATGACCCGATAAAACACAAATTCGGATATAACATGGTAAAGCAGCGCGTGGGGGGCGGGGCTGTGCACTCTGGCGGATCAAAGCAAGTTCAATATAACATGGGTTCACCTATAATGCTGTAAGATTTTTTGGCTCCCGAGGACAGCATTATATCGAGGTAGAGGTGTATTTGGAAATTAGATTTAGACAGTCCCAGCTACTGGAACCTTGAAGATAAAGCACGGAATCTTTAACAGGTTTAGGTTCTTTCCGCTTTTCTAGAAACTATCATAAAACAAAACCAAAGGGCCCACAGCGGAGGACTAAGATGAGTAGATGTTCATGAGGTTCCCCATGGTAGGTAGCATTTGTGGTGTGGCTGCAGGGGGTGGTAACTCAGCGTTGCTTTACCTCCAGCCTAGATTTGTGTGCAAGGTAGGGAATGGTGCTATGGGGAGTGGCACCTAATCTCGTCTGACCTTAAAGCAACAGGGATCTGACTTCATTTGTAATGCCAGCAGAGAACCATTGAAGTAAGGCCAGGGTAGGAAATGCTGCAAAGGCAGAACTCTTCCCCACATTTACTCTCTACAGAAATGTGGAGATCTGTGCAAAGTTTAGCGCTGAACCAAAGACATTAGCTTGGTACACCCTTGTGATGGGTCTCAAGGATGACCAGGACTGGGAGTCAACTTATTACCTGCCTCTTTCTCCAGTGAGAGAGAGACTTGCTTGTGCTTAAATGTATGTCAGTGCCCTGACACCACCAGCCTGTTAGCCACCCAAACAATCTCCTCTGGGCCATGTCAGCCCTTATTTTGCCTTGCAGGATAACAATAAGTGCACACCAATCCCTGCTCCCCCTTTGAAGTATTCCATTGTAGTGTTATGCTTATAAGAAGCACACAGGATTTTTTTTTCCAGGGGAAAAGGCAATACACCATGTTTATTGAAGATACAACAATTAGCATATGCATTCAATCACACCACACACATACACACAGATACACTGTTCCACCAGTTGATGTTATAGTTACCAGTCCAGAGTCCGGATCAATCTAGTGCCAGCTAGGTTGATCATGGGTAGCTAGGAGCTGGGTTCTGTCGGTCGCGACATGATGCTCCAGGGAAGTCTTGGCAGGACGAACTCAAAGTTATGGCAAGGCACCCTGTTTATATAGTGATTTTTTTTTTACTTGGACCAATGAGTTTTGCGCTGTCATGCTGTAATTAATTGTTGTTTGATGAATAACTGTTTTTTTCAATTTTTTTTTATTTTTTATTATTTTTATTAAGTTTTTCAGGGAGTTATTTTATGCTGGTTTTGATTACAGGTATTTTGTTTCCATTGATAGGTGCCTATTTTATTTTTAGAGTTGTTAATTTGCCCTTTTTCGACATTTTATTAGTGGCGTGTTGCAGCCTCCTGGCGCACTTGCCTTTTTTTATTTTTAAAGAACATTTGGTTCAGTAATGGCTTTTACATTTATTTTTTAACACACACATTTTTTATTTACATACAAAACAGAACTGATTTACACAGAACATTTTGAACAAGAACATTAAGTTGCAACACAAAAGAAAAACAATCATTACATTCTTTTACTTATTTTAAAATGCTAAGCCTGCAACAAAATGGAGACCTTAAAAGGTCTGTTACTGCTTTGAAATCAGCCCAGACAGATTCCAGTTGATGTATTTTTACCAAATGGCCTATTAGGCCATTCCTTTTTGCTATTCAAAAAGGGTGGCTGGCAGAATATGATCAAATCATACACCAATACATTTAATACATTCTACATTATTATTCTTTTTAAATGATATAAAATACAAACATAAAATCCTACTACTATATATTTCCCCCTTTTAGCCCCTCAGTTCCTGAGTGGGTCATATTTTATACAATTGTTTTATATCAATATACTGAGAGGCAATTTGAGCTTGTGGTTATAATTTAATAAACATTTTTCTTGTTTTAGCAAGCAAACACAGAGTAATGGGTGACACATAATAGACAATATGCCCTTAGAGTTCGGGTACCAGCCTGTAAAAACGTTGTACCAGTGATAGGCGGTTAGGATTTTTTTAGAATTAACAAATTTTAGCATATTTTATTTGCATGTAATATTTGAATGACACACTTTTTTATATTTTTGTGTTTGTTGTAAAAACTTAGTTATTTTGTTTTTTGACAATGAGTGATTAGTTAGATTGTGCTCATTTAGGCCAAGGGTAACAGAGAAATTAACTGGGGTGGCAGTTATAGTGCTTTGTGTTGTTTTTTATTTATATTTTATTTATATTGCTAGTATATAATACAAGGGCATTACATTTACATTTCTTTATTGGGCATTGGCTAACACTTTTTTAAAATACATTTTTTTAAAATATTGTTTTTTAGGATGTAACACATACACATTGTTGTACAAAACACGTGTCACATTTTTTAGTTTGCTTTATGCACATGTTTTTAATGATGCTACATGGTTTTGTGGTGACAGGTAGGGACAAGCACACCCATTTCTGAGGGCTTTACTTTGTACACCCTTGGGTGTTTAAATTTTTTTTTTTTAAGCTCACTGACCCATAACCTGGAGTAGCCAAAAGGATTCCATGGTTAATTTTGGGAGCAGGCTTATTTTTAATATTTTTTTTTATAGACTGTTGGTGATCAATTTTAACAATTTTATTTAATAACAAATTAGGCATAACCATGATGGAAACATATTGCATTTATTTATATTAGTAGATGTTAAACAAGGACCATTTTTGTTGTTTTAAAAGATGTGTTAATACCTGAATATTTTTAGATATTACCCCAAACAATTTGTGTTTAAGTGATGCTAAACTAAGAATTTGCATTTTAGTACATTTTATGGCCAAGGCAGTTTTATTTTTTAATTTTATTTGTTGCTTATGTAGCAGCTAGGAGGTGGTGTTTAGCCACCACTACATATTTTATGTTGCTTTTAGGTTTTTTAGATTTATTTGTACCAAATTTATAGTAGTATTTGCCTGCTTGTGAATGAGATTATTTTGCAGTTGTGATAAGGAACTTAACTTATTTTGAATTAACTTTAGGTTTATAATATTTATAATTTTTGCTTTAAAACCAACTTTTTTTTAAATATGGTGTTTACTACATTTTGTTTTGCTTGGCCATTGAAGTGTTGATATGTTTTTATTTAGGCTGTTATAATAGGACCATTGGGGTGAGTTGGGTTCCAATTTAGACACGTTTAACTGAGTTCAATTTATATTCATTTTTATTTTTACTAATAATGGATTTAACAGAATTTTTACTGGATTACTTTGAGTTACAAACAATTTCGTTGTTTTTTTTTTTATTTTAATTGGGGTTCCCTTTTTTGAATGCATAGTTTTTTTAGATTTTGGTGCATGTGTTTAGGAACCACAGGTTCAATTTACTACGGGGTATTGGACAGTATTCCACAATAACTGTTAGTATAGTTTTTGGTTTAACAGGCTTATTTTACTGATATGGTAATTGTGGCTAGCTGGTACTTTTAGGTGGTATTTTCATAGGGACCCTCTATTTTAACCCCTATTTTTTAGTGGTTTGGTAATTTTGTGGTGTTTATAAGGTGAACCTTAAGTCCCACTTTCCCTTTTTAGATATACATATTGGTATTTTTTAAGGGTTTTAAGATTTGCCTAATATTTTTATTATACCATTTTAGGAGGATTACCAGATCACGCGTAGGAATTCATAATTGGTTGGCGGGGAGTGAGTTATTTTTTAAATATTGGCTTATAAGGAGGGCTGTGTGTGATGGTTTTTTTGTTTGTTTTTTTGTTTGTTTTTTGTTTTTTTTAAATGATTTCTCTAATTATTTGGGCACTAAAAGTTTCCAAAAGCAGGTAAAGCCAAACCTTACACTGGAGTTTTATTTTTTGTGGATTAAAATTGTGGTGGTTAAGCAGTGCCTTGTGCTCAGGTTCTGGGATGTTCTTTTTTGCAAAGAATTTAAACATTATTATATATGTAAACAATTAAATTTATGAAACATGTACCCATTTTATTTTGTTATTTTTTTTAATATGGTATACCAATGGGCTAAGGCAGTTCACTATGGAGTAAGGGCCTATTTATTTTGATTTTAGTGAGTGACCCCTTTTTCCCATTTTAAGGTATATGACTTGGGCCCCTGTTACCCACAGGGCTGCTTTTGCAGGCCTTTGTTTTTGAATTTTGTTGTTTTTGTGTTTGATGGCCTTATTAACCCTATACTGGAGGGTGGTTTTATTTTCTTGTAACTGTTTGAGCCATTGAAAATAATTCGGCTGGGTTATATTAGAGCTATTTTTTGACCCTGTACCAGGTAACTAGGATTAATTATTAGGCGCATTGGATGTCCAAACAGAATTTGAAAGGGTTGAATTTTTGTTCTTAGTTTATTATTGCTGCGGATGGCAGCCAAAGCTAGAGGCAGTTTATTTGGCCAGTTTTTTTGTGTGTGATTTATTACTTTTTGGAGCGCTTCCTTAATAGTGCGATTCATGTGCTCTATTTGGCTTGAGGACTGAGGCCAGTATGGTATATGGAGCTTTTGTTTAATTCCCAAGGTTAATATTATTGTTATAAAGATTTTTTTTTTTTACAAATGCTCCCCGATTGTTAGAATCTATTATTTCAAGGGTGCCATATTTACATACTACCTTATTAAAAAATTTTTTTGCTATTACCCTAGTGCTATTATTTGTAGTAGGACATGTCTTCACCCATCCTGAAAAGGAATTAATTATTACCAATAAATACTGGAATTTTTTCTTACTTCATGGCAATTTGTTAATAAAATTAATTTGAACCCTGTGCCACAACCCAAGCCTTTGTTGGTGCACCGCACACAATTTCACACCCATGTTTTAACATACTTTTTCATACACTCCCATTTTGCTACTTGCTTTAGCCTTTTAAAAGTTTTTTTTTTCCATTTCTTTATGCATAAACTGATGGGCTACATTAAGTAACTCGTCTTTTTATTTTTTTTGGAATTTGGTTAAGGTGGTCTGTAGTGCCATTTGTTGGCTTAGATGTGTCAGCACAGACATTCCTTTTTTCACTTTTGGTTACAACTGCTATGTCATGCTGTTGGGTTATTATATTTACCCAATTATTTTAGGTGGCCTTTATACCCGTTTCTTTACTGTGTGCCTTTACATAGAGTCATAGACTTTAAGGTCAGAAGGGACCAATATGATCGTCTAGTCTGACCTCCTACTCAACACAGAATCTCACCCACCCACTCCCGCAACAAACCTCTAACCTATGTCTGAGTTATTGAAGTCCTCAAATCATGGTTTAAAGACTTCAAGGTGCAGAGAATCCTCCAGCAAGTGACCCGTGCCCCAGGCTGCAGAAGAAGGCAAAAAAAAACCCCAGGGCCTCTGCCAATCTGCCTGGAGGAAAATTCCTTCCTGACCCCAAATATGGTGATCAGCTAAACCCTGAGCATGTGGTCAAGACTCACCAGCCAGATACCCAGGAAAGAATTCTCTGTAGAAACTCAGATCCCACCCCATCTAACATCCCATCACAGACCATTGGGCATATTTACCTGCTAATCTATAATTAATGGTTAAACTCCAGGATTGGCCATTTGCCTTTAGGACTGGCCACACAGGAAAGTTAAAGGGTGAATTCGTTAGTGATGGTGTTTAAAAACAAAACAAAACAAAAATGTATTTTAAACCTACAAAAGAGTTTTACAAGCCAGGAGTGTTGGTTTAGGTTTTAAACACTTCACATATTTACACAATATAATTATACACAGCTGAACATAGATTACATTTGTATACATTTGGGAGCAGTTAAGTTTTAATAGAAAACCCTTATTAATTGTTTATAGTCAAATTATTTAAATTAGATTTTTTTTTTGCCTGGATTATTTACAGACTTTTTTGGAAAAAGGGCCCATTTTCCCTTCAGCATGGCTGCAAAGAAACCAAGATTTTTCTTTCTATAATACTTTTAAATATACAACGTTTAACTGCTTATTTTTTTAGCCTTTGCAGAGTTAACTTTTTACCTTTTTAAAAAAAATTACTTGTTTATTTCCCAAAATGCCACCTTCATTAACTCAGATATTACCATTCCAAGTATTGTTTCAGGGATTTGAATTCCCCATGCCTGTACTTACTCCTTTCCTTACTTTTGCAACTATGTCCTTAGGGCTCCCAACCTGTTTTTTAATCTCTGTTTGTTGCCTGCCTGCCTGCTTGTCCGGGCCTGATCCTGCTTTCCTCGCTGAGCCATTCCTTCCATAGACACAGACTTTGTTCCACTACCAATTTAGCAAGGAGGGTGGGTGGGCTTCTTGACTAGCCCCCACACATCCTGGTCCCTTTTTTTAAACATTTTTTTTTAATTGTGAAATCATAACAATATCCCACACTCCTATATCCTTCAGAGTAAGGTCTTACAGCAATCTACTCCTTATTTGCCCATACTTGTGCTGGGACTTACAAAACACAAAAAGTCTATACACACTAAAAACTCTGCCTGACAGAGCAGAAGGGGGAAACACTAAGCCCCCTACCTTGTGGGCTTGATTCTGCTATGACCGAGGGTATTTTCACCTATGCAATTTTTCCCTGACAGACGGGTAGGAGCGACGACTCTAATTCTCCCCCTTATGGCCTGGGTCCTCTACGTCCGGGAGTTTATATACCTAGACAGTTTGTATCTATTTTATTTGTATAGGCTTTTTCCCCGACAGATGGGTCGGAGCGAGGACTCTAATCCTCCCTCTATTGCCAGGCACTCCTATGACCTGGGGTGTGCATACCTGAATGATCAATCACTTTATATGTATGGTATACTTTTTATTCGTTTTTAGCAGTATTTTCAACAATTACAGTGCATGTCTTCCCCCTTTTGCAATTCTCCACCAAAAAATGTTATGCTTATAAGAAGCACACGATCTTTTTCAGGGGAAAAGGCAAGATGCCGCGTTTATTGAAGATACAAAAATTAGCATATGCATTTAATTCATACACACATTCACTCTCTGTCCTGCCAGTCAATGTTATAGTTACCAGTCCAGATCAATCTAGTGGCCAGGTAGGTTGATCACGGGTAGGGAGGAACTGGGTTCCGTTGGTCATGACATGATGCTCTGGGGAAGTCTTGGCAGGATGAACCCAAAGTTTTATGGCAAGGCACCATGTTTTATATAGTGATTTTCCTTCATTGGGACAAATGAGTTTTGCACCATCATGCTGTAATTAATTGTTGTTTGATGAGTGATTTTTTTTTATTTTGTTTTTTTATTAAGTTTTCCAGGGAGTTATTCCACACTGGTTTTGATTATAGCTATTTTGTCCCCATTGATAGGTGCCTGTCTTGTTTTTAGAGTCGTTAATTTGCCCTCCTCTGATATTTTAACAGGGGCGTGTTGCATCCTCCCGGCACCCTTGAGTCTGTCTTCAGTTCCTCCCTAGAACATTTGGTTCAGTGATGGCTTTCGCATTTATTTTTTAACACACACATTTTTTATTTACACACTAAACGGAACTGATTTACACAGAACATTTTGAACAGGAACATTAAGTTGCAACGCAGAAGAAAAACAATCATTGCATTCTTTTACTTATTTTAAAGTGCTAACCCTACAACAAAATAGTGACCTTAAAAGGTCTGTTACTGCTTTGAAATAAGCCCAGATACAGATTCCGGCTGATGTAATTTTTACCAAATGGCCTCTTAGGCCATTTCTTTTTTTTGTTCAAAAAGGATGGCTGACAGGATATGATCCAATCATACACCAATACATTTAATACATGCTACATTATTATTCTTTATTTTTCATTTTAAATTATATAAAATACAAACATAAAATCATACTAGTATAGTAGTATCCAGCCCTTTATCCACTGAACGCTCAGAGTAATACCAGTTCTGTTGTCCACAAGGGAAAGTGTATATACCGTCTTGAATAATTCAACTCAGGATTAGCTCCCTGTACAATACCACAGCACTGTAATATAGTTACAGTGGAAACAATCATAAGTTTATCATCAAAGATCAAGATGCAAGAGTTAATGAATAAGGGTAATTGAAACAGGTTACATCCAAACCAAAATCATAACACAAGTCCTAGAGACTAGATTTAACAGACTAACCTCCTATCTAGATCAGATTTATCTCACCCAAAGCCTTTTGCAGCATTTCCAACCAAGGCTGGTTGTGATCCCATTTTTATGAATGTTAACACACTGACCATTTAATTCCTATGTGAAGGATAACAGGGTGCTTTCCTTGTCCCTCCCCCCAGTTAGCCCAGTAAACCTCTGAACTGCACCCTCATAAAAAGTTATTTCCCCCTGCTGTTCTTCTCTTCCTGTTAATCTCACAGTCCTTCATCTGCCTTTAGCTCAGACTGGTGATTGTGAACAAGATGATACTCAATTTATATTTCAACAGATAGATGGATAAACATCTTTTGGTCTTGCAGGAAACCAGTCTTTCACCTCTGCTGGGGATTTAATGCCAATATACAAACATATTTCCAATATATCTATATACATAACTCTTTATAATAATATTCATAACCATTGTGACACTCGCTTTCCTTTGACATCTTACATGACATTCTTTGAAACAGGATGTACATACCAATTTATAAAATGTATTATTTGTAATGCAGTAGTGCATTGGAGCCTCAGTCAGGACCAGGGGCCTGTTGTGCCACACACTGTACACATTCATAATAAAAAGATGGTCCTTGCTCTAAAGTGCTGATGGTCGAAGAGGAATACAACAAATATATGGGGGAGCACAAGGTAACAGTACAACAATGTGGTAGGTGTAATGGTCACAGCCTGGCAACTGCCTACCCATACAAAACAAAACAGAAATGGGCATCTGTGCTCACTGTGTCATATTTTGCAGTCAGTCGGTGTATTACCTAACAAATTGAATAACTTTTAAATATAAAAATTACCAATAGTGCTAATTCAATTTTAAATACAAAATTTAGTAAGATAAAATACATAGTTACTGAATTACCTCTCAGTTTTTTCTAGTGAAATAAAAGCACAGATCAGATATATATAATCACTATAATTATCTAGTTTACCTTTATTCCCTGGTTAGCTATGGAACATTAAGCGTCTCCTTATTTCCTTTATCTCTCTTTAAAGTAGAATATAATTCATACTGTGAATGTGACATTGGTTATGTTCTCTGTAACAGTGGAATTAGATTTGCCACTTAGCCCAGCAAGCTATTATTTCTATGTGAACTCACAATATAGTTAGAAATTCACTGAGCTAAAAATAAACACCCCATCTCTTAGACTGTTTTCATTTCATGAACGTGTATCAGTTTATAATCAGGCTAATCTGACTGCTTTTCCCCCTTATTGTGCCCTATGACATCAACTGAAAAGCAAATAGGTTTTTGAATAATCTGAAAACTCCTTGGGTCCTTGAACTTTTTATACTCCACTATTAAATGGACACTAGCACTTTATAATGTTGTCAATCTAAACAGTGAGTTAAAAGTAGTTGCAAGTACCATTCTACACCTGCTTCTGAGTCTTCCTGACAATTTTTATGGACTTGCAAGCACACTTTAATATTTTTTAAATATTTTTTTCTTGTTGCTTTGAAAGATTCACATCATCAACAAAGAAAACTGACTGGCTGGAAAAATCTTTAACTGACTCTACAATACTTTGGGCAAACTAAAAATAATGGAGAAAAGTATTATTTTCCCAAATTTCATTTAGTTATACCTAAAATTACTAAAACTAACTATATTAGGGAAAATACTTCTGGATAGGAATGTATGTAGCGGGTTGTCAAGCCTGATTTCCCACTCTGGCACTTCGAGTGCAGAAGGTGGGGTCCCACAAGGATTCTAAAAATTAATACTTGCCACTCCAGGCTTGTATTAAACTCCCAAGGTCACAGCTTTTCTCTGACCTTGGATGGGTAGATGCTGCCACCATCCAAGTGCAAAAAAACCCCTTTGGGAACCCAGGAAGGCGCACTTGGGAATTCCTTCCTGTGAGGTACCCTCAAGCCCTTTCACCCGCCGTCCAGGGAAGAGTTGAGAAAGAAAACAAAGGAAATCAGCTGTTGCCACGAGCTAATTAAACAATATATGTACAAATCTCTTAGGGACACAAAAACCCAATCCTGTTTTTTAAAAAGGTAAATTTTATTAAAAACAAAAAGAAAGAAAATACATCTGGAACTTAGGCTTTTTGCTAGGTAAAAAAACCCCAAACAATTACAAGGATTAAGCATCAAGATAGCTTCTTGAGGTCCAGCTTAAAGGTTACAAGCAAAACAAAAGCACCTGGGTTGGCACAGTGGAGTCCACAAGCCTTAAAGAAATAAGAGATAAACCTAATCGCATCTTCCTAGACATTTCCTGATCTACTTACATATCTGGGGTTTCAAATGAGTAGTTTCTAGGTATGATCTGATGATTTTCATACCTGGCCTAAACCTTTTACAGCATAGTTCCAGCCCTGTCCCTGCTCTCCGGAAGACCAACACAGGGGAAAGGGGAAGTCCCCCCTCCACTTAAAAAAATTCTAGCCTTCTCATTGGCTCTTTTGGTCAGGTGCCCACTCCCTCCCTTTTACCTATGGACTTTTTAACCCTTTACAGGTAAAGCAAGTAGAGAATACCTACTAACAGGGATTTTATAGCTGGCTGGGTGCCCATAAAAGGAAACTACCCCCTCATCCCCTTCATTTATCACAGGGGTGGTTGTTTTTTATGTTGATGCTGTCCTTTTAGCAGGGTTCATGAATTGTATGTCTGTCTGTCTGTCTGCCCCTCTCTCTCTCTCTCTCTCTCTCTCTGTTACTTTAATTTAAGGAGTTTTTTCCACTGTTAAAATGGCAACAAATTACAATTCCCTTTTTTTTAAAAATAGAGCAATGGCTTTTCCATATGTCAGTTAAAATTCAAGAGTATAAAATTAGTGTATTTCTCTACGGTTATGCATAAATGTTGACTTTTTAATGGTGACCAATCATATCATGCAGTTGTATCTGAGATATCAAGAATTTCCCCCTACTTTAGGAACACTGATACTACTCTGTGGTAATCATAGGTTTACCTTTACTGTTAATAACTTTAACTTCAGAAGGTGCAGCATTGTATCTTTGTTCATTATCTTTTACTTCATTAACTGCAATGGGAATTTTAGGAGCTAATCCCACAAAGTAGTGGGCATCCTCTACTCCCACTGACTTCACTGGGAATTCAGTGAACTGACTTCTGAAGGGATTGGGCCCTTTAGTGCACAAAGCATTCAGGCTCAGGCTTATACAAAGCAATGTAAATGTTGACATTTAACAAAGAAAAATGTCAATTGAAAACATTCCTGTGCCCAATAAGGCAAAGCTATTGATCTGTTAGAAAACCTTTTGAATGCCCTGGCTCTTGTGTGTTTGATTTCTCACCCTTACCAAACAACACAAAAGCATAACCTTGGGTGGGGAGGGTCCACAAGTACTCGGTGTTGGTTTTACTCTGCTCCTACTCCAGTTCAGACAAGAGCCATCAGATTGATTAAAGAATTAGAAAACGTGCCTTATAGTGATAGACTCAAGGGGTTCAATCTACTTAGTTTAACAAAGAGATGGTTGAGGGTGACTTGATTACAGTCTAAGTATCTACATGGGGGACAACTATTTGATAACGGGCTCTTTAATCTAGCAGAGAAAGGTATAACACAACACAGTGGCTGGAAGTTGAAGCTAGACAAATTGAGACAGGAAATAAGGCATAAATTTGTAATGGTGAGAGTAATTAACCACTGGAACAGTGTGCCAAGAGATGTAGTGGATTCTCCATTACTGACAACTTTTAAATCAAGATGGGATGTTTTTCTAAGATGTGCCTAGGAATTATTTTGGAAAAGTTCTATGGCCTGTGTTATAGAGGAGGTCAGATTAGATGATCACAGTGGTCTCCTTCAACATTGGAATCTCTGAGTGTTGGGCTTTTGAAAAATCCCACCCTAATGGCACTTAACGTTGTCTATATAGGTAAAAAGCAATGGAATTACCAGGGCCGGCTCCAGACCCCAGCGCGTCAAGCGCGCGCTTGGGGCGGCATTTTGCCGGCAGGGCGGCAGGCGGTTATTTCATTCCACCAACAGAGCAGAATTTAGTCCTGTGTGCTCCAGCCTACTTCAGTAAACAGTAAAAACCAAATATAAAAATAGTTCAGACATGTCTGCAAATATTCTAACTTAAAATATTTTAAATTTAAAACAACTGAACTTATCTAGTTCAAACCTAGACTGTTTTTACTTTAATGAGGAATTTAAAATGAGACATCTCTGAAATTTCCTGCTTCCCATTTTTGAGTAATGAATACATCTCATCCAGAATATTTGGGACACATGTAATTGTTTGGAAAACATTTGGGAAATGTGCTGTCTAACTCAAAAATGGCCAGACTAGTTCATTTTTTTTTAAATATTCACCATTGGGCTTAAAGCAAACTTTACTCCAAAAGTCTGGGCAACTGGAAAAATGAGGATTCAAATGGAAACTGAAACAACCCATGAAAACTGTATTGGTAGTGAGTTTTAATGTTTATGAAAATGAGAGTATTAATCAGTGGCAAGAGGCAGCCACAACATGAGAAAATTACTGCACCAGATGATAAATCTTGACTTGCAGTATTTCTGGTTTCCTAATCTAGGTTTTCCTTAAGATCTAAGACCCCAAAACTCATTTAGTTAGTAACAAACAGAAGACAGATATATACCAGGTCTCTAGAAGAGCAGCGTTGCAAGTTAATTTATTTATAACCTGTGATTCTTTCTAATGATACTGCTTGTGGCAAGAATTACTTATCCCCTGTAAGAAATTTTCTGAGCTCTTAACTCGGAATATTTGGCTGATTTTCTGGAAAGCCAGAATTACATTTTTAATTGGGTATCAGAGGGGTAGCCATGTTAGTCTGGATCTGTAAAAAGCGACAAAGAGTCCTGTGGCACCTTATAGAATAACAGATGTATTGGAGCATAAGCTTTCGTGAGTGAATACCCACTTCATCAGACGCATGTAGTGGAAATTTCCAGAGGCAGGTATAAATATGCAGGCAAGAATCTGTCTAGAGATAACGAGGTTAGTTCAGTCAGGGAGGATGAGGCCCTCTTCTTAATTAATTAATTCCCCTATTTAATTAGGGTTAGTGGACCAGGTTTATAAAGCAGGGCTCTAATAAGAACTTTGATTCACAGTTAGTAGCTAAGTGTGGCATTGATCATCATGGGGTGAACGTTTTGGTAGAATCATTTTTTAGCTCTGTTAGGTCAAAGTTATTTCTGCTTCTTGTGTATCCCTTCACTCTGCATTTTCCTTTTTTTGTTTCCCTTTTGTCTTCTATTTTTTTTTAGTTCTATCTCTTATACTCTTTCTTTTATTTCTCTCACACCTCTTCAGTCTTTCTCCCTTTTTTTATTCTTTGCTCTTTCCCTTTTGCTGCTGTTTGATTTTTTTTTCCCTTTTGTTTTCTTCTTGTTTAGTACCCTTTCTCATCTTACCTCCCTTTCCTGGTCTCTGCAAGGCAGCAGAAGTGCTTTTCATGGCATATAGTTAGTTCCTCTCAGCAGCCATTTCATGGAAAGCCCTGCTGCCCTCTGAGGAACTGTAATGATGCTGCCTCTGGTGGGACACAACTGAGAGTATCAAGTCAGGACAAATTGCTTAGAGTAGGACAATTACAGCCCAAGGCTGGGTTTCCTTTATTACTAAGGCACCAAACCAGCCAAGCAGAGAGGACTTCGGTTTTACCCCACTGACCAACCATAAGTCATACAAGCAATTTCCTTAGACACTCCAGTTTCTTAGTATCTCCACGAGTGCCACTCATTATGGGGATGAATGGTTATGAAAACCAATACCCCAGTAAAAGAAAAACGGTTCTCCTGATCCCAAAGGACCAAGCCCCAGACCCAGGTCAATATACAAGTCAGATCTTACTCACAAATCACGCTGTTGCCAATCCTTTAGAATCTAAAATGTAAAGGGTTATTCATAAAAAGAAAGAAATATAAATGAGAGCTAAAACTGGTTAAATGGAATCAATTACATACAGTAATGGCAAAATTCAGATTCACTTTCCAGCAGGCTATTGTTTAAAGTGCTAGAATCTGGGGAGTTACTAATCCTCACCACTTTCCCTTTTATCATGTGAAGAAGCTTTCTGTTGAAAAGGGAAATTTACTGTAGCCTTGTCTTCTAGCAAATTTTACCCCAAACAGTAAATTCCCATTGGGGAGGCTGAATTGATGTTATCACTGTTGAGAGCCCTAGTAAACAGCCTGTGGGATTAATTAATAAGTGGTAAAAATGGGTCTTGTTGTGGAAATCCTCTCTGCACTATGACTCCACTGGTGAGGAATTTGTAGAGTTATTGAGCATAGGTATGATCGAATAATGGGCAATATTAGACAATTTCCCTTTGCAGCAAATGCTGGGCCTGACTATGACCTTACTTCCACAGAGCAATGTGCAAAACACTGGAGTACCATCCAGGGCCTCTTTTGGTAGGGCCAAATTGCAGTAGAATCTTAAATGTAGGTGTATGCTGGATGAAAACATCAGTCTGGTTGGGAGTTTAGGGCCCTAAGCTAGAGCAGACACTGAACCTGCTAAGACTATTCTCTCCCACATTAATTCTAGACGAGACAGAGCTATGTTAGGGGTTATCTTATGTGCTGAAGTCCTTGATTTTCTTACTGGATTTTGAACTCTGAATGTTACTAGTTATTTGTAACATGACACATTTTTGTGGAGGAGGAGGTCACATAACTAACCCTTATTGCCTTGGATGTCTTCCTAAAGAGTTTATTATTCTACTATTTATGGTAAATGTCAGTGTATTATATGTCAGAACTGTTGGATCAAAGAATAAAGGGCAAGGCTTGGAGCGTTAGCTCTGACTTTTTTCTTCCAAGTGTTACCCATGGCCAAAAGTTACCATGAACCAACTATTTATGGCAGGACATTATTATTCAGATTAGCTCATCATATTTATTCCGTAGTATCTGTTTGTTTGGGACTCAGAAGAGGATTACAAAATAATCAGGAATCAATAAATCCTAACTATCTCTCTTAGGTTCTTCTCTGGCCCCTCCTACCATAATATCTGAGCACTTCACAATCTTTTAAGGCATTTGACCTCACAACACCCCTGTCAGGTAGGGTGTACTCTTATCCCCATTTTACACATGGGGAACTGAGGCACAGAAAGACTAAGCAACTTGCCTGAAGTCACACAGGAACCCTGTGGTAGGGCAGGCACTTGAAGCCAGGTACCTCATGTCCTAGACTAGTACCTCTAACCCAGCACGTCCCTGTGGCCTGCTGCCTCCCACAGATCCCATTGGCTGGAAATGGCAAACCTGGAAGCTGTGGGGGGCCGTGCCTGCGGATGGTCAAAGTCCGCAAAATGTCTCGTGGCCTGCAATCAGCTTACCCTGATGGGCCCTGTGCGGCCTGCAGGCCGCAGTTTGCCCACCACTGCCCACCAATGCAATGAAAAGACTCTTGTTTGTAACTTTGATGCTAATCTACATTAATCAACCTACAGGAAATTTTAGTGCTGCAGCTAGAGAGTAAACTGGATGTAAAACATCCCAACATTGGAGAATAGTTCTAGAATACTTCTTTTTTCTGTGACAAATGATGATAGGCTATCTCCATGAGATCTTAGTTTTCCTTTCTGTTCCCTATCTAACTTTAAAGACTTTAGATTGAGTCATTAAGATTTAAACAGAATAGTTAGGTGTCTGTCTTCATCTCAGTATTCAGTCATAACTCAGATATGAGTAGGCAATGTGATGTGGCCGTTAAAAAAGCTAATGCGGTCTTGGGTTGCATTAGACGGGGTATTTCTAGTAGGGATAAGGAGGTGCTAGTCCCGTTATATAAGGCGTTGGTGAGACCTCATTTGGAGTATTGTGTGCAGTTTTGGTCTCCCATGTTTAAGAAGGATGAATTCAAACTAGAACAGGTACAAAGAAGGGCCACTAGAATGATCCGAGGAATGGAAGGCCTTTCGTATGAAAGGAGACTTGAGGAGCTCGGTTTGTTTTCCTTAACCAAAAGAAGGATAAGAGGAGATATGATTACACTCTTTAAATATATCAGAGGGATAACTACCAGGGAAGGAGAGGAATTATTTCAGTTCAGTGCTAATGTGAACACGAGGACAAACGGATATAAATTGTCAGTCAGGAAATTCAGGCTTGAAATTAGACGAAGGTTTCTAACCATCAGGGGAGTGCAATACTGGAACAGCCTACCGAGGGAAACAGTGGGGGCGAAGGACCTCCATGACTTTAAGATTAAGCTAGATAAGTTTATGGAGGGGATGGTATGATAGGATAACGGGCTTAGTCAATAGGTCAATTAAGTGCCAAACTGGTAAATAGTACAATGGGTCAATGGTATGATATAACCTTTTCCAGAGGGTTTGGCTGGAGAGTCTTGCCCGCATGCTCGGGGTTCAGCTGACCGCCATATTTGGGGTCGGGAAGGAATTTTCCTCCAGGGAAGATTGGCAATGGCCCTGGAGGTTTTTCGCCTTCCTCCGAAGCATGGGGCAGGGGTCGCTTGCTAAGGAGTGGGTGGATCGGCTTATGTGGCCTGCATCTTGCAGGAGGTCAGACTAGATGATCATAATGGTCCCTTCTGATCTTGAATTCTATGATTCTATGATTCTATGTGATGTAATCACACCCCTTCGTGGTGGTGGTGGTGGGGGAAGCAGACTACTGACGTACAGAAAATATGTTCTACCCATCTCTTATAGTTCTCCATGGCTCTGAGAAACAGATATCCTTATTAGCATGTTGCATATCACCTCATTCTTTAGTCTAGACACTAATATACAAATACAGTTATATTTCAAAGTCGCAACATATTTCATTACTTTAGGTTCAGTTTTCTCAGAATTTTGAATTATACACAACTTTTAATTTCCTACTTCTTATTTACATGGGTGCATATCTGTGTATTCCACAGATCACTTCAGAGAGTTCATTTTAAGAGAACTCTGAGTCTATTTTAGGGATAAGTCCTTTAAATTGGATGCATAAATGTGTATAAAGACTAATTAATTGTGCCAGAAGGTTTAACTAATCAGTTACTTAGATTTTTAAAAATACATCCATCAAATACTTCTGGGTACAAGCACAAAATATATCTAATTAAATATTCAAATTGGAATTAATGTCAAAAATGTATTTAAATCTTCCTATGCCTACCAAATACTACCCATGTAATCTTCCCGTGCCCCGCCCCCGACAAAAAAAGCATTGATGTTGGATTAAGGGGGAGTAACTCCTCTAGTGAAAGGGCTGTGTGACAGTCAGAAATGCCAATCTGTTGAAGTAAGAGCATATGAGGTCTCTGTTAAGGTTTTGCATGACAGCATGAGTGGGGTGGGGAGGGTACATACTGCTTTTGGGTATCCATTGGAGATGGAAGTGAAAGCCTTATGGCATATTGTTATTGCCACTGTTATAGACAATATAAAGTTTGAAAAGAACACGGGAGACTCTTCCCACAACTACTACTTGCTATACCTTTAAGGTTTTACATGAGAGGGGTGGGTCTTGATGCACCTTAACTGTCATTAGATGTATTTGTTTATTAATAACAAACTGACAAATAGGGTTCTTGTCATCAAACCATCCTCTCTTCTGATTGGTAGTGTGTTAAGTGACGTGACTCATATCTGTCACGAGTAGTTTGTTCCTTCTCTGTCTCTCATCTTCTCCCCGGGAGAGAACTTTATATGCTGTGTGGTGTTTTTGTTTTGGTGGGATTTTGGTTTTAGAGTTGTTTATTAAAATGTACAAGCTACTATGAGTTTTAAGTTAGTGAAGGCAGGTTGAAGAAATACACCTTGCACTTATAGTGGAAGGTGGCAAGGTCTGTGGTGGTCCTTAGATCCTAGGGGAGTTTGTTCCACAATATCAAATAGACCCTGAGTAAAGCTCTATCTTCCACACAGACAAGCTTTTACTCTTATGGTAGAAGGTTCCAGTTAATCTGAAGAGCAGAGCTGTCAACCATGGTCCTTATCCCAGAGGATTAATCGATCTTCTGGATATTTTGTGCCAAGGCTATTGGATGCCTTGAAGGTAAGGACTGAGACCTTGAACTTTACTCAATATTCTATGGGAAGCCAGTGTAACAAGAAGTCTGATGTGCTTGTGGTAGCACATGTTGCTGAAGAAACATGCTTCAGTGTTCTGAACTAGGTGGAGTTTCCTAAAGTCTGATGGCTCCAGGTCCGGCTCCAGGCACCAGCATTCCAAGCAGGTGCTTGGGGCGGCAATCTGCAAGGGGCAGCAGTCCCTGTGTTTTTGCCCCCAAGCAGCGCGCCGAATAGCCGCTGCGGACAGCGGGGGCAGTCCGTGTGCCGTTAGGGTGGCAGGCGCGTTTCCGCAGCGGCGGCAGTTCAGTGGCAGCTTCTATGTTTAGCTGTCCGCGGCGGTGCAGCTTCTGTCTTCCAGCTGAAAACAGAAGCTGCTGCCGAATTGCCACCACCGTGGAAATGTGCATGCCGCCCTAACAGCACACAGACTGCCCCCGCCCTCTGCGGCAGCAATTCGGCACGCTGCTTGGGGCGGCGAAAACATTAGAGCCGGCCCTGGATGGCTCTAATCCTGAAAAAGCAGCAGAGAGTCCTGTGGCACCTTATAGACTAACAGACGTTTTGGAGCATGAGCTTTCGTGGGTGAATACCCACTTCGTCGGATGCATGTAGTGGAAATCTCCAGGGGCAGGTATATATATGCAAGCAAGAAGCAGGCTAGAGATAACGAGGTTAGTTCAATCAGGGAGGATGAGGCCCTCTTCTAGCAGCTGAGGTGTGAAACCAAGGGAGGAGAAACTGGTTTTGTAGTTGGCAAGCCATTCACAGTCTTTGTTTAATCCTGAGCTGATGGAGTCAAATTTGCAGATGAACTGAAGCTCAGCAGTTTCTCTTTGAAGTCTGGTCCTGAAGTTTTTTTGCTGCAGGATGGCCACCTTAAGATCTGCTATGGTGTGGCCAGGGAGGTTGAAGTGTTCTCCTATAGGTTTTTGTATATTGCCATTCCTAATATCTGATTTGTGTCCATTTATCCTTTTCCGTAGAGATTGTCCAGTTTGGCCGATGTACATAGCAGAGGGGCATTGCTGGCATATGATGGCTTATATTACATTGGTGGACGTGCAGGTGAATGAACCGGTGATGGTGTGGCTGATCTGGTTAGGTCCTGTGATGGTGTCGCTGGTGTAGATATGTGGGCAGAGTTGGCATCAAGGTTTGTTGCATGGATTGGTCCCTGAGTTAGAGTTACTATGGTGCGGTGTGCAGTTACTGGTGAGAATATGCTTCAGGTTGGCAGGATGTCTGTGGGCGAGGACTGGCCTGCCATCCAAGGCCTGTGAAAGTGTGAGATCATTGTCCAGGATGGGTTGTAGATCCCTGATGATGCGTTGGAGGGGTTTTAGCTGGGGACTGTATGTGATGGCCAGTGGAGTCCTGTTGATTTCTTTCTTGGGTTTGTCTTGCAGTAGGAGGCTTCTGGGTACACGTCTGGCTCTGTTGATCTGTTTCCTTATTTCCTCGTGCGGGTATTGTAGTTTTGAGAATGCTTGGTGGAGGTTTTATAGGTGTTGGTCTCTGTCTGAGGGGTTAGAGCAGATGCGGTTGTACCTCAGTGCTTGGCTGTAGACAATGGATCGTGTGGTGTGCCCGGGGTGGAAGCTGGAGGCATGAAGGTAGGAATAGCGGTCGGTAGGTTTTCGGTATAGGGTAGTGTTAATGTGACCATAGCTTATTTGCACCGTGGTGTCTAGGAACTTTGTCTTTATAAATAATCTGTTCCTACCCATGGACACAGGGATCAGAGGGTCCAAGCCATTACTTTCCCTCCATCCACTTGGATCTGCATTGCCCTACCTCATGACAGCGTTACTCAACTTTCTTAACTAACCTAGCATCTTGGGACCTTTCCCAAGATCTCCTTCTCCCTTTCTGTGTGTGAACATGCATTTTCCTCCAGGCATTCTCTGTGAGTATGATAATGACACGAAAACCTAGGGTTTCTCTCTCTCTCTTTTTGCCTGAACAGAGCTTGGAAAAACTGAAGTTTATGGAAAAGATATATAAATCCAAGGTACTGTGCTGTCAGATATAATTTATATCAGGAAGTGAAGTATCCTAATTAAAATAGGTTTTGTTGTTTTAAAAAAGCATACAAATATAGGAATACTTTTCAAAGATGGGATTGGCAGCCAGATCCAGCTTGCCATACTCTGTGAGGAGTCCCATTGATTTAAGGTTCTGAATGAGTAAAATAAGTAGCACCTGGAGCTGAATGGCTCAAGGATTTGCTATTGGAATAGAAATTCTTTTACTAGCAAGGTCATTCAGTTGACTAGTGACCAAATCTTGTTGCCATCTGATGGGGCTTTGGTAGTCTTTGTGACGTAGTGGTCTCAGTACCACTCATTGAAGGGATGTGTTCATGTCATAATAAGCATATTTGTTGGCATTTTCTATAGCAGCACCACA
This sequence comes from Mauremys reevesii, assembly GCF_016161935.1. NCBI lineage: Eukaryota > Metazoa > Chordata > Testudines > Geoemydidae > Mauremys > Mauremys reevesii. The sequence continues at coordinate 73,375,942 of NC_052625.1, forward strand.
GGCAGAATGGGCTTTCAGACTAAACAAGCATTGTGCCCTTAGGCTGAATCTCTCAAAAATGAAGCAAACTGATGTGGTGAGAAGGGTGGGCTGAGCTGTCCAGTCCACATAACATGATCACTATAAACTATGGCGGGGCAGTAGCTCCCCCAGAATCCCTCATTTTGAGATCGCTGAGCTCCTTGCATATGCTCTTGGCCTCAATTTTTATATTCACTGCTCTTGGGAAGTCTGGCATCACTTTTAAGAGTTTATTTCAAAATTGCACACAAGGCGGGAGAGGTGGTGCAACAGATTCCCAACAGTAAAGTTGTTTTTTTTTAAAAAAAAAATGCAATGGCCTATTAACATTTTGCCTGGAGTGTGGGCTTTGGTAGTTGACAGCTAAGATTTATAAGCTTCAGTTAAAGGCTCCGGAGATTTACCTGATGCCTGTCTTACATTTCTTCCTTCAGTGGAGCTGTGCCGCACACAGTAGCTGCTTTTGAAGATTTATTTTCAAGTATAAACTCTTATTTGAACACAGGCTCTGTTCAAATATGGATTTGTAATTTAAAAATTAAACTTTGAAGTTTCAGAAGAAGCCACAGGAACTTGTGGCTCAGAGGGAGCAATGCCAAGATGGCTGTCAGGCTTTTCTGAGGACATTCAAAATCCTGCTCTCAAATTTCACACTTGAAAAGGGCTCCGTGTTGTATCAACCCAGGCAAGGTACTAACAAACTTCAACAGGACTTTATTTTTAAAGTGGAAACCTCTGTACCAAGCTGCTGCTGCACCCTCTGTAACTCTCACTCTGCCTCCTCAACTCCTCCCCCTCCTTCCTGTTTCCTATCCTTTCAGACTCCCAACAGCCAGTGCTCCCAGTTCTGATAATTTCAAGCAACATCTAAACACCACACAACTGTGATCTGATTTCAGAGGAGAGGCCTGATCTTGCCTGAATTGCCTAGATCCAATTTAACACCAGCTGTGCCCTATTTTAGCCCAGCAAGCCCCTACGAGCTAATCAAAACATGAAGGATCCCAGAACAAAACAAAGAAGAGAGGCAGAATATCTACCCTGTTCCCCTCCAGTCTCAGATGCAGAAGTAACTCCTCTCCTAACACATGAGATTAAGGCTCCTTCGCACATACACATCTCTCCTATGGTAGGGACCCAGAGTGCTAGTATCATAAGGCTGTTTGTGCACATGCAGTGCTCTCTCTGATAGCAGAGCTCACTGTTGTCACAGGACTCTCCTCCTCCTTCACGTAAAATAAGATGGAGAAGAGTTAATAGCCTGGCTGTAAAACTAACCCAGTGGAATGGTGCTTCAAAGAGGAGTGCAGTCCTCACCCTCACCCAATGTCTTTTCAAGTTGTTCAAGCTCAGCAATATTTAGTTTAATTTAAGTTTTCCAAAAATGCTTTTTAGAACTGCAGGCCAGATGTTCAAATCTACATACACCCCTGAGCCCACCAGGAGTCCTGCTGACTTCCGCAGGAGTCTGAGAGAGTATAGGTGTCTACACTACCACACCTGTTTGCAGGATAAGTACTTTAAAAAATAAAACAAGATAGCTTGTGTGAAGTGGTGATTAGAGTCCCTCCACCCATTTAGTTCTCTCTCTCTCTCTCTATGGCCAATCAGGCCCCTCCAGTCACTCTTATGACTCACTAATGACTGCGTCACATCATAGAAATGCAGGACTGGAAGGTACCTTGAGAGTTCATCTGGTCCAGCATCCTGCACTGATACAGGCCCATCTGAATCTAGACCAGCCCTGGCAGGTGTTTGTCCAACCTGTTCTTAATGCTCCAAACTTGATCTCATCAGGAGCACTGAGGGACATGGATCAGCATTCATGTTGCACTCCCCATCAGTACCCGGCCAGAGCCAGATAAGTTAATGATTCAAACAGTGGACCTAATTGGGAGGTGAATCCCAGTCATGTGCCACTTCAGGCATGTTGCTCATACACTAAGAAGATCAGGATCACTAATATCCCACCAGCACCATAAAGAACACAGATTTACCAAAACTAATTTACTAGTCACCATTTTGTTTGCCCTTTGCACTGCTCTTGGATAACAAAAATAGAATAGTCACCTTCTCCAGTCAGTTCCATTTTTTGCTTCTCACGCACCAGCCCAACGTCTGGGTTACAAATAGTGTAGGGGATTGTTTAAATCCAGCCCCTCGTTTTGTTTCAGCTGGCACATGTATATAACAAAGAAAAGACAAATTCAAAGTCTATTAACTTTTTATCCCCCTCTTTAATTATCGGCTTGAATTATCTGACGGAGTGTGGTGTTTAGATGTTGCTTGTGATTATTAGAACTGGGAGCACTGGCTGTTGGGAGTCTGAAAGGACAGGAAACAGGAAGGATGGGGGAGGAGTTGAGGAGGCAGAATGAGAGTTACAGAGGGTGCAGCAGCAGCTTGGTACAGAGGTTTCCACTTTAAAAATAGAGTCCTGTTGAAGTGTGATAGTACCTTGCCTGGTTGATACAACAAGTTGGTGCTAGTTTAGTTGCCATTCATCTACTGAAGCTTGAGGCTGTTGGCTATGGCTCCTCTTTTTGGGTGTAGGTGCTGATAGTGGGATTGATCCTAGGTGCCTCGTTGTAGGAGTGTTCCTATGATAGCGTTCTTTGATGAGATTTGCCAGATCTCCATGATAGTTAGGATTTGGGAGGGTGTGGAATAGGTGGGTCCCAGGTTCCTTGAAGGGTCTGAGGCTCCAGTTCTCCAAATTTCCAGTTTTTAGCTGTTATGCTGTCCTTTTGTCCAGAGAGTTTTCTGTGGTGGCCCTTGTTAAGGGCAAAGCTTGATTAATGGAGTGGAGGGTGAGACAAGGGATACATGTGTGCAGAGGGGATGGTCAGTTGTGGTTTCTTTGTTTGTAAGGGGCAGCAGGAGGACAGGAAACAGCCTTCTTGTTGTGACCCTGGTCTGCCTCTGGTTTGCTCCTGGGGTGATAATGCTTACTACTTTGAAGAAGTTGAGTGCAAACATCACACTTGTGTGATAACTAGCTGCCCTAGTGGTACTGAAGATGGGGTGGAGTAGCTGGCCCAGCTCAATAGATGAGAACTCTATAGCTTCTTGGCCTAAGAAGTGAGAATATATGGGGGCAAAATCTGCTCTGTTATATTGTTGTAAATCTGAAACAACTCCATTAATTTAGGGGAGAGACTCCAGATTTATACATGTGAAATGCAGTGTAGAATTAGGACTATGATTTTTACATTGAGGGCCTCCCTTTAAAGTCAGGGTACCATATCCACTGAGCAGGTACTTCTAATTTTCTGATGTCACTGTGCATCCTGTGAAAGACATCAGTGCACATCCTTAATTGAACAAATACAATGAAATCTATTTTAAATAAGAAAGTAGGGTTTTTATGTCTGTCCCACATCTGAATGACTGATTCATCATTAGGACTTGGGGCTCCCCTTTCCATTGAGTCAGAGCCAGTATTTAACAACATTTGTCTTCTAATTTCCAGTCAACATACAGCTGCTGCCTCTGGGCCTGGGGGCCAAAATGCAGCCATTATAAATTATATTGCATAGATTGTCAGCATTCTTGATAGATTGTGTATAATGCATGGCAAACATATTTATAATATAAAACATAGACTTTACATTTATGAAATTGTCCAGTGTTAATGATGTTTAAAATGTGTGTTGCTTAACACTGTGGGCCCACAATTGTCCTTGATAGAAGGATACAGCTTCCACTGAACTAGAGGAACATTGTCCCTGTGCATCTGAGGACAAAATTGAGCTTGCTGTGTTTTAAATAGGCAATGTACTTCAGTCTCTGGCAACAGTGGTACACAGTAGATGATTTGCTCTGAAGTATTTTAGCTCACTCCTTCCTAGGATACACATTCAGATAGAAATTGTGGGTGCAAATCATATTGCAAAATTGGGCCTGTCTGTGTGAGAAGGGGAGGTGGTTGTTATATTACTTTTATTGATATAAATGACTGACTATGCAGAGAGAATGTACTACCTTTAGACTTGTGCCACTGCTTGTTCAGTTGCAAATATGAGATTAATACTCTTTAAGATTGCTTGATATAATAAATTCTGGTTTGGGTATTTTCTAAGTAAGAAATTACAGTTACAAGGGAATAACTGAAAATTAACAAAATCAGTAACTAGAAGCAGCAGTTAAGTTTTGTTTTCTTTTTCTCTCCATGTTGTGCAATTCTTTCACTACTAGGAATACATGGTGAAGCTGTAAGGGTAGTGATATCCACATATTGCACATACCTGCACAATTCATTTGTGCAAATAAGATAATTTACACACTTCATTAATCTGTGTAAAACACATGTTCACAGGTAACCTTTAAAAAGTTCACATTTACCCATAGTTACTGAACAGTCATATCTGAGTTACTGCCACAGTATTTTTTACTTTAAGCTTAAGGAAATACACTTCAACATTTTAATTAGGGCTGTCAAACTATTAAAAAAATTAATAATGAAATTAAAAAGAAATCACGTTTAATTGCTGTTTTAATTGCACTGTTAAACAATAATAGTATACCATTTATTTAAATATTTTTGGATGTTCTCTACATTTTCAAATATATTTATTTAAATTACAACACAAAATACTAAGTGTACAGTGCTCACTTTCTCTTTATGATTACAAATATTTGCACTGTAAAAAACCAAAAGAAATAGTAGTTTTCAGTTCACCTCATACAAGTACTGTAGTGCAATCTCTTTATCATGAAATGCAACTTACAAATGTAGATTTTTTTTTAACATAACTGCACTCAGAAACAAAACAATGTAAAACTTCAGAGCCTACAAGTCCACTCAGTCCTACTTCTTGTTCAGCCAATCACTAAGACAAACAAGTTTGTTTACATTTAATGCTACCCGCTTCTTGTTTATAATGTCACCTGAAAGTGAGAACAGGCATTCGCATGCCACTGTTGTAGCTGACGTCGCAAGATATCTAGGTGCCAGATGCGCTAAAGAGTCATATGTCCCTTCATGCTTTGACCACCATTCGAGAGGACATGCATCCATACTGATGACAGGTTCTGCTCAATAATGATCCAAAGCAGTGCAAATTGATGCACATTCATTTTCATCATCTGAGTCAGATGCCACCAACAGAAGGTTGATTTTCTTTTTTGGTGGTTCAGGTTCTGTAGTTTCTGTAGTTTCTGCATTGTAGAGTGACTATATTTTCCTATGCTGAATATGAGACACCTGGTAAAATTATTTTTATTCAAATGAGTTCAGTGGCAATCAATCAGAATTATTTAGTACAAACATTCAAATTAACATCAAGTTGACTGAGCCCCTGTTAAAAAGAGATATTATGTACTTTTTTTATTTATCTTTTTATCTTTAAGGCTTTAGGGTTTACATGGGGAGGGGTGACACACACACCCCTACCCCTCCCCACAAATGGGGAGAGGTCACACACACACTCTCTTCTTCCCCCCCACCCCCCCGTACACCTCTCTCACATGAGCGGGTGACTGACCTACCTGATCCTCACAGTGTCGAAAGGCAGCTAACACCTCCAGGCTGCTGCTAGCCACTGACATAACCCAATAACCCAGCCTCCTCCTGTCCCCCGGCTACAGTGCTGGCAGGAAGCGGTTAAGCCCTAAGGATGCATTGTGTACCAGGGCCCAGGGAATCTGACTGCAGCGGCTTCAGCGAACCTGGCCAGAGAGGTGGCTCAGCAAAGGAGGCTGCCTAGGGGACGGAGCAGCCCTGCACTCCCTGGGGGCAGGGCCCAGGGTGATGGGGGGAGTCAGGTGAAGAGGGTCCTAAATCACTCCCTGCCCCCACTCCAGAGCTTAGCAGATGGGCAAAGAGGCATCTCCATGCCAGCGCTTTGTGGGGCTTTGGGACACGCAGGGCTTGGCTCCTCCTGGTCAGTACCCCAGGCCAGAGGGTCTTGGACTTTCCTGGGGCACGGCCCAGCCAGAGGCAGTGGGGGAAGGAAGGAACCTGCCAGCCAGGCTATTGGTGACCTGAATGCTCTGACCAGGGCTGGTTCTCCGCACAGCACTGGGAGTGAGACACGCCCTGCTGAGGGGGATATGGAGGAGCAGTGGGGCTGGGGGAGCTTAAGGGGCAAAGCAGAGAGAGGACAGCAAGAAGGGGAGGCACGTAAAGGGCCAATGGGTGGGTAGCAAAGGTGACATGCAACTGGCTGCTGCCTGGCGCCTGTCCGCACTCACCAGCCACTGCAGCGTGCTGCCAGTGCCAGCCAGAAATGGGGTGGGGCCCTGCTGGCCAAGAGCCAGCACACAGTGGGGTCTGCACTGATGGACCAGCAGGGGGAACGGACTGCCCCACGCAATCCATCTTTGCCCCGCCACCAGCCTTTCATGCTCACCATCATTGTTGGCCATTGGACCCCCCCCCACACACACACACACTCACTGCTGGTGGGCGGGCGGCTGGCGAGTAGAGATCCAGCCAGCAGCAGGACCTGCCAGTACTGATGGGGGGAGGAGACAGAAAGTATGGGACACTTTGCCCATTTTAAAGAAAAAATGGGAAAATGTGCAAGAGAGCTTAAATATGGGACTGCCCCTTTAAAAATGGCACATCAGTTCACCCTACTGCATTGGAGTGTTGCTTTTTTAAGACTTCTGACAGCATGTTTCACACCTCATCCCTCTCAGATTTTGGAAGGCACTTCAGATTCTTAAACCTTAGGTCGAGTCTTGTAGCTATCTTTAGAATTCTCACATTGGTATCTTATTTGCTTTTTGTCAAGTATGTAGTGAAAGTGTTCTTAAATCGAACAACATATGCTGGGTCGTCATCTGAGACTGCCATAACACGTAATATATGGCAGAAAGTGGGTAAAACCACAGAGAAGGAGACGTACAATTCTCCTCCAAGGAATTCAGTAACAAATTTAATTACCGTTTCATTTTTTTAAATGAGTTTCATCAGCATGGAAGCATGTCCTCTGGAATGGTGGCAGAAGCATGAACGGGCATACAAATGTTTAGCATATCTGTCATGTAAATAACTTGCAATCCTGGCTACAAAAATGCCATGTGGATGCCTGTTCTGACTTTCAGGTGACATTGTAAATAAGCAGTGGGCAGCATTATCTCCTGTAAATGTAAACAAACTTGTTTGTCTTAGTGATTGGTTGAATAAGAAGTAGGACTGAGTGGACTTGTAGGCTCTAAAATTTTACATTGTTTTGTTTTTGAGTGCAGTTATGTAAAAAAAAAAATCCTACATTTGTAAGTTCCATTTCATAATAGAGAGTGCACTACAATATTTGTATGAGTTGAATTGAAAAAATATGATTTCTTTATCTTTTTTTACAGTGCAAATATTTGTAATACAAATAATATAAAGTGAGCACTGTACATTTTGTATTCTGTGTTGTAATTTAAGTGAATATATTTGAAAATGTGGCAAAACAGACAAAAATATATATAATACATTTCAGCTGACCTATTATTGTTTAACAGTGGAATTAAAACTATGGTTAATCACAATTAAGTTTTTAAAATCTAGTTAATTTGTTTTGAGTTAATCACTTGAGTTAACTGCAATTAATTGACAGCACTAATTTTCATGTCAACTACCGCATACAGAAATATGAAATGCCATTTTGCTCTTCAGCCTTCTTGTTGTGACATGTTTGTTTTCAAGTAAACAAACAAAAGTACTCAAGACTTTTGCAATGCCAAACTGTCATATATGTCATATCTATGGTGCCTAATCAGAAATATGTAATTAATGCAGGAATGGCTATTTTATTGGATACTACATTCATCATGGTATAAATGAAAAGGGTTTTATAATCCTAATGTTGTTTGTGACATGAATTATTTAACAATAACTTCTACATTTTAATGTAAACTTGAAGATGATACTAAAGGATGGTTTTGAAAGAATATTTTCATCCCAAAATGTGTTTCTTGTTGACAGTTATGTCAGGAGTATATTCAAAATGGTTTTAGATCCTATTGAAAAGTGTTAGAATCTCTGTTCATTGACTAAACGATGCCCACTCCATGAAACTTTTAAAATATATATATATGTATATATTTTTAATCTTCTTAATCTCTTTCAGTCCCAGCAAAAATGCATTGTGATCTTTGCACTGGTGTGCTGCTTTGCGATTCTGGTTGCACTGATATTTTCTGCAGTGGATATAATGGGAGAAGATGAGGATGGACTCTCAGAAAAGAATTGTCAAAATAACTGTCGGTAAGAGGTAACAAACAAAACTTATCTTTTGGGGCGGGCAAGGACATCAATGTGTTTATATAATGATGCTTAATAAAAAAGACATTCCCAGTGTGCTATGCTCTTTATTTTATGATATTAAGGTTGGTTTGTTAACTCTGATGAAATAAAGCAGAATAAGAATCCTGCAGCTTTCTCTTACTCCTCATACACAGGCAGAATGAATGAGAGAGCCATAATGTTGTTCTGAAATAGTCAGTGCATTGGCCAACCTGAGCCCATACCTGTGAAAGTTCACAGAATAGGACACAGCTGCTAGATCTTCATATCTCTCTCCTCTGGACAATTTTGAGCAAGACCGACAACATTTTTACAGCACTGTTGCCTTCAGTGTAACCGATTGCTGTTCATTACACCCACACCACTGTGCATAGGATTTTGGGGAGGGCAATTGAGATGGTTCTTTGTGATACAATCCAAGCACAACTGACTCATATAATGAGAACAAGTGTGGCTGAGGGGGTGGTGGCTGTGATGTTTTCAGATCTCACTCAGACTTCTGTTGAAGTGCAGCCCAGTTGCAAATTCCTTTCAGCCCTGGTGATTAGATTAGATAGGGAGCTCTCTCTGAAGCCCTCCATTGGCTCCAACCCATCTATTTCATGCTTCTTGTCCTCACCATCAAGGCCCTTCACAACTGTCCCCGCTCTACTTATCCACTTTTGTCTTCGGTTGTCTTGCTCAGTGCCTCTCCCTGGTGACTGATGCCAGTATTTTCAAACCATAATCATCTGCTTCTTCCACAGCTGTCTCCACTCCTCCTTCCATACCCTATCTTACACATGGACCATCCTCTTGGTTCTTAAGAACACTTCCTTCCCCTCATCAAAACCCCTCCCCCAAGACCCACTTCTAACATGATGCCTATAGAAATTAGCCAACTGATAATGGCTAGCTACAGAGCCAGGGGAGGATAATTAATATGTATTTTAAAAATAGGCAAATAAAACATGAGAATATTTTACCCCTTATATCCAGATTTGCCTTTCTTTGCTGTCTTGGGTTGTGAGATCTGTGGGACAAGGCCTCTCTGGACATACGTAGCACAGACTGGTCACTGCCATGATATAAATAATAACTGAATTATTATTTAGATTTTGTTTTTTTTCACAGTTGTATTTGCAAACAAATGGGGCTAAAATATACTTTGTGCTTAATCTCTCTTTATGAATAATATTGATCTATGTACTATTCTGTGTTAATTGGTACATACCACCCTCTCTTCCTTTCTGGTCAGAGGGCCAGATTCTAATCTTTGCTGGTGTAAATCCAGTTTAAACCCATTGACTCCTAATATGTTTAAAGTCAATGGGATTTCTCTGCATTTACAGTGATGAAATTGAAATCAGACTTTGTCTTTCACTGCATGATCTAACTGCTATTATTTGGCTCAGAAAATGCACTGATGCTGTCTGTATAATTTACCCAAGGTATTTCTAATAGCATCTGTCACTACAGTATCTAAAGTGCTGACCACCTGCTAACATGGATTGTGATCCAATCCTCCTGGATGTGATGAAATTAGGCTCCCTTATGTATTTACATATTGTAGACTTAACTAATGTGGTACAAGATCAATTGCTGTTCCATGGCATATTATTAGTATGTTGGGTAAGCGCTTTGAAAAAGTAAGGCAAGAATTCTTATCTTTCAGCTGTCTGAGTACTTTTGCTGAAATTCAGGAGCTGCAGTTTACATGTGCAGGGGATGTGCTGATGCAGACTGGTGAAAAATCCAAAGCTCCCTTTTCTAGATGGAATTAATGTGCAGTGTAAGATTGTGTATGTCCTTTGACTCAAGTTTGTCTTTTTTAAACAGCTCAAGCATCCTAGAGATTGTGTAGGGGACATGCCACTGTTGCTCAGGTGAAAATCTCAAAGTTTTGTTTAAACTCTTGGAAGTCATTTTCAACTTTGAGATTTTTAGCATAATTTGTCGTGAGAGAATTCTGGTCTTAAAAACAAACAAACAAACTACTTATTCCCCAAAAAACCAGCAAAGTGAAAACAAAGATTTTTGCCCAGTTTTCTTGATGTTCATCTCCTTTTTATAGCTACTTAGAGGGATCAGACTACTACCAGTCCCATTTAAGAATGTTTTGTACCATTTATAAATAAGACGACTAATCTGTGAGTTCCAGATCTCTTCTGCAAAAAGCATTTCTATGTGACCTACATAAAATGGCTATTTGTGAATATAAATTCTCTGTATAGGATGTTTCCTTCAATATCAGGCATATCTTCTGTTGATCATTTCATTTTTATTGTGCAAGAACATTGGGTACCTTGCACAAATCATCTCAGTCGTCACTGCCGTTTGCATTCTTGTTGGGAGTCTGTGTAACAAACATATATCAAAGGAGTGATGCAGTATGCTATTAATTTGGTATTTTTAAAGGAATACAGAACAGATTTTGCTCATCGTATTAAAAGGTCATAAAAGAAGCATTTTTGAACAAAATGTGAAATATATATGAGCATAATATTATTTGCGTTATCTGAGTCACCCACTGGTGACCGGGATCTTGCAGAAAGTGAGGTCATTTGTGATCCTAGCAACATAGGGTCAGATTGTTACAGGCTGCAAGCCAGTCTCCATTCTGCTGTTAGCAATTGGAAAAGGTTTAATGTGTGACATTTTAAAAAAATGTTTAATTTTTAATACACTGAAGTTCATTTAATTGTTCCTTAATTTCCATACTTCTAAAATGGCCCATTTTTCAAGCCTCTGGATGCATTTGCATCTTTAAAAAAACCAGTTAATTAAAAAATACAAACATCCTGATAACAATTAAGAGAAAAGAGACACTTGCCAAATTAATTACCAACCAGCATCATAAAGAGGAAAAATTGAAAATATCATCTCTAACCAACTCCAAAATAGCCATTTTCAGGCACTGTTAATTATGCAAATAAGTATATCCATTTTCCCTAGGGCAGCTTTCTGAATGCTGTAAGCGAATAAGCACTTCTTGTTGGGCCAAATCCTGGAGATGCTGAGAGCCTGTATCTCCCACTGAAGTCAATAGATACGAGCATGGAAAGCTGTATTCGGGCTAAGGCCTGATGACCAGATAGGCCAAGCACCCTGATCTGAGGATCGGTAAACTCAGGCTCTGGCAAACCAATAAAATGAGCTGATTCTGGGTTCATCAGAAATGCCCTACTGTTGGCTTCCAAGTTTAGATCAAAACAGTTAACAGAAGAGCTGCAGCTGAACTCAGTTGATGGGTATAACTGTATTAAACCAGATGTAAGATGTTCTTTTCCAGTCTCTTCCACTGACTCTCAGGGTACGTCTTCACTACCCGCCGGATCGGCGGGTAGCAATCGATTTCTCGGAGTTCGATATATCGCGTCTCATCTAGACGCGATATATCGAACCCCGAACGCGCTCCCGTCGACTCCGGAACTCCACCGGAGCGAGTGGCGGTAGCGGAGTCGACGGGGGAGCCACGGACGTCGATCCCGCGCTGTGAGGACGGGTAAGTAATTCGAGCTAAGGTACTTCGACTTCAGCTACGCTATTCATGTAGCTGAAGTTGCGTACGTTAGATCGACACCCCCCCCAGTGTAGACCAGGCTAAAGACTGGTACCGATGTACTATTTATAATTAAAATGATTATTTTCAATTCAGTTGGACCAGTTCCAAAGAGGTGCTGAGCACCCGCAATTCCTGTTGACTTCAGTGGAAGATGTGAGCTTTCAGAACCTCTAGGATTTGGCCCAATGAGATGTATTTGTTTCCTTATGAACTTTCAGGATGCCTTGCTTAGCAAAACAGATGTAGTTTTAAATCATTTTTATTGAAATAAATAATTGTTTTATTGAAATAAATGAATTTGCACTTTGAGAGTGGAAAAATAGAAGTCCATTAACAAAATCAGTCACATCAGGTTGGAAGGTTGTTGTAGTTTGTGTGTTGTTTTTTATTCCAAATTTTTCTCCAGAGACACACACAGGAATATTGTCAAGAGGCACTGGCAGATGAAGCTGGGTAAGAGGAGATGCTTAGCAGTCTGGGAACTCTGCCTATCTTGCTGTGGGTCCATTAAGCAGTGCATCTATAAAATTAGATTATTGTAATTTGAAGATAGTACTCTTTAATGTCAGAACCATTATTAATAAATCTGAGTTAGTTTGTGATGTGATGTTAGCCAAGACATTACTGCCTTACTTAAACTGGCTGGTAATTCTACAGTAAAATTATCCAGGGGAAAGACAAAGACAAATCATAATAGCAAAAAATGGTCTCTGTGTCTCAGCTCTCTAAACTGAGGTGTCACAAGAAACTTCGATCCAGTCCCTACAGCATCATCTGTTAAATATGACTCATCTTCTCCTCTGTACTGGTGACAGAGGCTGCTGGGGCTTTTGCAGGGCATGGGGCAACTTTATCTCTCCAGCAGCAGTTGGCTTAGGTGGTTGACTGCTCCCTTCAGTAGCTCTTTGTAAGCTGAAGGCACAGCAGTGTGGAAGAGAAATACAGTGGAAAATAAGCTATGTGGAGCCTTTGCCCGTGTTTCTAAGGGCATGGTGGAGGGGTTTAGTGGTGATTTTTTGGTTTGTTTGTTTTGAGAGCTTGCCTCTGTGTGTGATGAGTGGAGGCAAGTGATTTTGGGAAATCTGCCTTTGCATGGGGGGTTGGTGTGTATATGTTTTGAAGGAAATTTGCCTCAGTGTTTGTGCGCAGGGGTAGTGCTTTTTAGGATATGTCTACACAGCAGATGGAAGGAGGCTGCCCAGAGTGGCTACTACACAGACACGTGCTAGCTCTGCTTGAGCTAGTGTACTAAAAATAGAAGTATGGCTGCAGTGGCACGGGCAGTGGCTCAGGTTAGACACCCAAGCATGTACCTAAGTGGTTGGGGTGGTTTGTACTCAGGGAACTAACCTGAGCCATATCACATGCTGCCACTGCCTCTCTGCTATGGTGCTGTGTTTGAAGAAGATTACTACATTAATGCAAACTAGGAACCTTTTAGTTCACACGGACACCATCCAGAAGGGGGAGTTACACTGAGCACTCTGGTGCACACTGCCATTCACAGCCCTGTAGTGCAAACTGCAGGGCAGGGTAGACATAGTCTAGGAAGGAAGGGATAGCCTCCTGCCATTTCTCACACTGGTTTTGAAAAATTGATGGGCCCATCACTGCATGAGTATTTATATATCCTTTAGATTGTTTGTATCCTTTGAAATGTACCTGCGGATGCACTGAATCTTTGTTGGGATGCTGCTAGGTTCTAGGATTCAATTATACCCTGGAATAGTGAGTTCCATAGCTAAAGTAAAATATATATTGTTTTTAAATGTGATTAGTTGTTCTCTTGTTCTTGTATTCTGAGAAGATAAATAGAAGTTCATGACTTGTTTATAAAAACAAAAAAATCTCTTATATATGTCCTCTCTAATATAAACTAAAGCAAGGTATTATGACATTAAGCGAGCACAATATAGTGCTTGCTTGCATGGCTTTGTCTTAAAACTGTTCTATCTCCGATAGATTGTGATGATGCAGGGAGGGGAATGAGATTTTCTCTAGCACTGCATGAGTTCTATCAGTTTTGTGGGGGGTTTATTTATTGGTTTTAAGTTTAACATACAAAATATGACAGGCATAATAATACTGTCTAAACAGAGCAGGGTGTTCATGATTTTGAAAACATGCATGTTAAAGAGCAATTCAAGATTTCTGTTTACCATACACCTAAGCCAATCAGCATAAAAATGCCTTCTCCCATTTTGGGGGATGAGTTGTAGAACTCCTTGTTTTTAAGATTACCCTTATGGCTTGTCATCATCTTTATTTTTGCCCCAGTAACAAAAAGAGTCCTATGACTTGGATACTGCAAAGAGCTGGGTGCCTCCTGCAAGCTGGTCAGCATCCCGAGCCCTTCTTATACTCAAAGGGAGTTGAAGATGCTCAGCTCCTCAGTGGAGGTGGTTTAGAACCTTGCAGGAGTCAAGCAGCAAGCAGCTGCATTTTTTTTCTTTTTAAGATGTATGAAAACAGAATGGCTATTGATATTAACGATAATTCTGTAACTTTAGAGAGTACATTGCTCTGTCTTCTCTAGCCATATAATAAAACTCATGGTATAGGGGTTTCATTTTTCTAGTCCAATCCTGTGCAAAAGGAGAAAATAAAAGTAAAAAAGTTTATCAAGGTGCCTGACTCAAGGCCTGATCCAACTCTCATTAATGTCAATAAAAAGACTATAATTTGTTCAATTGTGGGAGCAAGATTGGGCCTTAATTAGTTTTCTCTGAATTCATGAATCACTGTCATCCTCAGAGTCCTTGCTGAACCCAGTGGTCTCCCTTTGAGTTTATTAAGATGAAGTGCTGGTTTAATGCCTTCCAAAGTGTTGGTTTTTCTTATTATCCAGCACACACCACTTGGCTGGGGACAAAAGGGAAATTTCCGTGCTGTTTTCTTGGGACTCTTTTAAAACAGTGTAAGCTAGGTTTGAATGAGCTCTCCCCTGACAGCTAGTGATAAGCTGAGGGGAAAAGGCTTCAGGACCAGATTATATTTATCCCTACTCTGCCTAGGTGTGAGCAAACAGAGCTGTGTTGCCCAAGTGATCAATTTTGGCTGATTTGGGGTTACTTTAGTATTGAATACAGCGGTAATGAAATGTTGTTTTCCTCCTTCTGTGAGTAAAGGGCAACAGAACTATACTTAGCCTGTCCTGATTGAGGGGGGTCATCCTCAACTGAACTGAGCATGCTAATCAGGGGGTTCAGATGCTAGACCCTAGTGGAGAGAGAGAGAGGATGGGGACAGGTGTTTCTCTGTCTGGTGGTGTGGGCTCTGCCTAAGAGTCATAGGCACCATTTGACCTGCCCCTCTCCACTATTTAAAGACAGAGCCGATTAGTCTCATTCGATAGTTTTTTTGTTTTGTTAAGTGATCACCAGAGCTGAAATCACTGATAAGCAAGTCTAAGTGTTAAGCCTTAGACCCGCTGCAGGACAATGTTTCTGTGGAAGAGATGGCCCAGCCTGCACTAGCAGTGAGGTTCCCCCACTAGCTGCTGAAATCACTGAGAGGTGAGTGGAACTTCAAGAGACTGACTTGCAGAGGCAGATGGCAGCAGGAGGTGATCGCGCAGGGCCATTGATGATGGAGCAGACAACGGGATGGTGGAGTGAACAGTGGCATGACAAATGACCGCAGCAGAGTGAATGCCGGTGCAGCGGAGGCAGCTATGCAGAGTGAATGGCAGCAACCATGAGCCAATTACAGTAGCTGCAATAGATGCATGTTTCGATGTTCCTTCCCCCCCGCCCTGCTGGATGGGAGGTGAACTCACATGAATGCACCTGTGAGCTCTGAGTCTTTGCTGACCGAGGACAGCAGCTGTGAATGGAGTGTGGTGTGTTAAAGGGACATTTGTTTGTTGGACTTTCACATCGCAAGGTGAGAAACGGAGGCAAAGGATACTGCCCAATGTACTCTAGGGTGGAAGTTTTGCTCATGGTCAGATGTGTTCAAATCATGGTTGTGGTGTGTTCCCAAATTAATGCCAGGTTTCTTTCCCCTTTTTATTAAGTTTTTGTCTGCTACGCACAGACTCAGTGCGTGCGAGTGGGGAAGTATTGCCCCTTAGAGGTGCCCAGGGGTGGTGTTTAATTTTCCTGGATTACTGGGTGGGGGCTCGAGCCAGTTCTGTGTTGTATTGGTAAGAGGGACCCCTGGATATTGAGCCCAGCCCTTGTTACAGCTGGCTCCACCTGGCCGAAGGGTTACAACAGTATTTGTTTCACATTCCCTGCTCTGCGTTTATGGACTCTGGTCAGGGGAAATCTTGTCACCTTGAGAAAGCAGGTCCCTATCACTTTGTAGATCAACGTGTTCAGTTTATGAGGGTCTTTTTATCCTGCTTTGTGGCCGGTGACCCACTTGTCCAGATTAAACTTCCTAGATAAATCTTAAGGATTGTTCTCTAAGGAATGGCATTAGTTGCAATTAAAATTTCCATTAGGATCTTTGAATTTTTGCTCTACTCCTAGGTTCTTTGATTGTTCAACCAAGGCTTATTCTTTGCCTATGATTCCAGGCACCATCTGTGCCAATGACACCATTTATTTTTAATCACTTCTCCACCCTCAGAGCAATGAATCAAAGAAGCACTTGTCATAGTTTAGATTTAGCCTTGTTTATTGCTCATATAATAAGCTCTGAGTTAAATGTAGGGCTAGGCTGTGTCTAATCCCACAGTGCTTCCTGGCATTCCCCCTTGAGCAGTGTGCTCCTAAACTAAGCAGAGATGGATGAAGACAATCCCAGGCCCTAGGCTCATGATGACACAGGGCCTCCTGTGACTGGCTCACTCACCACTTTGAGGGCGGTGCCAAGGGGCTGCCTTCCGAAAGGAGTAGAAGCAGTGTCATGGAGTCCCCTTATCTACCCCCCAAAAGACGGCTGCCAAAATCAGGACTAGGAATAATCTAATCAGCAAATTAGCTGGTTTGACAAGGGGCACGGGTGCACAGACACTTCGCACATCAGCTCTGGTCCTGTGCTATTCCTCAGTGGAATTCTGAGTGGTGTTGTTCACCTCACACTAAATTGGTTAATGTTGAATTGAACTCAACCATGATCATCATCGCAGGCATCCTCTGCCCCACTCCTGTTCTATTGGTTACCAGTTCTGAGCAACACATTCATCACAGGGAGTCTACAGACAGACTGATGGAAAAGGTATGTGCCAACCCAGGTCTCCCACTGTACACGGACACTTTCAGTAACCCCAGAGCATGACTTACGTCAAGGCACCCATCGTGGTCTCAACTGCCAGATCACAATCTGTCAGCAGGAACTCTATGGCATGATGAATGTCTGGCTAAAGATGTTTGGAATGGTTTCCTTGAGACTGATCTGATGGTTCAACCACCAGGATTTGACCTGCCATATCACCTTTGCCGAACAGGTTCTGAACTTCTACACAAAGGGTCTGTGTGATAGCCCACTTTATCAGTGTGGTATCTGTCAGTCAATGGCACATGTTGTCGATGAATGTCAACTAACCAGACTTCATGGTGGCCTTAGGGCCTTTCAATCTGCTGATGAAGCTGCTGTCGGGTGGTTTGGCAAGCACCGCAAAATGCGAGAAGAAGGCACATCTACCCCATGAGCAGCAGCAGAGTCCTCTCTCCATTAGAGAGCAATAATGGTGGCAGGGAGACTTCTATGAGTGATGGGATAAATCCTGGAACATGTATCTGCTTGGTTGGATGAGCTGGACCCATTGGACCCTTATCTTCCTGCCACGCACACATCCCTCTGCTGGGGGTCTTGGCATTAACACTCCATTGAGATGCATGGCGCAGTTAGCCCCTCTCAGAGGTGTTGTGTCAGGCTGTCTGCAGATATTTCTGCTTCGGTTACACCCGGGTTACATTTTCAAGCTTTTCTTTGCAGCTATGAGCTCTAGGAAATTTCTTGCCTCCCCTTAAATTAAAGTGTGGAATCTAATGTAATTGCCTGACTCCAGGTGCCGGGGCCATAAGCATTAAAGACAAGCACAAAATACTTAGGAAGGAAAAATCAAATACAAAATGGGGAATAACTGGCTCAGCGTAATATTGCTGAAAATGACGTAGGGGTTATAGCAGATCACAAATTAAACAAGGCAACAATGTGATACAACTGCAAAAAGGGCTAGTACTCTGGGTTGTATTAACAGAAGTGTTGTATGTAAGACATGGGACATAATTGTCCCACTCTACCCCTCACTGGTGAGGCCTCAGAGTACTGAATCCATTTTATGAAAGATGTGTACAAATTGGAGAGAGTCCAGAGGAGGGCAACAAAAATGATAAAAGATTTAGAGAACCTGACCTATGAGGGAAGGCTAAATAAACTGGATATGTTTATCCTTGGGGGGAAAAAAACTGAGGGAGGACCTGATATTTCTTCAAATGTGAGAAAGGCTCCTGTAAAGAGGATATAGTGATCAATTGTTCTCAATTGTCTACTGAAGGCAGGACAAGAGCTAATGGATATAATATACAGAAAGAAAGATTCAGGTGAGATGTTAGGAAAAACGTTCTAATTGTAAGGGTGGATAAACTCTGGACAAGGCTTCCAAGGGAGGTTGTGGGATCCCCATCACTGGAGGTTTTTAAGAACAGGTTAGACAAACACCTGTCAGGAATGGTCCAGGATTACCTGGTCCTGCCAGTGCAGGGGCTTGATCCGATGATCTCTAAAGATTCCTTCCAGCCCTGTATATCTAGGATGCAATATTTAGTCCAGCTTGGGCACTACCCTCACCAGGGGGCTGTCCCTTAAAGGCATAATCTGGGTCTGCCATCTTGAACGGGCTAAAACTCTTAGCCCCCACCCCCTTAAAGCATTTTAAACTAATACTTTTGTTAATTAAAGATAAATTTAGTTGCTACATTCAACCATGCCCTGACACCACTGATTCCTTCTTGTCTCGTCTGTGGGGAAAAAAGACCATTTAGAGGTCTTGGTCCACTACATTACCAAAACTGTTGTTGTTTTCCATTTCATCTGGAGTCATTTTTTCCCCCAAATGAAATCTCTTCCTGTCATCCTGACTTAAAAAATATCTTAGTGTTTGCTAGCTAGAATTTCCTATCTGATGACCACCTCTTTTTTTCCTCTGTCTATGACATGTGCTTTCCTGAGATGCTTGGAGTGGCAAATCTTATCTTTATGACGACATCATGTCTGATTAGTATAAAAGTTGGTTTCATTTCTTCACATAGTACTGACATGGTTCTTCACAGGTCCATTGGTGATTTGACTGGCCTCCAAGAAGAAGGGGAGAACTTACCTTGCCTCTGAGGCTGGCTGGGTGATGGATGTTAAATGGCACTAGCTTGGACTTCTAGGGAAAAGAGCAAGATCTCTTTAACCCTTGCAACTCTCAGGATGAATACATTGCATTCATATAGGAGTACAGATGATACGTGGAGGTCTGTTGTCAGTTTGAGTAGACTCTGGCTGGAATGTAGCTAAACTCCTCTATCATGTGGGTCATCTATCTTGACTGATCACTCAGCAACATTCTTTATACTCACTGTTTAGAATTGCTTTACTATATTCTTTGTCACTTGGTGGGTATCTCCTCTTGTTGTTTGACTTGAGTCAATGTCTAAAATGATAGGTTTGTTTTTACTGTTTGAGTACTGGAGAAAAATATGAGAAAGCGAATAGCTTAGATACAAAATGTGCACAAATACTTGCCCAAAGTTTAAATGTAAAGTTATTTATTATAATTTATTATAATCAGAATGTATTATCTATAAATATGAACAATTTTAAGATTTTTGAAGACTCATTGTACACAAATCAGTGCTGTTTATATATACAGTGAACTCTGCCTTTTATGTAATCACTAAAAAGAATGACAAAACGTAGTGAAGACGAATCGCTAACATTTAGGGTACTAGCTGGAGACTTGGGAGACCCAGATTCAAGTCCCTGCTTGGCCACAAACTCCCTGCGTGACCCTGAAATAATGTATCCAGTTCTGGTGTCAACAAGAAAGATGTTGATAAACTGGAGAGGGTTTGGAGAAGAGCCACAAGAATGACTAAAGGATTGGAAAAACATGCCTTGTAGTGACTGAGCAATTTGAGTCTATCTGGTTAGCTTAATAAAGAGAAGGTTAAGGGGTGACTTGATCACAATCTATAAGTACCTTCATGGGAAATGAGAACTTTCTAATGGGCTCTTCAATCTAGCAGACAAAGCTATATGATGATCCCATGGCTGGAGGTGGAAGCGAGACAAATTCAGACTAGAAATAAGGCACACGTTTTTAACAGTGAGGGTAATTAACCAGTGGAACAATTTACCAGGAGTTGTGGTCAATTCTCCATCACTGGAAATCTTTCAATCACAATTGGATTTTTTCTAGAAGATATAGTCTAGTTCGAACAGGAATTAATTCAGAGAAGTTCTATGGTGTGTGATAGAAAGGAGTCACGCTAGATGATCACAATGGTCTCTTCTGTCTTTAGTTTCCTTGTACCTCATTTTTTCATCCGTAAAATGGGGATGATAGGGAAATAAGTACTGTTTAATGGGGGTCATATGAGTAGAAATTGCACTGATGTGGGCCATACAGATTCCTAAGGTAGGTAGAAAACTGAGTTCCATAACAGAGGTGAATGCCTAATAAAGTCAGAGTAGAACTGTTTTCGGTACATTTGAGGATGTTTTTGGCTCTATCTCTAAAGTCAGGAGGTTCCCTGTTAAAAGATATTTTACAGGTTTCATTATATAGAGCAGTTATTAGTATCTCAGTTAACACTATTTAATAGACTCTGAAAGAGTATTACTGCCCAATTGCATAGGGCTAAAATATGGGCCAATAATAGGAATATTAATTATGTCTTTGCAGCATATAGATTATGTGCAGCCCTTTAGGGGTGATCATATCACTCTCCCTGCATTGGCCAGAGTTTGACCCACTGATTCTCTCCTCTACCTCTCAATTCTTAATGGCATCTAAATCAACATAGACTTGCCTTAATTAATCCCTAATTTTATTAAGAGCATCATTACAGATATTAATTCCTGTAGGTATCAGCACTCTTATGACATCTATGTTCGCACTCTTAGGGCATATTGGAGAATTTTCATAACACTGTGTTTCCGTAATTTGAGTATGGCCTATATCTTTTGGGAATAGATACTTTGAGAGTACATTATTCCTTTCATTTGTGGATTTTTATTACCATCTTTAGCTACAGTATGTCTGCTGAATCAGCAATGCAGCTTGCAAAGAGCTGCTGTCAGAGCTTTTTACCTTTGAATTTTCCTTGATTGTTTTACAAAGTATCTTGTTTGGTCTCTCCATGAAGGGCATTACATTTAAGGGATTGCTGGATTGTATAAATGTTAGCAGCATATAGTGGCCCCTTTGATTCTGTTCTGTGTGGGATTGGGGCTGGAAGGTTTCTTATTGAAAGTCTCTCTTTTAGTTAATAGTAATAATAATACAAAAATGTGCTAATTTCAAGAACAAAAAATATTATTTTTCTTCTTCTTGACAATGACTGATAGGAAATACAGCCATGTATCAGAGCTCCTACACAAACTGCATCAAGAAACAAAAGTAAATGGTTAAAAGATACATAGATCAAGAAAAGATGCATTAATAAGTTGAAAGAAAAATGAGAACATAGGCTGATGGCATGTGTTGTTAGATGCTACCAGTGTGGTGCTCTGCTCTGTTCAATCAGTCGGCTGTGTGTGTGTGTTCCCTCTGTGTGCTGCCCCGGTTGGGCAGATCGCTGGCACAGGAGACCCTGAGAGAACCCCCAATGACCACAGACTCTAGTAAGGTACGAAGGCATCTGGCCAGGTTTATTGTCGAAAAGGAACACAGTCTCTAGCTCACCGGATTAGATATCGATGGGTCTGCTAGTATATATGTGCTCTCTGACAATGGACACAGCTCGATCAGTGGCGGGACTTTCCACTGCCCCCTAGGCCGGACAAAGATGTCCACTCAGGTATGCATTCTTATACACAGGTACAAACAGGTTACGCATCATTAAACGTACTGAGGTACAGCCCCTCTATTAGGGGGTTGCCTTTCTCATGGGTTGGTTGGTTGCTTTCTCACAGGTTGGTTCGAACAAATCTATCTATGGTAGTCTCTATCCATCATACTGTCTGTCCATCATATTGTCTATTCATCATTGTCTATCCATTTCTACTGTCTTTAGGCTGGGTCTGCCTGTTCCTTGTTGTCTGTGTGGGATGTGTTCGTACCCAGCTGTTCTGGTGCCACTCTGGCACATGTTCAGCTTGTTAGTGCTTATATATTTAATACATGCTTCTAGCAGCCCTCTTCTTGCCAACTTCTGTGAGTGGGACCTGCCTCTGGCTCACAGCCGAGCTTTGCTTAACAATGTCTTGACTATTGCTCTAGTTCAGGCCTCAAGCCTCATACTGGGCCTCTGATACAAGATTTTATGTTTCAGGGCCTCATCTTACTACAGCATGATAGCAACAATAGACACATTTCTCATTGTACTGCTCTCTGACCATTTATTCCATTAATATTAACTTTATTTATTACATATATTCAGGTAATAATTTTTTTTCACATAACATGCAATGGCAAAAGATCATAAACATATAAAATAGCCCATATGAGATGACAGAAAAATACATTACTATTTCCCAGTTTTGTTTTAAAAATCAACTAATTTTCCTCTCACTGTCTTCAGATACTGTATTTCCCAGCAACATTTAGTCCTCGCTAAAAAAGTTCTTCGTGGGCTTATATGAGCACCAATGCAATGTAGAAATAAAATGAAAACAACAAATGAAGTATCAGTTTTCCTATTTATGTAATAATACCACTTACATGGAGCTTTATGAACACTGATGAATCTTCTCAAATCCCTGATGAGGTTGGTATGTTAGGATTACTAGGTCAGTTTTATAGATGGGGAAAGAGAGTGGGTACCCAAAGGATTGATTTTCAGCGGTGCTGGGCACACACAACTTGGTTAATAATATATGGAGGTACACCTATCTCATAGAGCTGGAAGGGACCCTGAAGGGTTACTGAGTCCAGCCCCCTGCCTTCACTAGCAGGACCAAGTATTGATTTTGCCCCAGATCCCTAAGTGGCCCCTCTCAAGGATTGAGCTCACAAGCGTTGGTTTAGTGGACCCATGCTCAAACCACTGAGCTATCCCAGCAAGTCCCTGGCAAATCAAGGTTGTAACTCATGAGTTCTAGGCTATCAGTCCCATATAAATAATAGATAATGTTGCCTCCATGAGGTGAAGGCCTGATCTGAAGACCCTGGGAGTCATCAGGGCCTAACACCGTATAGTGGGAAGTGCTGAACTCCCTCTGATTTTCCATTGACAAGTACTCAGCAACTTGCAGGAACAAGCCTCAAATGCCTCATACATTCAATGGAGGAATCGAACACTTACACTTTAAAAACAAGTAAACTGAAACAGTGGCATCAAGTGCTGTCAGAAGAAGCCCAGACAAAAGATATGGCATAGTCAAAAAAAAAATAAAAAGACACCATTGACTTTCACCCCCACTGACACTCAAGTAGCACTGTCTGAGATTGAAGTGTCCTTATGTTCCAGGGCCGCCATTAGAAAGGAAGCAATTGTCAATAGATACCAGTTGCTATTTAACTTCCATAGCTGACTCTCCAATGGGAAAATGCTGTATATTTCTGTACCTAGAAAAATATTCTAATAATACTTTAAGTAGGACTCTCGATTAATCACAGTTAATTCACATGATTAACTAAAAAACTTATCTTGATTAATCACAGTTTTAATTGCACTGTTAAACAATAGAACACCAATTTAAATGTAGTAAATATTTTGGTTTTTTTCTACATTTTCAAATATATTGATTTCAATTACAACACAGAATACAAAGTGTACAATGCTCACTTTATATTATTATTTATTACAAATATTTGCATTGTAAAAATAAACAAAAGAAATAGTATTTTTCAATTCACTTCATACAAGCATTCACATGGCACTTTTGTAGCTGGCATTGCACAGTATTTATGTGCCAGATATGCTAAACATTCATATGCACCTTCATGCTTCTGCCATCATTACAGAGGACATGCTTCCATACTGATGATGCCTATTAAAAAAATGTGTTAATTTAATTTGTGACTGAACTCCTTGTTGAAGAATGTACGTCTCCTCTGTTTTACCCGCATTCTGCCATATAGCCATGTTATAGTGTCTCAGATGATGACTCAGCACATGTTCATTTTAAGAACACTTAAACTGCAGATCTGACCAAATGCAAAGAAGGTACCAGTGTGAGATTTCTAAAGATAGCTACAACACTTGACCCAAGGTTTAAGAATCTGAAGTGCCTTCCAAAATCTGAGAGGGACGAGGTGTGGAGCATGCTTTTAGAAGTCTTAAAAGAGTAACACTCCGATGCGGAAACTACAGAACCTGAACCACCTAAAAAGAAAATCAACCTTCTGCTGGTGGAATCTGACTCAGATGATGAAAATGAACATGTGTCAGTCTGCACTGCTTTGTATTGTTATCGAACAATATCATCAGCATGGACGCATGTCTTCTGGTATGGTGGTTGAAGCATGAAGGGACATATGAGTCTTTAGCACATCTGGCACGTAAATATCTTGTGATTCTGGCTACAACAGTGCCATCAGAATGCCTCTTCTCACTTTCAGCTGACATTGTAAACAAGGAGCGGGCAGCATTATCTCCTGCAAATGTAAACAAATGTGTTTGTCTTGTTAGTGATTGGTTAAACAAGAAGTAGGACTGAGTGGGCTTGTAGGCTCTAAAGTTTTATATTGTTTCGTTTTTGAGTGCAGTTATGTTAAAAAAAATCTACATTTGTAAGTTGCCTTTCATGATAAAGAGATTACACTACAATACTTGTATGAGGTGAACTGAAAAATACTATTTATTTTGTTTTTTTACAGTGCAAATATTTGTAATCATAAAGAGAAAGTGAGCACTGTACACTTAGTATTTTGTGTTGTAATTGAAATCAGTATATTTGAAAATGTAGAAAACCTCCAAAATATTTAAATAAATTGTATTCTATTATTGTTTACAAGCACAATTAATCACACCATTAATTGAGATTATTGATAAATAAATTGGTGAATTTTGAAACTAATATTTTAATTTGGCTCAAAAATAGAATTTGTAAACAGAAAACTAAGATCAGTAGACATGGACTTGTTTGTTTGTTTGTTTGCAAATCCTGATTGAAACAATGCCCAGACATCACCATGATTGGGTGTATTATACACCTCTAGATAGACAGACAGAAACAAATAAGCCCAAACACTATGTCAGTGACCCAGAGGATGTTACATTAGCACTTTGTTTACATTTGATTTAATAAACAGAGTATCAGGTATACCTCACAGATTAAGTTTAATCAACTGAATTTGTCCATTTTTGTTTCTTTTCCAGCTGAAGCCTCATTTATCTTTGTTGCATCATCTTTCTTGGTTTATTAAAATCTCATAGCATGATCTGGAGAACTGAGCATAAAAATATGTTCCATGGAGTTTTCACTCCAAATTGCCTTTTGGGACTTTGCCAGTATGTACTCAAAAGTAGATTTCTCAGTGTCTAATCTAATCCAGCCTTCTCACCTTTTAATGTAATATCTGAGCACTTATCACTGCAAGGGAGTATGGCAACCCCAGAAGATGAATGATTAGATCATTGTTTCTAAACTTCATGGGGTGGGACCATTCTTCCCACTACCAAATACCCTTCAGACACAGGGATTCAGGACGCTTCCTTTTTGGTAAAGATTAGGGTGGTTTTCTTGTTTTTTGTTTTGTTTTGTTTTTTCTGGAACCATGTGTATCATCTTCATTACAGAAGGGCCAGGAAAAAGCTAATATTTATTTACTGATTCCGGTCCCATCTCCCATGATATGGCCTGAGGATTACAGAAGTATAATGCTCCTCTTACATAGCAAGGGTCAGAATCTGCTGACTGCATTGAGTCCCTGTCCAGTGTTTTAGCCTTACCCACTTCAACCTCCTGTTTTCTAGCTTTCCCAGTACAAACAGATGCATACTCATACATCTAGGAATAACAAATGTAGGTCACAGTTATCTGATGGGGGCCCTTCTCCTGGAAAGGAGTAACTCTGAAAAGATTGTAGGGTTTAGTTATTTCTGATGGGCATCCAAAGCTGGAGATGTGATGTATCTGTATTTATGCTGGTTCAGTACAGCTGCACAACTAACTCTGTAACCATGGGGTTTTGTGTAAATTTGAGGGATTTCTGAGAGATTTTGTTCTAGCTGTTATATGTTGCGGGCAGACATCCTAGCTTTTTGGAAATCATTCTTTTCTAAAGTTTACACAACTCCCTGCCTCATCCCTCCCAAATGTAACCACCAATGCAAAACAAACAGACAAAAAAACCACACCCTGAACCCTGCTCAAATTTACATAGAGCCCTGCATCTGATTCTGGGGATTGCAGCAGGGATGCATGGTCAAACAGCCCTCTCTAACCCCCCACCCCACCACCAGTACATGAAGTAGATTTGGCTCTTACTCTGTGCAGGTTTTCCTTTTGCAAGGCAATAAGCCCAAAAATTCTCAGAAAGGCAGGATCAGGCTTGAACAAGTTATACAATACATTATGTGTGGGATGAGGCAATCACCTCCCTGGGTGTTTTTAGAGGCAATGTTACTGCTCTTTGGCCTTAATTCTCTCTTGGCCTGGATGCTCTAATGAGATTTTGCAAGAAGATGGAGTCTTTTGATTGCTCTCTTTTCCCTTTTCCCTTTTCATGTATTTTCTTTCCGCCTTCTTTGATATACTTCTCTATCCTTGTTCTCTCTCTCTCTCTCTCTCCCCCCCCCCCCACACACACACCTTCCCTTTCTTCTGTTTATGACTTTGTTCTCTGCAGCAGCACACTTGTATTTCATTTAGGATTTCACATGGGGACTTTTCTGGGTCATGTTTAATCAATGGCTCTGTTATAGGTATAAAATATGGCATTTTTTTCAGAACCGCCGGGCTAAATTATCTTCTCTTACACTCAAGAGGTAATGCTAATGCCACTGTTTACAGTGATGCAAATCTGTAATAATTCAATTGAAATCAATTTACATCAGTGTAACTGAAAGCAGAATTTGGCTCATTTACTTCACTGTATGTGTACAGGTGTTACTGAGAGGAGAATGCATCTTATGATGGGTTTTCAGATAACTGTGCCTAAAGGATGTCATCTTTGACATAAACTTGGGGGTCATAGAACTTATGCTGTTAAATTTCTAATAATGGTTCTTTGCTTGACTGCAGTTAGGGGATTTGATCAATGGTTCAAGCAGGTTGAAACAGGAAGTGCAGCTCACCCTGCCCCAGCCCAGGAGCAGGGTGAGATATGGGGAAACATTGTTTAATGGAGACAAAGTGAGGAGGGATAGCTGTCCCTCTGCTCTAAGCAGAGGAGTGGGATCCATGTTTCCTTCTTCTTGCCTCTTGCTTTAACCCTGGGGCTTAATTTACTCGAGGCAGGATGTTCAAGCACAGACTCATTCCTTCGGGGAAGAATAGTCAGTGAGAACTCTACTGGGGAATGGTGGCTTTACAGTCTGGCTGGGGCCCCATAGGAGCCCCGTGAGACACTCTTTTTGGGAGATGTGCAGGACATTTCCCAGGCTGCCTGACATCTCTTCATCCCTGGGTGGCTAGCCCTGCTTACTTCGTAGGTTGTGCAACTATCTCCTGTCCCCTGATGGAATAGCAGTTGCAGGCAGCTTGCATTTTTGCAGCCTCCTCCAAAGTAGACTTCCTGCTAATGCCAGGGTTCTGCCAACTTCCACCAGTGGAGTTCATGGAGTTTATTGGATCCAGTATTTCTACATTTTAAAAAGAATTTGCATCTATATTTAGAATATGAGAGATAACATTGAAATCGGTAATGCTTTCTCTTTTATACACTTCTGAAAAAGTTACTTCCCATTATTAAGATCAAGCAATGATAGGGATTTTAATGTTCCTTGCTGCACAGAGCCTATTGGTCATGAAATCACATGTGCTGGTGTCTTTTAATAAAGATGAAATTGATCCATAGAATATTCCCTGGAGTGCAAAGTCTAGTCATGGCTTCTCTTGACTCATCGACCTTTATTCATTTCCCGCCCCACCCCCTCAGCAACCTACTGTAATGAGTCCATTGACCATCTCTAAATCCTCCTTGCCCAGCTGAAAAGCCCATTCAAATATTTTAGTGCTGACAGGCAGAAATTCTGTAAAAATGCAAATTTCCTTCTGCCTGAAGGGCAAGAAGCAAAGAAATGGTTTTTTTTAAATATTTCCTTGCTGCATGAGAGTTTTGGTGAGCTCTTACAGCTGGAATGCAGAGTTTTGAGCATTTCTGCCTTCTGTAAGATCACTGGTATTTTGATTCTCTGTTTATCAATGCTTCATAACTTTAGTGCAGAATACTCATTTTCTATACCTTTCCCGGATAATATAGGGCTTAAATGCTTCCCTCTGCTCTGCTGATGAACAAAGACTCCCCAGTGCTCAAGAAAGCAGTAGGAGTGATCCCTGCTACAGCTTAGATACCACAGTCTTAGTAAAAAAAAATCCCTAAGACTGGAAACTAACTGAATACCATGTAAGCCCCACTCAGCAGGGCATGTTAATTGGTGACACCCATTGATTCTTTCCAGAGCATCAGTAAGGTGTAACCTAGATAACACCACACTTGGAGGGGTTGCTAGCACTCTGGAGGACAGGATTAGAATTCAAAACAACCTTGATAAATTGGAAAACTGGTCTGAAATCAAAAGTCTGTACTACACTCTGAAAGAAAAAAAATCAAATGCAAAATGGAGAATAACTATGTAGGTGGTAGTACTACTGAAAAGGATCTGGAAGTTGTAGTGGATCACAAATTGAATATGAAGCAACTATGTGCTGCTGTTGTGAAAAGGGCAGATGTCATTCTGTGGTGTATTAGTAGGCGTGTCATAGGTAAGACACAGAGAGGTAATTGTCCTGCTCTACTTGAAACTGGTGATGCCACAGCTGGAGTATTGTGTCCAGTTTTGGGCACCACACTTTAAGATGTAGACAAACTGGGAAGAGTACAGAAGAGAGCAACAAAAATGATTAAAGATCTAGAAAACATGACCAGTGAAGAAAGATTGAAAAAATTGTGTTTGCTTAGTTTGGAGTAGAGAAGACTGGCAGGGGCAAGGACATAACAATATTCAAGTATATAAAAGGTTATGAGGAGGAGGGTGAACAATTGTTCTCGTTAACCTTTGAGGATAGGAAAAGAAGTGATGGGCTTAAATTGCAGCAAGGGAAGTTTAGGTTGGACATTAGAAAAACACTTCCTAACTTTCTGGGTAGTTAAACACTGGAACAAATTTCAGCAGATGGAGGTTGTGGACTCTGTCATTGGAGGTTTTTAAGAACAAGTTAGACAAACTCCTGTCAGGAATAATCTAGTTATGGCTTAATCCTTCCATGAGTGCAGGGCACTGGACTAGATGACCTATTGAAGTCCCTTCCAGTCCTACACTTCTATGTTTCTCTGGCCACTGACGGTAGGACACAAATAATTGGCTTAATCTGTAGCAATGGAGATTTACCGGTATGTTAGATGTTAAGAAAAACTTTCTAACTACAAAGATAGTTAAATTCTGGAATAGGTATTCAAGGGAGGTTGTAGAATCCTCATCCCTGGAAGTTTTTAAGAACTGGTTAGATAAACACCTGTCAGTGTCAGGAATGATCTAGATTTACCTGGTTCTGCCTCAGCACAGTAGGTCCCTTTCAGCCCTACGTTTCTAGGATTCTAAGATATCTTATTGCCTTTCGCTTTGCCAGTGGAATACTGGCTTGGTGAAGTTCTTGTGTTTTATTTTTATTTAAAAGGTGGATGTAAAAAGTGAAATGATGTGAGGATTTTATTTCAAAGGGAATATAAAATTAGCACACTGCTCTGGTTTTGTATAGCCAGCCAACTTTGATCAGAAAATAATACATGATTAAATAGTCAGACTGATTTTCTATTTATCTCTCAGTTCTGTAGTTTGAAATAGCACAGTGTCTGTTTTTTCGTTTATGTCCAGGTGGGTATTGTAGTTTTAAGAATGCTTGAAAGAGATCCTGAAGGTGTCTGTCCCTGTCTAAGGGGTTGGAGCAAATGCGGTTGTATCTTAGGCCTTGGCTGTAGATGATGGATCGTGTGGTGTGTTCTGGATGAAAGCTAGATGCATGTAGGTAGGAATAGCAGTCAGTAGGTTTCTGGTATAGGGTGGTGTTTATGTGTCCATCCCTTATTTGCACGGTAGTGTCCAGGAAATTGATCTCTTGTGCGGGCTGGTCCAGGCTGAGGTTGATGGTGGGGTGGAAATTGTTGAAGTTAAAGTTGTTTGTGGAACCTTTACTGTGAAATTCTATACTTTTTGCAGTCTTGTTTTAGTCTCAACTTCTCATCTGTAAATAGGAACAATAATGTCTGCAGATCTTTAAACTCAAAGTTTCCAAACTTTGGAAATTTATTTAAAAATAACATTGAAGTGTCTGACTTAGGGTCTGATTCAAAAGCCCACTGAAGACAATGGAAGACTTTCTATGGACATTATGGGCCTGATCCAAAGCCTATTAGATGTCTTCACAAGCTAAAAACAAAGGGAGAGGGCTTGTTTTATTTTTGTCTGGGAATAACTGACCATTTTATGCACTCTACTTTTTGTTTAAACATTTATTTCACTATTAATTCCTTGACTCCAGGAAATCCACAGTGGTGATGGTGTGTGTAACTTTATTGGTCTTTAAATAAGAAGAAGTCCATTGAACTAATTGGCTAATACTCTGGTAATGAAGACAGATAATTGTTTGATTTATTTCAGCTTGTCTTAATATCTAACTTGCTCTCCTCTGATGCCATCCAGATGAGACAAACATGAGTGTTAAGTAATAATTGTAGCACAGAGCACTTTCTGGGCATTAATTATGGGTTAGGAAAAGATGATGCCTTTAGCTATGCCTCAGGCTAATTAACTCTGGTTGGTTAAGATTCATTAATCCCCGGGAAATGCCGTGTCTCTGTCATTATCTCTGTTATAGGATAAACAGAGGTAACAAAACTTTTCAAGTCCCCTTGTCCATAGTTTTTTGTTCCATTATAATTGCACGGTGGGGGTGTTGTCCCATTGTTCACTGAGTTCTAGAATATCTGTGCATGGTCTGCTAAATAATAAGATCACATTCATTGTTGGTCAGCATTATGCTTAGCTTTGGAGTTGTTTGAATGTAATGGAGTTTAATGTACTTGTAACAAAAATACTGAATCTCTATGTCAGAGGCAGGAAGAGACAAATCAAAGCCCTTTACTGCTATTCATGAAGGTGGATTGTATTTCTGCTGCAAGTTAAAATGCAACTCTCAACACTTTCTTTCACAAAATGTAAGAAATTATGACTATATGCCCCTTTCTGTTTAAGGAGCACAAAGTAAAATTGTTTCAGGCAAGCAATATCCACCCCATTTGGGGGTTGTATGAAACTAACACAATAGTGTTGTAAGATCTGATTAGATCAGATCTGTAAGATCTGTTGTAAGATCTGAACAGAATTGTACCTGACCTGAATTGGAACTCATAATTACTAAGAAAAATCATGAGCAGTAATTGTTGTTTACATCAACCGTGGACCTTTTAAATTTAATAAAGCCTTTATATTCTATCCGGTAAAGCCACCATCTCCTCCTGAGAGTCACTTCTCAAAACATACCTTTTCTATAATGCATACAGTAAATGGAACCTGATAATGGCTAGGTAGGCAATGAGCTGTGGTTGCTGCTCTGACTAGCCTAAAAGTTGGGCACATCCTATTATTTTTGTTACTCTATCTCCACGCCACACCCCAAGCTGCTTGGTTATTTAATTCACCTGTTATATCTTTTCTGTCTTAGGCCTGGTCTACACTACGGGGGTGGGGGGTCGAACTAAGGTACGCGACTTCAGCTACGCGAATAGCGTAGCTGAAGTCAAACTACCTTAGTTCGAATTTCCTGCCTGTCCAGATGCCGCAGGATCGAAGTCCGCGGCTCCCCCGTCGACTCCGCCACCGCCGTTCGCGGTGGTGGAGTTCCAGAGTCGACGGGAGCACGTTCGGAGATTAGACGCGATAGTTCGAACTCCAAGAAGTCGAACTCTCCGCGTCGACCCGGCACGTAGTATGGACCTACCCTTAGACTGCAAGCTTTGGGGGGCAGGGATTCTCATGTTTGCACAGGGCTTAGCACAGTGGTGTCCCTAACTGGGTACTGGGCCCTACTATATTATAAATATATAATAATACTGTTCAGAAGTTTACCGTTGAACTGAAGCACAGAGGAGAATCAGCATTAAAAGTTTATACACCCAGATCTGTATAATCTTCAGAGATCACTAATGAAGTACCATGTTATAGCATAGATAGAATCACACCTACAAAGACTCCCTCATTTTAAACTAATCTGAAGGTAGTTTTTCAAAGTATAGCCCTCTTAAAAAGGGGGTATTGAACAAAACATTTAAGATATCACATATATATTTTTTTCAAATCTGCCTCATTTGAATTGTGCAATGTGATTGTCCTACAAATGACCGGGATTGGGGTTAGTGACTAGCTGGGCAGCAAGAGTAGCTCAACAGCAATAAAATGTCTGTGTTCATTGAATCATTGTTTGTTGCCCAAACAAGAAAGGTTTGGTGTGAGAAATATTCACAATGAATGATAACTCAGATTTCAAGGAGTCACTTTGGCATTCAGTCACAAAATTTCATAACAAAATTCACCGAGTTTTGTTAAATATGTCAACTTCCAATGAAAATGATCCCATTTCCAAGCAACAGTGGGCATACAGTATTTGAATTGTAATATGTCTATTAAGTTTGAACTTGAAATTTTTCATATTGGAAATTTAAAAGAAAAATCTCTCATGGGTAGCAAAATCTGGGTGGTGAGAAATTGCCTGAAACAAAGAAGCAAAATAACTGGATAATATTTTGTGGAAAACTTTTCTGCAGTTTCATATGGTTCTACCTGTGATACAGATCCTGAAATCTTTCTCAGCAGTTTGGAAGATGGGTAGCTTTGTCGGCATAATCCTGAAATGAAACATCAGAATAGGAAACACATACCCATAACTTCCAAATCTTGCAATTTTATCACCGTTCTAGCTGAGACCCATGGTGCTTTTTAACTTGTCTCATGAAAATGTGATGAAATGCACAAAGGCACAAATTTTCCCTTATTCAAAATGGGGTATTACTGACAATGGAGCTGAAGCCAGCACAATAGCTGCCATTTCTCTACACTTTATAAGTGGAAGTGAGACTGCCCTTAATAAAGTTGGTTGCCCCCTCCCACAGTTTTCAATGAGATTGAAGGCACGTCTACAGGGAAAATGGCTGCCAGTCTCATGACCTTTGAGGGTCCAACTCATGTTTTTTGATCTCTTGAGGTTGGCAATACTGAGTACCCAATACTCGAAACAAGCTTACCTTCAACCAAATACAAATGAATAATAATCACTGTCAGCAGACAACCCTTCCATCAATTTCCTCCTGTCCTCTCATAGCTTCCTGAACCTCTCCTTTCTCTATTCCCCCTCCCCAGTTGCTCTATTTTCCTTATTTACTTTTCCTTAGGCCTTTGATCCCTGAGCACTCCCCATCCTCCTTTCTTATATCTCTTTGCTCATTCTATACCCCCTACTCCTCTAAGTCTCTGTCTCTTCCATTATTTTTCTCCTTCTCTGTATCTCTGAGCCTTTCACTTTTGGAAGGAAGAATCAGTCACTTATGGATTCAAAAAAGGCAAAATTAAGGGCTTGTTCACATGGAAACTCAGCGCACAACAACCTGGGGTGTAAATCTACAGCACTGTAGCCTGCTGCGCACTAAGTCACTGTGTAGACCCTGTTGCCAGGCATGGTAATACATAGGGTGCCTTGACCTGTTGCGGTTTGTAACAACAGTAGGTCACAGTTAGGGTTCCTATGATTAGGGCACTTGGAGCTAGGGTTAGGGTTCCTTTTAGTGTGCAGTAGCAAGGCCCACATAGCCAGTTACTGTGCAGCAGGCTAGTGTGTTGTAGATTTACACCCTACGGGTGTTTACACTGCAATTAAAAACTCAGACTTGCGGGGCTCAGGCCACAAGGCTCTTTAATTGTGGTGTAAACGTTCGGGCTTGGTCTGCAGCCCAGGCTCTAGGACTCTGCAAGGTGGGAGGATCCCAGAGTTTGGGCTGCAGCCTGAGCCCAAACATCTACACCGTAGTTAAACAGTCTCTTAGCCAGAGCCCCATGAGCCCAAGTCAGCTGGCAGGGGCCAGCCACAGGTGTCTAACTGCAGTGTAGACTACCCTCTGTTTCAGTGTGGACAGTTCCTCGATTACATAGTCATAGTAGAAGACACTGATATTTTCATTACCAATTGCTAAAAATACTTTAAAAAAAAAAAGCAGGAGTATGGGGTTCTGCTCTAAAACTGGCTGTTACAGTAGCACCTTTTTACTCAACAAACCTGCTTTTTGTGTGCGGGCAGAGCCAGAGCTTCTCACAGAATAAATTATTGATTACTTTAAACTCCTATTAAATCTGCAGAACCAAAACAATGGTGGGAGAAGGAATTGAAATGGATTATGTGCCTTCGTTCACAGTAACAGAATGGTTTACAAAGTTCAATCACTTACAGTTGTTGCACGTGTCAATGAGGCCCTAATTAGCCTGATAGAACTGTTATTACTGGCAATGTTAGATGATAAGGAAAGAGCCCAGCTTCCATGTCCTCCTTGCAGGGCTAGCAGTTAGAAAAAATGGCCTTTTATTTGTACACTGAAAACTCTCGATGGAATTTGCTGAAAGACTGTAAACATGAATTCACCACCAGACTACAGCTGCTTTTTAAGGTATCACATCTGCAGTACATGATATATTATGGATTATTTCTGAGATAATCTAACACAATTTTAAAAAGTAAGATTATATATGTGTTCAGTGTTTTATTAAAAAGTACTGCACATACAGGGACAACTTTCCCTTTAAATTAAGGACATATTATAGAAGCATACTTTTTCTGCGTGTTTTTTTTTTTTGAAGAAGGAGAAAAGAATATTTCAGCAGTTCATCTTCGCACTGCTGAAGATTGTCACAAAAATGGAACTGAAGCATCCGTTATGGTCTGTTACGTCCATATAATTGGTATACTAAATAGTTCTTGAGAACTCGTTGGCATGTATAACAGTCTGAGAGCAAAAGCAAACAAAATGCTTTTTAAAAATCCACCATTATAAATTTACATGACTATAAATTTGAAGGACAAATTGCAGCCAAATATTATTTATTGTTGGTTTTCTCTTTCACTGAAAGATACTGTCCTTGTCCCAGGGAGCTTGCAGTCTACCCAAGATTCCTTTGTTTATGCATCCAAGGACCTCCTAAACTCTTTTGGCCGGTGTCACACTAGGAGCTAATATTGAATTGATTATCGCCATGGCCCCCACATCTTTTTCAGAGGTGCTACTTCCCAGGATAGAGTCCCCCATTCTATATTTATGGCCTACATTCTTTGTTCCTAGATATGTTTACATTTAGCTGTATTAGAACCCATAGTGTTTGCTTGCACCCAAATTACCAAATCATCCACTTTGTATCACTTTGTATCAATGACTCATCCTCTTCATTATTTACCACTTCCCTAATTTTTGCATCAGCTGCAAACCTTATCAGTGATGTTTTTATGTTTTAGGCCAAGTCATTGATAAAAATGTTAAATAGCATAGAGGCAAGAACCAATCTCTTCAGGCCCCCACTGGAAATACACCTACCTGATGACAATTCTCTGTTTACAGTTATATTGTGAGATGTATTAGTTGGTGTGACAGGGTGGCCTAGGTTCTGAGGTCCCCTGCTGGAGGCCTCATGGCCCTGCCACACCCCATCCCAGGAAAGGGCAGTAGAGATAGTCCTCCATGCTGTCTAGAGCGGGGGCATGGGATGCAGCCAATCAGAGAGGGGCTGCAGGAAGCAGCCAATCCGGGCCCAGCAGGCCCATATAAAAGGAGCTGCAGTGCAAAAAAACAGAGTTCAGTTTCTTGATGGAGCTGGAGGAGCATGGTTGGTGGAGCTGGCTGAGGGAGCTATAGGAGCTTTGACAGAGCAGTGCTGGCAGAGACTAGGGGGATGTGAAAAGGAGATCTGGGCTGGATAATGGTACTCAACCAGGACAAGGCCCTGAGGTAAGGGTGACGAATGTGCTGGGGCTGTGGGAAAGTGGACCAGGGAATTGTAGCAGTGACACAGTTTATTTAAATGATGTTGCGAATGGCTGCTATCTATAGGGTCCTTTGCCTGGGATCCAGAGTAGTGGGTGGGCCTGGATTCTCCCCTCCCCCATTAGCCATTGAAAAGTGGCCTGGACTTTTGATGCACCCCAGAAGGGGGAACTGAACTATTTTACTGGCCTAACAGGAAAGCTGGGACCAGAAAGGGCCCCAGAGTGTGAAGACATTGCCTCCAGGTAGGGGGAGTCATGGGGCACCACTCTATACCAGAGCAGGGGCCATTTGGGAGAGCCTAGAAGGGGCTGAGAGACTGTTCGAACCAGGGTACTGTGATAGGCCCTGCTGGACTGATTGAGGAGCAAGCCCAGGGATAGGGCTGCAGATAAAGAGATGTTAAAGAGGGCACTGAGTTGGGTCCTGTGTTGGACTAGAAGCTTGGAAGGGGATTACTTTGTATTTTGCATACAGATTATGTGGGACTTGGACAGAGGGCTGAGTTGCTGAAGACCCACCACAGAGAGAGAGTGAGAATATTCACTCTGACTGGGGAGGCACTTTCAAGAGGTGAGTGTCACCCCATTACAGTTGGTCAGATTTTAATCCACTTAATGCCCGCCATATTTTATATCTTTCTAGTTTTTTAATCAAAAAGTTGGGCAGTACCAAGTCAATCTCCTTACAGAAGCCTTAAGTATTTTGCGTGGGCACTACTACATTTATCAACCAAACTTGTGATCTCATTTAAAAAAAAGATATCAGGTTGGTTTAACAGGATCTATTTTCCGTAAAGCCAAGTTGACTTGCATTAATTATATTGCCCTTCTTTAATTCTTCTCAAGTCCTGTTTCATTATCTTGCCTGGGATCAATGCCAGGTTAACAGACCTATAAGTACTCAGATCATCCCATTTACTCTTTTTTAAAAGTTGGCATAACATTAGCTTTCTTCCAGTCTTCTGGAACTTCCCCAGTGCTTGAAGGCTTTTTGAAAATCAACATTAACAGTCCAGTGAACTCCACAGCCACCTCTTTTGAAACTCTTGGATGCAAGTTATATGGACTTGCTGACTTTAAAATGTCTGATTTTAGTTGCTTCTATTTAACATCCTCCAGAGATACTAGTGGAATGGGAAGAAAGTTTATCATCATGATATGAGGAGACTTTATTATCTGTTTTTCCTCAAATACAGAACAGAAATATTTATTGAATGTGTCTTCCTTTCCTGCATATTACTGATGATTCTACCATTTCCATCTAATAATGGATCAATACCAGTGTATTTTTCCCCAATATATTTTAATAACTTCTCTTTATTGTCTTTAACTCTGCTGGCCATAGACTTCTCCTTTGCTTCCTTTATCAATTTTCTACAATTCCTATCTTCTTATTTATGTTCAGTGCTATAAAATTCCCCTTCTTCCATTTGTTATATGCATTTATTTTTTAGAGCTGCCTTCACTTCCCTTCCAATCCAGGTCAGTTTTTTAACCTGCACAGCTGCCGCCTTTGACTGTGGGTTTTTGGGCATCTAGTAAGGTGTTCTTATTTTTCTGATTAAATTCTTCCTTCTAACAGATTTGGCTCGTAATTGTTTTCAGCTTTGTGAAACTGGCCCTTTTAAAGCACCAAGTGTTGTGTTTGCATATTATAAACGTGATGAAGTCATGATCATTTGTCCCTAAGAATCATTATTTTTTAGTTCTGCGATCAGATCCTCTTTATCTGTTAGGACAAGGTCTAAAGAAGAAAATAATTCTGTCTTGCGTGACAGTGGAAAAGTTGCTTAAGCTCTCTGTGCTTCAGTTTTCCCTCAAATGTAATATGGAGGAAATATTTCTCTACTAAGCCCAACATGAGGGGGTTAGTTAATGTTTACAAGGCATTTTATGATCATTAGATGAAAAACACAACATAAGTGTAAATTAAATTATGTTTTAAAGAGATCATTTATCTTTTAACATTACAGGTATGTGGTTAACCTCAAGTGACTGAGTTGTAATTTTTTAAACTTCATTTCAGCTGTTAGGGCCCTCCCTAAGTTATCTGATTAATGATATAAAATGTGAAGCCATGTAGAATGCTTGTCTTCCATGCATAGCCTCACTGTTATTATACCTATAGTTCATGTGCTGTTTGGGGGGTAGGGAGAAGGCAATGATATGACTTTATTTATTTTAAAAAAAAATTTTTGCTTTAATATTTAAAGATTCTTAAAGCAGAGGTAACTTCAGCTTCATGAACCTATATAATTGTGGATCAGTGATTTCTCTTATAACTGCAATTTAATTTTCAAAGTTGATGATGTAAACAGCACTTCTCTTTCCTCCGTGTGGACTGGATTAATCAACAGGGGAATATTTCAAGTTTTAAGAGAGATGGGTTCAAACGACAAATCTGTTCTAGCTCTAGATTTCTAAATCATAACAAATACAAGATAAATATATTTGATCTTTTAAAATAATGCATATGTTGTTTGTAAAATGTCTCCTCCTTCTATCAAAGCTCTCAAAATGGCAAAATACAATTCCTAATCCCAGATAATTTAAAATACAGTAGTAATGAACAACATTACCAAAGGAGCAGGACTAGGAAAAAGCATAAGAGTATCTCTGTTATAGCTACAGGATTCTAATCCTAGGTGGGCTACTGTCTTGGGTGATATTTGAATAGTCTCCTAAACTCTCTGAGCTTCAGTTTCCCCCGAAGATAATATGGGAAAAATATTTCTCTATTGTGCGCCATCTCCAAAGGTGCAGAAACTTAATTAATGTTTACAAGGAACTTTGCAATCATCAGATCAACACTGTAAGTGTAAAGGGCCATTACTAAATTCCTATTCATATGGTAGAGTACGGTTTTGTATTGGAACAATTTGTATTGATGGATAAATGAAAGATAACCTTATATGTTAATCTCATATTGACATGCCATTCACCCAATACCTCCCTTTCATTATTTTGTTTTCTTTTGGGCTATCATTATAAGTGTGAGATATAAAAGGCCTTTGAGGAAAGCATTCTAAATATATTTGCAATTAATCTGAGTGAGACATACAGAAGTGCTGCTTTAACTTGGTGCATGAAACCATGCTTGCAACATTTGGTTTGTTTAGTGGAGTACAATTATCTGAGTTTCCTTCTTTATAATATTGGCAAGCTATTAGTGGATTTTCTGTGTATAGGTATTAAGCAAAGTGAATTTGTTCTCTGGACAAAATTCAGAAGAGTTTATGTCTTACTTGCTTATGACAAAGCTAAATTGAAGTGTTGCAGATCTGTGAAGTGTGTTTTAATCTGTTTTTTGCCTTGAAACATATAACATATTCAGATTCTTCTGTTTGGAGGTATTGCTAACTGTGTTTTCTGAAGATTCCTTTTCAGGTAGAATCTATTTTATAGCAAGCTTAGGGTGAATCCTCCTCTGTGTCATTCTCCCACCATCCTCTTTTATTTTTGGTTACCAGATAATCATCAGTATGGGTAGTGTGAGTTTTAAAGTGATGCAAGAATTTTCTTTGGAGTCTATTTGCTGTCATTGAAAATATGCAGGCAAGAATCAGTCTGGAGATAACAAGGTTAGTTCAGTCAGGGAGGGTGAGGCCCTCGTCTAGCAGTTGAGGTATGAACACCAAAGGAGGAGAAACTGCTTTTGTAGTTGGCTAACACGGCTACCCCTCTGATACTCTCTTTACCCTGTATCTCCTATTCCTTTGTTTTCATTTTGTTTGTGGGAACTCGTTTCCATTGGCAATATGT
The DNA here is from genome assembly GCF_016161935.1 of Mauremys reevesii. Classification (NCBI taxonomy): domain Eukaryota; kingdom Metazoa; phylum Chordata; order Testudines; family Geoemydidae; genus Mauremys; species Mauremys reevesii. The sequence continues at coordinate 73,415,799 of NC_052625.1, forward strand.
AGATAGATTGGATCCACTTCCAAGTGTCAGTGGTTAAAAGCTCTGTTCCATGTTTGAATATTTCTGTGTCTAATGGCATTCAAGAAAGAATTTGTGGCATTGCATTATGTTTGTACTCTTTTCCATTATTTTTTGTCAATGATCTGTCCCACTCCTCTCTTTTTAGCATCCAACATTTTACAGCTATGTTTTCACTTATGCCTTAAAAGTGATGTGTTACTTGTTGAATCTTATTGAATTTCATATTGATTTGTGGTTCCTTCTTCCTGGGATAAATACTTAGCAGTTTTTATAATGGTATGACATACACAGTAGTATTTATTTTATTTCATGTGTATGTAGAAGTTTGAAACTCTTCAGAGCAATAAAAAGCCTTTTAAAAAAATATTTATTTTATTTTTGGAAAAAATAGATTATACCTTTTTTGGTTTCAGTATTACTCACACCGAATAGGTGTTCTCTCCCTTCATCCCCAATATTGGTTTTTAACACAACCACTTTTAACTTCCTAGTCGCTTAGATACTCAAATACTACAATACTACTAACTAAAGAGTCTAGCATGAGAGCTTCCTCATTATTTTTGAACACTGTGTATGTGAGAACACAATCTAATATGAAATTGTTCTTCTGGGATGTGACAGGAAGCTGTGGAACTTTGTTACACACCAGTTTTACAACTTCGGTATGACATGGTCTTGGTATGATACAAAGAGCTAATGGAAGGCTTTTAAAGAAAGCGCACATACTTAGTTGGAACAAATGGCAATTTCCTTTTTCACACTCTGTCCATTAAATAGATTTCATGCACATCCCCAAGGTTTGTGTCTGTGTTACGCACAAAGAAAGCCATGAGCATAACACATCACGAGCAACACTTGACCTTTATATTCTTGTTTCTTTAATATTTGAGACTCTTTGTTCTAACCCATTCTGGTATGAATGATTTGGTATCCGTGAGAACAAAACACTTTCTTTACAATAAAGGTACTTCTGCTTTTTATATGAAAACTTTCAGAGTGTTTCAGACAGACAAGTTTTCACTGAGACAAAGTTATTTTTAAACCTTCAAAAACTTATTTCTGGTAACAATATATGAATTCTTCAGCTAAAACACTTTGAAAATCAAAGGTTTGTCAACTGATGATGTATCATAGGGCCCAATGTGTGCAGATCATGGTGGGTTTTTTAACTGATTAGTAATCTTGAAATTTCACTCTCCATCAATACATTGAGAGCGTCTGGGTGCTGTATGAATTTAGTTTAAATTTTGCCTGCTTGACATCTCTAGTGGCCTTATCAATCAGTCCAGGCACACTTTCATTTTATGTTGAGTTCTGAATGTACTTATTTAGGCATTGAAACTTAGGTCGATTTGAGAGCTTTGGTGCATTACAATTTTGAATGGATTTTTAACAGATACACAAAAATTACAGAAGGTGTCAGCAATTTTCTGTCACTATTTCTCTTTAAGCCAGAGATCTCGAAGTTTCATGTCTACTGTCACACTGTCTGGAGTGAATCACCACTGAGAGTGCCTGTCTCAGGGCAGACTGTCAGAAAACAAGGGCAGACACCCCAAACTGGTGGTATATTCTATAATTAGATTTCACCAAGCCAGTAACAAATGTGAACTCCTGGATCAGTATACCAGTCTTACCATAGAGTCACAGACAGTTCCCTTAGACTCTCCAGCCTATCTTGCCACCCAGACAAACTGAACTTTGTGATAAAAAATTACTCATACCTAAAATCACCCCACAGTAAAATCACTCCAAGTCCCAAGGGACAAGTCACTTACCCCAGATCCAAAGATAATACTGGTAGCCAATTCTATAGTAAACTAGTTAAAGATCTATTAAGTAAGAAAAAAGAATGAGTTATTGAGAGGTTAAAGCAGGTAAAATATAATAGGCAAATCAGTTTCATTCAGTGTTTCATGGATTTAATTGCTTTGAAAATTAAGCCTATGGCCTTAAACTGGTATTGAAAGGTAACTGCACCAGTGAAGGCAGTGGAGCCAGTGAAGGACTTGAGCATGGGCCTGATGTGTCCACAGTGGCCCAAGTCACTGATAAGGTAAGCAGCCTCCTTCTATGCCAGGCGGAGCCTGTACATCACAATAAATACAATAATTTATGCATGGGAGCAATAGTGTGCTACATTTTTAAATAATTACTATGTAGTCATTATAGTTTGGGTGTCAGAAACATAAGAGCCCAAATGAGCCCAACTTCTATTGAAATTTTTTAGAAATTTTAGTTTAGTTAATAAGAATTGGCTGTATTTAGGTAAGATTTGAAGTATTAATTAACCTGGGAGTTAATGTGTCTGATCCTTTGGCATTGGTAGAATTATTAACTAAACTAAAATTTCTAAAAAAACGAAAGGAGGGTATTGGTTAAAAGATCTGTATACATACAGATATGAGTACAGTTCTTTAGATTAAATTCATAGCAGAGATGGTGAACTTTGTAGTTGCAAAGAGTTCTTTCAGAAGTAGTTCATAGGTTATAGTCCAATGTTTATATTCAGGGTGATCTAGTCAGGACTGGAGATCTCAACCTTTGGACTTAAGCTTCCCCTGCACGAAGCATTAAGTAGGTCTGAGATAAAAAGGATCAGGACCTAAGGGTCTTTTATACAGTTTTCTAGCAGCCACTTGACCATATATTCCTGGGTGAACAAAAGGCTTTTGATGTAATCTTCTGTTTCCCAAATCTCACCGGTAATTAACTACATAAATTGGCATAAGGCAATTTATCCATGATTAGGCAGTCTATCACAAACTTTTAAGAGACCTGCAGACAACATTACTTCACCCAAGATTCATCTAAATGTTAATATGCCCTTTTGGTCTCTGAATCAATAGCTATAGTGACAGACAGTTCCTGTCTGTTTACACGACTAACATTTAACAAAATATGAGTACACACACAAAATGATATCACCTCTAATTTCTAACAAGATAGATTTCCATTTCAAAGTTCTAGCCTCTCTACCATGGAATGGCTCTAATTACCATTCACATACTTTTCTAGCTTGTCTCTAAAAGTTGACTCTGGGTCATTTAGCGTGCAAGCTGCTTCACCCTTTCTGGCCATGTGTCACACTGTTTAAGATTTGTTGTAATTATAGAACAGTGATAGCAACAATGGTTTGCATAGTCATACTTTAATCAGACAACATCACAGTTGGGCAGCAATAGAATCGGGGCTAATAGATTTAAGTAAAGTATATTTTTAGGTATTTCTCTACATTGAGACCTCAGACTGTAAACTAGGTTCATAGATTATAAAGCCAGAGAAGACTATATATTCTGACCTCCTGCTTAACAAAGGCCATAGAATTTCATTCAGTTAACCCTGTATTGAACTCAATAACTTGTTTCACTAAAACAGATCTTCCAGGAAGGCATCCAGACTTGATTTGAAAATAGCAAGAAATGGGAAATCTGAAGAGGGATAAAATGACAGCAGCTTTATGGCTTAAAGATAACAGTGTCCTATTCCTCCCACAATCCAAAAATGCTGAGGAAGAGGCACCAGAGCTCCAAATGTGAAGCCCCAGACCCCAGTGCTAAGTTTCAGCAGGAAGATCTGTATTTAACACCTGAAATCTGAAGATTTCTGCCTGCATTCACTGAAGATCTAATTAGAAGTACCAGCTGAAGCAATCCATTCAATTTCATACATTTTTATCTGTGGATCAAAGGCTTCAGGCACAAAATACAGAGAACAGACGATCAAATGACTTCTGGGAGGAGGGAAGGGGGGAAATGAAGAGGGAGTGAGAAGGAGGTAGAAAATTCAAAGACTGAGATTATAAATATACAGAGGGCTGCAATACAAACAGCTTGTGGTGGTGTCCAATTGATGGTAATTATATAGCTTCCTTTTTACTTTTACTTTGAGTCCATATACAGTTTAAATCCAGTCTCCACTGTTCCCAAATTCACGTCAAGTAAATTCATGATAAGAAATAAATAGAAGTAAAAAAATTAAAAATGTGAAAAAATATTTCCCTCATGCAAGAAATGATCAAGTTACTATACAGTTTGTAGTTAATTTAGTAGCTCCTTATATATTGGAGGATTTAGATGTAATTAATTTGGGAGCAAATATTGTGGTATGTAACAGCATAGTTATGATTGTATTTTTCCTTTATACTGTGTATTCTGGTTAATTACTAAACTGTCTATATTCATATTTAGGGACCTGATCTTGCAAACAATGTTCACACCTTTGTACTGATTTTCAGAAATCTCTGCAGTTCCCGTTACTTAGCTGGAAAGCTCCTTGGGGCAGGGACCATTTTTTTTTGTTCTGTGTTTGTACAGCACTTAGCATAATGGGGACCTGGACCTAGTCACAATAATACAGATAGATACATAAATAACTTTACCATTACTTAGCAGATAAATCACTTTAAATATGTTTTATTTGGTCAAAAATGATATGAAGAATAAGAAGGTAGAAATCTAGAGCCCAATCCTGCAACACTTACTACTGAGCATAGTGCTAACTCCCATGAGTAATCTCTGCAGTTCAATAGAAATAAAAACCATTAGCTATGTTTCGTTTCTTTATTATTTGATGTGTTATCAGTAACAAGATGCCTAGGTGAAAAATGTTTCATGTCATGTCTGTAGACTTTAATCATAAATTAACTCGGATGTCATGGTCACCCTCAAGTACATCAGAACTGGACGTTCTCCAAGATGATGTCTGGATTGAGAGAGGATTTCAGACAAATTGAACTACATGCAATTCTTCAGATAATTTCATATGGAGTGCATACTGGAATACCAATAAAGCTCACCTTTCAGAATCATATACTTATTACAAATAAATAGCCAAATTTTTGAGACTTAAAAAAAAACCTTTGCAGGGACACGCACATGGTCTGGGAGCACTGTCAGTATCCAAGGCCTGATTCTGATCTCATTAACGCCAATGTAAATTAGGAGTATCTGCATTGTTTAGTCCATGGTGTAAGTGAGATCAGAATCAGGCTTTCTTGCCATACAATTATGTCAAAGATTAAATGAACAGCCCTAAGACTGAGCCAGACCTCACTGGCAATTAATAAGCATGAGTCATATGGCTGAGCTCAGGTTTTTATTAATGAGGTCTAGTTCTGTTCTTTGCCAGGTTTTAAATATGGCTGCATTGATTACTATGTTTTTGCTCCATAGCGGGAGTTTGAATCCTGACTCTGGCACTGACTCCCTCTGCAACTTTGGAAAAGTCATTTAAATTTTCTGTTCACTTTTCCCCATCTCTGTAAAATTTACCTACATGCCTCACAAAGATGTTGTAAATATTAATCAGATCAAGTATATAAAGAGCATCAAACATGGAAAAAGTGGGCATATCAAGTGTAAGGTGTTGTCATCTCCTGCTAGTGATGTTGTGATCATGAAAGGGTTCATTTTAGCCAAAAGGCTAGACTTATTCTGTTTTACTTTGTTTTTCTTATGCTGTTATTGCAGGACTGATTATGCCATCATGTCTGATCTTCCTTTCACCTATGAGAGCTTTATATTAGATTTCTTTCTAAACGATATGCTACAACTCAAACAGAAATTATGGGATTGATTGATTAATTATTAGGTGAGTTTCTATGGCCTGTATTATGTAAGAGGTCAGACTAGATGATCATAAAGGTCTCTTCTCATCTTGTCATCTCTGAGTCTATGATCCACATGGACAATAGGGTCAGATAGCAGCATCAGGGACTTAGTACTCTGCCACTTAAAATTCCACCCATCCTATTGAAAAATAAATTCAGCACATAATCTAAATCTTTGTAGTGGAAAGAAAAAGACCTGTAGTGAAAACAGAAATATGAGATGGTGGTTTAGGGCTTCCGAACACTAAATATTAATTTTTCAAATAGGAATGGTTATATTTCCAATCCAGTACTGCATCGTTGCCTTAATGAAGTAGGTAAATAACCTAGTATTAATGCTAAAGGTACATGAATGGATCATAATTTTACCAGAATTAACCCCATCATTCTTTGTGTCATGGTCTGAGGTGCAGTTCAGACCAGTGAGAGGTTGTCACTGCCTGACCTGTCACTCTGGGTACCTTAAATGCTCCACTGCTGTACTGCCCATGCCTGGATGCTTCCAGTCAACAGACAAGCATACACTGAGTATCTGTGTGTTAGGCAGCTCTGACTCTCAACTCTAATTCCAGCAGCCTGCTTGTTACACCCCAGCCACACTCTGGTTACACTTGGCAAGATGACAGCAACATCTGCCAGTCCCACGTTTTCCCCAAACCATGAGCTCTGCAATATCTAGTCCTCTCCTGAAGCATTCAAAGCGATTCGTGTTTGCTTGTTCCTTTAAAGATACAATACCCAGCAGTTTGCCACATTGACTGGAGTTAACATTCACTTTAAATCAAACACAGCACTGGGTTGATTTAGATTAAAGGTAAAACAAATGTATTAGTAGGATTTTACATAAGTTCAGATATAAAGAATAAAGTTAAAAATGGTTACAAGCAATTAAAAGTGAAAAACAATTTCTAGAGACTAAGACTTAACAAAACTGCAGTTGTGGTTCATGGTCAGAGTCTCGTCACACTACATTCCAGCAAGGTGGCTGACCACATCGCTGATCAGGATCTCTGATAAAGTCCAAAATGCTCAGTTCCTTTGTCGCCTTAGATGAAAGATCACTTGGGGTTCTTACCACCTTTCATTTATAGTCCAGAAGAATCCCTTTTAAATGTTCACTGAAGATTAGCTGCTTCCCACAAGATAAAGCTCATTCAAGCTATGAGGAAGGCAACATGTAGTCTCCTGTTGAAGGATGTTCCATGCTGTTTGTTTCCCCTGCTGATGTTTGCTAAAATGCAAATTACTCTTTCCTGCAGTCTCTTCCCATTGCTGTGATGCTGAGGAGTTGTTTCCTCCCTTTGTTGGCTTGATGGTTTTGTTTACCTTCTATGTAAATTGAATTCCCATTGTTGCTTAATACCTTGGAGATACCTTTAAGGTGGTAGACCCCCATTCCTTTGTCTAGCGTGGGGTAACTTTGGCCCCACCTGGCAGACACGCTTTATTAACATAATTATCAATATGTTTGTAATTTTGAATTTGTCCTTTGTACATTATATCCTTCAATAATATTAACAATATGTTATTAACTTTCTATTGATATCTTATGTGACACCTTTTAGATACAGTTATGACATTAGTGAGTTGGGTACACTGAACTGCTCAAGCCAGTGGAAACTTACTATCAGATACCAGTGAGCCCCTTGCCCTCTTGCATTGGGATGCTGTTAGGGTCACGATTTGGACCAAAGACAAAAACTGAGGGTATGCGTCTTTATTGGAAAGAGTCGGAATTGGCAAGAATTAATTATGTTGGGATTCCTATCAATGTACTTTCATACCCTTTGCTTTCCAATCAAACACAATTGTGTATCTGAGAACATAATTGGACCTATTTGTTTCAAACAAACTGATTTTGTTGGAAAGTAGGGCCTTATAATTTGCTAAAGTTTTCAATTTCAATTTGAGGAAGTCAAGCAGTGAAGCAGTATGCTGAATGAATTGTGTCTCCTTCCTGACAGAAAGTGATCTATTTTGAACAGTTGTTTAGAGCAGTGATCTCCATACTTTTGGATACATTGGGACATATGTAATTTGCAAGTGTCAGGCAAAATATAGAAAACAATTTTAAGGAGCCTTCCCAAAAGTAGATGCAAAAAGGAGAAAAGGTACAGGATGAAATAGCTATATCCCCTGCTTTCCTTTGCTGCTGGATCCTGATCCCTGCATCATGTAGGTAAACAAAAGCAGGGTGGGTGGCTCAGAGCAGAAACTTGGAGTGAAGGCTTGCTAATCTGAGCCTAGAGGCTGTTCCATGCTTAAAAAAACCCAGCTGTAAGGGCAAGTAATGGTGCTAGGGAGTGTGCGTCTTCCACATGGAGCAGGAGGGCACTTAAGGGAAGGGTTGCTCAAGTAAGAGGGAGGGAATGTGGGGAGGAGAGGTGGTCCTGGTGGGCTAAAAAGGAGATAGGAGACCAGTTTAGTTTATTAATATCCTCAGGATGTACTCATCCTTACTGTGTTAAGGGTTAAATAACTAGTTCTGCAAATAAGAAATTGCTGGGCTTCAGGAACCTCATTAATTATATAGTATTAAAAATTGTTCATGTCCATGTTTATTGTATGGGCATAGAAAACCTGATCCTGAGAAGTGCTAAGCATTGGCAATTCTTAGGGTATGTCTACACTGCTTCCTAGTGTGGTTAGACAAACACATGCTAGCTCTGCTTGAGCTAGTGCACTATATATAGCAGTGTAGCCAAGGGTAGTGCAGGTGGCAGCTTGGGCTAGTTGCCTGAGGGTGTACCCAGAGAGTATGGATAGGTTTGTATTCAAGTGGCTAGCCCATGCTACCCCTGGCTATAGCCACTTGAATACAAACCTGTCCAGACTCTCTGGGTACACCCTCAGGCAACTAGCCCAAGCTGCTACTTGCAGTACCCCTGGCTACACTATATTTATCGTGCTAGCTCAAGCAGAGCTAGTGTGTGTCAGTCTACCAGTGCTTGGAAGCATGCTCCCAGCTGCAGTTTAGACAGACTTTAGTGACTTCACTAAGAGTTGTAGGTTTTTAGGGCATGTGTGAGGATCAGGCCCTAAATCACGGGCCCAGTAAACAATCCCCCAAACTAACAATACTTTTACAAAATGGGAGACTTTGTAAAAAGTGGTTTTATTAAATATCTTTTTTTGTCTCCTCTTAGGGTTGCCCTTGTGGAAAACATTCCTGAAGGTATAAACTATTCAGACAGTGCACCGTCCCACTTGTCTCTTTTCCAAGGCTGGATGAATTTGCTTAATATGGCTGAAAAGTCTGTTGACATAGTATCTTCCCAATGGGACCTCCATCACAGTCATCCATCTGCATGCCAGGTATGCTTTGGTGTAAACTGTCACCCCTCTGTTCGGAATCTAGTTTTGTATCTTGCTGCTCATGTTCTTTCTTTGTTGGGCTATGGAACTGTGGCTTAACAGAGCTGTTTGGCTGAATATCAGGCAGGGGAGGGGAGAGGGAAATACCTCCTAATTAAGCAATCTATTATAGCAGAGCAGCAGAATGGGATCTCTGCTATAGTTAAGGTTAAAACCAGCGTTGTGTGTAAAGCTCAAACATTCTGTGTTCTAAAATCTATACGGTTGATTGGATTGCATGGAAATTTGGTATGCTTCATGGCAATTCAGGGAAGGGATAGGGATCCAAATGTGGGGCCATTTGATCAAGAGATTCCCAAAGTACAGCGCCCTGAAATCCTCCCACCTTTGCTTAAAGTTGACTTGTTCTGGCAACATTTACTGCAGACAGATAAAGGTCAAACCAGGATTCACATTGCACATGGATCTCCATCCCCACACAGGTTACCCCCAAGAGAGTGTATGGCACTCGCTAGCATTTTGAGAGAAATCAAATTCAAATGTTATTTGAAAATGAGTTTGTTTTTGCAGTTAGGCACATGACAAACAGTTCTAAGACTCATGCACAGAGAGAGGCTATCTGGAAAACTACCTCTCCATCCCTGGACATGTGTGGCTTGGAGGGAATTTAATGGTAAATTTGAGTACTACTTCCAGTTCAAATCCAGCCCAGGTCGGGGGGTGGGAACCAATAGGCATATTGCTCCAATCTGCCCCTATCAAAAGGCAATTTGTATTTTAGGAAATGTGATCTGAGTATAGCATAATATTCACAATGTACTGAAATTATTTTGCAAAAAGAAAATAAATAACACAAACAAAAGCTCAATGTGAAGAGAGGGTGGCTGGGGTGGAAAAGCAGATAGGAATAGGGGAGAGAGGTTGGGGGATCAGATGATGGAGATGGGGAGGAATGGAAGGGGATACTGGGTGAGTAACGGGACTGGGGGAGAATAGGGACAGGGTGTCTGCTCAGCCCCACATTTCCCGCTCTGTGTGTGCCAGGATCTGAGGGGACAGGGACTACTCATCTCTGCTATGTCTTATGGGAGTGCAAGTAGGGTTAATTATACAAATGTAGGGTTATTTGAACAAGGGGTTCCTGAGATACCTCCCCCCCAGAAAAAAGAAATCTTATCAAGTTCACAGATTCCAGCAGCTTTGAAATCCACCGGGGCAGAAATCTGAGAATGAACTGTAAACATTTTGGAAAAATCTGTCACTGTCAAGTTGTGTGATGTGGCGCTTTTTTTTCCTTTTTTTTTTTTTTTTAAGAAATCTGAGTATGGCAGAATATTCAGAAGGTGCTGAAATTATTTTTGAAAAGCTAATAAATTACATGTGTGAATGTTCCCTGGAGAAGGGAGGTGTGATTAGGTGGGAATGGGGGAGAGGGGTTTGGGTCTGTAGTGAGGGGTGGGAGTATTATGAGAGGGAATGAATGGAATGGGTGGGAAGGTAGTAAAGAGGAGTTGAGGGTCTCAGATAAGGAGGAGAGGATAGAGATTAGGGGAGTGGAAGGGGCGAGGATGGGAAGGATTGGAGAATCTGAGTGATAGCAAAGGAAGTTTGGTGGTTAGGGAGGGTTATAGCCAATAGTAAAAGATACCAGGTATATTTAGGATATAGAGGTGAAATATAAGTATTAATTAATGTTGTAATTCAGGACTTATAGGCCTCAGGCCTGTAAGATATTTAGCTTAGCCAATCAAGGTCTCAGGCCTAAAGATAAGTGACTTATCGGTTAGTTGCTCATGTCAGCCTATGTTATGAGATGAAACAGTCAAAGGAATAGTTGTGCTAATATTTAGGAAATATATATTGCAATGTACCAGTTAAAGCCTGATAGAGTATTTTGGGGATTTTTGCAAACATAGGGTGTCAGCAATGTGCTAACACAAGTTGTTATGGTGACTGAGTGACATAAATGTTAATAAGTATAAGAGGAACTAACAAGATAGTCTATAAAAGTGGCCACTCCAAACTTAGTGGGCTGTGGAAGTATAAATAAGGAAAAGGAGTTGAAACCTTCATAAGTATGTACAAACCTTAGTGGGTGTCAGCATAACACATTATAAAATCTGTATCTGGGCCTGTGCGCCTTCGGAGACACCAGGATGACACCCTCTGGTGAGGAGGAGGAGGAGGATGACTGACACTCCAGGGTTTCCAAGCAGGAAATATGAGTGATGGCAGTCACAAGGCTAACCGCTTTGCACTGTCTCTCTATTGGCTGCTGTACTTCAATGTTGTGGGATTGTTTATTTGCTTAGTGTATTTATTAATAAAGGAACTTGTGATCAGTTACAATTGTTTCTTGTGTGCTCCTCGTGTCTCTCAGTCTAATGATACTGATAATACTCTTCCTAATTCTGTAGCCACTCAGGAGACTGAACCCTTATTGACCACTGCCATCTAAGAGATTAATCAATACACAAATCCATCAGTTAAGTTACAGATTTGGCACCCCAGATAGGACCAGAAAGAGCACATAGAGAAGAAGGCCACTGTCTAGGGAGACAGAGATAGATCAAGACCATCCTTGGTGCTAGCCTGGGAATAAAATCATTGTCATAGTCTGACTCTGAACAGGGCAAACTGCCACAGTTGTGTAATCAACCTGAAATGGCACTTCCACTTCTCAGTTCCATCTCTTTTTCTTTTGTCATTGTGAAATTATGGGCCCATAAAGAAAATAGAGGGTAATAAAAAGAAAAATAAGAGAAATTAAAGATAAGAAATAAGAGAATGGGGGTGAGTGCTCTCTTGTTTCTCAAGAAGAAACACAGGTTGGAATTTCTCAAGAAAGGAGTTTGGAGGGAGACGTCTTCTGTGGGGAAAAAAGGTAAATTGTAATGATTAGTCATTTTGCAATTTCACAAGAAGAGAATTTTTTGTTTCAAATGTACAGATGTTAATGGGTAGATATTGTGATATATAAATAGTGGTACAAGATATTAACTGAATAAGTAATAGTGTTGGGACCCTACAGTTATTTACAGACCAGAGGATCCCTGAAATATAAGACTTCTCTGGACTGTGCCCTGACAGAAGATTAAGGGAAGCTCTGTGATCTGAAGGATTTTTGGCCACTAGTAGCTGAAGGGGAAAAAAAGCACCGCAAGTGCTTCCTGGCAGTGAATAGAGAAGGGAGGAAATGACAGTTCCTTTAGTGAGTTGTGGAGGATTTTAAAGGGATTTGGTATAAAAATAACCAGTTGAATAAGAGCGCAAATAAGGCTATGCAAGGAATACCTTCCTAAGAGTATCTAAAAGCCCTGGAAGTGGGCTCTATTAATTATAACTTTATTTGGCTTCACGCCTTTAAGGTGTCAGTAATATTTAGTAGGGACATCCTTGCAGGACAAAGTGGAATCCCAAAAAGCTGATTGTAAGAAGCTTAAAAATCAAGTAAAGGAACGGTCAAGTGGGTGGGAGTCTCAAAAGACCAAAAGAAGTAATCTCCATTTATAAGAAAATAATGGAAACTTAGTTAATCACAGGTCTTAGAGGCCTTGTAACTATATTTTATAACCCAGTGGGGGAGGACTGCAAGCTGTAATAAAGGTAGAAATAGTTATGCAAAGTTTATCAAGTACTTATAACATTAAAGATACTAAGTTTGTGCTCTTAATTTGTAATTCCCGGTTAATCTTCATTTAAAAAACAAACAAATTTACAGAAACCAATCAAAAGTCATTAAAAGTCTTTGGCCAGCAGCCAATATGTTGCTGTACACTAAAGGGGAAGTAACTTCCCTAGCAGTTTTGTCTGTATGTAAAAAGAGAAACTGACAAACCAAATTGCTTTTAACATAAATTGGCTTAAAATTAAATTGGTTGCCTAGAAAGTCATGTTAAAAAAACTTTAATTTTTTTAAATGTAGATAATGTATCTTAAAACAAAGCTAATATACTATTTGCCTTTGTTTAGGGGTATTTAATGTAGTATTTTAGTAACATAGCAATGATTTATAAGGTTCAGCATCTTTTCTAGCAAGGCTATGGCTGATGTAAATGTGAAAGGTAACTTAGGCTACGTCTATACTAGCACTTTTGTTGGTATAAGAAAAACACCCCAGAGTGCCATAAGTTACCCTGACAGAAGCACTGATGCTGTCAGCTCTATGTCAGCGGGAGATGACATAGCTACTGCCACTCGTTGGGGGTGGTTTAATTATGCTGATGGGAGAGCTCTCTCCCATTGGCATAGAGTGGCTACATGTGAGATGTTACAGCGGCATAGCTGCATCAGTACAGCTGTGCCACTGTTAGGTCTCTAGTCTGGACATGGCCTTAGTAAATAAAGGTAGGGTTAAAAACAAGCCCCACCCACTACACCCCTAATCTGTAAAATAGGGCAAGTAGGAAAAGGAAAAAAGGTAAAACTCTTATGTAAAATTAAAGTATTAAGAGTGTGTGTGTATATGTATAAATAAGGGTAATTTATATATAAAATTCTGTTTGCCTGTCTGCATTGGCCAGACTGCTAGCCACAGAACTTGTTGGGTTTAAAAATCTGGTGGTTAATAAAATATTCTTTATTCAAGTAATTGATTATTGTATATCATTATCCCAAAGACAAGTATCAAGTCCGTTATGATCCTAGACATGCCTGCAGTGGCAGTGAGAAAGAAAAACTTTCTACTTTATACAGAAATTATCCTGCTCCATGTATGTTCTGGAGGACCCTACTCCTTTTGGGATGTCTTTGGGCCCTTCTCCCTGCCCCTCCATGTGAGCTGGGGTTGGGCAGGGAGGAGAGGGAGATACACAGGCAATGCAAATTTAACCATCTGAAATCCCAAAAGTTAATATTTAAGATAATAATCACCCCTGTCTGGAGTGGGAACTGGCCAGAGTGTGTGGGAGCCTTTTTAGGAGGAGAGTAGAGTAGGTGGACCTTGGGGCATAGCTGGAGAAGTCTGGAAGAAGCAGGGTCAAGTGTGTCAGCTGGAGGTGGTAGCATGTAACCCTCCTAATCTGCTGCCTGTGATATGTGGATGCAGTGGCACAGAGCAGGAGAGAGCAAGGAGCAGCTTCTTACATGTTAATGGGTTCTACAGTGGTGAAGTTTGACTTAATGAGATGGGAAAGGGAAGAGGAGGTGGAAATGTTGGTGGAGGCTACATGTTGTGGGGAGTGGTGAAGAAGGGGGTGGAGAAGGAGTGAGACACACTAGTTTTCTCGCTCACTTTGAATTACTGTAACCACCATGTAATGAAACTGACATAAACCATGGATGGGATTTCTGACACTGAACATTTCAAAGCACCATCATTATTCCCTTTCCACTATTACAAAATGTACAGGAGTGGGGAGGAACACGGAATCACATAGTAATGGTGTGACCAAGTGGACGGACCGGGACTATTCCTAGATCTGTTTTTGGCATTCTGGTTGACCTTGGCTGAGTCATTTCCTCACTCTGGGCCTCAGTTTCCCATCTGTAAAATGGGGATAATGATATCAAATTCTTTGACATTTACTAATGAAGAGTACTGTATCAAAGCTAAGTATTTTGATTATTACCTGGCAATCAGAGGAACAAGTAGTTTATTTTTGCAGTCAAAATAGGTGGACAGAATTTACACAAAAAATAGAGGCCATGTCTCATCTTGGAAAGTATGGGGGTAAATTTTCATTCTCTGGTTTTATGATATCAAAATCTTTCAAAATAACAACAGTTCCTATCTAATGGAGAAAGGGACAAAATGCATTCCCCATTATGTTACATCATCAAACACTGAGCATATAAGAGCATATCTCTGGGATATATTTTTGAATGGACTCACCCTGATGAACTAAGATATTTCAGACCCTAATAAGTAGAGTGCACATCTTCTAGTGCTTACTTTACACTACCTGAGTCTTTGCGGGAAACAGGCTGTTCAGTAAAATGGCAGGGAACAAGCTGAAAAGTGAATGATGGGAAAACTATTTCAGTTGTAAGGAATCCACCATATTACACTGTCACAAACTGTTCTTTCTTTCTAGTCCAGTTCACACTACATAGTCAAAATTCAATTTACCGCATAACAGACAATGACCAGTATTCTAAAAAAAACAAAATATGGTGCTTTGGATGGCCAGTATATTCAGTCATGAACTGGATTCTCCTTCTTCTCAAAGAGGAAGTTTATAACCCTCAATAGGACTGCGTATAATTCCATTCTTTCCTAAAAACATATAGAAACACATGATGCCCTAAAATGTGCATTTATATATTGATTTAAATGAGTGAAAAACTGAGGTGAGAAGCCAAAGGCACAATTTACACCACCCCCACTCATCCTTTAAGAATACATATAAATATTGGAATATAATAAACTCAGTACATGTTAAAACAGTGAGACATTACACAATGTAATTATTTACATTTATTTTCTAAGATATTTGAAACCCAGGCACTGTCATTCAAGCAGATGAATTTGAAGAGAAAATGTCTTAGATGTTCACTGTTATTGGTATGTGCATGAATTAAAAAAAAAACAAAAAACATTTTCATCTGAAAAAATTCAACATGCCATTTACTTCTGAACCAGCAGAGCCTAACAAATCTCAAACAGAGAACAAAAATAGCAAACTTAAAAATTGGGAGTTGAGCATTAAATTAATTCACTGTGATGCATTCAGATGTAAAGCAAAAATTACAGCTATGGTTGTCATTAGCAGATTAGGTAAGGTTAGGATCTGGAGACATTCAGATTTGTTCCCTCTCCCTCAATGCAAAGTTTAAATAAGCAAAAGTAAATGTATTTTTCATAATGTTCAGCTCTATTTATTTCTGCCTGCTGACAGGTTTATAACAGTGAGTGATTACTTCCACTAAAGACTGCAAAAAAAAGTCTGCAACTTTCTCAGGGCAAGTCTACGCTACAGTGCTACATCAACAAAGCTTACTCCTGGGGGAATTCTGCACCACTGCACGTGCACATAATTGAGTCGTGCATATTTTTAATTTTTTGCGCAGAAAGAAGCTTCTGCTGAAAAGTTGTAGCAGTTCTGCTTTTGCCCACCAGAGGGTACTGTGGTGATAGAACACAGCAGCTGCTCCCAGTGAGCAAGGGAAGAGAAAGACACTGTCGTGCCTTCTTCACAGCGCTCGTCAGGCCAGGTCAGGAGATGGGCAATGAGGAGACAGACAGTGTGGAGTGCTGGGGGGAGTCATAAGGGGGTCATAAGGGCTAGTGGGGGAGGACAGACTGGGGCAGGGGCTGAATGGGAGTGGAGGTGCAGGGCCACATGGTGATGTGGGAGGGGGTGCAGAGCTACATAGGGACGGGAGTGGCTGGGTCAGGGCACAGAGACACATAGGAACACGGAGAGGGGGTGAAAGGACACATAGGTACAGGAGAGTGGCTGGGTGTGGGCATGGAGACACAGGAACATGGAGAGGGGTGAAAGGGACATAGGAACAGGAGAGTGGCTGGGTGTGGGCACAGAGTCACATAGGTACAGGGGGTGGAGAAGAGGGGTGCAAGGACTGTAGATGGGGAGAGTGGGTGTCTGAGTGGGGATGGAGGGACACATGTGCCTGATTGAATGGGAGAGGCTAGCAGTCAGCCAGCGTCTGCATGGTGGAAGATCCCTAACAGTCATCCCCCACCAAAAAACCCAACCCTGTTCCATACTTTTCCCGCCCATATCCAACCGCCCTCCAAGTGCACACCCAAGCTCCTTCCCAGCAATTATTTCCCTCTTCCTCAGCGCCTCCATTACGCCTAACTCCCCCCAACCTTTGCACTATTTCTGGGGACTGCAGGAAATATGGTTCTGTATTGTAGTTTAAATGAATTATTACTCAGAGTACTGTATTAATATTCCTAGTAAGGAATCTATTTGCCAAAAAACATTTTCTGAATCTTTTTGTCTGTACCATTACAGACATACTTGCTGACAGTTTTTTTAAATAAATGACCAAAAATAATTGAAACTGATGTGATTATATTGTGTTATTTTGACAAATAAAATATGCAGAATTTTGCAAAATTTTAAAATATTGTTCACAGAATTTTTAATTTTTTGATGCAGAATTCCCCCAGGAGTAGAAGCTACACCAATGCAGCTGGGCAGTTGTAGCACGTCTGTTGAAGATGCACTATGCCAATGGGAGCGTGCTCTCCCATTGGCATAATTACTCCACCTTGGCAAGAAGCATGAGCTATGTCAGTGAGAGATGTCTCCCACAGACAGCACTGGTGTGGACAGCACAAAACTTTCATCTCTTGGAGGGGTGTTTTTTTCACACCTCTGAATGACATAAGTTAGATTGACTCTACCAGTAGCATAGACCTGCTCTCAGTTGCATAGCAAAGTGAACAGAATGGTCAATAGATCTTTTATCAACCCAATTTTTTCATCCAAAAGGGCTAGTAACTGCAGACTAGCTGATAAATGTATGCTGAAGAAATCTTCAGAGATGGATTCCAGGCATGATGACAAAGTATTCTCCACCCAAAACATGCACCGAAGTTATTGCAGGAAAGAAGAATAAATAAGAGTTTAGCTAAATAAGAGTTCTGCATTTTCTTGTTTTGAAAAATCAAAGTTCCTTGTCAAGTAGGAGAGCAATCGCAGAAGTTTGAAATTTTTGATAATTGCAATCTAATAATTCACAAAAGTAAAAGCAAGGTGTCCTCAAGTCTTTGCAAGTTTGGGTAAACTGAAACTTGCCCCAAACTAGGCAATGGGGGAAAATGAGGACAAAGCAACTAGATCAGAAACTGCCAAGTACATATGATGCTTCATATGTCGTCTTGGATTTTTACTGATGCTTCACTATATGAGTCTTTGTTTTATCAGAAACCAAGGGAGGATGGGCCTTCTCCATGAAGGCCCTTATGCTTTGGAACTCACTCACACCCTGCTCTGAAGTAGCCCAAATTTGTTGATCTTCAGAGCATGCTGTCATGCAAACCTTTCTACAGGGACTTCTCGAGAGAGAGGTGTGTTTCTTGGAGGAGAATATTTGAGGAGGGTAGAGTATTTTTTCTCATTTTGTTGCCATAAGGTTTAGTTAATATTTTTTTCCTTTAAAATGTATATTATGGAGTTTGCCATTGGATGTCTTTTATTTTGATGTTTGAATTACCACATATGTCTCTGATAGGCACCTTTTTTGGTTTGTTCTTTATAAATCTAAATAAATATATTCCTACTGATGCCTCAGGTTACAGTGTGCTGCACTCTGAAGTCTAAGAGTAAAATGCTGATAGTATGGGGTTGTTCAGCTGTAAAATATGATTCTACAATGTTTTGTGCTGGTACAGACTTCTACAGTGTAGAAATTCAAGTGAACATTTTGTGATTAAATGTTGTGTATATTTTTCTTCTGCTGATTCCACCTCACCTCTTCTTTCACCCTCTCAGCAGAAAGCTCCATGTTCCTGGGGAGAGGAATGGGCCTGCATTGGTGATTTTGTATAGTCAGCCTGCATGTGCTCTCAAAATAGAAGTAGATATTCTGGGAGAAGGCAAAAGGTCCTGGACTGCTTCCAAAACTTACAGAATAGTAGTTCCTTCCCTGGCCATCTTAGTTATGAGACACAATGGGACTAGACAGAGGAAACTTTCAGGGGTAGCTTCCAGCACATTTTCAGTGAGGAATGGGGCAAATTTAGGATCATGCCGTTTCCCTTACTCCCAGAATTCCTTCCTTCTCTTTCACTTTTCCTTGCTCTGTGGACTAATTGTGTCATCAAAAAAGGCTTGCTCATAAATTGGAGACCATTGCTCTAGACTACAGCAATCAGGGTAGATGTAACTTTAGTGACACTAGTGACCATATAAAGCCTATGTTCACAAGAAATCTGCACCCTTGATATTGAGTTTACACACTAGAAACCTGTGCAAATGACACTGTAAAATTCCAGCAAATAATCATATTATTCAGTGTGAGGTTAAGTTAGCAGCATCCACTGTTGCGTGGTGTTTAACTGGCTCTGTGTTGCCACAGCTTTCCCTGTATGGGTGCTTGTTTTAACACTAACTAGGAGAAGGCTGGAAAGGAGGGAAAGCTGTGCTTTTTGCAACCATCCTCAAGTGAAAGAAGTGGCCAGCCCCACATTTATCAAGCTGATGTGCAAGTCCCAGGACAGGATTAATTTGGTGTGCAAACTCTCCCACTCCACCTCACATTTCCTCCCTGAGCTATTTGTCTAGGAGGGTACCGAAGCCTTCGGCGGTGA
Organism: Mauremys reevesii; assembly: GCF_016161935.1. Classification (NCBI taxonomy): domain Eukaryota; kingdom Metazoa; phylum Chordata; order Testudines; family Geoemydidae; genus Mauremys; species Mauremys reevesii. The sequence continues at coordinate 73,434,974 of NC_052625.1, forward strand.
TTTTCTTTGGTACCTTCAACATCCATGCCACATACAGGGTGGTGTCAGGTGGCTTCTTTTCTGATACATTATTTATTTATTTATATGTCCGAAGATGGGCAGGAGAAGGTGACATCCCAGGTTCTAGACACTCCTGAAAATTATTTATTCATAACAGATGAAAAAAAAATGTTAGCAACCACCACCATGTACCAACAATAACCAGCTAAACCTACCAGCAAAGATTAAAGAGTACCCAGGCAGCATTCTGGGACAGGCCACAGAGTGGCCAAGCTTGCCCTTCCCCTACTTCTTACTCTCAGGGGTTGTGTTTCCTCTGCTCATCTGATCAACAGCCCAGCCTCTGGCCCCCACTGACAGGCTGGGGGAGACATTTCTGAGCTCCAGCTGAAGATAGAATCATAGAAGATTAGGGTTGGAAGAGACCTCAGGAGGTCATCTAGTCCAGCCCCCTGCTCAAGACAGGATCAACACCAACTAAATCATCCCAGCCAGGGCTTTGTCAAGCCGGGCCTTAAAAACCTCTAAGGAAGGAGATTCCACCACGTCCCTAGGTAACCCATTCCAGTGCTTCACCATCCTCCTAGTGAAACAGTGTTTCCTAATATCCAACCTAGACCTCCCCAACTGCACCTTGAGATCATTGCTCCTTGTTCTGTCTTCTGCCACCACTGAAAACAGCCAAGCTCCATTCTCTTTGGAACCTCTCTTCAGGTAGCTGAAGGCTGCTATCAAATCCCCCCTCACTCTTCTCTTCTGCAGACTAAACAAGCCCAGTTCCCTCAGCCTCTCCTCGTAAGTCATGTGCCCCAGCCCCCTGATAATTTTCGTTGCCCTTCGCTGGACTCTCTCCAATTTGTCCACATTCCTTCTGTAGTGGGGGGCCCCAAACTGGACGCAGTAGTCCAGATGTGGCCTCACCAGTGCCGAATATAGGGGAATAATCACTTCCCTCGATCTGCTGGCAGTGCTCCTACTAATGCAGCCCATATGCCATTAGCCTTCTTGGCAACAAGGGCACACTGCTGACTCATATCCAGCTTCTCATCCACTGTAATCCCCATGTCCTTTTCTGCAGAACTGCTGCTTAGCCAGTCAGTCCCCAGCCTGTAGCGGTGCATGGGATTCTTCCATCCTAAGTGCAGGACTCTGCACTTGTCCTTGTTGAACCTCATCAGATTTCTTTTGGCCCAATCCTCCAATTTGTATAGGTCACTTTGGAGCTTATCCCTACCCTCCAGCGTATCTACCTCGTCCCCCAGTTTAGTGTCATCTGTGAATTTGCTGAGTATGCAATCCATCCCATCATCCAGATCACTAATGAAAATGATGAATAAAACTGGCCCCAGGACTGACCCCTGGGGTACTCTGCTTGATACCGGCTGCCAACTAGACATCGAGCCATTGATTACTACCCATTGAGCCCGACAATCTAGCCAGCTTTCTATCCACCTTATAGTCCATTCATCCAATCCATACTTTTTTAACTTGCTGGCAAGAATACTGTGGGAGACCGTATCAAAAGCTTTGCTAAAGTCAAGATATATCACGTCCACCGCTTTCCCCATATCCACAGAGCCAGCTATCTCATTATAGAAGGCAATCAGGTTGGTCAGGCATGACGTTCCCTTGGTGAATCCATGTTGACTGTTCCTGATCACCTTCCTCTCCTCCAAGTGCTTCAAAATGATTTCCTTGAGGATCTGCTCCATGATTTTTCCAGGGTCTGAGGTGAGGCTGACCGGTCTGTAGTTCCCAGGTTCTCCTTCTTCCCTTTTTTAAAGATGGGTACTACATTAGCCTTTTTCCAGTCGTCCGGGACCTCCCCTGATCAGCACGAGTTTTCAAAGATAATGGCCAATGGCTCTGCAATCACATCAGCCAAGAAGTGATGCTCACGTCTTTGTCTTAGAAGGCTGGCTGGAAGATTGGAAGAGTGTGTCTGTTTTACAATAAGCGTTGGTTGCTGAATTTAGGAATTTATTTTTCCTATTTGCTACTGCCAGTGTGTTATGATTTTTTTATTATGCTTGATAGCTGTAAATGTACCCAGAGGGTTGGCCATTAGATAACTATTAACAATACTAACACAGTAAATGAATAAAAATAGCATGAATTATACTCTCTGCTTTTTCAGAGAGATAAAACCGTAAAGCGTTGTCAAAACTTTAGGTACCCAAGTTATTGAAGGGAGAAATAATTCAGTTTCCTGTAGTGCTGTAATAAATGTAGTTCTCTGTTCTTGCACTTCCCCTGTTTTATTTTGAATGAGACGTGCATGCTTATAAAGATAACAGCAGCAAGGGAAATCAGCCAGTCTAAAATCAGGTCATCTGGTGAGAGTGAAGAAATTGGCTTCATTTCTTGACTTTCATTTTTTAATTCAGTGATGCTTTTAATGCACCCATTTCCTGGGGCATCTATAGCTGGGATTGACATTGGGGATCACTGGCAATTTAGATCCAAAACTGTCCAGAGAATGACAGTTTATTCATGTAAAACATATTTTGTTATATCATACTTTGCCTTTTTCAGAAGGTTGTTTCAATGGGTTGTGCAAAATACAAGAGAATATAGCCAGCTTCCTAAGAGGCATGGTTTCATAAAGGTTATATAATAGCATGCTGCAATTTCATGGTACTTGGTCTGGTACCTGATTTCTTTTCAGATCTCATAAGCTGACTATGTATGAAATGATACTGGAGACTGTTGTGTAGTCACACAGCAGTCTGATATTGTCTCACAAATCCCTGAGTTACAGCATGAGGACTCTTATTTGACAGAAACATTTCAAGGCTGCTGACAGCAGTGACAAAACTCTTCAGATCTTCTCCCTGGTCCTTTTGCAGAGAACAATAACAGTAAAATGACAAATAAACACATCAAGAAATATTACCAGCTGGGTCCGAAATATTAAATGGAAAGAAAGCAGGATAGTTTAACCAATACAGTGCATCATTTAAGAGACTTAATCCTGGGTTGTATTAGGAAATATTTGTAAAATTTCCCCTAGTTACTAGTATGGGATATAAGAGGCTGTAAATACAAAGAGTTCAGTGTTTTTCATTTGTTTTGAGAGTCTAAATTCAGCATTGTGTGGGTTTGAGCACCTGCCAAAAGCATAGACCATGCAGTGACAAATAGGAAAAAGGCAAATCTTTTCATTTGTGTATTTCTAACAATTCTCAGCACTCTTACTCATAGTGAACACATATGACCACTCTTTCTAGCCACTACATGGCCTTCATTAGCATCATGACCTTGGCTGTTATATTAAATGTTTTTGCTTTTTATTTAACATTTTCTGTATTGAGATTTTCAATGGTTTACAATTTAAGAATACAAACACTGTATTTCGACAGAGAACTGTTTTTTCTAGGGTTATATCATTGGGTATCTTTTGATAGTAAAAATATTGCTCAGGATTTTCAGAGTAGATGCCTGCTTTCGCTATGCACCAGCAGCCATCAGTCAGGCCACAGAAGTGCAATCTTAAACATCTTTGAGCCACTAAGGGCTAAGGGACTGATCCACTCCCTACTGAAGACAGCAGAAAGACTCCCACTCATTTCAGTGGGAGTTGGATCATGCCTTTAGTCACAGGTGCCAGCTTCTTCATTTCCCTGGGGGTGCTTGACCCCTGTTCTGCCCCCTCTCTACCCCTTCCCTCAAGGCTCCACCCTTGCCTTGCCTTTTCCCACCCACCACCTTTTCCCACCCCTGAGCGTACTACGCCTTTGCTCTGCCCCTCCCCTGATGTCTCCTGCATGCCGCTGAACGGCAGGCAGGAGGTGCTAGGGGGAGGGGGAGGAGCTTATTGGTGGGGTCTGCCAGCAGGTGGGACACACTGGTGGGAGAGGAGCTGATTCGCAGGGCTGCTGGTGGGCACTCCAGCCCCAGAGCACCCACAGAGTTGGCGCCTATGCTGTTAGTCCTTAGGGAATAAGGAGAGGAAGATATTGTGTGTAGGGCCTTCTAATGATCTTAGGAAAGGCGGAACAGAATTATAGTGAGCAATTTGAATAAAAATGTTTTCTGATTCTCCTATTACATCTAGCTGGTCAGTGACTTCTGCCCTGGAAAAGAGATGAACTGGGCAGCCCCATTAGAAGCTATTTCAGTCGGGGCAGTTTCTGCACTTAAGAAGCACTGGTGCATTCATAGCAGCAGAGCCCAATTGTTTCATAGAGTTTCTGTGAGCTCTGTGCTGAGACAGGAGCTGGGCGGTGGTTTTGTATGTAACACAAGTAAAAATAAACAATTGTTTACTGTAATAGCAACCCTGTGGCTTCCCTATAATTTGGAAGAATCATTTCAACTTGTTTTTAAAAGCCTGCTGTTCTTATTTTGCCTTGATGTATACATAGCACATTGAAAATGAATGGTTAGAAATGGAGCCGTATTGCGAACAGGTTAAGAGACCTCCTGTACTTCACTTATGCTAAGTATACAATGACATGGGACTCAATAGTGAGATGCCTTTTCCTTCCACACAGTAGAATAAAGGGATGGAAGATGCTCCCTTACTTCCTTGTGCAGACTACATACATCACAGATGTGTGCGTGGGAGGGAGAGCAGCTGCTGGGGGTTGCTACTCACTCCTGTGCAGGTGGGGAGGAACAGGAAGGAGTTTGAGTGGAGCCTTAGCTATGTTAAAACAACATGATTTAGGTTGCAGAGTCAAGCAAAGTTAGGAAATGCCAGAATTTAGCTTGCCTGTGCAACCTTAATTCCATCCCTTTGTGCATATGCATTATGATATTTAATCACATACTATTTTTCGCATGGATCATTTTCCTGGCATGGACCCTATTAAGGCTTTAGTGGGATCAATGTACTTGGGAAGGGTGCACGTTTTGTGCCAGGAGCCAATTGTCATGGTTCTGTAGATTTTTTTTTTCTCCCTTGCTGGTGTTGTATAGAATGATTTGTTTGCAGGTTAATATAATGTGATTCTTGAAAACTTGCTTTTTTTTTTTTTCCTTTTAAGTTTTTGTGCTAGATTTTACTCTGGGATCATGCACAGCTCCCAATAACTTTCATGGGAAATGTGTATGTGTATTCTGAGGGTAGACCCTGGCTAAGTCAGTTAAATAAAACCATGACTTCTGCATACTTTTTATTTTATGTTTTTCTAATCGTTTATGACATCTGTATTTAATGAGCTAAAATAGCAGCAATTAAACACAAACCCTCATTATAGCGTGGTAGCATACCATAGTTAATAGTGAGCTGGACATTATATTCTGGACTCTTCATTTTAGATATTTATAATTTAGCAGCATATTTCATTTGGATTTAAATATTACATGCTTGGTCTCAGTCCAATGGTTCCTTTTTTTAAAGTTTAGCCAAAATCCCTTTTAGCGTTTACAATTATATAAGTATTTAAAAATGCATTTTCAACAAAACTAGAGAATTCCAAAGTGGCTTTGTTTTGAAAGATCAGACTTAACATGGATCTTGTCTTCAGTGAGAAATTCACTCTTTGCAAAATCTTCAAAATGTGGCTTGAAATAGAAAAGGTATGAATGTTTGAACAAGACACACTTAAGCATGCACAACTTGCCACTTTCATTACCAGTTTAACTGTGTATATTCAAGAGCAGCAGAAAGACAAACTAGTGCCCAATTGGACCTCTTAGTACTACTCCTGGACCACCTCCCTAATTGTTCAGTACAAAATAAATCCTTTGTCTCTGTTTTATTTAAACCAAGGAAATTAAATCCTAAGCTGTTAATGCAGTATTAAGAACTGAGGGCCAAATTTGATCAGTTACACCTGTGCAACATCACTGACCACAATCTGGAATAAGTGAGCGGCAAATTTGATCTTCAAAATCCTTTTTCAAGAAAGGGGGTTGAGGCTGTCTTTAGGCAGATTTCAGCATAGTTGTGGACTAACTGCTGTTTACTCCAGTTACTGTCCAGTATAATTTTGCTTTTATATGTGTCTTTTTTTATTGCTGTATAATTCAAACAGTTCTTCATTTTATTAACCTTGCTTTCCTTTAATATTTTCCCCAGGGTCAGCGTCTTTTTGAAAAATTGCTAGAACTGGTATCTCGAAATATTGAGATAAAACTAGTGAGCGATATACTGCCCACCGAATCAAAGGTATTAAACGACTTGAAAACAAAGGGTAAGACCAAGGTCTTTACATTATTATACCATTGACTGCTATATTAGCATAACTCTTTTCTTTCACTTAAAATGCTGTTACTTCATAGACACAAATGAAATATGTGTAAAACTAAACCTATTTGTTTAATGGTGATGCCCTATAATTCTTCAGCTTACCTTGGCTCAGAGTTTTCATTCATCTTCCAAAAACTCTTTTATCACTTTAGATGGAGCAGATATTGGCAGTTTGTAAGTGGTAAAAAGGTGGCCATGTGATTACAATTTTAAGTCATCGCAACCATACTAATGGTAGGCAATGCAACCTGAAAGAATGATTGCACTCTGGGATAAGATATTCTTCTCTTTTGAGGAATAGTGAAACAAATAAAATAACATGTCAATGGTATTGACGTAACTTTTGCCAAATCCTGCCATCAATTTCTATGCAAAACCCCAGAGACTTCAGTGGGGGTTCCCCATGCAATTGATGGCAAGATGCAACCTGTTCTATAGTGAGCGACTGCTTTGTTATGTTTTTTTGTTAACTGCAATGTATGTTACAATGATCTCTCACATATACATCATGCATTTCATTGTGAAGTATTCCAAAGCTCTTTAGAAACTGAAAAGTACACTGTCCTGTCTGAAATCTAGCCAATTTCAAAAATGTAAGTTAAATGTAGCTTCAGGTACTACCCCTTTCTCTGAGGCCCTGCTTTCACAATCAGTTTTGTATTTTTAAAAAGTGTTCTAACTAACCAAGGAGGGGCAACTTGCTGACGGTTCATGAGAAACAATTAAACTGACTAGATAGAAAATGACAAATGTACAAATAAACTGGGAAAATAGAGAATGTTTTAAATCTCTTTCAGTTTTTAGTAATCTTAGGTGTTACTTGAAGCAAAAGTAGAACAGTGATGTAAAAAAATCTAAAAGTGGTGTTTTTTTTTTTTTAATTTCAGGTATAATTTTAAATTGAAAAGCAAACTCTCTATATGAATCCTATCACCCACCTCTGAAATGCAGAAATCAGCAATTGTTCAAGGCACTAATTTAGCAAAGCGCTTAAGCATATGCTTAAGCTTAAGCATGTACTTAAGACTATCCCTGTGTCTTAAGAAAAGAAGTGAAGAATATTTTTCCAACTAAAAACTGTTAATTTCTATTTTATGAAGTTTCTTTTAATCTGATGATTAGATATGAAACAAGAGAAATATTAATGAAATTCTTGCTTTGGTAAAAGAGATCACTTTTGAGCCATTCTGAAATCTGATTACAATATAATAGCAATTGCAAATATGTCATATTACCATGATATTTATTCCATTAAGACTGTGAGAAGAATCCAGGGCCGCCCGGGGGGGACGACAAGTGGGGCGATTTGCCCTAGGCCCCGGGCCCCGCAGGGGCTCCCACGAGAATATAGTATTCTATAATATTGCAACATTTTTTATGGAAGGGGCCCCCGAAATTGCTTTGCCCCGGGCCCCCTGAATCCTCTGGGTGGCCCTAGAAGAATCTGGATGTCAACCAGTGCAGACTCAAACATTTTCTAAAATATGTTTGCAGCTAGTGAACCAATGGGGTTTCTCTTCTCACAGATTGGGGGAAAAAAGGGCCCTATATTGTATCACAACTAGCATAGTCCAGTAGCTTGAGTGGCAAGAGGGGCTAGCCACCTCGATTCATCCAAGATGCTAGGCATGTATTTGGGAAAGTTAGCCTGTCCTCCTGCTCAGGGTGCAGTCACTATATCCTATTTTTAGCACACTAGCTCAATCAGAGCTATCACAGGTATGGTTTTTTGAGCTGGGGATTGCACCCCCAGCTCAAAGAGTAGACATACCCTTTGAGAGAACGGGTTTATTTCTCCATGATTAGAATGTCTCAGATTCTTTCAAGTCAGCCAGTTATAGAGATGGAATCTGTACATTTGCATTTAAAATTTTGTCATAGAATCATAGAATCTCAGGGTTGGAAGGGACCTCAGGAGCCAAGAACAGGTATCTGTATGTTGCCCCACCAGAGGATATTTGCAGGAAAACCCCTAGTAAGTAGGCGGAAGGATCTAGAGTTGTATCTAGATCTGTGATTTTTATAATTACATTTGTTTGAGTTACAAAAATTTTGGATTTGGGGATATGGCCACTGCTAATGATGTTGCTGAATGCCCTGTTGCCATACAGCTGCCAGCAGTGTGGAGGAATAGATTCATAGATTCCAAAGCCACAAGGCACCACTGTGATCATGTATTCTGACCTCCTGTGTCACATAGGCTATAGAAGTGCCCCACACTAATGCTTGTTTGATAAAGCATATCTGCTAGAAAAACATCCAATCTCGATTTAAAAATTGCCTTTGATGGAGACTCCGCCATGGCCATTTGGTATATGGAACTGTATGCTTTAAATGAACAATTAAAAACTTCAGCAAGGAGGGGAATTTGCAGTAAGGATTTCGTCAAACTGTGTTGCAATCTCATCAGGGCTGCAAGCTTTTCCTAAGTCTAAGGATTTTATAAGTTTGCTAGCTTCAGTTTCCTTTGTCTCGCTCAGGTTTCTTGGACAGGCATTTTTTAAGTATCCTAATCAGTTTGTGGTTATGTCAGTTGACTGTGCTGAATTATAACGATTCTCATAGAATCCAAGGAAGTCACTTGTATCTGATCATTTTTGTGTATCCGACTACCGTCCTGTGTTTGGAGTGTTGTAACTGAGGAAGGAAGACATGTCAAGTTTTTTTCTATCCTTTTCCAAGACATACTAAGGCGTTGTTGGATTTCTCATAATGAAATCTTGTTGTTTTTCTTATTCCATGTTTGGTTTGTTTGTTTCTGCTAAGTTTCAATATCTCTGTGGGAACGTCTTGATTAGGAATCAGTCTGTGGATGTTTTCCAAATGTGCTAATTGGCCATAAAGCTCTTTCACTTGTGTCTGGGCTAAATTTTATCTCCAGGAAGCTAGGGAAATCATTTCCCCCTAATTATCACTTCTGCTGCCTCCCAGAGAACATGTAGGTTAGTTTCTAGTGTGCCATTAATCAGTTATGGTGATTTTTATTGCCTTGTTGAAATTAAAGGATCTTGTATGAACAGGTGATTCATGGTCCATACAATTCTATATGAACTTCTTGCTCCTATCAACTAGAAGCTAATTGGTACATGAGCAGAGAGATTTCTCCAGTGTACTAATGCTTTTAACAAAAGCACAATGAAAGGGAGAATATATATACAAAATTTATATATATATAACTATTAAATGAACGAATGTTCTGCTGTCCATTACAGGCACAGGTGTGATTATCTCCTAGTTCTGCCTTAGCAATTTGCTTTGAAAGGCATTTCTTTTTTTCTCTCCCATTTACCCTGCCAGGTCTGTCTAAAGGAATTACTAGAATCTCGTCTCATGATACCCTGGCCAGCTGCATCCCTAGAAATTAGTCCAATTTGACTCTTTAAAAGACCTGTGATTGTTCATTTGGAACATATGTATAAGCATAATTTGGTCTATTGTTGTTTTCCTAGCCAGTATAAGAACTCTGCCTTTTTCTGTCTAAGGAAGAACATTGCATGGAAGATGGTACTTTTTTATTTATTTATAATAATAAATACCCCTCTTGTCTGGAGAGATATAAAGCATTAAATACATCCCAAACCCATTGCTTCCTGAGTTTTTCATCTTCCTTGGAGAATGCTTTAGTCTCATGTCAAAAGGCAAGATCAGTTTTTAGGGTTTTTTAAATAGAAGGTATGTTTTTCTTTTCACAGGATTGACATTCTTTTGACATTCAGGGAGAAAATTTTGTAAGACTCCATCAGAATATCAAAAGGGGTAGCTTTGTCCTCCTGTAATATTTGAGATGCAGCACTGATCAGTTTTTAGTTCTGATGGTTTGGAAAATATGTTTTATAGTTTTACTGTTGCATATTTGATAATTACTGCAATCAGATTTGTTTTTCAAAAAATCTTCCCACAGTAGTGCTGCAAAATTTTGGAACAAATGTGAATTGTTACCAGATGTTAAATGGTTTATTTATGATGGTGTGTATGTAGGTCATACAAAAAGTTTTTGTCTTGATCAGAGTTGTCCAGACAGCCAGATTATGAGTTTCTAAGAGAACTGTAACAGATGAATGTTTGTCTGTCAGTAACTCATACCTACAATAGGGTAGAAAAAAGTTAAATGGGAATTATAAGAAAATAGGGCCATGTCTCTTTACAGGCAGACAGTGAGCTGGGTTCAGGTTGAAATTTCTAGCTCGAGACATGGACAAGGCAGGTAGAGGCATGTTGGCAAATATAGGAGACAACAGATGTACAGAGGAAAATAAGAGGGAGAGCTGTGTGTTCTCTTCCTGGAGTGTGGGCACACAGTGCTCCCCCAATCTCTCATGTTGTGCTGATTGGTGCCTGGGTAGAGGGCCACTCTGCCTCCAGTCCCAGCACATACCTGCTGATGTGCTGCCTGGAAGCAGTTGGAGATGCTGCAGCCAGGGCCTCCCAGCCATTTACAATAGTGCTGTTGTCATCGAGGGTTCACTCTGCTCCTTCAGCAGGGACCCATGAGAAGCAGAGAGAGGTGTTGATCAGCAGGAAGCTGCCAGGCCTCTTCCTGTTCAGTAATAGGGAGAGGTGTGAATTGCTGTGGGGGTGGCTTTGCTGAGCCCTCACCCGACCCCTGCAGCTTTACCCCAAAGCCAGCAGGAGCCCCAGCGTGGACCTCAAACCATCCAGCCCAGGAGCCTTCCCTCAGATCTACCTGATTCCCTGCCAGCTAAGGGGAATTTTGGGAATGAGCTGCCTGGGCCTCTGAAGTAAGCATATGATGTTGGGAAGGGGAGGAAGAAATGGAATCTGGGGACAGGATATAATTGATTGGGCAACAAGAAGCAGAGAATACATGAATGGGAGAGCAGAACTGAACTGACGGAGAGGGAGACCACATAAAATGATTTCATTTCTCTCCCCCCAACCCTTTGTGCGTTACTTGGCTTCCCAGACTGCAAACTCCTTGGAAGAGGGTCCGTGCCTTCTTGCTGTCTGATCACCATTAGTGCTATGGCAATATAAATTACATTCATAAATCTATGTTAAAAGAATGTTGTTTCGGTTGCAAAGTTAAGCTCCAAAAAGTTTAGAAATGTCACAATCAAGGTTCTTTATACAATCTTTATTCAGCCTCTTTGTGCATGTGCACTATGATACAGCCTTAAATTACAAGATTACGTACTATCTTTTCCGCAGGACCCCTTCTTCACTCTAGGCTTGATCCTGCATCACTGAAGTTAATAGGAGTTTTTCCATTGACTTTAGTGAGAGAAGAATCAAGCCCTCAGTGCGCAGAATGGGCAGCACTCCCTCAATGGGCATTCTTTCTTTGGGAAATGTGCAGTATTTCTTTTTATCTTAATCATTCAATGTGTGGCCCCAGGCTTTAATTATCACACATCATCCAAATCTCACACAGAATACATATGAATTTCCTCCTAGGCATTTCTATGGTGCTCATCATTATTGGTGCTGAGTGCTTCACAAATGTTAATGAATTCATCTTCACAGCATCCCTGTGAGGTGGGAAAGTACTATTATCCACATTGTACAGGTGGGAAACCGAGGCACAAACTTAAGGCCAAAGTGACAGTACCAGGCTTGAGACACTGATTTTTCATAGTTCACCATTCTTATAGCACTTTATATATTCAAAGCACAGCTCCCATTGACTTCATTTGCAGCTGAGTGCTCAGTATTTCTGTAAATTAGGTCCTAAGCATAGGTGTTAGCCCTTATTAGTTCAACTCCTGATCCAACAAATATCACTGGGAGAGTGGAGAAAAATCCGTTATTGAGGAAGTCCCAATAGAGAAAATGAAAGCCATTTGGACTCAACTCATTTATTGCGATTGTCTAGAGACTTAGAGAACCCAGGTGTGATGTGGCTTGGAGAAGTGCAGTGACATGAAGTGAAATAAGCTTCCAGTTGGCTCTGATGCTGATGAAAGTGCCTGGCATCACAGACTCCTCTTTCACTGTCAGGTGGATTTTGTCCAGTTGCCAAAGAGAGAGGGAGAAATGAGGATTCTGGGCCAAATTCATTCCACTGGCATAAACTCTGAGAATAAACCCAGCCGCCCGTGGCGGCTCAGTGCTCCGGGGCACCCTGGCCACCCGAGACAGCTCAGAGCTCTGGGGTACCCCGGCCGCCTGCGGTGGCTCCATAGCTTCCATGACCTCCATGAGAAAATCATAGCCCTATCAATGATTAATCCAAGTTCAGCAGTCACCAGAAGTCAAATCAAGGGGTTTTAATTTCAAATGTTTATTCATCAAATGAAAGGTAAATAACCCTAAACATATATCTGGCAAATATTGCCTAAGTTATTACTAGATGACCAATAACTCATTATACTGTTATGTCAAAACCTGACATTATACAAAGTCCTGGGTTGAAAACCAGGATTATTAACTTCTATGGAATCAGAATTTCATCCCCTTGTTTCTTGTGCCCATGCGCATATATCCCCAGCATGAGTTTCTCCTCTGCAAGCTTAGGCTACGCCTGTATCAGGGCCAGAATTTGGCCCACCATTTATATAAATACTTCTTTTCTGTACCCTTTTTGGTTTCTGTCAGTAGCTTATTACAGCTTGTTTTCAAGGTGGTGGTTTTAGCCTTTTTCTTGGCTAGTATGTTACATTTTCAGTCTACTAGACTGAAACATTTCTCTTCTTGTAAACCTCCCACTCCGTGTGCATAATTCTGTACCAGTCTTTGTCCTTCAGTAGTGTAGGTTTATTATCTGCAATTAGCAGTTTGTTTTGTCAGTTATTACGTGTATGAAATCTGAATTGCTTGCAAATTATGATCTTATTTTAGCTAATAGTGACTGTTAATTCTCTTTGAGGGGCAGTGGTGGATTTCCTTGCTCAGTTGGTCTTACTTGGTTTTTTTTTCCCCTCTGTTTTATTTGCAGTTTCCCTCCTTTCTTACTGTATCAATTTTCCATTAATTATTTATTGTCTCCATATTCACTTTTATTGTATATATTTATTTTGACTGATGCAGGTATAAAAAGGGGACCCTATCCATCTGATAGGCAGCACTGACCTGAATTACAAGAACAAAATAAATAAATAGCAGCTGAATTTTCACAACAACCAGCACAGCTAGTATGCTATGTATCATATGGCACTATTGAGACTTTGAAATAAAATAAAGTCCCTGAGCTAAGAAACTTGTGGTATAAGGGTTGGATCCTGCAGCCCCTATTCACCTGAATAACCCCATAGTGTTCAGGGGAACTAAACACTTCAATCAGATTGCATTCTGTGTTGAACAGACACTACAGGGACACCAGGGGAAGATTCATCCCATTGTGGAGAAGAAGGAAGAAAAAGGGGAGAAGGCTAGACCAGTAGGGAGAGAGGTGTGAGCTTTTTGTTTGTTTGTGCACTTAGGGCTAGTCTACACTTACCGTCCGGGTCGACGCGGTGAGTTCGACTTCTCGGAGTTCGAACTATCGCGTCTAATCTGGATGCGATAGTTCAAACTCCGGAAGCGCCGCGGTCGACTCCGGTACTCCACCACTGCAAACGGCGGTGGCGGAGTCGACCTTGGAGCCGCGGACTTCGATTCCGCGGCGTCTGGACGGGTGAGTAGTTCGAACTAGGGTACTTCGAATTCAGCTACGCTATTCACGTAGCTGAACTTGCGTACCCTAGTTCGACCCCCGCCCTTGGTGTAGACCTGCCCTTAGAGTTACAGATACTTCAAGATGCCATAAGGTGCTGTGGATTTCAAAAAAAACCTGTTACCCCAGGAATGACAATAGAGAGCGCTCTAATATCTTACAGGTCAAATGAAATTTGGTTAGTACCTTTTTCTACTACTCTTAGCACACTTCTGAGGTGCTGCACAGGTTACAGCTATCATGCCTATAGATATGGTGGCGTTTGACTTCTGTATTTGCGAGGGGCAGAGGGCTTAATATGTACAGCTCTGACTTTTGAATTTACTGAATATTCATGGTACATAAATTACAATATATTTGAAATCATAAACACTGTTTACATTTATTATTTAATCACCTTTCATTTTTTGTTTTGTTTTAATTTTTGACATGTTTACCAGCTACCACTAAACAGACTCGAGCACTTTCATGTGACTATGAATCATGTCTCACTAGTTTGAAAGATACATAAACATTGGCTTAATATAGAAATAGATAAGTCTCTACACATTCACTTGATATGCCGACAAACAGATCTTTCCAGTGCTGTAGGAAGAGTGTGAACAGCAGGGCCAGATACCCAACAGCCCAAGTGTGTTGTGGGCTTGTGAAGGGTCCCAAATGTTTAGGCTATTATTGGAATGTTTAAATGAATAAAACCAACGAGGAGTCCGGTGGCACCTTAAAGACTATCAAATTTATTTGGGCATAAGATTTCGTGGGTAAAAAAAAATAACCCACGGAACCTTATGCCCAAATAAATTTGTTAATCTTTAAGGTACCATTGGACTCCTTGTTGTTTTTTGTGAATACAGACTAACGCGGCTACTCCTCTGATATTTAAATGAATAGTTGTTATAAGATATTATATGTAATAATAAGGGTAGGGTTTTCAATACCACTGAACAGTAGAGCTGGGTGGGAAACAATATTCCCATCCCAAATCAGGCCAAAAAGCTGAAATCTCAACAACAACAACAAAAAATGTAAACCAAAAATCTGAAAAAAATAAAAAATAAAAAAATCCAGTCTGGGGCAATTGAATTGTTTCATTTTGATCATGTCAAAAATCTTTGTTTAGTTTTCAACCTTTTTTCTTCTCTTTTTTACAATTTTAGCTATATATTAACTTTCAGTTAGAAACAAAAAATCATTTTGAACCAAAAAAACCTTCATTTTGAAAATATCAGAACAGGATATTTCAACAATTTTGAATTTTTTTCTAAACAGAAATCTCATTGAAACTGACTCTTTCCTGCAAAAAGTTTTGATTTTGGTGAACTGGTATTTTACAACAAATATTTATTCTAAAAAACCTTGACCAACTCTCCCCTCCTCAGCATTGGCCTAGCTTTGCTCCTTTTCAAGTCAACGAGCAAAAGTATTCAGCATTGGCTTAACTCTGTTCTCATTGATGTTTAGCGCTGAGTATTTGAAAATCCTGCCCTAAATGTCTGGTCACATTCTATGCTCTTAGTAAAGATGCTCTGACAGGACTTCTCCAGGATGTTCATAGTTCTTAGCACTGGCTTTCATTGACAATACTGCAGGAGTGCAAGTGTTTGTGCCTTTCCTTCTGCATGCTCATTTTCCTATCATTCCATAGCCTGGAGTTGGGCACAAGAGAATTGTGTGACTTCGTTTTATTCTTGAATTGCAGTTTCATTAGTAACAGAATAGATTACAACACTTGTGTTGTAGTGTTGACTACATCAATAATATCATGTCTAGGGGCCTGTTTACACCACAGAAACTGCCATCTTAGACATCGTTGTTTCAATGCTAACTAGGTTCAACAGCAGACAGAGAGTTCTATGCTTGACACCTGATGTCTATTGAAGTCAGTGGCAAAGCTCCCATTGACTTCATTGATTTTAGTGGTGCAGGATTAGGGCACTGATTTTTTCTCTTGAGTTGCAGCTTAAGTCTGTCCACTTTTGCCTTAGCTTCTAGTTCCTGCAATCAAAGATATGTCATTCTTTGTTCATGTTCAAACTGCTGCTTGTTTGCTGCCTTCTGCATTCATAGAATCATAGAATATTAGGGTTGGAAGAGACCTCGGGAGGTCATCTAGTCCAACCCCCTGGTCAAAGCATGACCAACCCCAACTAAATCATCCCAGCCAGGGCTTTGTCAAGCCTGACCTTAAAAACCTATAAGGATGGAGATTCCACCACCTCCCTAGGTAACCCATTCCAGTGCTTCACCACCCTCCTAGTTAAATGGTGTTTCCTAATATCCAACCTAGACCTCCCCCATTGCAACTTGAGATCATTGCTTCTTGTTCTGTCATCTGCCACTACTGAGAACAGCCTAGCTCCATCCTCTTTGGAACCTCCCTTCAGGTAGTTGAAGGCTGCTATCAAATCCCCCCTCACTCTTCTCTTCTACAGACTAAATAACCTCAGTTCCCTCTGCCTCCCCTTGTAAGTCATGTGCCCAAGCCCCCTAATCATTGCCCTCCGCTGAACCCTCTCCAATTTGTCCACATCCCATCTGTAGTGGGGGGAACCAAAATTGGACACAATACTCCAGGGGTGGCCTCAGCAGTGCCAAATAGAGGGGAATAATCACTTCCCTCAATCTGCTGTAGATCAATTGCCTTCTGATCACTGGCCACTGATCTTTAACCTTTAAAACTCTCAATATCATATTTTAAATTTTGAATAGTGTGGGGTTCTGATCCAAAGCTTAATTGACTTGGTTCTGTGGATCCTAGCCAGACTACACCATTGTAACCGTGCCTTTGTCAGCAGGGGTCAGTTTCTGGAATATAAATAATACCCACAATGTGCGGTAAAGCATGCAAGTTTTTTTAAAAAGTAAAAAAACCCCTGAATATACTTTCCCTATGAAACAGATGATGCAAGCAATACCTACAAACTAAAAAGTTCTGTAAAAGTAGAAGCGTGGTGGCAGGTTTGTTCAGTTTTGTTTTTCTTAGGAATCCACAATGAATGTGAAACTCAAACATGAATGGGAAAATACCATGAATGCTGAGAATGAGAATCAAAATCCACAATGTGAATGTGCCAATGACAGTTTTATTAAGAATGAGGAAAAGCTAAACCTACCCATTTCTCATGGCATCTTGATCTCTGACATGGCCATTGAAGGACTTCACAAAGTAATCGGTGATATTTCAACTTGAAATACACTGCTGCTAGGACAGATTTCCTATTACTCACATGAGAAGTCTGTTTGCAGTGTTGTTGTAGCCGTGTTGGTCCCAGGATATTAGAGAGACAAGGTGGGTAAAATAATATCTTTTATTGGACTAACTTCTGTTGGCGAATGAGACATGCTCACACAGAGCTCTTCTGCAGGTCTGGGAAAGGTACCTGGGAAAAATACATTTCTCAGATCCAAAGAAGACAAGCTCTGGGTAGCTCAAAAGCTTGTTTTTCATGAACAGAAGTTGATCCCGAATAAGATATTACCTCACCTACCTTGTCTTAGTGTAAAGATTGTCATTGGTGCAAACCTAGGGGGCTTTTCCCATGAGGCAAAGGACAGGCTTGTGGCGGCTGCTCTCAACTGGGATCAGCAAAGCTGGGTTTGATTCCCAGCTCTACCACAGACTTCTTGGGCAACCTTGAGTGTGTCACTCGGTCTCCCTCAGTTCCACATCTCAAGGTGACTGTAATGCTATGTACTTCATCTATCTTGTTTGTTTAGATTGCTAGTGCTTTACAGCAAGGACTTCAGCTTGGTGTGGTTTTGTACAGGGCCCCACAGCATGGGGCTCCAATCTCAGTGAGCTGCTAAATGCTACTCTAATACAAATATAAATAATAATGGGACACAGAATAAAGTCTGAGGTGCTTCTCACACATATACCATGAGAGACCAACAGAAGCAGGAGTATGTTGAATTCGGGATGTTCAACTCTCACTCAAATGATTGCTTTTTTTGTGATCCATGATTGTTCTTTGCCTACTATATAAAAACATCATGCTACACGGAGTGGTGTGCTGTAGGAGATAGGAAGCACTTAACAGAAAATTCAGTGTTTGATCAGTGCCTTTTATATTCAGCTCTTGCTGGAGTGTCACTTTTGATATGATTCTTTTTTTTTTCTTGCCAAACTCCAGCTATGCTTCAGCTGGTTGTGTGCATGCTTCATTTATACATCTGTCTTTCTTTCATTGCATGTTGGTTCCTCCCAAACTTTACAGGCAATTTACTGCAAGAAGAAATTTGTATTTACTGCAAGAAGAAACATAATGTTCCCAGAGGTGATAAACTGTTAATGAAAAAAATGGTATACTGCATGTTCGTAAATTTAGATGCAACCATACACAGAATTCAAGAGGAGAAACCCAGCAAAACAACACTTGCACCCAGGGCCAGGATGGCCCATTATTAACTCCTTTCCCTAATCAGATAGGCAGTAATTGTGGGAGGGGGCAGTCCTCCTCATGTGGCCACAATGGTTATTGTACTTCCCTGATGGTCACATGCCTGGGAAAGTTTCACCTAACTTTGGACACCCTGTCCTCTCCTCCGACCTCCTTCTCCCCCCCAGGAGTTTGCCTGGCTGTGCTCCAAGTGGTGCTTCGGGGAGCAGGAGTACCCAACTATGGAAGGGAGACCCGGCTCCTCTCCTCTCCCACTGCACACTGGAGGGACTCGGCTGCAGTGGGCAGATCCTGAGCGCATTGCTGCTGAGGGAGGAGCGACTGGCAGGCTCCAGAGTGCTGCAATAAAAGCTCCCACAGCTGCCTCCATCCTTCCCCTTTTCTGTGCAAACTGTGTCCCTCCCCTCGCCGGTGAACTGACCACAGCAGCTGCAGCCCCAGTGCTGAAAGATGCTCTGCAGCCAGCATAAGCCCTCCTGCTGCTTGCACTGGGACTGGTATACAGGCAATATCCATACAAGTCCCTGCTCCCCTCTACCTGTAGGTTCTTAGTGGGGGGTCATGGCCACCTTCCCTTTCTTTATGTTCAGATGGGAGAAGAAGTGCCAAAACTTCTTTCTGTTGTAAACATAGAGTCACGGTATAGAAAAAGTTGAGAACATCTGCTGTAGGGGGTGTTTCAGTTCCTTTTTTTAACCTGTACCCTGGGATATGATTTGATTTAAGGTTTTCCTAAGAGGTAGCCTTTGTGTGATGCAAAGCCTGAGGCTACAGACCCTCCCATTTGAGGGAAATACAAATTACAAGATAATCCCAGGGTTTGTTGGGTTTTTTTGGGGCAGGGGGGTTAAAATAACTCTCCGACTCCTGTGCTTGTGGTGAGAGCCTGGAAAACTGATGTAAACTTACTGAAAGCAGTGGGCCTCCGCTTGTTCAGGAAGAAATTGGAATGAAGGTCCTAAAGACATTCTCTCTCTCTCTCACATGCGCTTATTAGAGTGAGTTACATTTAGGGGTGTCCTGTGCCTAGTGGTGTGATAAAGAACAGGAGTCGATTACATTAAGAGTGGAAGGAGGGCAGATGGTGGGTAAGGGGGAACCGTGTCACAGGCCTGCCAAAATATTCAAAGGTCAGCTTTCCTCTTAGTTATCGCTCTTGAGGAGAAGATAAGTAAAACTTTTTCTTCCTGGCAATTGCTCCTGTGTGGCATTTGATGTAAAAGAGGAGTAAAAAGGATCAGTGAAATGCATGGCATAACATTTCCATTTCTCTAGTATGTTACTTTGATTTATAATAGCATGATCAACCATTTTCAGTCATTTCAAATGAAGGGGGGTTTGCCTATAAGGAGATAAGAGGTATCCCCAGCTTGAGGGTTTGGAGGCGGGGGTGGGGGGGGGGGTTATGTTTGGTCAGGAACTGTATTTCCATTTTGTCATTGGCCTGGCTCTGTTGCTTAGTTTGTCCCTCTTTTATCTCATTATTATGCCTGGCTTTGCATGTGCTGCATGGGTGTAATGCATCCTCAGCTCAGTAAGGGAAGCTTTGAGCTGTGCACAGTACCATTACAATGTCAACATTCAGAAATATGGATGCTCCATGGGAATATGAGTGTTCTTGACAGATGTGGCTCTACTGGTATGGGGCTGAGGTAGATTTAATTCCAGTGCTTTCCTTGTCAGTCCCTCCTGACCCAGGATCAGATGGCAGGCTCTGTAGGGGAGTTGTGGGTGGGTGCAATGTTGTGAAGACTCCCACCCTTTTGAAAGTCAGCAGCAGCAGCAGAAACAGGCTCATTTTCTCATTCACTTTGCAGGGAAGAGTGAAACAGGATCCTGTGCTGAGGTGGCCAACAGAATGGGGGTAAGTCATCTTGCAAAGAGGAAATAATGTGGGCATGAAATAAAGAGCTATTTCACAGGGTTACAGAAAATGAGTTGTAAAAGAATACAAGAAGAAAAATAAATCCCTCCAGTGTCTCCATGGAGCTTCCTTATTTTGAATGTTGACTTTTTAAAAACACAGCTCTAGCCACACATTAAAACTGGGGTTTTTCAAAAGAGTGGCTAATGGATGTCACACTGCTAAGCTTTTGACAGTCAGTTTGAGAATGCACCATTTGGCATTTTGATTTACTGTAACATAGGATTGGTCCTACTTTATTATTTCATAGTCCTCAGATACTCACAATAACATAGATGTATGCTTTGAATTTATTTTTTATTAGTTTCTGGTGGAAGTTATTATTTTCATGCATATTTTCTTTACTGGTAGGATTTTCAGATGGTGGCAAGCGATCAAAGACTTAGTTCCAAACTGAAAGACTTCTTAATGTCCTGCATCCACCAGAACACCAGCATGACCACGGTGAGGGAATACCGTGCTGTTGGAGGTGCACGGCAAAATTTTTAGAAGTGTCTTAGGAGCCTAAGTAACATTGACTTTCAATGGGACTTAAGTGTGGTCTCTGCAACGTTTTGCTGACATAGCTGTGTCAGTTAGGAGTGTGAAAAAATTACATCCCCAACTGAGGTAGCTATGCCAGCAAAAGCCTTAGTGTAGACTCAGACTGGCCAAAAAGTCCTTTTGCCATTGCTTATTTTAGTCTAGCCTCGTTCTCAGATGAACCCTTTTGGCTGAAATTTTCCAGTAAAATTCATCCTGAGGCAGTCATGGCATGAGAGATCTGAGCCCAAACAATTAAAGTTTGGAAAAGTTATAATCAACTGAAAACAAGGTTTTATAATAGGAAGGGTGGGCAGCCTTAATAAAATGTGGTGCTACCAGCCTCGCCTATAAGTATTTTCAGTCTGATTTCCCTTTATTTTTTTCATCCTGCAGTTTCCCATACTCTTGCCCATACACTCACAGTGCTTCTTATCATCCCTCACCCATGCGTACCATGTAAGCCTTCATCTAAGCCTCCACCTCACTCGGTTATGTAGTTTAGTGGTCCCCAAGTCCCATGTAATCTTCCCTTTCCTCCTGCCTACGCCGATACCTCAGGCCCTATCTGTCTCCTTTTCCCCTCTCAACTGACAAGCTTCCTTTCCTGTGCAAATAGTCTGGTGAATGCTGCTGACATAAAGTGTAAATGCTTTCTCATGCGGCTGCTAAGGCATCCAGTTGGAGAGTCAGTGCTTCCAGAGAGTATGGGTCCATCCAGGGACGGCTCTATGTTTTTTGCCGCCCCAAGAATGCCAGACAGGGAGCCTTTGGCAGCGTTTCTGCGGGAGGTCCGCCAGTCACGTGGACTTGCCGCCCCAGGCACGTGCGTGCTGCGCTGGTGCCTGGAGCCGCCCCTGGGTCCATCCCCAGCCCCACATGGTGCCTTGTGAGCACCTAGGGCCTTAGCATACCCAGAAATTCCATGCCCTTTGGTGTCCAAACATAAAGGATCCAGATAATGCTCTCTACTCTGTCCCATGGGACAGCTATGAATGCTCTGGACTGGGGAGTATCCTCCTCCCAAATGCCTGATTCCTCCCCTGCGAGGTGGCTACTAGGGTTCCATACCACACAGTGTGGGAGAAGTAGGAGTGGTGCTGAAGGTCCAATGCTGCCAGTTCCCTGCCTGACCAAGGTCTCAGTGGGGAGGAAACTGGATGGGTCCTTCTTCACCAACCCTCTAGTGCAACAGTTGATGCTCTGAGCTGAGATGTCTGTAGTCCCTGAGAGAGTGAGGTGATCGCTGGGCTCTGCTCCATTTGAGGCCCTAGGAGCCTAGTATAGAATTCTATAATGAGACAGGCGCTATGACAGAAACAGTACAAATTCAGCCTTGTGGGTCTGAATGCCCATATCTTTGAACTTGTATTGCTTTTTTCTGTGACTTCGTGCCATACAGTGTTTTCTTTCGATTTGTTGCTGTGTGGCTCAAACAGCAGGGTTTAACCTGTGATTTCGGGGTGTTTTTGTTTCTATTGACTGTACTCTGCATGTTTCCCTCACCTGCCTAATAACAAAGAGATCTTGGACCACTAGTTTTCTAGCCTTTTGCTGTTGATGTTGTGATAGACTGTTTGGATGGAAGTCAAGCTAGGTTAGGAAACTGTAATTGACAATGTATTACTTTATATTCATTTGTGTCTCCTGTGTATTTTTTCAAGGATAGAAGCAGCAGAATAATTTTTCTGTGTGCTTTATTTCTCTCTTCAGTATATTGCATGAATTTTCCTACTTGTGACACTAAGGCAAGTCCACGTGTTTCTTCATAGTTTCCATTTTATGTATGTAGTAGTTATGGAGCCAAAACTAAATGTCGACAATCCATAAAATATGTGACAGGCTGATATGAGCAGTGATAGATCCATCCTGAGACTCTTCTTGCTACAGTCAAGTTCAAATATCTGTCTTGCATCATATATTTTAAAACAGAAATGACTATAAAAATTTCATGCCCTTTTAAGGCCCATAGGCCCATGGTAAGAAATAAAAGCCCAGCTTCATTTATTGTTCAGGCTGAGAGAACATGAGAAACTCCCAGGGCCCACATTTACAGTAGTGGCCAGTGATTTTGTGTGCCCAACTTTTGACACCTTAACCCTAAATTTCAGAGATGCCAAGCACCCATATCATCCATTAACTTCTCCTGGAGTGCTGAGAACATGTGAAAATCAGAACCATTTTGGGCACCCAAAATCAGTGACCATTCCTTGGCCCATATTTTCTTCCAGCCTTATCCCTTCCACAATCCCATTGCCAGAGGTTTACAGAATATTATATACTCCTCAGGAAATCAGCAGCCTGCTATCAACACAGATCATCAGCATTTCTGTGCCTGATAATCAGAGGGTTACTTGGGTTTACAGTCTGTGTAAAGGAAAAATATAATATGTGAACAGAAAAATTAACCATTACTTGCAGTATGAGAAGTACAAGATTGTTGTAGATATTTCATAGAGGTGGTTGGGGGAATTTTCCATTGAAATTATTTCACACACACACACACACACACACACACACACACACACACACACACACACACACACACACACACACACACACACACACACACACACACACACACACACACACACACACACACACAAAATCAATTTTTCTGATGGAACATTGAAATGTTTATTTCAGGTTGCCCTGAATCAAAATATTTCTATTTGTCAGACCAAATTGAAACTTTTAGTTTCAGAATAGTTTCATGTTAATCTGTATTTTCCTGAGGTGCGTTATGGGACATATAATCCAGCTGGGAACTCCTCCCCACAGAGAAGATCCAGTGTATGACATACATGAACAAATACAGCTTCCATGAGGCATCACAACAACTCAGGGGACCACAGATCAATGTTAAACTGAAAGGAAACATTTCAATCCAGGAATATCAAAACATTTCATATCAATCAGGGATGTCTAAATGAAACATTTCAGCATTTCCAAAACAAAATTGTTCAGAACTTCCCTTCTGCTGGGGATAAGGTGGAGAAAGGAGGACATTTTCATGTTTTTGACATGATTTTGGATGAAAACAAATTTTCAAACATTGAAATTTCCTGCGGGACTGAAATTCCAATTTGCAACCGACTCTAAGGCCTGATCTACACTAAGGGGTGGGGGGGGTCGAACTAAGGTATGCAAGTTCAGCTACGCGAATAGCATAGCTGAACTCTAACTACCTTAGTTAGAAGTACTCACCCCTTCAGACGCCGCGGGATCGAAGTCCGCGGCTCCCCCGTCGACTCCGCCACCGCCGTTCGCGGTGGTGGAGTTCCGGAGTCGACGGGAGCGCGTTTGGAGTTCGAACTATCGCTTCTAGATTAGACGCGATAGTTCGAACTCCGAGAAGTCGAACGCTACGCGTCGACCCGGCAGGTAAGTATAGACGTACCCTAACATTTCATTTGTGTTGCTTTGTAATTTTTGACTAATGTTCTTAGTAGATTGTCTTCAGTGATGTGTACTTGCTGATAATTAAGCTAACTAGCTGAAGGTGGTTGTGCTGCTGGAATCGGCTGACACTCTAGGTCTGCTTCATCCATGATGTAAATCAATTGACTTCAATGGGATTAACACCAGGGGTGAATTAGGGTCAATATTTTATGCTAGTGTGTTCTGAGATTTGGACAAAAAACAGACTATTTTTCTCTTTTAGGGAGGGTGCAATTAGGTATGTATAATAAAATAGTAACCACATCAGTCTTTCAGGATATGGATTAGTGTACAGGCCTCTGACAAAAATGTGAGATTATTCCATTAGTTGAGTACAAAAACATGATAGGTGAGTGTGGGAGTGAAAGGAGTGGAGTTACAGGGAGAATAAATGAATGAATGAATGGGTCAGCGAATGTGGGTGAATTACGAAACAATAAGTGTGAGAATGAATAATTGGATAGGTGGGGAAGGAAGGAGTAGAGAGTGAAGGAATAGGAGAGAAAGTGGGATGGGAAAGAGAGGAGCAAGATAACAGGAACAAAGCAAGCCAAAGGGAGAAAGTGAAAAGCCAACACAGAGAAAACTGAAGAAAAAAATCTAGGATGACTGCAGACAGAGCAGCAGCTAGTAGAAAGTAGGGCTTCCTCAGTGGGTGTGAGAGAGGGTAGACAGGTGAAGGGGGGAAAATGAGGACTTGAGGGGGAAGAGGGAGGGCAGGGGTGTGGGTGGGGACCAGAGGAAAGGGCAAGAGGGATAGGGAGAGATGAGCAGAAGGGAGAGGAAGAAAGGCCATCTGTCTGGATCGGAAATCTGGGGTCCGTACCTGGCTCTGCTGCTGACTTCTGTGAGCTCACGGGCAAATCACTTAGTTTCCCTGTGCCCTAGGTTCCCCGTTGTAAAGTGGGGATAATACCACAAGTGTTCTAAAATCAGTCCATGAATGTTCCTGAGAGGCTCGGTTACTATTGTGATGGGGTCAGGAAGGTACCTACTGAGACAGAAAACAATAAAATGGAAGAAAATTAGAGAGCAGTGAAATGGCATTAAGAGGAAAAGGAGTGAGAAAAATAGCGGGAAATTATGCTACCACTTTTTTTTCAAACTTCACCACCCAGCAGCCTCCATGCTCAACTCCACCAAGCTGCACCACTCCAGAGGACCACTACCAAGCAGCACCAGCCCACAGCCGCCTTATTTGAGCGGAAACCCACAAAATGGTTGAAAAATTAACCCAGAACCAAACCTTTTACACTCAAAGCATGATGGGATATGATTGGTTAGGGGATGATGTTTGGCTATTTTGTGGACCTTGGACTGAAATAATTAGAGAGGCAAACTAGTTTAAAGGCATTCATTCACAGCATATTCCTGTAATTTTCTAAGGATTATCCCATGATATCCAAAGGCCTCTGAGATCTTTCTAAAGTTATTTGCAGTGTTGTTATAATTATATTAATACCAGAATATTAGAGAGACCAGAAGCTAGTCCAATAAAAGATATTGCCTCACCCATGTTTAATGTTACGTTAAGTTTGTTGGGGATATTAACATGTATAAATATTTGTATGAAATTATGTTGATAAATGAAAACAAATAGGAATTTAGCTTCATTTGCATGTAGGAGGTCAGGTTCCTATGTACGCATATGCTGATGAAAACTTGTCCATGAATTTTAGGATGTTTCAGAAGTTTTAAAAATGAATCCAGTTCTTCATAATAGTAACCTAAAAAAATAGCAAATGCCTGTCCATGGAAAAAATCAGTGTATCTAATCCCTTTTACTAATCCCTCTATTATATTTGTAATTGCATAACAATGTTGAATTTTTTAATTCAGAAGAGGGCTATTTTCATTTACAAAGAAAACACAATCTTATTGTACCAGTGATTTTACTGACAATGTAATAAGTCTTTCCTTAAGAAGTAATATGCCTGTCTTCTAAATCATCTGAGGATAAAAATTATTTTCCCAACATGTTCAACAATCTTATTTTTAATCGAGGCATTAGCCAAATGAACAGCATTCCCTCAAATAATAAGGAAGAAAAAAACCCATGGAAAAATTAAAAAACAAAACATCCTTTTCACTAATTTCTGTTGTACAGTAATTATCTACAGTGTCATCAGAATCAGCAGTGCATAGCTTTATACTCAGGAAATTTTCTTTAGATGATGACTGGTGCTAAGAGGTTACTAAGTTGTATGATAGAAATAAAATTGGATTTTCAAACAGTGTACTCCATTGGAAGTTGCATTTGAAAACAATTTATTCCCATCAGGTTTCATTATTATGAAATAGTTTTACAACTTTAAATACAATTTCAATTTTCGGATGATTTGTCATAACTTTGTAGTTTTAAGAAGAAAATCAAACAAACAATAATTAGCAAGCCAGGAAATTTAAAATTAACATTAAAAGTATGGAAAAGCATAGGCAAGGTCACTGCCAACATCCTGTGCTCATTCCGTCTCACCTCCTGAAATCAGTTAAGATACAGTGCACAAAACTGTGGCATCTGACCTATCACCTATATAATGTAACTACATTTACCACAGTAGGCTAATAAGCATTTTTATCCCTATTTTACAGATAGGGAAAATGAGAAACAGGACGCCTCAGTGACTGTGTGGCAGTCAGTGTGATTTAGTAGATTAGGCATTGGATCAAGGTGAAGTAATTTTCAATCCCTTGATTTTTAAAAAAATAACTCTAATGTGAAAATGTGTGTTATTGTTATTTTAGATTAAAACTTATAATGAACTCAATTATAAATTCCATTCCTGTTTTTTAAAGTGCCACTTCTGGTAGGGTATCTTCTGTGAATTTTACAAAACTGCTATAGGCAAAACAAAGCATTGGAAATTAAGATCCAATTCTTACAGACATTTAAGCAAATATGTAACTTTATTCACATGAATAAAACCCATTAATTTCAGTGGACCTACTTGTACTTATGCATTTGAAGGATCGGGGCTACAATTGTAATTTTTTAAAATTTAGAGGCATAAAATCTTTGTCATTTCACAACAATACCACTTCACTAGCAATAAAAAGTTATTTAGATTTTCAGTACATTAACTAAATCATTGTGAACTCTTATACACATGGGCCAACATTTGCAAAAATAGTAGCCTAAAGTCAGACTCCTACACTCCATGATTAAGCACCTAAAAATGGGATTTTTCAAAAGCATGTGAGTAATTTAAGAATAGAAATCCAACTGGCTTCAAACTGCAAACCCCTATGGAGAAACATAATGTAGAAGCATTTCAGCATTCTTGACTTGTGCAATATATCAGAAGCTGGTTTTGGCTGCAAATATAGTACAGACTATTTGCTGAGCAATTTTGTGTTTGAGTTTGTGATGTTCTCACAGTAAGGATGTTAATCAGGCCCTGAACATGTCTCTTTCAGCATAGATGAGCATTTAAGTGTGAAACTTCTTGGTAGAAAAATACAAAACCTGAAGTGTTGCTAACAATTAGGAAATTAGTTTTTAAAAAGTGCAAAACATCCACTTTATTAATTTAAGACTATAAAATGTGAAGAAACTGAAGAATTAGCAATGTAAAAAATCATGATATAAATAAACAATGGGTTTTTTTAAATCAATGTATTTATCCACCATACATTTAACTGAGATACAGGAGACCTGGTATCTAATACTGTATGTAATTCTGTTTTATAACATGAATGGGACTCTATTCATTGTTGTGGTCCTACTTTTGGAATCCTAGGTTTTCGTGGCTTTACAGTCAAACTGTCTTAAACTGGATTAAGAAGCCAAAACTATTGATTGTTTCTGAAACTGGAAAGAGACACCATTGCCGCCTCCCATGCCCTTCTATGGCAGGCAGCCCTGAGATGACATTAGAGTCACAGAATTTAGTATGGGAGCTGGGGAAGTTTTCAACTATTACCTCTAAAATTGGATGCCTGTGTCAATATTCAGGCTTGTAAGCACTGACGTCTGCATCTAACTTCAGGCATCTATGTTTAGAAAGTTGGGCCCATAGTGATTTCAGAGTTAGTGAAGGCTCTCAAAATGTAAGGCACTTCTCAAACCAAACACACAAATATATGGTTTATGTATATTAAGGTCTTAATTGTGCGACAGTTATGTCTGTTGGTAATAACTGATAAGAGTGATCTCTTTGACTTCAATTCACTACCCCTTTGTATAATTTATAGCTGTATTGCACAATCTAGCCATAAGAGTAGACTAGTGTCATACATGTCAAATTTTCAGATTCAGATTTCTCCCAGGATTGGGTGGAGTAAGTTATGGTGTTTCACTTCAGGTCTTTTCTAACGTATAGAGCAGGTGGAAAAATGAGTCCAAATTTTTGCAAAAATTTCATCCTGTTATTGCACTGAAATTTCAAAATCTTTTTCCAAAATTTGCTACTGTGGATCATAGATTCAAGGTCAGAAAGGACCATTGCGATCATCTAGTCTGACCTCAGGCCATAGAACTTCACCAAAATAATTCCTAAATCATATCTTTTACAAAACCATCCAGCCTTGATTTTAAAATTGTCAGTGATGGAGAATCCACCATGACCATTGTTAAATTGTTCCAGTGGTTAGTTATTTTTGCTGTTAAGTTTACACCTTATTTCTAGTCTGACTTTGTCAATCTCAACTCTGAGCCATTGGATCGTGTTATACTTTTCTCTGTGAAACTGAAGAGCACGTTATTAAATACTTATTCCCTATGCAGATAATTATAGTCTGTAATCAAGTCATCCTTTAATTTTCTCTTTGATAGGCTAAATAGATGAAGCTCTTTGAGTTTTTATCTATAGAAGGCATTTTTCTAATCCTTTAATCATTCTCATGGCTCTTCTCTGAACCCTCTCAAATTTATCAACATCCTTCTTCAATTATGGACACCAGAACTGGACACGGTATTCCAGTAGTCGTTGCTCTAGTGCCAAGTATAGAGGTAAAAAACCTCTCTACTCCTACAATTCCCCTGTTTATGCATCTCAGGATCACATTAGCTCTTTTGGCCATGGTGCAGGTTCAGTTGATTATCCATCACAACCCCCAAATCTCTTTTGAGTCACTGCTTCCCGGGGTAGATTCCCCCATTCTATAAGTATGGCCTACATTCTTTGTTCCTAGACATATACATTTACATTTAACTGTATTAAAACTCGTATTGTTTGCATGCACTCAGTTTACCAAGACATCCAGATTGCTCTGAATCAGTGACCTGTCCTCCTCACTATTTACCACTCCCCCAATTTTCATATCATCTTCAAACTTTTTATCAGTGATGACAGTGATAATGCATTGGTTACAAGTTGGATGAGGCAAACTGATTAAGATAAAATAAGAACCTGAACCTTTGCTCAGAATTAGAAATGAACCCAATCCAACCATTTTTTTTTCAAGACTGAAAACACTGGAGAACTTTTTTTTTTCAAGACTGAAAACACTGGAGAACTTTTCTTTTTAAGGCAATTATACTTCGTAGTTCCAGGTGGGACCAGAAATGCAAGTGTCAGGATACAATGAGAAAAGCTGCTGTTCTTCTGGCTAAGATGTAAATACTAGAATTGTGAAATACCAGAAATCTCACAAGTAAGTCTCTCTTCACGTGAAAGTTCCTTCATAACTTTGTAGTCCAAAGGACTATGAATAGTTCAGCTAGGAATGCAAACGTTGGGCTGGTTACCCTAACTGAATTGTTTACGGTTCATCTATTTTTAGGTGCAACATGCTCTGCTGACTTACACTGCATCCATTTTAAAGTGTGGCAGATTTTATCCTGCAAAATCCCACTAATCTCACCACAGGGATCAGACACTGTTAAGTTCATGGTGTCAAGCTGTCTGGAGTAGTTCACAATCATGAGTGCCAACCTCAGGGGCAGCCTGTCAAAAAGCAGGGCAAAACCGCAAACTGGCTGCATGTTCTATAATTAGATTTTCCCAGCACAGTAACACGTGTGAACTCCTAAAGTGCTATAGCAGTCTACCATCTGTGCTCTTACTTTCCGGAGAAGGTCAGGATCTCATGAAGAACCAACAACTCCAGGTTGATTTTTGTGCTTTTAATCTTTAAGGAACTTCACAAAATAGTTGTTTTGTGGATGATGCATCTTCAGCCATTTAGACACTTCTTGAATCTCTATCACCATGACTCAAAGATACAGTAGCTGAGCCGGTTGGCTGGGATTATGCTGTGCTATGACTAGCTCACACGTGCTTGTCTACACTTGAAATGCTACAGCGGCACAGCTGCAGTGCTTTAGTGTAGACACTACCTGCATTGAAAAGAGGAGTTCTCCGGTTGGTGTAATATATCCACCTCCCTGAGAGCTGGTAGCTAGATTGAGGGAAGAATTTTTCCAGCAACCTAGCACTGTCTACACTGGAAGATAGGTTGGCTAAACTATGTAACTCAGGGGTATGGCTTTCTTACGCTCCTGAATGAAGTAGCTGACTTTTAGTATAGACCAGGCCACCAAGTGCCTGCAGGAATGTTGCATGTTTTTCATTTGTGTTCTTAATTTTCTCAAGCTGTCATCCTATTTACTTCAGACTAGTTCCCCAGTCTGTCCAGATCATTTTGAATTTTAATCCTATCCTCCAAAGCACTCACAATCCCTCCCAGCTTGGTATTGTCTGCAAACTTTATAAGTGTACTCTCTATGCCATTATCTAAATCATTGATGAAGATATTGAACAGAACTAGACCCAGAACTGATCCCTGTGGGACCACATTCATTATGTGCTTCCAGCAGGACTGTGAACCACCGATAACTACTCTCTGGAAACGGTTTTCCAACCAGTTTTACACCCACTTTATAGTAGTTCCATCTAGGTTGCATTTCCCTAGTTTGTTTATAAGAAGGTCATATGAGACAGTATCAAAAGCTTTACTAAAGTCAAGATATACCATGTCTACCTCTTCCTTCCACCCACAAGGCTTGTTACCCTGTCAAAGAAAGCTATCAGGTTGGTTTGATATGATTTGTTCTTGACAAATCCATGCTGACTGTTACTTATCACCTTATTATTTTCTAGATGTTTGAAAATTAATTGCTTAATTATTTGCTCTATTATCTTTCGGGGTACAAAAGTTAAGCTGACTGGTCTGTAATTCCCTGGGTTGTCCTTATTTCCTGATGGGGTGGTCTGTCGTAGACACCTATCATGATATCACCTTTGTTTTTTACTCCTTTTATCCTTACCCAGAGACTTTCAACTAGTTTGTCTCCTATTTCCATCTCAACCTCAGTCCAAGTATATACATTTATACAACTTTAACTCTGATTGAATGCATTTTTGTGTGGCAACTGTATAAAAAACAGTGAAAGCAAATGTACTGCGGTTTTTGTTTGTCTGTTGTGATTTGTTTATGGGTAGGGGTTGATAAATGCTACATGGTTCCAGAATAGCAAGTTTCAGCCCAGACAATTTTTAAAAGGCAACTGATTCTTAACTAAGGCATAGCAGTCAGATGTTTCTCTAAAAGTCCTTAACTGTTCTGTGTTTGAACTAAGTCTGAATTATTAATCCTCTTGGGAACAGACGGGACATTGAAGACTTTTTTAAAAATTGTATTCCAAATCCAATATTCCTGAAAGAGGCCATAAAGTAATGGTGTAATCTAAAGTTTGTAATTTTATCATTCAGAGTTGTAGTTAAAAGAACATTGTGTTTTTAAGTTAGGCATTCCTCTGCTTTTGCACTTGTCCTCCTTTGAGTGCTGACAGGTCATACTAATGGAGCTTCTGGAACAACTCCAGATCTTTCACAAACAGATAAGAAGGAAATTTTAAAATTGCTGGGGATATAATCCTCTGCCTGAGTCACTGGATTGTGTCCAGTATGATATGTAGTGAATCAGTGTATGGGAGACTCATTTTCTTTTTCCCTGTAGGTGGGTGGTCACCTGCTCCTGCCTGGAAGGGCTCAAAGCAGAGGGCTGTGGCAGAGAAAAGCTGGGCTGATGGGGAAAACAGCCACAGCTGTAGCCAGTGCAATCAGGGCCCAGCTGGCCCTTATAAGAGGGCAGTGGGCCAGAAGCACCGTCAGTCTCCTCTAGCTGTACAGGGAGGTGGGCTTGGCTGCTGGGGAGCTAGAGAAGGTACCTGGAGTGGAGCAGGGCTGGAGGAAGGCCAAGGGAGCTGGAGAGCCCTGGTTTGGAAACCCCCCTGGCTGTGGCCTAGGATAAGGTCAAACAGATACTGGGGTTGCAGGGGACAGCCCAAGGCTAGGTGGAGGCAGCAGGTCCAAACCCAACCTTGCCTGTGATGAGTGGCTTATACTGCAGTCTGTCCCAGAGAGTGGGGGCTAGTTGGTGACTGGTAGTAGCCTATGACTTAGGTGAGGTGGGGATAGGGGGTGGGGGTTCCCTGGGGAGACCCTAAGAGTGAGGGGTTACTGCTGGGGCAGCACCCCATATAACGGGGCACTGGAGTCCAGGGAGGGACGTGGGGGCCCAGCGGCAGTGGGACACCAGCCTGCAGAGGGCGCTCCAAGGCTGGAAAAGAGCTAATTCCCAAGACACCAGCAGGAGGCGCCGCAGGGGTGAGTCCCACACATCTACATTCCCCCTGTGGGAACATTGTTCTGGTAAAATTCTTGATCAGTTTACATTGAAAAGTCGTCTATGCGGTCATTCTGAAGGCTACTTTGTTGTTCTGGCCAAATTAGCATACAACACATAGCTATGCACCAAATGTCTGTCATTGGTAGGGATGGACAAATAGGCTGCTGTTCAGATTCAGAGGGCAGTCCTATTGAAAAGTCACATTATTTGGAAATTGGGAAAACTACGTACCATGATGCCCAGTGGAGTGAGGGAACAGGAGCAAGAACAGAAGAAGCAGAGAGGAGAATTGTGCTTTTAAAAAGTATGATTGTGCCAGTGGTGACAAAAGGGTGCAAAGCAGGTTGGGCACAGGGTAGAAATGGTAATTAACAAGAAACTGAAAATAAAAGTAGCGTTTTTCACACTTCCTTAGTGGTGGCCAAGCATATTGCACATACCAGTGCTCCTTGCATCCCTCCATTCCCACTCACAAACTCCCTGTGTGTCACCCCCTCTGTCTTGCCAAGCTCCCTGTGTGCATCCCCATTCCTCCCATTCTCCCGCCATTCCAGGGGCTACAGGCATCCCCTATGACCCCATAGCAGGATCGTCCAATTTCTGCCTTGCCAGGGGCTCTGTATGACTCCCCATTCTCTTGCATGTCAGGGGCTCTGTGTGTGCCTCCTTCTTCCCCCATACCAGGGTCCTCCATCCAAACACAGAAAGGCCATCAAGTTAAATACAGCCTTGCAAGCATGGCCAATAATTTACTGAAAATCCAAAAGGAGGAAAATTGCATTTTTGTGGGGTGAGGTTGGGGAGAAATTAACTACTGGACAATGATACCAACCAGACTGGAATGGGGATGAGACAGCATGCCTTCGTAATCCTAAATGTACTCTCTGAAGGAACCCTAGCAGTAGGGTGTGCCAAGGAGGGCTTTACAATCTAACTGTGCTAAAACAGGTCAGTAATGTACTGCAGGAGTGTTACTCTTGAGCTCAGTAAATTCGGGGATTCAATGGATAAGGTGTATGGGCTTAGAAAAGTTGCTCTGGGACTAGATATTTCATTGAAATTACTTGTTTATGTCTTTCTCTTTTGAGCAAGGAGAGGAGACTATGTGGCCTCTCTTCTGTCAGTGCCAGGACAGTTACCTACTCTGCTAGGATTTTTGTTGTTTCTGCTACATGGCAGTGGACTCGCATTGGTACTAATGTGGCA
The DNA here is from genome assembly GCF_016161935.1 of Mauremys reevesii. NCBI lineage: Eukaryota > Metazoa > Chordata > Testudines > Geoemydidae > Mauremys > Mauremys reevesii. The sequence goes on from NC_052625.1 coordinate 73,468,852, forward strand.
AAGGTTCCCGTTGTTGTTTTCATCACCAGGGGCAGCTCTAGCCATTTTGCCGCCCCAAGCATGGTGGCACGCCGCAGGGGGCGCTCTGCCGGTCGCCAGGAGGCTCCGGTGGACCTCCCGCAGATGTGCCTGCGGATGCTCCACCGAAGCCACGGGACCAACAGACCCTCCACAGGGACACCTGCGGGAGGTCCACTGGAGCCTCCTGGCGACCGGCAGAGCGCCCCCCCGCAGCATGCCGCCCCAAGCACGTGCTTGGTGTGCTGGGGCCTGGAGCTGCCCCTGTCCATCACTATTCTGCACTCTGAGGTTCTGCATTCTGCATTGTTCACTGGGCTCATTCATTGCTGGTGCATCTGTCCCCTTACCTTCTGCTTTCCCCAAATACCCCTCCTCTCTCTCTCACATTCCCCTGCATTGTGGTACACAGGACTATTGAAATTCCTTAAGCTAAACATACAAAGATGCAGACTGTCTCACTGTGACACTGACAGCCTGGTCAACTTGTGTGTGACCCATAATAACTTAACCAGAGGCACTGAAGTCAATCAAAACAATCTACTTGTATCTGAGTTTCAAATAAATGTACTAGACTTGAATCTTTAACATGTTTGCTTCTATTGTTAGAGAATCAGGAGTATATGCAAATTTTATTTGTCTGTGTTTACCTACATCTTATTCAGAGTTTAACAATGTGATCTAATTAGCTTGTAGTTGCTAAAATCCTGTTCCTGTCTTTTATTGATTCATTTAATGATTCATTACTGTATTCTATTGACTCAAAGATCAAAGCTGTAAAATACCATAGGAATTAATATTATTTACATTGTCTTCAGCTTAATTCTCTGTGCCATAATGAACTGCCTTGATAGTTTGATTAATTGCCATATGTTAATGAACACAACTACTTACCTGTGTATGTATAGGAAATAGATTAGCTTCAAAGCAACAATATATTTTACCTATTCTTCATCTGAGGAAGGCCCTGCTCTGACAATTGCTGTCAAGAGGCTTGCTTGCTAGACAAATATAAAGAAAGCTTCGGGCCTGACCCTTTTTGTCTCAGATCTTCCTGAACTTTGACAGGGAAAGTCTAAGCCACAATATTGAGGTCTCCAGGTTTACCCTGGATTCACCCTGGAATTCTCATAGAAGGATTTGGACAAACAGCACCTAGAGTGCCATCTCTGCTATGAAACTAACCTAAGACTTTACGCACATTTGTATGTATGCAGACACTCCCCGGGTTACGCAAACCCAACTTACGCAAATCCGAATTTACGGAAAAAGTTCCGTAAGCTAGAAAGTTTTTGTTGTTGTTTTTTCTTTCTTTTTTTTTTTTTTTTGCATAATGGTCAGGTATACGTTCCCAACTTACACAAGATTCGAGTTCCACAAGGCGTTCCTTGCATAAGTCGTGGAGCATCTGTATTGATCTCTTAACTATGTATAACTCTTTTTTTTTCTTTTATTAATATATCTTGGGTTTAGTTAATAAGGATTGGCTGTAAGCTTGTATTTGGGTGAGATCTGAAATATTCATTGACCTGGTAGGCAATGTGTCTGGTGTTTTGGGATTGGTAGAACTTCAAGTATGGTGAATAAGGTTTTCAGTAATCTCTCGCTATATTAGACTTGGCTGTCTGGATGGGAGCCAAAGGCTGGATTACTTAAAGAGGACTGTGTTTTGGCTTCTTGGTAGCCAGTGTGATATTACAGAAGCTGTTTGGCTACTGACTTGTTGATTCTAATTATAGAATAAACCACCACTTTTGGGGGTTGTCTGCCCTATTCCTTGCAGTTTGCCCTGAGTAAGCATTCTCAGGGTGGCCCCTCAAGGCACCACGGTCACACTCATTTAAAGCAAGGATACAGTATTGCTGCAAAGATGGAGAACCAGATTAAGCTGTGGTATAAGCAGATTCAACTTCCATTTAAATCAGTAGGGTTTACATTTGCTTATGGCAGGGCTGAGTTTCACTTTTAGCTAGTGTCAGAAACTATCTCAGGCTGAGTCTGAAGACTTACTCGCAAAGCAGCTGTGATAACAGCAGCCTCAGCAGAAACTCTTTCTGGATTTTCTTTGCAAACAAGACATAGACATAGGTGCTGGAACTGGTTTGACGTGGTTTTCGTTATATACAGAGTTTACAGTTTGTTTCAATGGCTCTCAGTACCCCCTGCCCTATAAAAATTGTTCCAGCACCTCTGGACATAGAAAACTGCGCTATATCTATTACAGGGATGACTTGGCTTAAATATGCTGCGCTGTCACCGAGTGGTATTCTCATAAACATGGTGGGATTCTAGAACATCCATGAGTTTTGCAGTAAGAGCCATGGGGGGATGGCTTAGTGCTCCCTATCTGATTTGGTCCACTGAGCTCTGACGTAGAGCTTGCATTGAGCAGATCCATATAAATGGTGTGGAATTCCATTGTGAACTTATGGTTTATAGCTAATAGTCAGTTGCATGAAGCTAACTTAGATTATAGCTGGCTGCTGGCCTAGATAAAGTGGTGAAATAGCCACAGGTACTGTGGAAATATTCTCTCACAGCATCAGGTCTACTGGATGGCACAAGTTACCTCAGAACTGAGGAGGTGAGTGACTGAGTCTGGATTAGTGACCGTCATTACCTGCTGAGGCCACTCTGAACTGGCCCATTGCTCCCCTCTCCCACATGACAGCAGAAAAAGGCAAAACTTGAGTGGCAGCTATAGTATGCTCCACCCCCTCTATCAAACCCAGGGCTGGGAGGCTTGCTCCAGATGCAGTGTTGACACATCCACAGAGACCAAACTTTCCAGCATTGTAGTCTTTGTAGGAGGTATTCCAGAGGTGGGAGTGGGAAACAGCCATTTGCTGAGAAGTGCTCCTGCAGTGAGCCAACGGAGTTCCTGCTGGAAATCAGCTCAGAAATTAATATTTGTCCAAGTATTACTTCCCTGCCATACTTCCTATCTACTCATTAGACAGGGAAGGAAAGCCAATGGCAGAATGGCTAGTCTAGGGGCTGGTTTGACATGAGACAGAGAAAACCAGGGTCTCCAGAGATGGAATGTCATTTCCCTGTGTGCACTGCTGGGCTACCAGACTGCCCCACTTATTTCCCTTCTACGGGGTTGTAGTGAGGCGGCCTGGCTCCCAGCCGCACCTGAGAGGGCCAAGCCAGAACAGCTGCCGCCGCAGTGGGCAGAGCCACTGCTGCCTGTCCCCGCCCCCCGGAAGTCAAGGGGCGGGACAGGAAGTATAAAGGCCTGGCCCCAGTGCTCAGTTGCTGCCCGGCGGCCGGAGAGGACAGACGCTCCTGACCGAGCTCCTGCTGGACCGAGCCTTCCCCGAGCCGGTACCCCGAGGAGCTGCCCGAGCGTCCCCCTTACCCGAGTCCTGAGGAGCAGCCCGACCTAGCCAGCCCTCAGCACGCCGAGGAGCCCATGATGTGGGACCCCGCTACGGACCCCAGAGATGAGCAGGTACCCATGGAGGGGGAGATGGGAAGTAGCCCGGGGGTAGCTGACCCCTGTCTGGCTACCGCAGATTTCGAGCTGATGTCGGTGTGTTGCAGTCAGGACCCCACCGACACAGCAGCAGACTAACTGCTGCTGTTAGGGCCCCGGGCTGGGACACAGTGGAGTGGGTGGGCCTGTGTCCCCCCTGCCACCCCACTCACGGGTGGCAGTCTCCCCCTCACCCCAGCGCTCAGGCATAGAAGTCTGGACTCACCTGTTGGGTGTTTGCTCAGCTCTTGCCTAAAGGACCTGAGCCTCTGAACTATTGTTGTTGCTCAGCTCCTGCCTAAGGACCTGAGCCCCTGGACTGTTGTTGCTCAGCTCCTGCCTAAGGACCTGAGCCCCTGGACTACTGTTTGTTTTGCTCAGCCCCTGCCTGAGGGTCTGAGCCCTTAGACTATTGTTCGCTGCCCCGCCCTGACCTAGGGCTTGGACCTTTGGAGACTGAACTGCTGGTTTAGGCCGTGTTGTGAGGCGGCCTGGCTCCCTGCTGCACCTGAGAGGGCCGAGCCCCAACACCGGACATCTACAGGGGTCTAAAACCTCTCTCCCTTGAGCAAAGGGTGTAGTGGAAAATATGTGAGAAATCTTTGCAGAGTTTCAAACATACCTTCTTCACTTCTGTGGCTTTTTCTTCAACAGGGGGACAATCTGGCCAAAAGTATACTATGCAAAATCTTGAGGGATATACATATCCACCATACTTTTAAGTGACAGCACTATATGGCTCTTGCACTGGTATGTAAGTAGTTGTGACACTGACATTGCAACGGATGCTGTATCTTCAGTGAACCAAGGCTTTTATGATTGACTGTTAGTAGAATCTAGCATTCTCTGGGCAATCAACCCTACAGATTCTGTCTTCTGATTAAACTTTGTAGACCCACCAGTTTTGATAACAGAGACTGAGGTAGAATACTGAGATCTATTATGGCTAGCCATATCAATCAGTCCAATTTAATTTCCTCAGGGGACATGGACCATGCCTGAGATGATGGATTTTCTTGAAGATCTGATAAGACTGCTTTGAGAGAACATCTGAAGGGCTTGTAGAGAACAGGCTATTATCCATACTGATGAATGTTTCCTTTCATCAAAAATTAAGGTCTCATTAGTAGTCCTTGTAGTAGCTGATGATGATAGATGCTTTCGACAGATGACTTTTTTTTTTTAGATTTACTTGGAGATACTGTCTGCTCTGATTATGAGTTGGCTGTTTTCAATTGAAAGATTCATTGGCAAAAATGTGGGTTACAGTTTTTTAATAGGATGTATTATCACAGACCGTCTTATACCACTGCATTCACTGATGAGTCAGTGGTTGCAATTAAAAATGATATTTTAAAGTGATGGGCTCATGCCATCCAATCTTCTTCCATAATTCAGAGGGATTCAGATCCAGGGTTTTGGCTCAGATCATTACAGAGCTCTAATATTTTATAGAGTTTAGCACAGCTTGGTAAGATATTTCCTGTTGTAAACATGGCACGCAAAGTTTCTGCTCAAGGGATCTGGGGCAAAAATCAGTACTTGGTCCTGCTAGTGAAGGCAGGGGGCTGGACTCGATGACCTTTCGAGGTCCCTTCCAGTTCTAGGAGATTGATATATCTCCAATTATTATTATTATTTTATTTTCAAGCAAGTCTGAAAAAACAATTCATTTGTGAAGAAGTAAGTAGCTGCTTCAGACCAGTGTTTCCTCTTCCAGATCAAACAACATTTCATTTATAACCTACTTGGTGTGTGTGTTAAGCTATTTACACCGCTGCTTAATGTGGGAAATTGGATATCTGCTAATTCACTCTAAATTGCTTATGTTAAAATTGATTAGATGAAAACTCCATTTATAATGAAGAATTTCCAAAGTTTTACCACTTTGCAGTGGTGTGTTTCTCTTAGCTAATTGATTCTGAATCTCCATTTCAGATATAAGAAAGTTATTGTTTTTGCTTTGTTTTTGCCAGAAACAATTTAACACCTGCCCTATTGCTTTTTGTTTGCCCTCTGATTTATACACAGAATTAATTCTACTTGTTAATGCACATACTGAAAGTCAGCAGCATGTTGCTGCTCTTAAAGTGCTCAGAAAATAACTGTGCTTCCAAGCATAGATGAGAATGAAAGGTGACATGCCTGGAAGATTCGCAGATGAAGTCCAGGTTGCACAAAATGGAATTTTGGTTAGAGAGCTAAATATTTGAATTGCTCAAAGCCCAGTGTGGCCAACTCTTGTGACTTTATCATGAGTTTTGTCGTATTTGGTGTCTTTCTTGATCTCTCAGCTCCTTGAATCATTTAATTAGGTGAGATTTTACTGTCATTCCAAAAAATAAGTTTCTAACACTGATGCATAGAAGTTTAAAAATGTGAAAGTGTCAGAAACCAGAAGTTAAGTGACATTAATCCAATATTTATTATTTTTAAAATATCTCATGATTTGAAAATAGGATGACCAGATGCCCTGATATTAGGGACTTTGTCTTACATATAATCCTATTATCTCTCTCCCCTCCTCCCCCATCCTGATTTTTTGCATTTGCTATCTTGCTCTCTATTTATTTGAAAACAATCTTATGATTTTGGGGGGCCTGATTCATGATTTTCGATTGTTTTGGGTTGTCAGTACTGAAAGTCCAAGAATGTGTCCTAGGGCAGGCATTCTCTACTAAGACTGGTGGGTGGGGAGATAAGAAAACCAGCACTACTGCCAGCCTAAGGCCTTGTCTACACTGGCACTTTACAGCACTGCAACTTTCTCACTCAGGGGTGTGAAAAAACACCCCCCTGAACGCAGCAAGTTTCAGCGCTATAAAGTGTCAGTGTAGATAGTGCACCAGTGCTGGGAGCCTCGCCCCTCATGGAGGTAATTTTTTAGAGCACTGGGAGAGATCTCTCCCATCACTGGTGCCGCGACCACACAAGCCACGTTAAAACGCTGCCGCATCAGCACGTTAGCGTTGCCAGTGTAGATTAGCCCGAAGTCTGTGTCTAACTTACTGTAACCTTTGTAACTCCTCAGGCTGCAGTAGCATGCTGTGTGTGGGTACACATCCCTGTGTATGAGGAATGACAAGTGGATCTAAATTGAGCTCCTTCATATCTATACAGGTTTCAGGGATCCTGCCTTTCATTCTACACACACACACACATAGCTTCTTCGGTGTCCAGGGCCTTCCATGCTTGGGTGTGTGTATTTGTGTGTTGAAGTGAAGAACCTCCACAGAACATAACAATAGGGCAAATGATCTCACTGTGAGATATTTCACTGTATTTGGCATCAGCAGATTAAACTGAAATTTGAAATTTGTAAAAAGACTCTATAAATATCCAAGAGACTTCTTCAGTTTCCTGAATTTTGTCTGACACTTAGCTGGCAGTTTGTCAAAAGTATATAGATTCCTTAGTCTTATTCAGATTTTGGTTGGAAGTTTTTAAGTTGCTTTTTTCTGAGTGTTCCTTATTGGGTTGGCTTATCTTCTTTAGAAATGCATTTTTCATACATGAGACAAGTTTTTTCCACTAACTCTTACACATTTTGCAAAGGTCCACATACTTCTAAGTTGGTACATAAACAAAAATAACAAGGGTTTTTAGCTTGGGCATGTAATATTAATGAGTGTTTTTTGTTGTGAACTTTAAAAATGTTAATATAATTCATAACCTGTATGATTTAAGACATGAAACTTTAAAACTTAAACTGTTTTTGCAAGAGCAGTATTGGAAAAGCAACATGACATAAGGAAACCCAATGATCAGTCTGCTCTCCCCCCAAACATACTCTTTAAGGGTAAGTGCAAAGTCATGTCTCCAATAGAGTACATGTCTGTGTGCTGCTCGGAGCAGGAACTGGCAGTTGTGCACTGTTGGAACTCTATGCAGCTATAACAGGAGACAAAATAGGTAAACAATAGTAATGTGTTGAGATGCCACCTGCTCTTGTTTATTTGGGATATTTGGTAGGTTGAGCCTATGCTCACTGAACTCATCGATAAGCACAGGAGCAGGCCTAAATGAATAGGGCAGTAACGTGGTTTAAAATAAAATTTGCAGACTGCTTTAAAAGCTATGATAGTCTAACTGATGTCAGCTAATAGTTTGGTTACTGGAATGCTTAACTGTTACGCGTTCCTCTTTGTTGCTTGTTGCATGTACCTTCCATTCTTTTGGACAATGATTAATTGTTGTGTCCTTATTGAACTCCTAGGTGCAGAAGTGCTGTATATGAATATGACTGCTTATAATGAAGGTCGCCTTCAATCATCATTCTGGATTGTTGATAAACAGCATGTATACATTGGAAGTGCCAGCTTAGACTGGAGGTCATTGGGACAGGTAATTTTACTGATAAATGAAAACTCAGATATACTTTATACTTTTAATGTAGATCTAAACCAAAGAAAACCATAGTAGAAAAATATATCTTGCTTATTATTTTTAAATATATAACTTTCTATGGGGATAAGAATAAATAGGTACAATATTGTGGCTATTTTGCCTATATGGAAGACTGTCTGTCTTACTGTAAGTCATACTACTTTGCACAGTGAAACTTGCCATTAACAGTCACTTAAGGGCAGCAGTTCCTCCTAGAAGAGAAGTAACTAAACCACAAGCACATTAAATCATACTGGAAATCTTGGAGTTACATTGCATCAAGCCTGCAGTCCTTACTCAGATAAAACTCCCACTGATTTCAGTGATGAATTTGACTGAGGAAAGAGTGCAGGTACAGGCCCATTCATAAAAAGTTGGAAGATCATCTGTTGGGATCCATAATGGAAGCTCTGCTGTAACATTTCGAGCATGAACCAATTTTGTTAGTTTCTCAAGTCTGCAAAGTAGATAAAGTAAAACTGAAATTGGGAAGTTCATTCCCAGATAGTGAGTCTGACCCTGAAAAAATTCAATGTGTGGAGTTCCTGATGATTTCAGTGGAAGTTACATGCACAGAGGAATTGTAGCATGAGACCCAGAGTTTGTATATGTGTTAGAGCCGAAAAATACAAAGCATATAAATCAGCACCTCTTCATCAGTATATCAGTGCTGTGAACTCCCTAATTTTGAGAGAGACTCTTTTTTTTTAATTATTTTGAAGAAGCAACATGTTATTTACATAGCCAATCTGTGTTCTGAAGGTATCTGTAGTAAACTGTTTTTATAGTCCAGCTGTTAATGCAACTTTTTTTTTAGTAGTTGTCTGTTGAAATCATAAAAAGGTAGTACATTTTTTCTGTGTTAATGTGAGTTTTACATGCAAATTCCTGTGTGTCAAGAATAGCAAAAATGCCAATATTGATTGTGTACCTTTGCTTTCTATTGGTGGAACCAGAATTGCTCAACTGTGTGTGATTGGTCCTGTACTTTTTAAAAGCTAATATAGATTTTCCTTCAGCTCAAGAGATAGGGGACTGTGCTTTTGGAGCTAGGTGGTCTGAATTTATCCCCACTGTCATCCTGGAGCTACAGGTAACCATGATGTGCAGCATGGTTTAAACTAGAGGTTCTCAAACTGTGGTCCATGGACCACCAGTGATCCGCGAGCTCCATTCGGTGGTCTGCGGATAGTTCCCTCTAATCTGCATACTTGGGCAGCAGCACACGAGAGAATGAAGGGCCACCCACCTAATTTGTGGAGGTGCGCAGGTGTGGCTCCACTAATTAGGTGCCTGGACCCCAGAGAAGATGCACATGTAAGGTGAGGTGGTGCCCTTTGGAGGGAGCAGTGGCGTGAAAAGTGAGAGTGGGGGGAATTTGGGATGTGCAGGGCTGCAGCTGCTAGGGAGGGACTTTCCTCCTTCCCAGTCTCAGCTCTGTGGCTGCTGTGGCAGGAGAGACCCGCCTCCTTCCCAGCCCCAGCTCGGGGGCTGCTGAGGTGGGGGAGAGACATTAGGAAGGTAAGACTACTGATATTAAAATATGAGTTGTGTGCTTTTATTTGTAGAACAAAAAAAGTTGTTTGTTACATTTTTTATATGTTCTCTGTATGTATATATCTCCTCACTATAAGTTCCATTCTATGCGTCCGATGAAGTGGGCTGTAGCCCATGAAAGCTTATGCTAATATGAATTTGTTAGTCTCTAAGGTGCCACTAGTACTCCTATTTTTTTTAATAGCACTTTTATCCAAAGCGCTTTACAATAGTTAGCTAACAGTACAAACAACATTTGGAAAGATCATTAAGTGCTCTGCCGAGACCCTCAGCAATTTTCAAGTGGTCCGTGGAAAAAAAAAGTTTCAGAATCACTGGTTTAAACCACAAAGTCCTAGATGGCCAGAGATGTTATAATAAAATAACTTGCTTTCTAAATATGTTACTAATTATGGGCATAGTGTGTAACAATATTTGTATGCAAGGTTGACTAAACAGTTCATGCTGAAATTTTCCAGGCTTGTGTTGATCTAAGGGGTTGAATGTTTGAACAAAAATAGCTCAACCACTTGAGTAACTAGAGTGAAGTAAATATACTTTGCCATTATAAAAAAATGTTTGTAACCTTTGTTTTTAAAACAATTATAGTGCATCACAAGTTTGTGGTAGAAACCTTGCCAGAGACTTAATTCCTAGGTTGCAGATCTATCTTTTGGTGACCCAGTGAAAATTCCAGCCTTGGGGCTGTTGTAAATTATGACAGCTGGGAACAGCTCCCTATGGGCTGTCATACTGCTTGGGATTACTGACATGCAAAGTGTGCTGGCCATGCTACCAGCATGCCCATATACAAATGGGAGCCTAGACAAATCCTGTGAGATGTGGAATGTGGAAAAAAAGGATGTGTCTGGGTCAAGGATCTGGCCCTCTATCCTTTTGGATCCCACCTATTGTGTTTTCTAAGAAAACACAAGGAAAGAATTCAGGAGCAAACAGAGACTGGCATCTTTCTGGAATCTTCTTTGGAATTAACAAAGGATTAGCTTTTTGACTAATATTGATTGGAGAGATTATATGAACTGCCTCTTAAAGGATAACTTTGAGCTATTCTAAATGAGGTAAGGAATCTGAATATTTTTCTGAATTGTTCATGTTTATCTTTTCTGTATGTAGTATAAAGCAATAGGACAAGTTATTCCTCTGTCATAAGCAAAATAATTCAGATCTGTTCACAGCATAGTTAATTGTATAGTTTTAACTATGAGGGACCCACCAAATGTGAATCTTGAATAACAGTCAAAACAATGAGTGTAGAAAAGCAGCATATTTATTACTCAGTATAGCTGAAGGTGTCAAAGTGACATTGTCAGTGACTTCCATCACAGACACCACAGTCCCCTGTCTGATCAGACTGATCACAGTGAAGTAATCCAAGTTCCTGTGAAAATTCAGATTATAGTTTGGGTTTTTGTTGTTTTTTTAATGTCCTGGCTGGAGCCAGATTTATGTGGGTCTGTGTTTCAAACACATTCCCTGACCGTTCATCTTACCATGTGCTTTCTAGAGACATAAGGAGAGTTTGCCATCCTATTTAATAGGATATTATCAGAAAGTCCAGCATTTATACAGAGCAAAGACATACAGCAGAAAATGTTCTCCTGATTAAAAATATTTGTCCGGTCTCATTTAGGAAAGTTAAGAAATATAGACTGGGAATTCTGTGGGGCCTCAGGGAATCATGTCTAACTCCCATTGACTTTCACTGAGACTTGGGCATCTAACACACTTAGGCTCCTTTAAAACTTCTGGCCATAGTTAATAAGGACTTTTCTTAAAGGGACACATTGCTGTTTTAGGATTGCATTCTCTCCTGTCAGGGGAAAACCCACATGAAGGGGAAAATAAGCAGAAAAGTTTGACGTTAATTTCTCTGTATGGTTGCTTTAAGGAGAAGGCTCTGGAGATTTGTGGAGGAGCCAGGCAATGAGACTAGGATACCTGGTTCCCTACATAGATCCCAGGGTAGTGCCGGTCAGGGACTCAATTCCCTTTCCCTGCCATCTGCATCTTATCTCCTGGGTATGTAGGTTAGAATGCTGATATTGGCTGGTAGTATCTCCTGTATAGAGTTTAACTGGGAAATCTGTTCATGTTAGAATGGAGATGACTGCCAAAAGAAGCCCCCTTCCCACACTGGCACATCCCTACAGACCTGCAGAGACATGACTATGTAGAGTGGGTGAAGTGGGACTTCTGCACTTAAAAACTCATTATACCTTTGAGCAGCATCTATATATCAGGGGTCGGCAACCTTTCAGAAGTGGTGTGCCGAGTCTGGTGTGCCGAGACTGGTGGCCAGGACCTGGGCAGTGTGATTGCCTCTGAAAATCAGCTTGCATGCCGACTTCGGCACCAGTGCCATAGGTTGCCTACCCCTGATCTTTATGGTTTCTGCACCATCACAATACTTTAAGGTATGCAGGGTGGCTGATTTATTTAGCCTCTTCCACCCCTTCCCACAAATCAAAGAATCAAATGAAAAGTGTCTGCTGTTCTGAGGGCATGTGGTACATATGATCCATCAAGCATAGTAATTGCCTTCTCGCCCAAACTAAAGGTCCAACCTGGGTCAGTAGCTTTCTAGGTAGGTGATGTTTTTCCATCCAGCTGAATGTTCCAGTACAAGATAAATTATCTGAGTGCATCAAACCTCATTACGTCAAATAAAAACTAAAGAACAATAAAACCATTAAGGTTGAAATTGCACTGGATTATCATGTTTTGCCATCCTACTTAGTATATATAATGTTTGTTCAGAGCTTCTTACATATTGGAGTTTGTACCTGTTCAGGCACATACACTGCATAACACATATATGGAACAGTTGATTTTACTGATGTAGCAGTGGAATTGCAGATACAGTAGATCTATACTGTGCTTCCACACAGGGGCGGCTCTAGGATTTGCGCTGCCCCAAGCACGGCGGCATGCTGCGGGGGACGCTCTCGCGGTCGCCGGTCCCGCGGATCCGGTGGACCTCCTGCGGAGGGTCCGCTGGTCCTGTGGCTCCGGTGGAACTCCCGCAGGCATGCCTGCGGATGCTCCACCGGAGCTGCGGGACCAGCGGACCCTCCGCAGGCACGTCTGCGGGAGGTCCACCGGAGCCGTGGGACCAGCGGACCCTCCGCAGGCATGCCTGCGGGAGGTCCACCGGAGCCGCCTGCCGCCCTCCTGCAGGACGCCGCCCCAAGCGCGCGCTTGGCGCGCTGCGGTCTGGAGCCAGCCCTGCTTCCACAGAGAGCATATACAGGTTATTCATGTGCACTCTGGGGGCTTATGTCAGGTTTGCTCTCCATATCTCTGCCTAATGGACACGACGGATTAAGATATACGTTGTACTCATAGTTACATCAAGTATAAAACTGGATCAGCTCAACTGAACTCAGTGGAATTACTTCTCATTAACACCAGTGCAAATGAGAATGGACTTTGGTCCTCAGACATTGGTTTACAATATAAATGTTATTTGCAGTGGTGTTGTAGCTGTGTTGGTGTCAGGCTATTAGAGAGAATATCCAGGATACAAAGCTTGTCTCTTTCACCAACAAAAGTTGGTCTAATAAAAGATATTACCTCTACCACCAGGGCCAGCTCCAGGTTTTTTGCCGCCCCAAGCAAACAAAAAAAAAAAAGCTGGAGCGCTGCCACCAAAGCAAAAAAACCCAATGTTTGGAACACTGGTGCCTAGAGATGGCCCTGTCTACCACCTTGTGTCTCTAATTTACTACAGATTTGGTAGTAAATTTCTGATTTAACTCTGGGGAGGGATTTGGAGTTGTATCTGTCAGTGACTTAAAAAAATTATTTCTGCTGCCCTCTTAGGATGAGAAGTTAGTTCTGAGGAGAAACTGTCACTGAAAAACTGTTGTGCTTCTGTTGAAGCAGCAGTTAATGATAAGCATTAGCTGCTGTATCAATCTAGAGCAAGGGTGGGCAAAGGTTTTGGCCCGAGGGCCACATTGGGGTTGCAAAACTGTATGGAGGGCCTGGTAGGGAAGGCTGTGCCTCCCCAAACAGCCTGGCCCTGCCCCCATCCACCTCCTCCCACTTCCTGCCCCCTGACTGCCCCCTTCAGGACTCCTGACCCATCCAACCCCCCCCAGCTCCTTTTCCCCTAACCTCCCCCTCTTGGGACCCCCCTTCTGGGATCCCACCCCCTATCCAACCCCCCTGCTCCCAGTCCCCTGACTGCTCTGACCCCTATCCACACCCTTGCCCCTTGACAGCCCCCCCCCCCCGGGACCTCACGCCTATCCAACTCCCCCTTCCCTGTCTCCTGGCCCCTATCCACACCCCCACCCCTGACAGGCCCGCTGGGATTCCACGCTTATCCAACCCCTCCCCTGTCTCCTGACCACCCCCCAGAAGCTCCGCCCTATCCAAACATGCCGCTCAGAACAGCATGTCTGGCAGCCGTGCTGCCCAGCCGGAGCACGCAACCCCACCGCCCAGAGCGCTGCCTGCACAGCGGTGTGGCTGCGGGGGAAGGAGGATAGCGGAGGAGGGGCCCGGGGCTAGCTCCCTGGCCTGGAGCTCAAGGGCCGGGCTGACGCACACATTGCCTAGAATCAGGAGACAGCCTGTTGGTTTCTTTGCATTATAAGCCAGATGGAAGAAAAACTGTCATTTACGCCATGTGTAGAATTATTTATTACCTGTGGCTTCCTTTGTTAAGTGATCCATGAGTTCTTGTTATAATATTTGGTTTAGTTTTGTGTGTCAGCAGTGTGGTGAACCTTTAAACCTTTGGAGGGCAGTAAAGAAATAAAGAGGACTGGGAACTCTTTTGAAGTAATTTCCAGTACTCAGTGATTATGAACAATATTTTTCAAGACAAAAAATACTCTAGATTCCCCCAATGGAGCCTAGAGACTAAATTCTGTACATTGGTTGTGTGATGAGACAGGTAGTCATTATAGAGGTTTTGGGCAGTTACATCTTTTATTCTTAGTCTTTAGCCTTTCCCATTATGGAATTTAGGGATTAAAAGAGCAGTTTATGCCAACCCCTGATCTAGAAGGTGGTAGATCTGAAACCTATAGTCTTCTGCTTGCAAACATAGATTTTCCTTGCAAGATGTGGATTGCAAAATATGGATTTTTTTAAAATGATCCAGTAGGTGCAAGAGGACTTAATTCTTATTCTGCACAGTACAAATCAATAAGAGTGAAATGTGGTTATGAATACAAGAATTGTTGTGACTTTTTAGAGTACTTAATGTAGTTATTCCATTAAAAACGTAACTTACTATGATTATAGCTGCACATATTGTACTTCTCTCTCTGAGTAAAGAACTCTTTTGAAGTCACATGCATACATTCCTGTGTTGGAATTACTATTTATCTACCTACCTAATTAATTGGTGTAGTATCTGAGCACCTCACCAATATTTATTAATTTATCCTCACAACATGTCTGTGAGGTGGGAAAGTATTGTTTACTCCTATTTTATAGGTGTGGAACGGAAACGCAGAAAAATTACTTTGTCTTTGGATTCTACAATAATAAAAAAGGACACCTATCTAAAGGGGTAGGCACCCCGACACAAGTTACGAACACATACAGTTTTTATGCAGCAGCACCAAACTAAAAATTCCTTCTCCCCATGCAGATACTGTGCACCCTCCACAGCAGCCTGAGTGAATAAATGCATCTTGTAGATTGAATTACTAGCCAGAGGCCACACGACCATCCTTTCATTCCATAGCCTCAGGGCCATAATTCCAGAATCTTCATTCTTCCCATCTCTTGCCTACTTGCAGACCAAGAGACCAGACACAGGAATAAGCTTATGTTGCATGCCAGTACAAGGTACTTAACATGGAACAGATAAGTGCAGCACAGACCATTTAACAATTAGGGGTGCTGAGCTAGTCCAATTTATAGCTGAATTTTATTGCCATTTTGTTCCTGTGTAACGGGTCTGTTAGCCTGTTACCCCCATCCTGTTTTTTTTCACAGTTGCTGTCTGATCATCCTAATTATTTGTCTCTTGTAAGACAGATTCTAGAGTTGAAATAATAAATTAACTGCAAATGGCCACTTGAAAATCAGCATCAGATGTTGTCTTAAATGAACTATTGTGTTAGATTCATTTTTACATCAACTCTGTGGAGAATTGTTATCCATGTTTTCAAAGAGGACAGTAGAAATCAATCCTACACATAGAGTTTACTAAGCTTTTTTTTTGCCATTTTTCTTCTCTTGCTGTCCTTGGCAAAGATTATGGGTATTAATTTATTTGCATAAACGGGGTGTGTGTGTGTGGGATGGGTGGATTTATACCAGGAAGGCATACTTTGTGTGCCATGTGCATTAGTTATGGACGAACGTGTAAGGGTTCAGTGATTTGGCTAATGTCTTTACCACCAAAATTTTGCTTCTTGTCTTAATCTCAGCTTCATCTTCAATGTTTATGCTAAAACTAAATGCTACTTACCCTAAACTTAGCTACTCATGGCAGTGGGAAATTTGTCTGAGAAACT
Source organism: Mauremys reevesii (assembly GCF_016161935.1). Taxonomy (NCBI): domain Eukaryota; kingdom Metazoa; phylum Chordata; order Testudines; family Geoemydidae; genus Mauremys; species Mauremys reevesii. The sequence goes on from NC_052625.1 coordinate 73,484,779, forward strand.
GCCTGAAGTTATAGGGGAAGCTGGTAGTGCATTTATATATTAAATTTCCCTGAAACTTCCCATTGTATGGCCTCATTTTCAGTTGCTCATAACTTTACCAAACTTGTACTGTATTGGTTGAAATTTTCCATGTTGGATATCTGCCTTAGACCAAGTTTTTTTTTTTTAATACAGATAAAATGGTTCAGCCATTTCTGAGAATAAATTTAGGAGAAGATAAGTTGTTTTGCCCATGTTAAAAAAAATAAAAAATCTGGTGACCTGTTCTTTGAACACCTCTAGTACCCTCACCCTTTGGTCAGGTACTTGAAACTTGGCAGGAGCTGGCCTTTGTGTCAGGGATATGTATCTTGCCACACTCAATCACATCATTCTAAATTTGGCCAGGTTATAACCATCTGAAAAATTGCAAGGATGAGGCCCATATTTGATGGGGAAGGAGACTAGGACTGGGGTGAGAAGCCTGCGGTGTAGAGACTGGGACTGACTCCATGAGGAGAATGGAACTGCAGTGAGGAGACTGTGGTGGGAAAGAGACTGGATGAGGAGAGGAACAATTTGGAGAGCTGAAGAAGGTGATGTTTGGGGAGAATGACCGCTAGAGCACACTTCTCTCCAGATACTGGAATGGAACCCAATATTCCTGAGTCGCACCATTTCTCTGCTGTGAGCAAATATCTGTGAAACCCACTAGCAAGGTGTCCCATCTCTTTCTAGTTCTAGTCCATATACAGTATCACTACCTACTGCTGCTGTCAGTTACTCTGCTAGTTCAAGTGCAGAAGTCTTTGTGGTGGATCTAAAGACCAACCCTGCTGATGGCCAGTGTGAGTGTCAATATAGTGCCACATGATGGAATTTGTTTGCTTTTTTTTAAGTTTATTTTTTTAAAAACCTAGGAAATTACGTACAAAGAATGGTAAAAACATTATTAAGATTGCAAAATCAAGAATTCAGGATTAGGAAATGCCAGAATTAAGGTTGCCTGTGCAGCCTAAATTCAGCTCCCTTGTGCGTATGTATTATGATACAGTATTTAATTACTTGACCACATACTATTTTTAAAGGAAGCAAATGCAAGGATTAAGGTTAACTTTTGAATACTTGCCTTTTGTAATCTTAATGTTCTTTTAATATAGCATTTGTGTAATAATATAGAGACTATAAGGAACAATTATTGCCTAACTCCATGAGGTGATAAATTTGCATTTGCAGCCCAGTAACGTATTGTACATATTTTGCAGTTGAAGGTCCGGTTTCATAAGACAAGTTGCGACTTTAATAACTTGGTGTGAAGGTCTGAGGGCCAAACTTTTCCCATATCAGTGTGATCTCAAGTCTAAATAGCTGTTCACTATGATCCCTAGGTCTCTTTCAGCATCACTGCTTCTTACATTTTCCCAACCAATTGAATATCTGTGTTATAGGTTATTTTTCATCAGATGTATGTGCTTTCCAAATTTAATCTCATTTTACTTTTGCCCATGTATCTAACCTCTCCAGAGATCCCTTTGTATTATCTAGTGTCATGGGCATACGTAATGCCGCTCAATCTTGCCAATATCTGCTTGTCAGCACTCATTTCCCTTTTACAAATTTCATTAATGTGGCTTTTATCCTTTTTTTTAAAAATATTATTAAAAGTGGCTAATACTGTGAGCCTGATTGTCATGTAAAGAGCTTTACTGTATCCCTCCCTGGCACCGTATTTTAGAGCTTTATTTACACATGCCTACTTCAAGGCCTTTGTGTAATGCCAGAGCAATGTGAAGGCGTGTTGCAATACATGAGACTGTCTCTGTAAATCCAGTTCAATTACCAGTCATCATGACATCACACCATTCACTTCCCCATCTCTATGCATGCTGTTTGTCACTATCCTTCGCATGTAGTCCTGCAGCAGTTTTCAGCTCATTTGAGATTATTCATATACCACCTTATTTATTTAATTTTATAAGCTCAAATGGAGACACATTACATCTGTTGCATTCAACTAATTTTGCCATTCTGACAGAATAAACTATCAGTGTTTGTCTCGAACAATGTGAACTTCATAAATAAAGCCATTCTGCTTATTGCTAAAGATTCTGTTCTTTTCTAGATACTTACAGATATTTTCTCTCATTTGTTCCATTTACTTTTCTAGGGAGTAAATTTAGTAGTTGCCAGGGTCATTCTTCTTTCCTGATGTAAAAACTGGTACTATGTTTGTTTCCCCGCCCTTCCGATGTGTTTTTGCTGTACTCAACATTTCAGAGATTGTTACGATTATGATAAATTCATTTGCTAAATCTCTTAATCCCCAAGGATGTTTCTCTTAACTTCTTAATATGTTTGTTATCTTGATGCACTGATGTACATGTTGTTCCAAATTGTAATAGTATTTCCTTACCTGAGTTGTAATAATTTTTTAAATAAATCCCTTCTTTATTTTTGGTGTCAAACATTTTTTTAAAAATTAGTACACAATCATTACCACGTTAGAATCATCAATGATTTCATCTCCACACCCCCCCCCTTTCCTTTAGGCCTTGATTCATCAAAGCAATTAAGGTTGTGCTTAACTTTAAACTTGTTCTGGAGAGCTTTGCTGAAGCAGGGCCTTGTTAATGACCTCCTGTGACAGAGCGATTCTGGCGGGACCCAACTGAGAGTGCCAAATCAGGACCAATTGCTCAAACAGGGCAGTTACAGCCCTAGGCTGGGGTTTTTCCACCTCTAAGGCAAACCAAACCAGCCAGACAAAAAGGACTTTGGTCTCACCCCACTGGCTTACCACAAGTCACACAAGCAATTTCCTTAGACACTCCAGTCTCCCAGCATCACCACCAGTGCACTCGTCCTGGGGATAAATGGTTCAGACCCAGGTCAATACACATCAGATCTTACCCACAAATCACGCATCTAAAATCTAAAGGTTTATTTACAAAGGAAAAAGGTAGATTGGTTAAATGCAATCAATTACATACAGTAATGGCAAAGTTCTTAGTTCAGGCTTGCAGCAGTGCTGGAGTAAACTGCAGTTTAGATTTTAAGACTCTGAATACATCCCCACCGGGATGGGTCGTTCAGTCCCCTGTGTAAAGCTTCAGTTTGTATAGTTTGTAGCAAGTCCCTCCAGAGGTCAGAAGCAGGATTGAAGACAAGATGGAGATGAGGCATTAGGCTTATATAGACTTTTCCAGGTGTAAGAATCCCTTTGTCTTCACTGTGGAATTTTACAGCAAAATGGAGCCTGGAGTCACATGAGCCAGTCCCTGCATACTTTGCTGAGTCACAAGGCGTGTCTGCCTTCTCTCCATGGGTCAATTGTGTCCTTAATGGTCCTTAATGAGCCATCAAATAGGCTAGGCAGAGCTAACACCAGCTTGTCTGGGAGGCTTCCCCCAGAAGCACAGCACAAACTTGAAATACTGACAGCATGGAGCCAACATTCATAACTTCAACTAAAAATGATACAGACATACAGACAGCATAATTATAACCAGCAACCCATAACCTGGTCTTAGACACCTTATATGACCCCCTTTACTTAGGATTTGGTGCCACTACAGGACCTTGGTTGCAACCCATGTTCTATATGGTCCCCATTTATACCAATAACGTCACACCTCCTATTGTTACTTTTTCTATAGTATTTTTTTCACCTGCTATTTCTGTAAAATCCCTTCTTCCTGTTATCCTCTTTCAGTGAGAAGTATCCATTCTGCAGTTTGTGCCATTATCTGTTCTTTTCAAACCTTAATTGGCCATGTATTCTTGTTCAGTTGCCTCCCCCTTTTTCTATTTCCAGTTAAATGTTCTTTCTTTTAACTTCACTGCTTTAACAGTTCCTTCTATTCTTGTTTTGAGAGGAATTGTAGCCTGTTACACTCTAATTACAGTGTCTTTCAAAGTTTTCCAGGCTTCTTCACACTAGTAGATTCTAATACTACTTTCTATTGCACATTTCCTTTGAGGTTTCATAGGACCATTGTGCACCCAAATTTTGTACCAATTTAATTATATTGGTTTAGGGATTGGTATAGGTAAATCTTTGTAACCTTCTTGGTAAATTCATTTCTAAGCTGATATAGTTACAATGGAACAAAAATTGAATGTAGACAACGCCTCTGCCACCACAAAGTTTGCTTTCTTGATATCTAACATTCTTGTACTACTGCACTCTCTGAACCCAGTTTTTCTTATGCTGAATTCAAGTAGCTCTTGATCACTGGTGTCTCAAGTTTATCTCAGTCCAGGTGGTTTCTCCACTGGTTGTCTTATATAGTTTCTAAATCATAGAATCATAAGACTAGAAGAGACTTCAAGAGGTCATCTTGCGCAGTCCCCTTCACTTGTGGCAGGACTAACTATTATCTAGACCAGAGGTTCTCAAACTTTAGCAACCCGAGGACCCGCAAATCCCCAGGCTCAGCCCCAGACCCCACCCCTACTCCTTCACCAAGACCCCACCCGCACTTCACCCACTTCCTGCCCCTGCTCCACCCTTGCCCCTCCTCTTCCCTGCCTCTTTCCACCCCCTCCCCTGAGCACACCTTATCTTCGCTGCTCCCCCGAGTGCACCCTGTCCCTGCTCCTCCTCCCTCCCAGCGCCTCCTACACACTGCTGAACAGCTGTTCCCTGGCATGCAGGAGGCACTGGGAGGGAGTGTGAGGAGTTGATCAGTGTGGTTGGCCATGATTCCACCCCTTACCCTAAGCGTGCCCTGCCCCCGTTCCTCCCCCATCCCCAGTGCCTCCTGCATGCCACTGAACAGCTGTTTCCAGGTGTGCAGAAGGCACTGAGAAGGAGTGGGAGGAGTTGATCAGCAGGGCCCACAGACCTCAGTTTCAGAAACGCTGATCTAGACCATCCCTGACAGGTGTTTGTCTAACCTGCTCTTTTAAATCTCCACTGATGGAGATTTCACAACCTCCCAAGGCAATTTATGCGTGCAAGGTCACACCAGCGGGGGTGGGATCACATTGGCAGGTGGGGTCACATCTGGTATTTCAGGAATGCCTGAGTGGCTACCCTACTGGCAAGGTTGCAAACAAATACTAGTTGTTACAGCATTTTTCCCAATATCTGCTAAGAACCTACATTAAAATTCCTGAATCAGACAACTGATAATAATAGCTTTATGGTCCTGATTTATCTTTAAGTGTGCTTAAACACATTCTTAACTTTAAGGATATAAGTGCTTGACCTAATAAGGCTAGACAAGCTTGCGTTTAAAATTAAACACATACTTAAGTGCTCTGCTAAAATGGGACTTATGACTTGAACCAGTAACTAAAACTGTGGAGGGCTCCATAATCCTATTATTCAATTCCCTTAACCAGTCAGTACATTTTTATATATACGGTTTGTAAAAATAATGAATTGCACAAAAATCTTTTATACAATTTCATGTCCTATTTGACAAGTTGGAGTTCCTCTGGAAACAAAAGGTAATTAGGATGCCTTTGAAGGAGGTCCATAACTGGTATTTAGCCGTACAAATTGACACACAGCAATTGGCTTGTTCCTCCACCATTCACAGATCTGCTATACATTTCAAAGAGAGATGAATAAAGAGATATCCCATGTTTACAATTAATTTAAATGCCAGGATGTTCTTTTGATCTGAGTTAACAGAATACAACATAGACAGGGACTGTGGATTACATTGTTGACCCTACTCAAATATGTAAATACACAAAAACACAAACATCATATCCCCATGTCTTTTGAGGGTTATTTATTTTGCAGGATGTTTAACCCTTTCTGGCCATGCATCACAAACACCCATCGCCATAGTATAAATGAAAAATTGGAAAAGGTGTTTGATTTTTCTGCACCTTAAAAATCCATCCAGGGAAGACTCAAAATATCACTAGATGAGTTTTCAAATGTATTTGTGAAGAGGAGTTTATTCTAAGTAATTCCGTTGGGCTTACTTGTAGTAACAACATGTTGAAAAGAAGTACTTTGACCTTACATTATCATGAAATGAGTTGAGGAAGTGTTTTGAATAGCAAGAGAGTTTATCTATTCATTTCTGTTAGAGGATCAATGCTTTGCTTTTAGTGCCTCTCAGATAATTTGGCACTTTTTAAAAACTTCCCTAGACATGATTAGGTATTTGACAGGAAATGTCTACTCTTAGAAGTCCTATCTGTGTGGGTGTGAGGTGTGGTGTTTTTGTTTGTTTTGTGATAAGAAACAGCTGATTTTACCCATATAATAAGTCATTAGTTGCTCAGAATCCAGACCCCTTTCTGAACTTTCCCAAAGCTTAGGGTGCTCTGAATCGTTGTTTGGATCAAAATTGAACTAGGATCCAGGGTTTTGTTTTGGACCCATGTCTTCTAATAACTAAAACAAAGTCATTCACTCCTAAAAATATTCTTGGCAAAAATGCCTTCTTGCTATGTAATATTAAATTTCTATTTATTTGTGCAATCAAAATTATACTCACCTATAGTGTGTAATATAAATAGTGTATTTGTGTGCAGTATTTAAAATATATTGTGGTGGCTACATTTGTTTCCAGTTTTCCAATAACTTTGTTATGATGGAGCCACCGTGGTAGTGATAGCTGAGACAGAATCTGTTCATTTTCATTTCTGTTAATGACAGTTGCATCTGATCTTTAGAATTGCATGGTGTGAAAAGAACACTATAATCAATCTCTCAGTTTTCTGAGACTTCTTATATCTAAATGAGTCTTTTGAAGTTATGAAATGGTACATCTGGCCCTTTTATGATAAGACTTCTCTGTCTGGAATTTAGTGGAATTAAATTCTTTCTCTTTCCATCAAGCGAAAGTTAGATTGAGAATATTAATTCTCTCATATTTCCACTGGGTGCAGTGTTATTCTAGTATGAGCTACAATTATGTCCCTGATGTTCTGTTTAAACAGTTGCAAATCTTTGCCATGTCCTACTAATAATTCCTTTAATTCTTTTTCTATCCCAGAGCTGTTCTGTAACTTAGAACTCTTAGTAAAGTGAAGATGAACACAGCTTTGAAGTGTCCTGCATACTTGGAAAAATGGTGCTAACCTTGGCCACGCTGAGAGGTTCAGGAAGCACAGAGAGGAGGTCAATATTATCATTCAGATGTAATAAACTAAAAAAGGCGATCAGTGTTATGTTATGTAATGTTAATTCCCATATCCTGTGTTATGTTTACATCTCTATTAGAATAACATTGCTTTTATATTACATCAATATTCCACATCTAAAAAGCCCTGATAAAAGAGCACTTATCTTAAATCCTGCAAAAATTTACTCATATCAGTTATTCCATTGGTTTCAATGGAATTATTTACGCATCTAGAGCTTATTCCCATGAGTAAAAGTTAAGAGGATCAGGCTATGATTTTTGGGAGAATTTATGAATGATTAATAATTTTTTTTAAAACAAGATATCTCAGTGGATATTAGAAAGATGTAATGGTGATCTTCCTTTAATGTATTTCTCTTCTAATCATAGAATACACAGAAGGATTATCAAAAATATGCTGTTAATATAAGAATTGCCATAATGGGTCAGACCAATGGTCAGTCTAGCCAGCATCCTGTCTTCCAACAGACAGTGGCTGGTGCCAGATGATTCAGAAGGAATAAACAGAACAGGACAATTATTGAATAAGCCATCCCCTGTCATCCAGTCCCAGCTTCTGGCAGTCAGAGGTTTACAGACACTCCAGAGCATGGAGTTGTGTCCCTGACTATCTTGGCTAATAGCCATTGATGAACCTATCCTCCATGAACTTCTCTCATTCTTTTTTTAACTCAGTTATACTTTTGGCTTCACAACATCCCCTGGCAACAAGTTCCACAGGTTGACTGTGCGTTGTGTGAAGAAATACTTCCTCATGTTTATTTTAAATCTGCTGCCTATTAATTTCATTGGGTGATCCTGATTTCTTGTATTATGTGAAGGGATAAATAGTGTTAATGTACTTCTTTGCAAATAGGAGTCTGAAAATTACTTCTTGTTTTCACTGGGTACCTATGACAAAATCCAGTTTAGCCTTCTCAGTGTCTGTATAGTTAGCAAGATGTAAACTAAAGAACATTTCCTTCCTCTGAGATGGCAGCTTTGATTTTTGGGTCACACACAATGTTGTAGGATTTGTAGAATTGGTGGAACTCTCAGACTGTTGAAGAAACTGTCCATGTCTTGATACAAGTTAATCAAGACCGCCAAAATCTGCTCTATTGCATCAAGAAATGAGAGCAAATTTTGACCCAGTAAGCCTGCCCTTCTTGAAAATTAATCACTATTGATTGTCGAAAATTTACAAATGAACCTCTGTGACCTCTTCAGATTGTATTGCACTTTCTAGTCAGTGCCCTGCACTGTGGGTGGAGGAGTGTGGAAAGCCAGAGACTCCCCGGGGAGGCATGGCTGCTGTGCTAGCCTTTCCCATGGTGAGATGTGCTCCACTCCACAGCTGCCAATGGACTCTCTTCCTCCCCCCTCCTTTGGGGAGCCTTTCCACAATCTGTCCTTGTGCTTAGGTGAGTGTAAAAACTGTGATTGTGTGCTCTCCCTGCACATTGAGTCCAAGTGTGGGGGCTTCTTGTGCTCTCCCAGCTTGCTGGTCAGGGCCGTCCCTAGACATTGTGGTGCCCTACGCACCTCCCCCGCAGGGGGAGGGGGAGAGCTGGCCCGAGGCCTCCACGGTGGGGTGGGGCTGTGGGGGGCAGGAGCAGGCTTGGGGGGCAGAGGGGAACTGCCCCCCAGCATGCGCTGGCAGAGTGGAGTGGGCTGGGGCTGGGTCACTCCACTTCCTGCTGCCCAGTGATTGCAGGGCAGGCCTGACCTGGCCCCAGCCTGCTCTGCTCTGCTCCCCTGACTCCAAGCCTTGGGACTTGGGGGGCAGGGGAGAACCTCCCCCCAGCACTCACCGGCAGGGTGGCTGGGAGCTGGCGGAGTGGCGCGGGCTGGAGCTGGGTTGCTCCACTTCTCGCCGCCCAGTGAGTACGGGGCCACCCGACCCCTGCTGCAGTTCCCTGGGACATAGCTCAGGGAAAGGGTGGAGTGGGGGCGGGGCTGGAGCGGAGCAGGGGTGGGAAGAGGCGGGGTGGGGCAGAACATGGGCAGGGCTTTGGGGAAGAGGCGGAGCAAGGGTGGGGGCAGCTTTCCTGGCTGGCTCAGCCAGCCAGGGGATTGGACTGGGTGCTGGAGCAGCATGCAGCTGTGGAGTGTGCATATGGGTAAGGATGGCCCTGTTGCTGGTCTGTGCAGAGGCAGAACCCAGTGTGACTCAAAACTTCCTGAAAAGCTATTTTAGCTTAATATGTACATTCGCTATTCTTTTAATTGCCCAGCCTTTCTAGTGATCTGTTCTAGTCTCACTCACTCCCATGCATCCTCCTTGACTTCAGTAGATTTGCACAGAGTGTAACTGAAAACAGCCTATAGCATATACTTCATGTTTTCAAACTTTTCTCAGCAACTACAAGGGCTATAAACTTACTTTTTAAAGGAAACCGGGGGTTCTCATGTGATCAGTGTCGAGGATCTCTCTTATCCCAGACGGCTCAGGTTTCGTTGTCCGACCGCAAAGAGATAGTGGGATTCTTGCTGGTCGTTGCCTATCAAGTTCTTTATTGTAGCATGCCATACAACAGAGAACTGCCCATCTCACTCCATACAGAACCAGACCCCCTCCACAAATTCAAACTGCTTTTTATTAGCTATTCCGTCACATCACTTACGTCGCGTCATCACTGTACCTTCCCAGCATTTGTTCCCAGCATACAAAACAAAGAACAACTGTTATTTCTTGATAACTTCATGCTTAGTACAAAAAAGAATACATGTTACTTTAAAAAGTGTCTGTAAGCATTTTTTCTTTCTCAGCCTCTACAAGCATTCTCTTATCTAGCAAGGTCACACAGATGTCTGTGCTGGCCTGTCTACTCCAGCCAGTAAATAGACCAGTAGGCCTTGGTTAGTTGATAAGCTGAACTGAGTTGCTAAGCAGAACTAGGCCAGAACCACACTTATCAACAGGACTTCAGGAGCTGGGGGTTTGATTGACAATAAAATTATGAGAATTGGCCACATTACCTAGGGCAGTGGTGGATTTTCCATCTCTTACTGTCTTCAGATTAAGACTGGATACCGTTCTGGAAGATATCAACACAAGTTACTGGGCTCAATGCAGGGGTAACTGGATAAAACTGAATAGCCTGTGTTATCCAGGATGATCTCTAATGGTCTCTTCAAGCCTTTATAATATATTGAAATTAAAGTTTCCAGCTTGGTGTGTGTGATTTTTTTTTATTTATGATTTCAGCTGTCTAATCATTTTGTTCATTGCTCCATCGCTGACCTGCGTGGTTATACATCCACCTTCTTGTCTTCTAATCAAAATTTCTTTTTCATGTCCTCTGATGGTTTTAAAGAAATTATTTCTATTTCACCCACCACTAAGGAAATCAATAATAAACTGAGTAACTCAAAGAATAAGCTCACAAAATAAAGTGATTGTGTATCATGTTTGAATGGTTCAGCTCTTTCGGTATTAATGAAAAAGATGTTTGGGTCTTTTGATATTCACAGCTCATAGGAAGTCATCTGAAGTGTCTTTTCTCAGAAAAAATAACTAGTCATTTTTTTATTTTCCTTCTGGTATTTAACTATGGCACCTATTGTCTTGGCATCTGGACACCTCACATTAATTAAAAACACACAAAAATGGCAAAAGACACCATAAAATGTAGACTCATGTGTGTCAGTGATTGGGCACCAAAACATAAAACAAATATCTGTGCATTAAGGTAACTAAACTAGTGATTTATTGGCAGGGGCAGGTTCTAGAGACGTGAGCTCTCGACTGAGAACATCCTGCTGCTCATTCTAGTAAAGTCCATTCAAGGAACTGTCAGCAGGCAAGATTATACACTCCATGATAAAACATGGGAGACATGATTGTTCAGATAACTGTGCCAAAGACTATTTAGAGCTTTAAAGAACATCACCAATATCTTGAATAGCCTCCAGAATCAAACAGGCAGCCCGTGTAAAAGACTTGATAGCACTGGTGAGAGATGCTCAGAGCAACCCATCAAGAAATGAGCTACTGAATTCTGCACAAGGTGCAGTTTCTGGGAGCACTTCAAGGGTACTCCAAATAGTGGATTGTGCAGTGTTCCTTGCCTAGAGAACACAACACGTAGGCCACTGTGATGAGCTCCACATAATATGGGAGTGTTGATAGTCTCCAGACCAGCCTTTGTTGACTCATAGATTTTAAGGCCAGCATAGACTATTATGATCATTTAATCTGTCCTGTTGCATAATGACACAGGCCATAAACTTTCACCCACTGATTTCTGCATCAAGTCCAATAATTTGTGGTGGAACTAGATCCTTAAATAGTAAAAAATTTTAGATGCTTCTGATGCAACCTAGAAATGAACGAGTAGCAGTGAATCCATTATGACCATAAGAATGTGATTTACTCAGCAGCAAAAGCTAGGCATACTCCTCCAATAGAAGTTGCAGTCACATCCCTATAGAAGCTTCCACATTTCCCCCTGCTGTTCAGCATTATTTCCATTTTATCTAGATTGATTTTTAAGCCAGGGTAGCTATCCCAATCTTTACTTCTGCTGGATGTTGGGTAAACATCTGGAGTTAAAAGGAAAAAGAAGAAATATATCATCTGCATCTGAAGAAGTGGGTGTTTTACCCACAAAAGCTTATGCCTAAATAAATCTGTTAGTCTTTAAGGGGCCACTGGGCTTCTCGTTGTTTTTGTGGATACAGACTAACACGGCTACGCCTCTGATACTTGATCATCTGCATATTGTAGACCAAAATATCTCACTATCTCCTAACAGCTCTACACTGAACAGGAGGAGTGACTGAATGAAGCCATACAGGATCCTTCAGAGGTCTAAGAACAGCCAAGAGGAGGAAGATTAAATACTTATTACTATCCACTGGGGACTCTGAGGAAAAAGCAAATGCACTAGAGGCCAACCTATCCTCTCCTGCAAGATCTTGCTATTAGCTCACCAATTTTTCTTAATAAAAGGTATCAAAGGGTGGATGGGGGTCAGATTCATCTCATAGGTACATAGGTATCACTGTACTATGTCAGACCAGTGATGTACGTTTAGACTGTTGTATCCTTGGGGCAGCCGGTGTAGGAAGCAATCACTTGAGGCCAGAGAGCAGACAGCTAACCAAAACCTCCATTTTATTTACAGAGACAGAGAGCTCACTCAGCCGGTTGAAACCGGCTGAGCTATCCCTTAATAGTCTAACTCAGTTGCCATAGTAACAAAACCCATGACAACCAAATACACAACATATTCCTCCCCCCATAATAAGAACATCCCCTAAATAAAACACACACTAAACTAGAGAAGGAGGGTAGACTGCCTCCATTCCCGGCTAAACCCTGGGGATTATTTTGCCCCATAACCGTGGGTTCGCCCTAACTAAAGATCCAGCCGATGAGGAGGCCTTCTGTCTCTAGGTGGATTATGGCGAACTTCTGGTGTTGATGCACCCGAAAGTACTAGGGGCTCAGGGTCCGCAGCACGAATAGGTGAGGAGGTGGTATCAGCTCGTGCTGGGCAAAGGGGTATCTCAGCTGCCGGCAGTAATGGAGGAGAACAGTCAGGAACAGGTGACTCATGATTCGGTGTCTCACCAGGAGGGGTGAAGTCAGACCCCTCAACTGCAGATGGGTCCTGAAGACTGGCATGACCTGGCAACAGCTGATCTACATGTCGCCGCCAGGTAAGATTCTCTGCAGTCCGGACTGTATAGGAAACAGGTCCTGTTTGAGTGATGACTGTGGTCGGGACCCATTTAGCTCTGGAAGTATAATTCCGAGCCAAAACTGCCTGCCCTGGGCTAAAGGTTCGGTCTTTTGCTCTGGGTGCCCGTCTGATGACTTGATATTGCTGCTGATGTTGCACAGTTTGTCTGGGTTCAGAAGGTTTCAGCAGATCAAAGCAAGTGCGCAGCTGTCGTCCCATCATTAGAAAGGCTGGTGAAGCCTGGGTCGTAGCATGAGGTGTGTTTCTATAGGAAAGTAAGAAGGTATCCAGACGCTTTTGAATGGAGTGTTGTCCCTTTGCTGATTTCAAAGCGTTTTTCATTGTCTGCACAAATCTTTCAGCTAATCCGTTGGTGGACAGATGATATGGTGCTGACGTGATGTGGTGTATCCCATTTGCCTTCATAAAATTTTGAAACTCCTGAGAGACGAACTGCGGTCCGTTGTCGCTCACAAGTTGTTCTGGCAGACCAAAACGACTAAAGAGTCCTCGTAGTATTTGGATAGTACTCTCTGCAGTAGTGGACTGCATTATAGAGACTTCTGGCCATTTAGAATGGGCATCTACTGCCACCAAGAACATGCTTCCTTCAAGGGGGCCAGCAAAGTCAACGTGAATACGTTGCCACGGGTTTTCAGGCCAGTCCCATGGGTGTAGGGGTGCCCACTGGGGTGCATTTCTTACACCCTGACATGACATACAAGCTTTTGCCTTCTCTTCAATAGCACTGTCCAATCTAGGCCACCAAAAATAGCTTCGTGCAATTTCCTTCATGCGCACTATTCCACAGTGACCGGAATGTAGCTGTTCTAACATCTGTGATCTCAGGGGTGGTGGAATAATGACACGCCTCCCCTACAACAAACAACCAAATTGGACCGATAACTCCGTCCGCCTGGACATGTAGGGAACAAGGTCGGGTGAGACCGGAGAGGTTTGTCGAGATTTTCCATGCATCACCAGGTCCATAACTTGGGATAATACTGGGTCAACGCGGGTTGCCTTCTTTATCTGAGCAGCAGTGATGGGTGTATTCTCTACCTGTTCAAAGTAGAAGATTTCCTTTTGGGCACTATCTTGATGTTTGACCGGTAAAGGCAACCTTGAGAGGCCATCTGCATTGCCGTGCAGAGTGGATTTCCGATATTTGATTTCATACGTGTGTGCAGAAAGTATCAATGCCCAACGTTGCATCCGACTAGCAGCTAATGGGGGAATGCCTGTGTAGGGTCCAAAAATTGATGTCAGAGGTCGATGGTCTGTAAGAAGAGTAAACTTTCGCCCAAACAGGTACTGATGAAACTTCCTAATTACAAAAACAATTCCTAATGCCTCACGTTCGATTTGGGCGTAGTTAGTTTCTGCTTTGCTTAGAGTGCGTGAAGCAAAAGCAATAGGTCTTTCTTCTCCCGAAGGCATAATGTGTGACACGACCGCTCCCACTCCATAAGGGGAAGCATCGCAGGCCAATTGCAGGGGTAAGGATGGATCAAAGTGCGTTAGAACTTCAGAATTTAACAATGCATCCTTAGCTTTGTTAAATGCAACATCACAGGCTTCAGTCCACTTCCAGGCCTTGTCCTGCCCAAGGAGCTCATGAAGTGGTTTTAGCAGTGTGGCTAACTGTGAGATGAACTTTCCATAATAGTTCAGTAGTCCTAGAAATGAGCGTAGCTGGCTTACATTTCGAGGTGGGGGAGCCTCCACAATAGCTTTAACTTTTGCAGGGGCCTTATGAAGACCTGCAGAATCGATGATGTGTCCCAAATATTCAACAGAGGGCTTGAAGAATTCACACTTGTCTTTGCAAACTCGTAGGCCATACTCTTCCAGTCTTTGTAGGGTAGCCTCTAAATTCTTTAAGTGATCCTCTTCATTTCTTCCAGTGACCAGGATATCATCCAGATAGCACTGAATTCCTGACAAGCCACACAAGATCTGGTCCATAGCCCTCTGGAACAGGGCGGGAGCCGATGTGATTCCGAAGGGTAGGCGACAGTATCGATAAAGCCCCTTATGAGTCACAATAGTCAACAGCTCTTGGGACTTTTCATCGACGTGCATCTGTAAATATGCTTGACTCAGATCAATCTTACTGAACTTTTGTCCCCCAGCCAGGCCTGCGAAGAGGTCATCGATGCGGGGAAGCGGGTATTGCTCTGCACACAACACTGGGTTGACAGTGACTTTAAAATCACCGCAAATCCGGAGAGAGCCATCTTTCTTCACTATTGGAATGATAGGAGTGGCCCATGAGCTATGGGTAACTGGTATTAGGACTCCATTGGTGACCAGGCGCTCCAGGTCTGCTTCAACTTTTGGCCTGATGGCATATGGCACAGTTCGGGCTTTCAGATATTTTGGTGGACTGCCAGGTTTAATGTTCAATGTCACAGTGATTCCCTTCATACTTCCCAAATCATCTCCAAAAACAGCAGCATGTTTCCTTAGTATAGGGGTTAGACTGGTTTCTTCTTTAGTCATCCGGTGCACTTCTGCCCAGTTCAGCTGAATCTTCCCAAGCCAAGACCTGCCCATTAAGGCTGGGTAGTCACCTCTCACCACAAACAGTGGCAATTTAGCCGCCTGTCCATTGAGCTCCACCTTAACATCAATAGTGCCCAACATGGGCACAGCTTCACCTGTATACGTCTTCAGAACAGTTTTTGTTGCCTTAAGCGGAAGATGCTGTAGCTTTTCCTTATACACAGTCTCCGGAACCAGCGAGACAGCTGCACCAGTGTCTAGTTCCATGCGTATAGGTTTGCCCTCCAATAAGGGGGTTACCCAGTATTCATGTGAGCCCGCTGCCAAAGACAAAACATGCAGTGGCACTTCCTCTTGTGAGGAGGTGTCACCTTGATCATCCTGGGTCTGCTCTAGGGTATGCAAGGTTCCTCTTTTTGTCGGCCAGACCACAGGCCTCTTTTTCTTTTGTTTTACAGGCATACTCAATGTGTCCCTTTTTGCCACAGTGTCGACACACCAGGTCCTTACACTAGCATTCTGATGCCTGGTGACCCAGCTTACCACAGCGGTAACATTCTTGACTCTGCACCGTTTTGTGGGTCAGTTCTTGTGACACTTTTTGCACCCTAGGGGATGCACCGATGTATTGTGCCTCCCTTGTAGCCAGTTCCATGGAGACAGCAATATCAACAGCCTTCTGTAATGTAAGCTGAGCCTCTGTCAGTAGGCGCTTCCGTATAGCTTCACTGCAGAGGCCACACACTAACCTGTCACGCAGGGCATCATTTAACATCTCTTTAAATTCACAGTGTTCTGCTAGCTTTTTTAAAATGGCTACAAATTGTACAACTGTTTCATCTTCCTTTTGGTCTCTTTTGTGGAACCTATATCTTTCAGCAATTACCAGTGGTTTTGGGGAGAAATGAGACCCCAGGATTTCCACAATGTCACTGTAAGATTTAGTCTCAGGCTTAACAGGGTGTAGTAAGCTGCGTAGCAGGGAGTAGGTTTTAGCCCCTACAACAGTTAAGAATATTGGCACCTTCTTCGCTTCTGTAATGTCATTTGCAATACCAAAAAGCTCAAAACGCTCAGTATACACATGCCACTGCTCTGTATTCTCATCAAAAGGCTCCAGGGGCCTGGTCAGAGTAGCCATGATTTTTAGTTTCACTTTCACAGTCAGTGCAACAAGCAGCTTTTTTTCTTTGTTTGGTCTTTACCTTGACTTCTACTTCCTTCTGTTACTGGAGCAGCACCAGGATCCCACCCTCGTTGTCAGTGTTGTATCCTTGGGGCAGCCGGTGTAGGAAGCAATCACTTGAGGCCAGAGAGCAGACAGCTAACCAAAACCTCCATTTTATTTACAGAGACAGAGAGCTCACTCAGCCGGTTGAAACCGGCTGAGCTATCCCTTAATAGTCTAACTCAGTTGCCATAGTAACAAAACCCATGACAACCAAATACACAACATAGACAGTTAAAATAATGGAATTAGATAATAAAAGTGTATCCTGAGTCACTGTTGGTGATTATCACCCTAACTAGACACTGCACAGATGACAGCGCCCATTAGAAAAGACCTTAATCAAAATTACCTCAGCTCTAGTTGAGTTCCCCAGTGCAACAGCCCAATAGCCTTCCATACTAACACAGGGAAAACAGAATTTTGTGTTGTCTTGTAAGAAGAAACGTATGGTAAATCATACTCAAGTGCGAAGCAGTAGATCTCCATCAGTCACGCTAAGAAAAAAATGAGGCCAGAGATCAGTATAATATCTCATCTTTCTATATACAAAAATCAACAAGCTGAACAAACATAGAGTGATTAAATGTTCCCTCCACCTCAATGTGCAGAACTCATGGCGCCTCCAGACCTTTCCAAATTTCAACTCTCTATTAATAAACTTAAGAGGATCCTTTCAGAAGTCATTATCACCTGTCTTTACGCTGCTGAGCAGACTACTGCCACCAACATTTCAAAATCTCTAAGCTCTATCTCTGGGCTAGGTCTTCAAGTTATGCCAAATGAATATGTATTAAGCAGGCAACTCTGTGCAAATCAAAAATATGATGTGTATCTACAAATATGAAGTGAGTTGTGGAAACTCCTGCCAGTCAGATTTTTGTAAGAAGAAAATTAATTGGGCATTTCTTACAAGTCTAATTTTATGACAGTCTTAAAATATTTTGGAGCTAACATTTTTGTTTGCTTTTCCATGTAGTTCTGCTGCATATGTGGAGGCCATGAATATATATTAAAATATATATACCCTATTGTATTTGATAGTGTCTGTGTACCTAGGTAATTTAGCAAATAATCTTTTCAGCATTTCATCTTTTTCAATGGCATTTTACTGTCTGCAAGTCCTATACTGCAGTACAAGAAACAGAAATCTAGTGAGAAATAAGCTTTATCCTCTGTTTTTAAGATTTGAGGTAAACCTTTTAATACTAAACTGGATTAAAACATTTCCATGTATCTTTAAAATACATAGTTTCTTGTCTTCCCTTCCTTTCCTGTATAAAATTGAGATTTTGATCATCCAGTATTATTCCTGGAGCTAGTAGCACCACCTATACTTACAATTCTCATTATAAAACCCGGTTTTCATTTGTCTATAACAGGGATTGGCAACCTTTGGCGTCCGCAGGTTCTGCCGATCACAGCTCCCACTGGCCACAATTCACCGCTCCAGGCCAATGGGGGCTGCAGGAAGCGGTGCAGGCCGAGGGATGTGCTGGCCTCTGCCTCCTGCTGCCCCCATTGACCTGGAGTGGTGAACCGTGGCCAGTGGGAGCCGCAATCGGCCAAATCTGCGGATGTAGCAGGTAAACAAACCGGCCCGGCCCGCCAGTGTTCTTACCCTGGCAGGCCACGTGCCAAAGGTTGCAGATCCCTGGTCTATAAGTTTGCCAAACTTCAATCATTTGAGCAGAAGTTTTCCAACTAAAATTTTAGTTTTTGTGTGTACCAGTATTGATATTAAGGTAGGAGATATTACCCATTTTAGCCTATAGATATTTGAGATTTTAAAAAAGTTACTTGTTCCTTCCAATTGTTTATGTTTAATGTTGAATTTATGTAAAAGCTATGTATGTAGATGTTATAGCAACTTTTCATTAACTTGTTTAATCTCTGGCATCTTTAGCCTGCAATGCTTCCTTTTTTTTTTTTTTTTTTTTTTTTTTTGCCTATACAACTCTGTAAGTGGGCAAAACATCCTTTTATGTACATAAAAAAGAACATCTGTTATGGCTCAGGAAAACTTTAACAGTACCCAGCTAATGATAGTATAGAAGAAAATATAGTCATTTTCCTATTTTCTGTGATTCAGCAACCTTAGGGAATCATGACTTGGATATTAATCCATAATCAATTATGTAAAAGGAAATGCCACCATGCTGTGTGGCAGTAGTGTTATCAATAATGCATCCTACTAGCCAATCACATGCTGTCACATCTCCATTCACTCTATAAGTACCAAAAAAAAAAAAAAAACCAGCCCTTGCACTTTGACAGTGGATTGGTACATAAATATTTTCTTTATTCTGAAGTGTTCTGAAGAAAAGTCTTCTCACATTCTTTTATGATGTTGTACAGCAGGAGAAGTATGGACTGCTGGCCCTTTTGACATTATTTATGGCAAAAACTCAAAACATTTAAGTGCTCATGCTGAGAGTTCCAACTGAATGAGGAAGATGTGAGATGTTCTGACAGGCCAGTGTAATAGAATTCCACTATGTAGAGGAAGCATGTGAGTAAGATGGTGGGGGAGGGATGCGAGACTCCACGTTTTTACAGAAGCAAGTAGAATTTTCAAGCTACTTTTTATTCTTCTAGGAATCTATTGATGTAGCAAACTGTTTAATGTCCTGTAAGTGGGAATGAAATTTGAAATATGATGATGCTCACTAGCAATGAAACAAGAGGCCAGAACAATGTGTTCCTTTGTCTGACTCTTTAGGACAAGCTCTTTTCTTTGACATATATAACAAAAAAACAAATTTGAAAACAGAAACAAAATCAAATTAGAGTTCACAGTAATTCGATTTCCTGCAGTAAAACTAAATCAAACAACATCTAGGGAGATTTTCTTACAGGTGCAAGGTTTTTTTTGTTTTTGTTTTTTCCCTAGGAGAGAAAATTGAAGTAACACTTGTTCCCACTTTTAGAGAGTAATGAAAATGTAAACTGAAGACTCATTTGTAAATAATAAATTGAGCTGTGATTATGTTAAGTGGTATTAATTGTGGTGTATAGCAGTGAATATAGCTGAGTCAGTTCTCCCCTCAGCATCACACTTCTGTTCATTATTCTGCACCATCAACAGCAGCAACTGAACTCAGGTTTATCTCTTTATTGCATGGGAGTGTGCATGAATATCAATCGTGTGGCTTTCCTTTGTCTGTGATTTAAGATGTTTGTATTGATGTATCTCGTTTACACTGAGCATTTTTCCTATTACTTGGGCAGGTTAATGAAGAAATAATATATAGTTCAGGGGAAGAAGTGGGGACAGACATCCCCTAATGTATGACATACTTAAATGATTTCTTCTATATCAAGGATGCATGATTACTTCATTCCTCTCAAATACTCCTCCTCCTAATTTTTGTTCATTATTATTTATGGCCTTTTAAAGCAAAACTTCCCACTGTACTTGTGTTTGACTTCTGTTCTGTCTGTGTTGCAGTATTCTTGGGTATAGATGAAGTGCAGAATCATGTTCGCTTGTTCAGTGTGCTTTTCTTTTAGTAAATTCCCATGTAAGATTACAGCAGCTGTGCAAAATATGGTGGCTTGTAGTAACCATCTGATCTTTCGTTATTTGAGGATGTACTGTGAATTGGAAATATTAGCACGTCACTCTTCAGTTTGTTACCCTTGCCCCATAGCACCACCAGGAGAGGAAAAGTAGACAGTAGCTTCCAGGATATAATGAATTGTCAGCACCCTAGAGCATCCACCTTACCATATTGTATTGAGGCAGCTCTTCTATAGTAAGCAGTGGAAATGAAACTACTAAGTTGTGATTCTTGGGGAGACTTTGTGCAGGAATTACACATAATACAGCTTCTGTCTAATTACTTACAGAGGATGAGAACTTGAAAACACTGGGGCTGACTGTGGTTAGCACTCAAAATGCAATGGGCCAAATCTACAATGGCATCATTGGCCCATTCATATGTCCCGTTTATTCTCTGACTTTCACTCACCATAAGTCATGGTTTTATACTGAATATCCCTGTAATGTTAGGTCAAATTCAGTTTAAGAGTTATGTGTGCATTGAATATGGAAAACACTATCTCACTCTGGTCATGTGCTCCGGGTTTATTTTCAGCACACTGGCTTGAATGATAATCTTCAGAATTCAACATCATTGGGATCTGGTCCAAATCACAGATTGAGAATGCATTTTGATACCAACCAAAACTGCAAAGGAATTGTTTTCCTGTTCTGGTCCAGCAGAAGCTTAATCTTGTCAGACAGTTGTTTTTACGGAACTTCCAACTTAAATGGTGGAAATCTAACAGGATCACAAGATCTTAAGATTGCAATTTATTAGGAGTGAAATGTTAGGAGAACGGCTTGCAAGTGCTTAGAACATAATTACAGCTGCAACCGAACAGCTAGCCAGCTGGAAATGTGTCTGAGCCCATCTTCATTCCCTACTTGTAAGTGCTGCAACTAAACTCTTGCCCTTTAATATATTTGAGATCTCTACAGTAGAGGTTATTATAAGGTGGGACTTGTAGCACTGCCTATTAAGGTTGCCAGACACTTCCCATTTTCAGACCCTAATTTCAGTTGTTTATAACTTGCCAAAATGTAACTGTTCAGATTGGAACAATTCTTGTGATCTTTTCTTTGAATAGCCATGATTTGCTGCACAGAGAGACTGGGACGAGAAGCTGAGGGTCGTGGAGAGGCACTGAGATTGGATGAATGGGAGCCAGTTGGGAAGGAAAATGTGTGTGTGTCGGGCTGTCTCTAGGGTGACCAGATAGCAAGTGTGAAAAAGCGGGATGAGGGTGGGGGTAATAGGAGTCTATATAAGAAAAAGACCCAAAAATCGGGACTGTCCCTATAAAATTGGGTAATCTGGTCACCCTAGCTGCCTCTCACACTGTGATGCTGATTTCAAGCTACAAACCTTTGATAGGCACTGCACTTACACAGACATCCACAGGCAGGTGTACACCCAACTATGTTATATGAATGATCTCCCAGCCACTCGTGAACCATCAGTAGAGAGGCTCCAGCCAATTCCCTCCAACTCCCCAACCTTGCACCCCAGAACTGTACCATCTTGCACTGGTCAGAAGCCTGGCCAGTGTAAGATCATTAAGTAGTTAGTCACTCCCTCAGTGTGGAATGGGCACATGCTAGTCTTTGTAAACTGGGATGAGATTTACCAAGTACTTCAACCAAAACACACTATTTTAGGTATAATATAAAACAGGTTTATTAACTATAGAAAGATAGATTTTAATTATTATAAGTAGCATGCATAGAGATCAGAACTGGTTACTTACTTACTCTGGTGTCACGTCCCCTCTTTTATATTCTTTTCCAGCTTGCTGGAAAGATCTTTGCTTTGACTTGGAGATCAGGCAGTCCCCACTGGTCAAGCAGTCTCCATTGCATATGTGATCTCTCTGAAAAGTCTCTTGGATGGCCTTGGGAGAGTGGATTTCCTTTAATGGGCCATCAGCACATCTGGCTGGTCCTTTGTTGCAACTGAAAGACTGATGCTCATAGTTAATAACACATATATATCAATGCTTCAAAGCTTTACATAGAATGATAGCACATACAATCCAACAGGATATTAATGTTCAACAGATTAAGACTTTTAAAATGATACCTCACAAGGCATACTCTGTACAAAACATATCATAATCATGTGACAGTGGTGAACATGGGGGTTCCAGGGTGCTACTTTGAGGTACAGAGTGTCATAGTCAGTAAATATCTGTTCCATAGGACTTCTGACTCATTCAGTGTACACAATGGATCCACTAGGCCCTACGGGACTGAATCAGGGTTATGTGGTGAAGGAGACCATGGGATCCCTACTTCATTTTTTGCAGCATTTGGAAGATGTGTAGTGAATGAGGCAACTGATTGCAGGAAGAGAAAAGAAGGTGTCATGGTTAAGAGAGTTGAATGCTGCCCAGGAGAACTGGATTCTGTCTGTGCGTCTGCTGCAGATTTCCTTTGTGATGTTGGGCAAATCACTTAAACCAAACTTTTCACAGGTGATCACTAATTCTATGTTCTTTATTTTTTGAATGCCCAATCTGAGACTTATTTACAGAAGTGCTAAGCACTCACGAGTGCAACTGAAGTCATTAGTAGCAGACTTTGAACATATAAAGTGCTATATAATTCTAAGTACTGTGAAAAATCAGGTCCTAGGCATCTCAGATTGGGCACCCAAAATCAATGGATATTTTGACCTTAATTTTCTGTGTCTCCGCTCCCCATCTGTAAAACTAGGATAATACCATCTGCTCACCTCACAAGGGTACTGGTTACTTCTCCTGTTGTTGCTTAGACAGAACAAAGGCCATCTAATGTGTTATGCACCTCCATGATGTTCTGTCCTGAGCCAAATCTGGTGCGTTACAGGATAGAATGCCTGTGAGGGACATGTTTCTGTTGGCACTATCCAACCATCATGTTTTAGGTCTTCTGGGAGATCTTTTCCATTCTGCTTTCATTGGGTCAAAGTCAAAGATGAGTCTTGCATGGAAGTTGGTAGGCATTCAGCGCAGATACCATCGTAGAGAGCATTTGGTGATTGTTTGAAAGTGGGACCTGTTTAGTTAGAAAAAATCTCTTCATTTTACTTGATTTCATACCATTTGATATTTTTGGTCATTCAAAGATGCTTCATCTGAATGGTGTACAACTGATTTTCAATCTTGACAGTGAGAGGCCATGTTTCAGTCCTATATGTCAGAACACTGAACACCAAACCATTATGTATTTTCAGCTTCATCTCTTTACTTATCAGGGCATTTGGTTTGTGAAAGACATTCTTGATGAGGCATCCCATTACTGATGACACTTTTGTAGTGCTGGTTTCAAGTTCTTTCTTGATGTCCCATGCTACCGACAACAGAGCGGAGGTAGGTAAAATCACCGACAGTCTCAGCTGAATGGTCTTCCACTAAGATGTTAGAGCCCCCAGCATGTTCAAAGTAGGCAACCAGAAGAATTTTTCCCCAATTAATTTTTAGACTGACTTTTGCCAGTGAGCTTTCCAGGGCTTCAAGTGTCACAACTAGTTCATCTGTTGATTCAGCAACTAGTACTATGTCACCAGGGAAGTTCTTATAATTAAGGTGTATGGCTAAAATGCACTTACATAGTGTCTGGCCAAGTACATAGTCTATGATGGTATTGACATGTTTTGGGCCGGCAATGCATCCTCATTGAACACCTGACCTAATTCAGAAGAAAACAATTTTTTCCTATTTACAAGAATGCAGCTTGACGTGTCACCTAATAGGAGATGGAACATTCTGTGGAGCTAGTCAGGGAGGCCTGCAGGTTTCAAGATCAGCCAAAGAGATTCCCTGTCAACAGAGTCAGATGCAGCCTTGATATCCACAAATGAAATGTGAACAGGGCATTTGAATTCTTGTGCCTTTGCAATAAACTGGCACACTTTTATGAAGATTTGCTCCATTACGGAAAGGCTGAGATTGATGCCAGCTTGTTGCAGTATTCTCTTGTTCCTTAGGATACCAGAGGGTTGGGCGCCATGAAGTTAAATTTTATTAATATTTGTGAAACTGTGAGACACTGTAGTGAAGACTTCAATTAAAAAATGCCACAAGGAAATCAATAATTCTGTTTTCAGAGCAAGGTTTGAATAGTGTTTAAATAAGGCCTGGAGCCTGTGGTACAGCAGGGACAGAGCAGGAGCAGAGTGATAGATGGGTGGTATATAAGCCCCAGGATGATCAGGGCTTATTCCCTGTGGACTGAGGAGAGGTTACTACAGGTTAATTAAAGCACCTGGAGCCAATTAAGGCCCTGCCAGAGACCTAATAAAAAAACCCTGCTTCAGTCAGACAGGAGGAGGGAAGGAGAGCTAACCATAGGTGCCGACTTCCCCTGGTCCTGTTGAGTGCTCAACCCCCGCACCGCCCCTGCCCTGCCCTTTCCCCCTCCCCATTCCACCCTTTCCCCAAAGTCCCTGCCCCCTTCCCACCACCATTCCACCGCCTTCCTCCAAGTCTCTGCCCCTGGCCTACCTCTTCTCTGCCTCCTCCCCTGAGTGCGCTGCATCCCCGCTCCTCCCACTCCCTCCCAGAAAGTCCTAAGTGCTGCCAAACAGCTATTAGGCGGCGGGAAGCACTGAGAGGGAGGGGGAGGAGCGAGGAGGCAGCGCGCTTGGGGGGGAGAAGGAGGCAAGGCAAGGAGAGGGGAAGCTTGGCTGTTGGTGTGTGCAGAGCACCCACTAATTTTTCCCCGTGGTTGCTCCAGCTGTAGTTTGGAGGAGTACTGTAGTTTGGAGGAGTACTGTTTTGATGAGAGGATCAGAGTACCTGGGGAACAGAAACCCTGCCCAAGGGGAAAGAGAGTAAGAAGCCCGAGAAGCTGAAGGGGCTGGGACCCCGCTCCCCTTCTCTCTTGCATGAGGGCACTAGCAGAGCCATCAACTTCCAAGAATAGGGGCAAGGGGCAGCACCCTGACCCATCACACCAAGGAAAAGTGTGGGACCCACCATAATAGCATTGGCCATTTGCCACAAGCCACACACTGAAGAACGAGGAGAAAACAAAATATTGCATAGCTGCTCATTCAATGAGCACAGTCCATTATGTACACTGAATAAGGCCAATAGGCCTGTGGAAAAAATAGTGTGTGATAATAAAAAATAAAGCATACACATAAGGGGGGCAAATTAAGGTTGCACAGGCAACCCTTCTGGCATTACCTGTCTTTTGAGTGCTTGACTTCGTAACCTTGATAATGATCTTTGAACATATGCATAATATTGGCATGTATGTCAACAATATATTCTTTGCTTATTTGGACAGTCTTTCTAAAGATATGGTACTGGTAAATACATTCATTTGGATAGAAGGAGGGATCTCAGTGCTTCTTAAAAGATTTAAAAAGTGTTTTTCAACCAAGTCTAGGCTCCTGGGAGATATACCTATCTCATAGAGCTGGAAGGGACCCTGAAAGGTCATTGAGTCCAGCCCCCTGCCTTAACTAGCAGGACCAAGTACTGATTTTGCCCCAGATCCCTAAGTGGCCCCCTCAAGGATTGAACTCACAACCGTGGGTTTAGCAGTCTAATGCTCAAACCACTGAATTATCCCTCCCCCCATAAGGGGGAAGGAAGGAAGAATTTGTTCTTTTTGGTGGTGGGGATTAAACGATGTACATTGTATAACTATTATGAATATCTGTGTAGTTTTGTTAATCTTTTTGTGACTAAAATTCACAACTTGAATGGTGCTGCGGCACTGGGCTCATTTATTCCTGAAATACTGCACATGCTAAAAAATAGTATGTATCTGGTATAGAAAAAACTCTCTGAGAAAAGCTAGCATAGCAAAAAATCTGAGCGCTGGAAAATCCCAGAAAAGATCCATGCAGATTCTGAGAGCAGAGTAGAAGATGTTTCTATTTGTGTGTAGTTATCGTAAGATGGTTCAATGTGGGGTATATGCTATTATAATGTAGAAGAAAACATTGAAACATTCATTTATTAAAAAAAATATTTTTAGGAAATAGTTTGTTATGCAGGAATATCAAAATGAAAGTAAACCATTTAATCATCAATATTCTTAAAAAATTATGCCACTTTTGTAGAAATGTTACCAGTTTCCAAAATAAAAAGACTCATGGGTTAAGCCTTATATTTTGTACTGCTCTGTGGGGGGGGGGGAGGAATACAAAATGAGATCTCCTGTTTACACAGTCCCAGGTACTATGACCTAGTCACTTTCTCTTTTTTCTTTGTTTTACTCACTGACTGAGAGGATAGGCAGCCTCTACTGCTGTGTGTGATTTGTACTCATTTTTTCTAATCAGTATTTGCCAACAGTAGTAAAAGAGAAGAGTTATGAAAGAGAGGCAGTAAAGTGTTAGATTTGATTCCTTTTTGGCTTATTGCTTAGTTTTGTTTTAGTTTTTCTTTAATATAAACTGGCGAGGAACATCTGCACTGCACACACTCATGTTGGTAAGCCAAGTGGACAGATATTGAGTACATGTATGTTTGTTTTTACCTCAGGACACTCTCAGAGATTTGAAATGCCAGCTAAGTGTTAGCTAAAATACTCTTTAATAGTTTGCAGGAAACTAAAATCTGTAGACATTACCGGCGGTAAAACCTAAGAAAAGGTTATGCTGGAGCTCTCTTTGCCTCTTCACAGTCTTGACATCATCTTGTATTTTACATCAAGAAGATGGTTCTGTGACTAAGATATATTTATACATGCTGGA
Organism: Mauremys reevesii; assembly: GCF_016161935.1. Classification (NCBI taxonomy): domain Eukaryota; kingdom Metazoa; phylum Chordata; order Testudines; family Geoemydidae; genus Mauremys; species Mauremys reevesii. The sequence continues at coordinate 73,511,525 of NC_052625.1, forward strand.
TTTGTGATGAGAACCACTCTCTTCTGTAATCCTGTTATAGCGGAGACTGCCACAGTAATCCAGTAATCTTATTAAGAAGAATATTTTACAAGGAAACAAATTTGGCTTTATGGAATCGATCCGCCTATCAATATGTTGGTGAGTGATGCAGGTTCTGTAATTCCTATTAATGCAAACTTCCCTTTCCTCCCACATTATTATTTATTATTACTACAGGCCCCTATTAGTATGGTATCTGTGCCTACATTGGGACAAGAACTTCCTATGTGTTCTGCAGGTTTTGTAATGAGTTGTTAGGTAGAAACCATTCTGTATAGCCCTAGTTAAAACATCCTGGAAACATGGGGCTTTTCTACATGGGGCTTTAATCTGCAGCTTTTTACTCTGTGCCAGGTAACATGCAGTACACAAGCCACAGGAAAAGTGTTCACATGGGACAGCATGCCCTATGTTGATGCACATTATTGCATACTCACAATGGTGGTTTGCTGCAAACTGCAGGCGTAGCATTCTTGGAGGTTATTCCATGCTGAGCAGTGTGCATTTCTGGGATTTTTCTCACTATGCATAGTGGAAGTGAGGATAGTTCAGATTTTTTAAAAATCCCATGAGTCATCTCTCTCTGCCCTATGCTTCCTTTCTGGGTAGGCTAACACCATTTTCTAATTGCGGTTGGTCAGCATGCACCCAACAATATCCATGCACTATGCTGGCAATCTCAAATACACAGAGGCTGCTTGGGCTGTATTTCAGCACTCAGAGATGGATGAATTGAACTTGGGACTTTGCCTGTCACACCTCTGGGCAGATGATGTGGCAGCAGCAGCTCCTCCAGCAGCACCCAAGTCTTCAGCAGAGGTGGAACCGGAACATGGACGAGAAGGAAGAGGAAGACACCAAGCATACTGAGCGGCAATGTGGGCTAACTTCCTGGTTTAAATGGTTGATGTGAACTAGTCAGGCTGCTGCAGGGTTTTGTCACTCTGACCTCTTTGGGCAGTCCTTTCCTGTGGTATCTAACACTCCAGGAATGGGTGAGTGGTGCTTCATCTGGCTCAACATGGAGATGTTGGTTACCCAGGACCCACCCCTGACCCCAAATTCTAGACCCGTGGATCCTTACACCAGTAAGCGGTACTGTCCAGGGCGTGCAGAATATGGCTGGGTGTTGGTTTGCAGTACTGTATTGCCTGCTGCCTTAATAGTAATATGCATTGCAATAGGGCATTGTGGCTTTATATGCCCTCCAGGAATTGCCTCTGTATCACACTACCTTTGACCATGGCAATGTTTTCCTTGGCAACTGCCAGGCTTTCCTTTGCCACTGCAACAATCTCCCCTGGAAATCTCCTGATCAGGTTGTCCCTCCATCCCCAGATACTGCCTCCACCTCTCTGCATTTTGGGGGGTGTTTTGGGACTCTGTATTGATGTTTGCAATATTTCATCATGAGTTTTCCATTTTCTCCCTTTCTTATTTGCCAGACTATCCTCGAGGGTCTGGCCAATGCAGTGCCATAGCTATGGCGGTATTAAAAATAAAAGACAAGTGGTTATTTTTCAAATTCTAGGGAGCCTGTGCTAGCACCTTTTAAAATGCATGTCTAGCTTTACCTCCCTGAGATTCTTCCCAGTCTTGGGAGATCTTTGGAGATGGTAAGTGGTGTGTGCATGAGGAAGGCTGTATTGGGATTTCTGTCTGTGCAGTATATGCTGTTTTGCTTTACAGTTGTGCATGGGGGGGGGCGGGGCGCGGGGAGGATTGGGAATTACCGGTATGTTCCCCATTTGGCTTTGCAAGCTTTTTTGTGCCTTGGAGGTTCTTATTTATTGTCGGTGGGATTAGCAGGGTGAATCGGGGATGAGCTGGTTAGTAATCCTTCCTACATCCCCTGTAGGCTCTCCATGATGTTACACTGAGGTAGGGGATTAGGAGGCAGAGAATGGCCTTGTTCAAAAAGGCAAAGGACAGACTAGCAAGATACCTTGTGAAGTTATTCCACAAGAATAACGTCTCCCCAGAAGTGTTCCAGGAGTGGAAGGGAGTCACAAGCTACACCAGGGTAGGGGGATGGCCATGCAGCTATTTCTCATAATCTCTGAATCAAAATTAAACAGTTTCTCAGCTTAAGATTTTGCTTTATTTCCCCTGAAGACATGTTAAAAGTGCAGAAAAAAATAGGAGTCTGTAATGATTACCTGAAGAACTTGCTGTTACCAGTCTGTAAAAATGTGTGTTACTGGGCATTTACAGGGGATCTGTAATCTTTGTAGCTTTAAGAGCATGTATTGCCCATGTCTATCAGTGTAAAGTGAGAACATTAGGCGAACTTCTTTTCCTGTAGCAAGTGTCTCAATATTCTCTTGAATTTTGCACAAAAGAATGCTTTCCTTATTTGAATTTGCCATGGGAGTTGGTGGGATAGAGGCTGCGGACATATAGTGCAGCTGACAGCCATTTTGAGATGGCGAATGGGGCTTTTGTGGGGTGGGGGAGAAGGGAGGGGTGGCATTTGCCAGCAGGATTGTTGAAGGAAGGGAAAAGGAAAATAAATACATGGGCATGTTCCCTCCATTGTGTGGGAAAATAATTGATAGTTGGGGCTTTAACATGAGACGGAGCTGATTGCTTGGCCAGAGTAGCTGCCATTTTGGAAAGGTGTACATTGGGAAGGTGCACAAATGGACAGTATGAGGGAGGTGGGGACCTCCGACTCAGAAAGGTTTCTAGCTCACATCCTCCTTCAGCTGCAGCTGAGCCATTGGGGCACTTGGAACAGAAGCTAGCATGGCAGTAAAACATCATCATAATACACTGAAACATAATTATTACATTATTGCCAAAGTTATATTAAAAGATTTACATGCCGAGGTTCCCTCCATAGGATCAGCCTCCTTAGTCCTTGTTCCTGGTTGCTGCCTGGGAATCAGGCTCGCCTTTCACTTGGTCAGCATCAGTGCCCTAAACCCTAAAGAGATTCCAGCTTTCTGGGGAGATCGCTTAACTTCCCTCTTGGTGCTCATCCTCCAATGAGTCTTGCTGCTCATCGTTGGGCGGGCCAGGCAGAAAGCAGCCACCAGGCTTCACAAGGTGCCTGGGTCGTGTGGTTTGGTAAAATCTTGTTGAGCTCCTCAAAAAATGAACAGGTTACACGTCCCCTGCTGGACTTTTTCCTGTTATCCCTCATTTTAATGTAGGTGCTCCTGAGCTGTTTGTTCTTTATCCAGCATGGTTCAGCATCCTGGTTGTGGCCACTCGTGGACATCTGTCTATCAAAGTCCACAAAAAGGTCTTTATTCCAGTGGGTGGCTGCAAGAGCTTCCTGCACGCACCTGCTTCTCCCTAGATAGTGACGAGATCTCTGTGTGCCTCCAAGCAGCTGCTCGAGGCATGTTGTAGGGTTTCTGGAGTCTTATCACAGCTATTGTGATAAACTGGAATCCAAGAGCAAATGGAGAAAATCTGGCTGAGAGCCAGTTTATAAACTGGGGAGGGGGCATCCAGTCAATTTGACCCCAGAGCAGGGGAGGGCACACAGGTAAACAGACAAGTCAGTGATGGTCGCCCACAAAGCAGTGTGTAGCAGTTGGAGGATTCCCAAAGAAGTTTGCAACAGCACTGTGGGCACACAAACAATAGCTTGGACTAACTCACTTCACAGCACAGTTATTTCAATTTGAAAGAGGACTTCAGAGTATGCAATAAATACAGAGTCTGTGCACTACAATGAATTGTGTCGTCCATATGCAAGTGTTTTCAAACTGGATTAAATCCATTTAGTTCTAGAGTGGCATTTAAATATTTTTATTATTATATGATTTCTTATTTACAAGCTGCCAAGGAGCTTAGGTCATTATAGACCTTAGTAATTGATTTATCATGATCTAATGGCTTGTATTACACTCTATATAGCATGCATTTGGTTTTTGTATTAACCTGCTATGGTGGTGGTCTGCTTCTGCTTCAATCATCCATTTGCAATGAGATCTAGTTTCAAACATAGTGGAAGTTATGGACAGCAATGTTTCTAAAAGGCCAGGGTCTAAAAGGTCATATGAATTTGCTAAAAGGTTTTATTCCGTGCAATAAATGAAATCTCAAACATACAAGCAGGTAGACACAGAGGATCAGAGTATAGTTATTATGCCAAAGATTATTTTACTAGAATATGTGCTGCAATTTAGAATAATTTCTTTCTGCATAATGAGACCAAGTTGTTGTTGTTTGTGACCCACAAAATGAATTGTTATAATACAGTCTACATTCTAAAATGCTAGTGCCATGTTTGTGTGTGTTCATAGAATTATGAAATTTTCCACTTCTTTCTGAATTAAGTTAAAAGCTGGCTAAGTCTTGTTGTTTATGCAATTTGATTAAGTAAGCTTCGTATGTTGAAGCTGACTAATAACTTATTTTTGGAGTGTGACATGTTGAGGCCTGATGCTCCCCCCGTATGTGATTTTTCCAGAATAGGGTCTGGGAAATGTACATTTTCATTAATCAGGTTTATTCTTGTAGTTTTCTATCAGGGTGTTAGGTTTTGTTGTTCCTCTCAGCCACCACAGAAATGGAATGAAGATCAGCTCCATTCATTATCTTCCTTCCCCACTGAAAAATAAACTACATCCAATTCCCCAAGATCCCACCTGATGTTTGTGGGAGTCAAGAGAGGCAAGTGTAATCCATGAGCAGGCTCTGTTTCTTCTCATTCGCACTAGGCCCCATTGCTAAAAGTTTATGTAAAGCTGCTTCCCACTGGCTTCTCCCCTCAGGGATTTCACAATGTGGATGGGAGGCCCTTGCTGACTCTGTCAGCATTAACTTGAACAGTTTGCTTTGTGAGTTTGGAGAGGGACATAATATCTTAGGCCTTGATCCTGCACCTGCACCTGACAGAGTTCCCATTGGCTTCAGTGGTGCAGGATCAGATCCTTGGGAAAGATGCTGTAACCACGTCAATTACTGTTAAAACTGCCTTGCTCCCAGGTACACTACGGAGGGCAAAGGGGCTTCTCTGACGTCGGGAAAAGTGGAGCATGGTGCAGAGTTGGCACTTGCCCCTTTCGCCCCACGCCACATCCTCTGGGTTATGCAACCCTGTACTTGTCAGAGGGCAGCATGGACCATTTAAGCATTAATCTGGACTAAACAGATATTGTTTCCCAAGCTATAACTAGGTATGTGAATGGCATCTCTCTTTATTTTTGGAGATGTTTAAACAGGAGTGCTATGCAGATATTGGGAGGTCGACAGTATCTGTGACCCACAGTGGTGAAAATCTTTCTTGAGCCTTTATAAAACAAAAGAGGGGAAAGAAACTATGTGTACTGACACAATGTGACTACAGAAGGGATGTGATGCACACATTTCTAGAAGAAATTATATCAACATATTAAGTACTAGAGTTACCTTCAGCTAAATGCAGTGGATAGTGTGGTACTAATGCTAATAAAAGAAAAAGGCATTTACTGCACTGTAGTATTTACCTTTACCATGGTATTTTTGTTTTTTTCTAACTTAGCACTGGAAATAACAATACTTCACCTTATATAGCTCTTTTTATGCATAGATCTCAAAGTGCTTTTCAAGGGAAGAGAAAGTATCATCCTCATTTCTTAGATGGAGAAACTAAGGAATTAAGAGATGAAGTGAATTGGTTAATGTCACGTACCATGTCAGTGGCAGAATCAGGCACAGAATCCAGTTTTTCTGCCTCCAACTACAGTGTCCTATTCACTGGACTGCTGTCACTCAAAGCCAGAGTAAATTTAACTACTGCTAGAGACAAAAGTTGTTTTTCATCATGCCTGCCATGTATAAAGCATGAACATCATATCCTTTCTGCCTTGGTGAATTAACCACTTTCCTTTAGTGAGATTTCTACTCTTTCAGCTTTCCCAGTGCCTACAAACCCAAAACTGCTCCTGGAGTTGGACGTTGATGGTAGTGCTACAACCTATCATGCCATCCCGCAGAGAGTGCGACATGTTGAGGCCTGATGCTCCCCTGTATGTGATTTTTCCAGAATAGGGTCTGGGAAATGTACATTTTCATTCAGGTTTATTCTTGTAGTTTTCTATCAGGGTGTTAGGTTTAGCCACCACAGAAATGGAATGCAGATCATGAATGCTATTATTGCAAACAAGCAAAAACAAACAAACAAACTGTAAGAGGAGCAGCTCTAAAGCAACACCTAAGGAAGAAATAGCCTTTATAAATAATCTCAGACTGGAGGGCATTTCTGTAACAAGTAGATGCCATTCATCAGAAGCTTCTTCGGTCGTGCATTATATTTTATTATGGTGCACAATTCAGAAAAAAATACATTGAACTTTTGCACACTGTCATCTTTTTGTCTGAATCAAGACTTTAATATTAGCCATGTAGGTTATGTATTAACCTTTAACATACCATTGTTGGTAATGTTCTCCACTGTTCTTGTCTGGTGTATATTTCTCTACAGATACAGGATATACTTATGAAAATGTATTTTATGTGCATACTGTATATTTCTAAAGATACATGTGTCAGCCAATACCCTGTTAATGGTATGAACTTTAATTTCACAGATGAAAGAACTTGGTGTCATTGTGTACAACTGCAGCTGCCTCGTCCTAGATTTACAAAGGATATTTGCCTTGTATAGCTCATTAAAATACAAGAATAAAGTGCCTCCAAGTTGGTCTAAGAGATTGTATGGCGTGTATGATACACAAAATAAACTGACGCTGCAGCTGAATGAGACAAAATCAGAAGTCTTTGTGTCGGTGAGTTCTTAAGAGAATGTCTGTTCTTTGCCTGTTTAAGCGAGGGCGGGGGGAATATTATTTAACATTTGAGTTTTATTGGGACCGAGAAATTTGGCTTTAGTTGAACCTCCTATTACAACATTGCCTTTACTGCATAACTGAATAGAGACATTGGGTTAGTCTGGTGTTTAATGCCATAAATGTCAAATATCACATGTCTCTTCACACACAAAAAAAGACAGAACACATATTGACAGAACATGTGAATAGCTACCATGATGCTGCTTACTCCCTGACAGCAGCGGCTCACTGCTGAAAGAGTCGTCGCTAAACGTGCTTCCGCACTCTTGTGTACCCAATCTTCTGTAGGTATAAACTTTCCATTTTTAGATTTTTAACACCCAGGAAGTATTCCTATTCAGGAAAGCACTTAAGTCCTTTAGAAATAATGGAACTTAAGCACATGCTCAAGTGCTTCTCTGAAATGTAGCCTAACTTAAGAATATACGCACCAGTACTTTTCATTCGCCAACATAAGCTGTTGAAATTGAGAGTCATGGCAGTGACTGAAACTGAGCTACAGAGAAAGTACCATAGTTACCGACTGTATAAGACAGAAGTACAAGGGAAATCTATGGTTGCTGACAGACTGGATCACTTTCTCATCAGGGGAGAAAATAACCATTTCAATAGGTGTATTGTTTGTGGGGGAAATCTATAACCAAATTTGGAGACATTCATAGGTTTTTTTTTCCCACTTTTCACATTACATGGACGTAAAGCATAGTAAATTCACTCTGATTTTCATGGCATTTTAACTATATGTAGAGCACTGTCATGAATGTAGAGCTTTGAAAATTAACTTTTGTATTGTTACTCTTTCCATGTACTGTAATTCCCAATATTTTTTCTTATAGTCAAGGAACAACAGGAGAGCCCTCATGTGGCTAACTTATTACCTGTACGTTTCAGCTTAGCAAAGAATTTGTAGCTAAATGGATTAATTTTGTATCTAATATTTTAATTATAGCTAGTCCAAATCCTGTTACATTTTCTACTAAAATTAGAGCCCAGTATCTATTTTTTTGCAATGTGACTTTTGGTTGATTAATTATCATAATCATCTTATTAACATAGCACTTCCTCCCCATCCCCATGAATGCGTCCAGAGTGCTATATAACAGAAACTTTTATTTATAGATCATTTTAACATCTCCAACATTGAAACAACTAAAACTGGTTGAGAATGCCCAGTACCAAGGGAGGGAGGGGGAATAGGAGAAAGTAAAAAGGCCCAGCATACTAAAAAGCTGTTTTTTAATGGGGAGAAATGGACTGAGATGGAAGAATAGAATGAGTTCTTGGACTCCCCACAGCAAAGGCATGATTCCCAATCCGCCTAATGTTCAATGGTTGAATCCCTGAAAGGTATGTGACCATATATACCTATTGAGAAGATGCTCAAGGAAGATCTCAAACAGAGCTAGGGCCTACCCCATTAAGGACTTTAAAAAAAACACCACCACCAAGTTAGTCAGTCTGAGACTTTATAAGCAGAAGGCAGAGTGGGTGTAATATGATTTTAGTTGTTCAAACCAATTTGCAAACCTGCTGCCCCATTCTGAACAAATGGTAAGTCTTGGTGAAATCCTTTCTTGGAGGAGAATACAGTAATGAGCTTGTAGTCACAGAGAATGTGTTACTATTATGAGGTTATCATAGGGTGAAGAATGACGCAGCCTGAGCAAATGGAGTGTAGGGGGGAAGATACCTTTCATACCACATTTGGCCTGGTTGTGAGTGAAAGTGACACCAACCATTTCCGAACAAGTCCTTTTGATAAACGCATGCATGAAAGAAGAGAGCACATCCTCATGCTGCAAAACTTAACCCACCAGTGACTCTCCCCTCTCCCAGGAGCAAATCCACTCCAACACGCCCAGCCACTGTATCATACTAGCATTCCTCCTGGGTGGAGACTGAATGTGTAGGGCCTACAGGGCAATTATATATCACTAGCTAACTGTCCTCAGTTTTAAAATGACCTCTGCAAAAGACCTCATATACACTGAAGAAAATGGGAGCTAGGGTAGACCTACAGTGGATATTGTGCTTCAGTTTGCTCAGTGAGGCCCCATAATTGATACTGATTGATACTTACCATCTAGTTCTGACTTGAACCATGGAAGGGTAGTTCTACATCCACTTCATCTTCCTTTGCTCCCCCATCCACTGTGCTGCAGTTTCTCCTGATAAATCTTCTTTTCCTCATGTTTGCTTTATTTCCTATACCACAAGGTTGTTCAGGAAGTGGGAATGAGAAGGAAAGAAAGATGCAGTTTCCAAAACCAGATTCGTCCCTTCTTGAAAACAGGATTTTCAATATATCATTTCTCACACCGGGCAGCATTGCTCAAGTGTCTAAGGCCTGAGCTACATTAGCAGTGGGGTTTGAACTAAGATACGCAACTTCAGCTACACTATTCGTGTAGCTGAAGTCGAAGTATCTTAGTTCGACTTACCTGGCTGTCCTCACGGCGGCAAGTTGACTGGCGTGGCTCCCCCATCGACGCTGCTTACTCCTCCTGCCGAGGTGGAGTATGGGTGTCGATTAGCAGATCGATTTATTGCATCCAGATGAGATGCGATAAATCAATCCCCGATGCATCAAACACTACCCGCCGATCCGGCAGGTAGTATAGACATACCCTTGGAAAGGAACTGCAGAAGAATTCTATAGCCAGTTGAAAGGTCACAGAGAAGTTTGCTATTAGTATCTAGTTATCCAAACTGGAATTTGGCCAGGGCAGCAATCCTAATCCTGAAAATAAATGCCCTGGGATCTTTAATGACCACAGTTGGTCAGAAATTTATTTGTATGTCTCTCCTGTAATCATGTTAAAAATGTCGTAATGGACAATTTGCATTTCATATCTGTGCACAGACATGAATGTTAGTGATAGTTTCATAATGTTTTTTCTGCAACTGTGCCAATGATGGGAATATAGGAAGGCTGGCAAGTCCCTTGCCCTTCTATACCCTCTCCTGTGGAAAATAAACATGGTAGACAAGTCTATTAACTTTACTCTGCCAATTTACCCTATATTCAAAATGCCTCTGGATCAACAATAGTTATCAAACTGCTTTCAAGAGAGACTGCAGCAGCTCTGAATTCTGTAGCTAGTTTGTCTTTTTGCTGTTAACTTGTACCCCTGAGCATTTCTAGAGAGAGAATAGTCTGTTATCTTTGGAGTAAATCAAATTGTGTATACACTATGCTGAGAAAACAGTTTCAGATAATAAAAATAAATCACCTAAGTTATATTTTTTTATTTTTTACCTTGCTTCTTGAATCTAAAGTCATTGTCTTAAAAATTCTTCTCTTCTAGTCTTTCTTGCTATGTAAGATCTGAACATCACAGTAAATCAATGGTTCTCCATTCAGGAATCCTCATGGTACAGTTGCTTAGCAACGGTACAGTCTTCCTGAGTGGCTGAGAGAGACAAAAGAAAATGCAGTTGCTTTTTCTGAGAATTCAGGGCTTAATCCTGGGAGAGCATGGATACTCTGAACTGCCAATGATCTTAATTACTCTCTGTATTTTTTATTATTAAAATAACACTTAGGAACACCAGTCAAGGATCAGGGCCCCATTGTGCTAGTTACTGTACTGACAAATAAAGAAGAAAGCCTTTATACCAGAGAGACCACATTAGATTAGTTGTCAGGATGCAACATGTGGACAAAGCGGACCAAGAAAGTGGGGGAAGGTAGGAAGATGAGGTAACAAAATAAAAAGTTTAGCATGTTCACTTGTCTAACCAATGCCTGATGAGAGTGATTTGTAGACAACATGATTGAGGGAGGTTTTAAAGGTCAGACCCTTACAGAGAAGCAAGCAGTACCTTTCACCAACTGTGATTTTCTTAGCAAAATGTTACCTTGCATGAAACAGTAGTTCACTAATTAGTAAACACTAATTCATAATATTTATGAATGATGTGCCCTGTTAGTGTTGTGGTCTGGATACATCTACTACTTTGAAATGTAACCAGTTCTGTGAATCTTTAAAGCAAAATCCTGTGATGTATCATGTAACACCTTCCTCTCAAGTAGAGCTACTTTGATAGCAACGGCTATTTTTACGATTGACCCCTTTGAAAATCTTCCTCTACAGCTATAATTCTGTGTAATGGTCAAACAGCAATTAGATATCTGATTCCCCCTCTGTACCTTTGAAATTACAGCTGTATAGTTTAACATACCAGTGGTTAATATTCTCCACTAAGTTATGTAATTTTATTTGCAAATCTCACCTCGAGATGACAAAGAAACACCTCTCCTTTTATTTTAAGTGTAACATTTGACTTTCTGTCTTCACAGAATTCTCCCAAACTCTTTTGTCCAAAAGACAGAGTCTTGGATATTGAAGCTATCTACAATGTTATAGATGACGCCAAACAGTTTGTTTATATAGCTGTCATGGATTACCTCCCTATTGTCTTTGACACAAATGCTAAAAGGTTAGTGAGTGTCCACAACATATTAGCTCATTGCTGCAATGAGACAAAGCTCTTTCTGGTGAAAATAAATAGCAGGCATTTAGTTAATTGTTATGGATCAATTTCTTAGGGCCCAATTCAACTCTCATGAAATCAGTGAGAGTTCTACCATTGACTTAACTGGGAGCAGAATTGGGACCTAAGATGGGATTTCTAAGTTCTGGGTTCTAAGATGTGGATTCCCCTATTGGGAGGAGATCAAAATGTGTCTAGTCTGACCATCTACAAGTGACTGAGACCCAGGAAAACAACAGTAGAGCTCACTTTTGTTTCTTATGTTACTGTATTCAGCACCTAGATACAACGGCTATTGGCATTGGCATGAATACCAGATAGTGTCTGTGTGTGTGAAAGAGAGAGAGAACATATTGAAGGATCTAATACACAGTATGGAAGCTGTCATAATTTTATTTTAACAAACAGATCTTTTCAAACTCAGCACAGATTGCACTTCCAGCCATATTACATTATAGCTAGCTCATAGCAAAAAAAGTCAAAAAAGTTTATGCACAATATACTTATGGCCTAGATTTTCAAAAGTGCCCAGGACCTACAACTGGAGCCAAATCTTAATCAAATTATTCAGCTCCCCCTCTCCCCAGTTGGAGCTGAATAAGTGGCTAAATTGAGAACTACCAAGTATCCAGGAGCTCCCATTGCTCTCAAAGGCAGGTGCTGAGAGCTGAGCCTTTTGGAAATCTGGCCATTTAATTCAGGTGCCATAATGATAGCTGTTGGTTGCTGGCTCTTTTGAAAATTTATATTTATGGCTTTTTTTCGCTCTTGCATAATTGGAAAAAAAATGAGTTGTGTGTAACCCTTCCAAAACCAGAGGTGAGAAATTTGAGACCCACAAGAACGTTTTTGGAGAAAGTTACTGTCTAAAGCTATACTAGTGGTTTAAAATGGAATAAATCTTTTTGTAACTTTAATTGTATTGTTGCTCTGTTATGGAGGAGGCAAGGATTTTTCCCGCTCTGTAGAGGAACCAGCTGATCTGTCCCCCTAGCCTGATTAATCCAGAGATCCATGTGGATTTGAGGGGAAGATCCACTCGAGACACAGGACCGTCTACACAGAGAGGTCCCTTGCAGTTTTACTGGCACCTTGGCTTTAAACTTGAGGCATTCCATAGCTTTCTGACCGGCATTATCCTCCCAGCCTCCCATTAAAGGAGTTTCTTTGGCAATCTCCCTAGATTGATGGTAGAAAGGAGCTGCACATCTCCCTTGGGTTTCTTGCCAGACTCTCTCACTTCTGGCCTGCTCCTTCTCCAGGAATGGGATCTCTAGACCCATGTTGAGTGCTCTGGGCCAAGGACAGTAGGAATAGTGCCACAGAGACAGCTGTCACATTTGGGTAAGAATTCACCGACTCCCCAGCAACTGGACAGTGACGGTTGGGGAGAGACAGAGCCCTCAAGTGAGCAAACTCCCGTTCCACCCAAATAATATAGGGACCCTGCTCTGGGGTATCTCTTCTCTCTTCTTCCCCCACCTCCTGGCAGGAACTTCTTGAGGTTATTATAGTCCTAGGCCTGAGGTCCCAGAATGTGGGAGAGGCTGACAATCAGGGCTTTAAAAAGTAAGACGTTGACAGCTCCTTCTGCTTAAAACGGAGAAGAGTTCTCCCTCTCTCTCTGGTTTGGGTAAGCAGTGCTTTCTGATAGCTCCCTCTCTTCTTTGGAATTGCGAGAGCTGCACTTCCCGTTCGCATCTGCTTTAACACTGTTGATGAGATGTGCATCACTCCGCTGGGTGTGGGAGGACTAGAAGTTCATTTTGCATGAATTCTGCATGGTTGCAGAGGGGCAGCTCTGCAACCACCCACCCGGGGAGAGCTCGGGTATACTCACTCACACAGGCCAATAGGGTCTCACTGCCCCCAGGATTGGTTGATTTTGTGCAAAGCAGGGTGACACAGTGGTAAGGGTCTAGCACAGCTCTTCCTGCCACTGCAGTTTGATTCCCTAGACTGCAGACAAATGCTGTTCATGTTTTGTTTAGTTTTCCCTAGTGGGGCTAGGTCTGCCTTGGTAAAAATCTAATTGATTGCTTTTTTCCCTGAATGTATTGTGTGCTTTCTCCACAGGTACTGGCCATATTTGGATGGGAAGATAAGAGAAGCACTAGTGTTACGAAATATTAAAGTCCGGCTCCTCATAAGTTTCTCAAAAGACACAGATCCCCTTACATTTAACTTTGTTTCATCTCTTAAAGCTATTTGCACTGAGGTTCCCAGCTGTAGTTTAAAAGTTGTAAGTATACACCATATTGGTTCAGAATGAATCTAAGATGTTTTCAGTGCACAAAAATATACTAACGATAAGTATATTAAGATTATCTGTATTACTGTGGAAACCTTAAAGTTTCATTGAAAACCACATTAAATGCATAATTTGGGGCCAAATTTAGCCCTGGTGTACGCACAACTCTTGACTTACTGCAATAGACTTTAATGAATTAGTAGCAAAGGTAAATGCATCATTAACCCCAATTCAGTTCCCTTCTGCAAGTGAAATATTTTATATTATCCTGCACAGTGTTCCCTGATCAATTAGGCCAATTTACTAGATAGATTTCAGTGATGTGTTACACACCCTTACAAGTTTGAATGTGGTCCTCTTTTGTAACAATTCCTTTCATTTTACTGTATTGATTTCTGAATGCTCTTCAGTTTTGGTAACAGTTGTTAACACTGCCATGTTAGATCCAAATTCTGCACAACTATATCTTATATACGCTATAATCATATAATGCAAGTTCCTGGGGACAGGGACTCTCTCTGTTATTTGTTAGTACAGTGGCACTGTTCTGCTAAGCCAAACTGAGGAAGATAGTAATACTTATCACCAGGGGCGGCTCTAGGCACCAGCAAAACAAGCTGGTGCCTAGGGCGGCAAAATCTAGGGGGCGGCAGGCTGGGCCGGCGGACCTGCCGCAGTCATGCCTGCGGGAGGTCCACCGGAGCCCCGGGACGACTGGACCTACCGCAGGCATGACTGCGGAGGGGGCGCTCGTCCCGCGGCTCGGCTGGACCTCCCGTAGGCATGACTGCGGCAGCTCAAGCGAAGCCACCGGACCCGCGAACCGTCCGCAGCCGCGGGAGGTCCAGCCGAGCCACGCGGGACCAGCGGTCCCTCTGCAGTCATGCCCGCGGGAGGTCCGCTGCTCCCGCGGCTCCGGGGCGCCTCCCGCGCATGACTGCTTGGGGCGGCCAAAAAGGTAGAGCCGCCCCTGCTTATCACTTACATAGTGTGGTGTTTTTAATCTTCAGAACACTTAACAAACACTAACTAGTCCTAACACTACCCCCTGTGAGGTAGATCAGTACTATCCCCATTTTATACATAACAAAACTGAGGAAAGAAAGTTAAATGACTGGCCCATGACTCCATGTGTCACAGCCAGGGTTAGGATTCAGGAGATCCTGGCTCCTAGTCTGAACACTAAATCTGGTCTCTCCTGGAGAAATGTAACCAAATGAGTCACAGTTTTATGTCTTGTTTAAATTGAAGAGAATGTTCCATCACTGGACTGCTTATCTGATTGTGGAATAACGTGATCTGACTGTCAAATACACTAGCACCTTCTTCCTCTTTATCACAGTAAATAAAATAAATACAGATTTTACATGGACATTATGCAGTTCATTCAAAGTTATGAATGCAGAACAACTATTACTTAGCCACATTGCACATGTAGTGTATAAAGAAGTATTTAACACCACATGTGCCGCACTTCACAGAAGTGGGTAGAGTTATGATGGATGTTGCATTAAATTTGACATAGTTGTTCATTAATTAAGATATTTATGAAATTCAGTGAAAGATACTGAAAGTAAAAAACCAGTCCTCTCTGAAGCACCCATCCCATTTGAGAAAAATCATCTGCTGAGGTTCTGATTTTTTCTTTCAGTAATTCACATAAGACGGTTATTGTTAATTAGACTAATAGCTGCTTTGGAAGCCTGGTTACATACATCACTGAATGTATGTTCTTTTGCACTCAGTAAATAAAGCCAGCCAATACTAGATCCATTTTCCCTGTGAGGTCTGAATATACCAATGTCAGGCTTGATATGTTTGGGGCACAGTTAACACAGTTAGCACAGCTCCCATTATTTTGAATTCCCCTTAAACCATAGAGACAAGTTACCCCTGAGTTTTAAACCTGCAGAAGGAAGTTGGAGCAAATGAGAGCTTTGGCCGTTTGGCATAAGGACAGTATTCAGTTCCATGATGGGCTTGGTATGGTGTTCATATGGCACCTGTGTGAATTACATAGACCCAACTCACCTGTCTGAGGCAGAGCCTTCCTGCCTTTATGGCATCAGTCTTCCTCCAGTCTCTTTTTTATGTCCATCCTTAACTTTCCACAACTGAAGTTTTCTCCACTCCTTACTCTAGTTCCATCTTCTCCTTCCATTCCTCAGGTAAAGCTCCCAAATAATGTAAATAAAATAAAAACTAAAGAGAAAAGTAAAATAAAGTTCTCCAAGATCGGTTCAGGCATTGACATCAATGGCTGCAATTCCCATCCCAATCTGCATTGCCTCCATCCTCTTCTTTCTGATCCCACCTGAATACATTTCTTCCCCGGGACATGCAATTGCTACTCCTCTCCTCAAAAAGTCTTTTAAAACTAAATAGCATAATAATTCCATTATTGAGCCACACCCTGCTGTCACAGCAACCCTCCTGACTATAGTAGCAAAGTTAAGAAAAAGGCTGAACCATTGGTAGAGTAGAAGTTCCTAGGAGCTAATGTTAGTTAACAGCCTCCAGGTCTATGAGACTATTACACATGCAATTAGTATCAGTAATGTTGTGGAACCTTATTAATACAATTCTTTTAAATGTTATCCTTTCCAGTGCTCAGCCACTAAGTACTTGAGGGAAAATGTAGGTAATTACTTTTTTTTCTGAACAATTAGAGCACAGAATAGTGTACAGTGTTTGTTAATTAGTATAGTTCCTGTGCTGGTATATTTCCTCTCTTTCTTAGAAATGCTAATACAGCCTTAGACTCTTTGCCTAAGCAGGACTTGCTGTAACAACCAAAGGAAAACTAAGTGATAATTGCAAAACACCAGTATTAACACGGCACATCTTTTGTTTCACATACTGAATGATACTTGTATAGTAAGATAAAATTATGAACACAAGAAGCAAGGGTAGTTTTCTGTGATATGCTCCTTGTATATTGTTGGTTTCTTATTCCTGGAGATAATACTATCTGAAACATATTGAATACAGACGATTTTCAGTCTGAAACACATATGGTAATGTAACTTTCAACACAATAATTACAACCCCCAGATTTAAATCCAGTTACAGAGATGGGATAAGAACTTCCAATTAGTTTTATGCTGTCCATCAAAAAGACTTTTGCATATTGGGCTGTGTTACTGAATTTTAAGTATTGACAGACTAACCTATAGAGGTTGTTTTGCTGTGATTAACAACCTAAAGCTCAGCCAAAGCTATTTGAGCTTATATTTCCTTAAATAATGCTTGCTTGCTTGCTTATTTCTTTTATACATTTTTGGTTCTAGCCAGAATCAGAAAGGGTAACATTGTAGAAAAATGTTAAATAAAAAAGCAGCAGAAGAACAGTTAAACTTGAACTCTGGAAAAAAATTGATTTCCACTCAGTGTTAGTTTTGGGTAAAGGTTCAGTTTGGTGGTGGTTTTATTTTGACTAGTTTCCCTGTCTCAGTCTGATATGACACACTGATACACCGGGGTACAAATTCTATACAAAGGAATGAAGGTATTTAAACTCAAACTAAATCCCATGTAAAAAACTTACTGGGTGAGCCTACAGCTTGAATTATCAGTGTTGTGATGTGTATGTTACCTTTCAAGAATATTAGAGTTTAACAGTGAACAGAAGTTAGAAACCCAGAAAATTCAGAGTGAAGTTGCATCTACAAGAAAACCAAAGCAGACTAGATGATCATAGTGATCCCTTCTGGCCTTATAATCTATGCAAATATGGAAATTTATAGTTAAGGTAACCATACTACCTTAACTCTGCCCCCCGTAGAAATGCCAGCTTCCCTTGCCATCCTCCATACATTTGGGTTGAGCCTCTCCTGCCAACATAGCGCTGTCCGCACCAACGATTTTGCCTGTGAAACTTATGTCAGTCAAGGGTTTCGTTTTTCCCCATTCCTGACTGACAAAAGTTTTACTGATAAAAGCGGTAGTGTAAAGCATAAGTCTCCTTGAGGGATATGGATTTAGGTCACACCCTTCTTCCCACTATTTCCTGCTATTTAGCTTAAGCAGCTCCCTGCTCAGCATGTTAGATTTTGTGGATCCAATCCTTAGACACTGAGCTTTCCACATGCATCGTAGAGGGAGCCTAGGCACCTAACTTGGGCTCTAGATTCCACTGTGTGGAAAGGTGCCCAGAAAAATGTATTTTCACATCCAAGTCCCTTCATGGATCTGGCCCATGGTAATTGTCTAAGAGGGTGAAACATAATAAAACCTTTTCCTCATCCCCAAATAACTCAAAAATGGCCAAATATAATTTTCCCAAGTGTAGACAAAAAAAATGACCTTTTGGATGAGCAACAATGAGGAGATTTAATCTCAGGTGGCAACATTTTTTATTTTTAAAGCTATAAACTCTTGCAATAGGCCTTTAAAGGAGAAATGCCTCCTCAGCCCCAAATAGAGCATTACTAATGCAGTGCTTTCACTGAAGGTGTACACTGGAGGATTTATTGTGTGGTACTGAATGCCTTTGGACAACTGACTTATTTCAGTAACAAAGTTCCAGTTGCATTATTGCTTTTGTGAGAGGAGAGAGAGTCTGAGAACAATAGCCAGCATGTCAAAGAGTTAATGAGTTATCTGCTTTGCTTGAAGTACACATTACATTTTCAAGACATCTATATTTGTCCTGCTGCATTCGCAGTTTCCAGCCCTGCCTGTGATGCTACACAAGTTGGCTGAATTGGACAAAACTTGTATTAGACAGTCTGGACATTGGGCTGAAAATATATTAGTAATTTGGCATTAAGATATTACCTTGATGGCTGATCTCAGGAAGAGCCCACAATTTGCATGTGATAAGGGGCCAGATAATTTTACCTTAAGTAACATAATTATGCAAGGAAACAAAAAGCAAAACAAAATTACCTGGCATTCAGATCTTGTTATTTGGAAAGATAAAATATCCATTTGCTTTTCTTCATGAAATCGTCTTTACAATAGCACTTGTGTTCACATAATGGGATGTGCAGACCTTAGAAGCATTAAAAGGCGTTAACACAGGATATGGCTATATACGTTGATAAATGCACCGTCTTGGGCCAAGGTTGTATCAGTTAAAGAGTCATTATGGCTGCTCTCCACTCAGCTCCTTCTTTGTTGTGCAAAGAAAAACCAAAGACTGTTTTGGGGGGTTTTGTTTTATTTTTTTTTGGGGGGGGGGCATGGGCATGTTTTGTTTTTTAAACCAAAAGCTCAGAGCAGTTCCATCAGCCTATGGACTCCAAAGATGCAGCTTCGCCTCCCCTGGAGGTGGTGAAGTACAGACAGTATGGTACAGACACAAGTTGCTCAGTATCAACTCTGTTTCCACCAGGATAGACTGTCTTAGCATCAAACCCTCCTTTATTCTCTTGGCTGGGGAGTACTCCCGTCTCAATGATCTCATCCCAAAATGACCTTGCCTGCCCCTCAACGATTGCTGAAACTTTCTAACCATCATCTCTGCTTCCTTACCATTTGAGGTTGAGAAGGAATTCTCTAATTCCTCTTCAGAATATCTTAGACCAGTTCAGAACCAAATCATGGTCCTCTGGTCAGAGTGTGAATTGGCCCCATAGAGTGTATCACTCTAACCCTGCCTCTCAGTCCTTTTACGACATGTGTACCTCCACAGTTAACGTTAGTTGACCACTTTCTTGGTCTGAAGAAATTAAGGTTTGGTCTCCGAAGCTATCTACCTAAAAGACTCCAAAGACAGAACCAAAGATATTGGATACTGCTTTATTATCGTCATATTGAAGTATTAGAGAGACATGGTGGGTGAGGTAATATCTTTTATTTGACCATCGTCTTTCTCGGACATGTGTGGCTCAAAAGCTTGTCTCTCTCATCTCTCTTTGATCCAATAAAAGATATTTCTTCACCCACCTTGTTTCTCTAATATCCTGGGACCGACACAGCTGCAACTACACTTCATACTATAATGAAGTATGGCAGATAATTTCTAGAACCTTGCTCGATACAAATATTGTTGAAGTATCTGCTATACCTGGCTTCAGGTATCATCTTTAAAGATTCATCTGGCAGCTAATTGCAACATCCTTTACAATGCAGAGGACTTTGTGATCATTATTTGAAGCATTCAAATATTTTCTTCATCTGTATCTTCTGGTGAAATCTATTGTGACTTCTAGGGATCTTAATCTGGCCGTTAGCTCTGAGGTGGCACCAAGCATTCTCTCTATCAGGTGCTCGGCTGATTGGTGCTTGCCCACATGCTCAGGGTCTAACTGATCGCCAAATGTGGGGTTCGGAAGGAATTTCCCCCCGGAACAGATTGGCAGTGAACTTTGGGGACAGGAGAGGTTGCCGCCTTCTGCAGTGTGTGGGTGAGGGTCACTTGCCATGATTACCTGACTACATCCCACTCATTTCCGTGTCTTTGTGGGAGTCCTGAGCATTGTGCACCTCTGTCCCTTCTATTTTCTCTCTGTGGCACATAAATAACTTAGGGCTAGTCTACACTTACCAGCCGGGTCGACGCGGTGAGTTCGACTTCTTGGAGTTCGAACTATCGCGTCTAATCTGGACGCGATAGTTCGAACTCCGGAA
Source organism: Mauremys reevesii (assembly GCF_016161935.1). Classification (NCBI taxonomy): domain Eukaryota; kingdom Metazoa; phylum Chordata; order Testudines; family Geoemydidae; genus Mauremys; species Mauremys reevesii. The sequence continues at coordinate 73,531,679 of NC_052625.1, forward strand.
GCGCCGCGGTCGACTCTGGTACTCCACCACTGCAAACGGCGGTGGTGGAGTCGACCTTGGAGCCGCGGACTTTGATTCCGCTGCGTCTGGACGGGTGAGTAGTTCGAACTAGGGTACTTCGAATTCAGCTACGCTATTCACGTAGCTGAACTTGCGTACCCTAGTTCGACCCCCGCCCTTAGTGTACACCTGCCCTTAGTCTCCTGAGGGCTGTACTACTTTGGTCTAATTTCAGTTGTTGGGTTTAGTGTGTGGGTGTCCGGTGGTGCCGGTGACCCATTCTGTCCTTAAACTCTGACTTGATGACTCTACACAGACTGATTCCATTTGTAACCTATGGAGGGATGGTTCTTTGTATGAATGTAGCACACATATAAAAACTACAGAGCAGCAACCTTAGTTCAAATGACCTGTTTTGCTGCCTGATTTTCTTTTCTTCTTTCCATGAAAGTATTCATGACCACCCGCTTATCACTGGGGGTACATCCAGGTGTTCCTGATACCATGTATTCAGAAGTGAGTGCACATTTTTGGCATGACGTACCATGTTGATTAATAGCTACGTGTGTATTTTTGGCTCAAGTCACTCAGTATGTACAGTAAACAAATTCAGTACAAAAGCCCCTTCACTTCTTTTTTTATGAAACACAAAGAAAGACATACAGACGTAACCAAGAACATTTTGCAGCTTGGAGGGGGGGAAATAGAAAAATTCTTGGTGGAGTGGGCTAAAAATAGCTATTTGCCTCTCATCCAAAGCTACATATTTATTGAAGCCAAGTCTATCTATTTGAGCATGTGTTCTTGCAGTTTTTAATGTACTAGAGATATTTACATTACAGTTTGCATAATAAATTTTTCAGTATTTGTTACCCTAAGAAAAAGATTTCCATGAAAGTAGTTTTAACTGTTCTAGATACAATATTTTACATCCAGACTAATGTAAAATGAGATCCTCCTTCTATGGGCCTGATCCAAAACTCATTAATGTCAGTGGAAAGACACCCATTGATTTCAGTGGGCTTTGGATCAGGTCCTGTAAAGTCTTCATGGGAGCCATATATTTTGCTAGTTTACAAGTAAAAAGGGTTCTTATTCTAGATCTGAATTTTGACAGTCAAACTGGGTACTCCCCTTCTCAGGGTCATCACAAGGAATAAAGATTCTGCAGGCCAACTTCTGTTCTGAGTTATATGTACCTCTTCAAGGTCATTGACAATAGTATTACTGAATAGCTGTAAATGAGAGCAGAACTGGATCATGCAATTGCAACTTAATTATTTTATTAGAACATTAGCCAGAATAGAATCCAGTTCATTCTCACACTTTGGTGCTGGCTCTGCAGTACTATGTGTAAAAATAAAATGTTATTTTAGTTACTAAAGTTGAGTAAATATAACTTAACTCTTCCACAAAGTTAATTCTCTGACCCCTTTCAGAGCCTTCTTGGAAAGCCTGTTTCTACCATGAGGCTTATAGGGGTGTCAAGGTGTTCCCCCCACTCTGAACTTTAGGGTACAGATGTGGGGACCTGCATGAATAACCCCTAAGCTTATTTTTACCAGCTTAGGCAAAACAGTCGCTGCCACCACCAAATGTTTTTTAAAAATGTTTGAGGAAGAGCTATTTAGGAACTCTGCCTTCCCCTAATTTTCCCCAGTCCTTATCCCCCCCTTTCCTGGCAGGATTTGACTAATTTCCCTCCCCCAAGTCTCTATACCCTTTTTCCTGGGTAGACTCAAGAAAATTGCCCCCACCAATACATGGTGAGCCCAGATCCAAAATCCTTGGATCTTAAAACAAGGAAAAATCAATCAGGTTCTTAAAAGAAGACTTTTAATTAAAGAAAAAGGGTGAAAGGAATACCTCTGTGAGATTAGAAAACAAGATGGTCTCACAGACAACAGATTCAAAACACGGAGGATTTCCCTCTGGGCAAAACCTTAAAGTTACACAAAAACCCAATTTGATTCTCCCTCTATGTTTGCAAAAGAAATGACAACATGAAAAATAAAGAAATCTACCACATTCTTATCTAAATACTCACTAATTTAAACAAGGGTTAGATGGATTTTTTTCTGGATCTCTGACTTTGGCAAAAGCACACACAGAACAGACAAAAGACTTTTTCCTTCCTCCCTCTTTGAAAGTATCTTGTCTTCTTATTGGTCCTTCTGGTCAGGTGTCAGCTAGGTTATGTGAGCTTCTTAACCCTTTAGAGCAGGGGTCTGCAACCTTTCAGAAGTGGTGTGCCAAGTCTTCATTTATTCACTCTAATTTAAGGTTTTGCATGCCGGTAATACATTTTAACATTTTTAGAAGGTCTCTTTCTATAAGTCTTTTATAATATATAACTAAATTATTGTTGTATATAAAGTAAATAAGGTTTTTTAAATGTTTAAGAAGCTTCATTTAAAATTCCAGCCCAAACAGGAGTTATTTCCTGTGTGTAATGGTCCTTTTCCCTTAGGCTGCTTTTGGAGTTTTGGGCCAGTTTTACTTTATGAAACACAAATAATGCATCCGATATAGTATTGCAGATTTCATTATGTTTGATATTCAGCTAGATTAAAATAGAAAGCACTTGTGGTACTTCCATAAAACTAACCCTTTCAAACATTCTCCCTTATTGTAAAATTAATGTGTTTTTTTCTTGTTATATGGAAAGTTTGACCTCTGCAAATTACAGACTTAATCTTAAGAAATTACTGAGATGGGCACATTGCCTATTATAAACTATGAAACATATAAGATAAAAATATTAATTCAGTTTATTGGAATGCCTGACAATCTGTATCCTGAGGCTGACTTCAAATTCCAGTGCCCCTTGATGAATGAGGAAATGAGAATTAAACAAATTTCTGACTCTCATCTTGTAGAAAAGGATGGATTTTGTGTTCATTGTATTGCCTTTTTTACATGCCATTGCATTGCTGCTATTATAACGTAGCCACACATTTTGTATATGTTAATTTTTCTACTGGCTACCAAGATGTATGTGGTATTGAGAACAACAGTCTGGGTATAAAATACGGTGTAGAGTTTTACAAGAATGAAACAATCTCCTATAAATCGAAATTAGTTGTTGTATAATACTAACTCATTCTCAGTTTAAAATAGGGGGTGGGTTGTAATTTTTCTGTTTCTTCGGCAAAGTTGTGGAGAGGAACTTTCATTAACCTGATTGTCTTTTTTCTTGACTGCAGAAATTTTTTGATCTTGAAGAGGAGAATGCTTGCTTTCTCAAAGAACAAAAGAATACTTCCCTTCCCAAATTAAACCGGAATAAATATATGGTGACTGATGGAGCTGCTTATATTGGTAAGTAAACCCACATCCCAGTCAGTTCTGATGAGTACATTCAGCCCAAAGTCTAAAATAACAACTGATTGTAAGCAGGGTATTAAGTACCTAAAAACCCCTTTCAGGGTACGTCTACACTACGGGATTATTCCGATTTTACATAAACCGGTTTAGTAAAACAGATTGTATAAAATTGAGTGCACGCGGCCACACTAAGCACATTAATTCGGTGGTGTGCGTCCACGGTCCGAGGCTAGCATCGATTTCTGGAGCGTTGCACTGTGGGTAGCTATTCCGTAGCTATCCCATAGTTCCCGCAGTCTCCCCCGTCCCTTGGAATTCTGGGTTGAGATCCCAGTGCCTGATGGGGCAAAAATCATTGTCGCGGGTGGTTCTGGGTAAATGTCGTCAGTCACTCCTTCCTCTGGGAAAGCAACGGCAGACAATCATTTCACGCCCTTTTTCCCTGGATTGCCCTGGCAGACGCCATTAGCATGGCAACCACAGAGCCTGTTTTGCCTTTTGTCACTGTCACCATACTAGATGCCACTGACAGAGGCGATTCAGCAGCGCTACACAGCAGCATTCATTTGCTTTTGCATGATAGCAGAGATGGTTATCAGCCGTTCTGTACCATCTACCATACCATTATAAATTGGCAATGAGATGACGGTTACCAGTCCTTCTGTGCTGTACCATCTGCTGCTGTCATAGGTGCCCCTGGCTGAGATCGGCCGGGGGCGCAAAAGACAAAAATGGGAATGACTCCCCGAGTCAATCCCTCCTTTATGGTACCTAAAAATAGAATCAGTCCTGCCTAGAATATGGGGCAAGTGTACTAGAGAACCAGTGTATCAGAGAACCAGAGAGCACAGCTGCTCCGTGTCAGATCCCGCAGAAATGATGAGCTGCATGCCATTCACAGGGGGTGCCTCTGCAACAACCCCACCTGTTGATTCCCTCCTCCCCAGCCTTCCTGGGCTACCGTTGCAGTGTCCCACATTTGTGTGATGAAGTAATAAAGAATGCAGGAATAAGAAACAGTGACTTGTTACTGAGATAAAATGAGGGGAAGGCAGCCTCCAGCTGCTATGATAGTCCAGACAGGACATTAAGCAGTGTGGGGGAGAGGAGCCCAGCATCCCGCTGCTATGATAGTCCAGGCAGTACAGAATCTTTTCTTTACACATGAAGGGCGGGGGCTGATGGAGCTCAGCCCCCTGTTGCTATGATGAAGATGGTTACCAGCCGTTCTGTACCATCTACTGGGAATGATCAGGAGTTTTTTACCCAGGCACCCCCGGCCGACCTCACCGGAGGCCAGCCAGGAGCACTCACGGGCTGATGATGAGGACGGGTACCAGTCCTATTGTGCAGCACCATCTGCCACAAGGCTGATGATGAGGACGGTTACCAGTCATATTGTACCATCAGCCACCAAGGAGTGGGGGCGAGGATGCTGCAGTTCACTGCTGCAGCATCGCGTCTATCAGCAGCATTCAGTAAACATAGGGTGACATTTAAAAGAGTCAAGAGAGGATTTTTTTCCCTTTTACTTCTGGGGGGGGGGCGTAAATTGACGAGCTATGCCCTGAACCACCGCGGACAATGTGTTTGACACTACAGGCATTGGGAGCTCAGCCAAGAATGCAAATGCTTTTCGGAGACTGCAGGAACTGTGGGATAGCTTGAGTCCTCAGTCCCCCCTCCCTCCCTCCATGAGCGTCCATTTGATTCTTTGGCTTTCCGTTACGTTTGTCACGCAGCAGTGTGCTGAGTCCCTGCTGTGGCCTCTGTCTGGAGATTTTTTTAAAATGCTTTGGAATTTCGTCTTCTGTAACGGAGCTCTGATAGAACAGATTTGCCTGCCCATACAGTGATCATATCCGTACAGTCCATGCTGGAGCTCTTTTTGGATTTTGATTTCGGACTGCATCGCCACCCGGGCTGATCGGAGCTCCACGCTGGGCAAACAGGAAATGATATTCAAAACTTCGCGGGGCTTTTCCTGTCTACCTGGCCACTGCATCCGAGTTCAGATTGCTGTCCAGAGCAGTCAGTGGTGCACTGTGGGATACCGCCCGGAGGCCAATACTGTCGATTTGCGGCCACACTAACCCTAATCCGATATGGTAATACTGATATTAGCGCTACTCCTCTCGTTAGGGAGGAGTGCAGAAACCGGTTTAAAGAGCCCTTTATATCGATATAAAGGGCCTCTTAGTGTGGACGGGTGTGGCGTTAAATCGGTTTAACGCTCCTAAAACCGGTTTAAACGCGTAGTGTAGACCAGGCCTTTGTGTCTTTGAAGATTGGACATAGTGGAAAATTCCTATTTTCAATACAAAGCTGTTTGTCAGTGTTGTGGTAGAGGAGTTGAATTCCTTCCTTCCAATGGATTGTTTCCCAAGGGAAGTGGTAGTGTTTTAAATTATTAAGAGTAGACTGAAAAAGCAACTATAGAATATATTTCATGGAACAGTCCTGCATTGGTTTGGGAATAGATTGGGTGATCTATTAGATCTTGTCAATCTCTAATTTCTATGAAGACTGACTAGCCTCACAATTTGCCATGTCATCACTATGTTTGGGGTATCTTCATAAGTATAAGACAAGCTGCCACTCTGCTAGGGTGACCAGACAGCAAGTGTAAAAAATTGGGATGGGGGTGGGGCGTAATAGGTGCCTGTATAAGAAAAAGCCCCCAAAAACAGGACTGTCCCTATAAAATCGGGTCATCTGGTCACCCTACACTCTAGTCATCCTTTGCAATTTACCCCAGGGACACAGCCTGCATACTGTAGTGCTTGATTTCAGAATACCTGCATTGTACTGTACATGTTTTGGTTCATAATCTGAAAGCATTGTCCATAGGGTAAGTGCATATTTAAACAATGTCTGTATACAGCTAAGTGTAAACATTCATTTTAAATAAAATTGTTAAATGGAGTAGTAAAACTACCCTTTGGAAACTTGAAGCAAAAGCAAGCACGATAACCTATTTAGGATGGAAATTTTCATTCTTGGATTTATTATAGTCTCATGAGTGAAAATCTATTACTTTTTAATTCATAGGCAGTTTCCTCACTGCCTAAAAATGCAGAGCACAGCTCAAGTATCTGAACTGAGAAAGGGGTAGATCAGTGAAGTTTCTTTCTCATTCAGGCAGTTACTAGTTGACTCATCTCCTGAAGCTCAGCATCAACTGATTTGGCCTAGCTTAACATCCAAAATCCTGCCTGGGCCAGACTTGATGCAGGGCCTTGCCTGTTAAGTCCCTTCCTAAGGATACACATCTCTGCGTCATAAATACATACAATTGCCATACCCAAACCAAGCAGCGGTCCATCTAGTCCAGTATCCTATGAACTCTGGCAGTGGCCAATACCAGATGCTCATACTTAAGGGGAAGGATTGGAAAACCCCGCAATAGACATTCATGGAACAATAGGTAATAAAAGATGATAATTGGAGATATACCAATCTCCTAGAACTGGAAGGGACCTTGAAAGGTCATTGAGTCCAGCCCCCTGCCTTCAATAGCAGGACCAATTTTTTGCCCCCCCTCCCCCTAAGTGGCCTCTCAAGGATTGACTCACAACCCCTGAGTTTAGCAGTCAAATGCAAAAACCACACTGAGCTCCCCTCCCTCTTCCCTTTGGGAAAGATTCTTTGAAATACCCATTAAATCAATCATCAGAAATTTTATAATTTATATAAAACACTTTTTTTTTTTTTTTTTTACCTTTTATCCTTTAAACTTTTTATTTTTTTTTATCATATATCATCATTTTCTTTTTTTTTGTTCTTTTTTTGGCTTTTTTTTTGGCCCCACATCTTTGATGATTGATGTGACAGATTACTTATGTGTTTTGTGAAAAAAGTATATCCTTTTAGTAGTTGTAAGTTTTCTGACTTTCAGTTTAATTGTCTGTCCCCTTGTTCTTGTATTACAATAAGGGTGAATAGAAGGGCCTGATCTACCATCTTATACCTCTTTCCAGAGCTCATTCCCATTATTTTTATTTACATTTTCATTTTTTTTTTTTTTTTTTTTTTTAGCTTTTTTTAAAAGTTAGGTATGGGTTAGAGGTGACCTGTTGATGTGATAAGGCTGATTTAAAAAATAAAATTAATTTTTTAATTTTTTTCAATTTTTTTTTTTCCTCACATACAGCACTTCAGTATGTTGGTGATGGGTTTTTGGTGATGGGTTCTAAAATTAAATAAAAATAAAAAAAAAAAAACTGTCAATTATTTTGATGATTTTTTTTTTTTTTTTTTTTAACCTAAATTTTTTCCTTTTTTTTGTTTTTTTTTTTTTGTTTTTGACAGTTTGTTTTATTTATTTTGACAGTTTTTTTTTCAGTTAGTGTTGTTTGTGTACCTGTGTCCAAAGTGTGTCTGTTCATATACAAGTAGTCCCTAGTCCTCAAAAAGGCAAATCTCATTTCTCATCCTCACTTCACATTCACTAGGATCAGAACTGCACAGCTGGGGGTTCACTTCACTGGGCAGGGGGTGGTGGGACCTGTGTGGTGGGGGTGGACCAGGGATGGAGGGAGGTAATGGAGAGAGATACAGCACACATGTGAGCAGACACAGTGCTGAGGCTTCTCCTATTCGATCTCTCTCCGCCCTTGAGAAAGCCTGAGCATACAACCCATTTGCTTGGACTCTACACTGAATTGAAGATTTGGACCAGTGTGTAGTGTGCCTTCTTTAACATTGCCACAGTTACAAGACCATAGCTGAGGGTCAAAAGAACTGATGTTGTTCATAAATTCATCATAAATTCAACATTTCATAAATCTCTTCTCATCTGTTTCTGTCTGTGTTTCTTCACTGTATCTTCACCTATCTCTCACAAAATTGTTGTTGTAAATAAAAACATCAGCAAAATACACCCATTGCCTCATTCATCCAACACTCTCTGTCATCCTTATGCTCTCTTGTCCTCTTCATCTCTCCCCTTGATCTCCTTTTACCCTTTCTCTTCTTTCTTACTCCTTTCTTAAAACTGAAAAATAACTCTTCAAAATCATAACTCTGATGATTTCTCTGACTGCATGACTCTGACCATCAGCATTGGCTCATATCAATCCATGCACAATTGGACCCCATGCAACTGAAGGTCCTATACAACATGGTCTTTCTCTTTTACTCTCTCTTTCTTCTTTCACCCTCTTTCACTCCCCACTCTTCCAACCAACCCATCCATTAACACAACATTGCATCCATTTGCAGTAAAAAAGCAAAAAGAAAAAAAGAAGTAAGAAAAGAATGGGAAAATAAATCATCATGCTTCATCTCTAACATGAGGATAAGAGGAGAAGAAGGAATCTAAGAAGAAATTCTCTGTTATTCCTTATTCAAAAATTCTCTACTTCAAAATCTCTGCATCTTCCCTCTGATCATCATTGAAAGGATATCTAGGATTGGATAGACCACTGCAGCTAACCAGCCCAGCCTATCTCTCCTCTCCCTCCTCTCCTCTCTCTGGACTCCCTCTGCTCCTCCCTCCAATCCCTGGACCCTCCCCCCAAATCCCAAATCTTCACTCCATCCATCTCCACTCCCTTAACATATACAAAATGATAAACAAAATATACAGAAATAATGAACCAAGATGTATGTTTAACATCCTTCAGCTACATTGCTTTTCAAGAGTTTGCCTTCCCCTCATCTTCCTCTTCTGTCTGTTGTCTTCTTAGATTTTAGGCTATTCAGATATGGACACTGTCTTCCTACCTGTTTGTAGAGAACATAGCCCAGTACTTGGTTCTACACCGAGAATGAATAATAATATAATGGTTTTCAAACAGTATAGATAGTAAATCATGGTGATAAAAATCAAGTCTTACTTGAACCAATTAACAGCACATAATCACAGAGATGATCATGCTACTTTTGTTCTTTCATTGACTTTAAACAAATGAAGGTTGATTGTGCAGTTAAGGATTAGATGTACTGGCATAGTCTGACATTAATTTATCCCGAATTCAGGCACAGCATATGTGCACTCACACACAGGAAAGATAAATGCTAATCACTGACTCTTCTATGCAATGAAAGGATTTTTTAAAGCACAGCAGTAGCAGAAAGCCTGCCAAACAATCAGTGGGGCCACTGGATGATTGAGTTGCTGAAGGAGCACTCAAGAAACATAAGGCCATTGTGGAGGAGCTAAATTAATTCTTTGCATCAGTCTTTTCTGTAGAGGATGTGAGGGAGATTCCCACACCTGAGACATTCTTTTCAGGTGACAGATCTGAGGAACTGTCCCATACTGAGGTGTCAGTAGAGGAGATTTGGAACAAATTGATAAATTAAACAGTAATAAATCACCAGGACCAGATGGTATTCACCCAAGGGTTCTGAAAGAACTCAAATATGAAATCGCAGAACTACTAACTGTGGTATGTAACCTATCACTTAAATCAGCTTCTGTACCAGATGACTGGAGGATAGCTAATGTAAGATGAATTTATTAAAAGGACTCTAGATACAATCCTGGTAGTTACAGGCTGATAAGCCTAACTTCAGTACAAGGCAAATTGATTGACACTATTGTAAAGAACATAATTATCAAACACATAGATGAACATGATTTCTTGGAGAAGAGTCAACACAGCTTTTGTAAAGAGAAATCATGCCTCACACATGTATCAGAATTCTTTGAGGGGATCAACAAACATGTGGACAAGGGTGCTCCAGTGAATATAGTGTACCTGAACTTTAAGAGAGCCTTTGGCAAGGTCCCTCACCAAAGGCCCTTAAGCAAAGTAAGCAGTCATGGGATAAAGAAGATCATGGTTCGGTAACTGGTTAAAAGACAAGAAACAAATAACAGGAATAAACGGTCAGTTGTCAGAATGGAGGGAGGTATAGAGTAGTGTCCCCCCAGCGATCTGTTTTGGGACCAGTGCTGTTCAACATATTCAGAAATGATCTGGAAGAATGGTCTAACAGTGATGTGGCAAAGTTTGCAGCTGATACAAAATAATTCAAGATCATTAAATCCAGAACGGTTAAGTAATTCTTAACTGGAAAACAGACGACTAAGGGGGGATCTGATAAAGGTCCATAAAATCTTGAATGGTGTTGAGAAAGTGAATAAGGAAGTGTTAGTTTTGTGAGATCCCTTTGTAAATCTTGACAGTCTGCTTTGGAATTCCTAACTGTCAGGGTAATTAAACACTGGAACAAATTGCCCAGGTTGTGGAATCTCTGTCAGGGGAGAGGGACTTCGGTCTTGAGAACAGTAAAATACCTGTTTTGGCTTTCAGACAGAGCAAAGGTGACAAAAATGCAGAAATGAATTGCAATGTACTTTAGATAAGTAATTTTTTCCTGAGCTGTCATAGAAAATACATATATTCCTGCAATTGTTCTAAAGAGTGGGGGGTTGGGGTGGGAAGAAATACTGCATTCTGTTGGATTGCCCTTGAGAAATTGGCTTTTTTTATGTTGCAGTCTCATTATATATTCTTTTCATTTATTTATAGGTAATTTTGACTGGGTGGGAAATGATTTTACTCAAAATGCAGGAGCTGGCCTCGTTATCAACCAAGCAGACGTGGGGAACAACACAAGCATCGTTAAGCAACTTAAAGCCGTGTTTGAAAGGGACTGGTATTCACACTATGCCAAAAGTTTGCAACCAACAAAAATCCCAAACTGCTTAAACTACAAACTTAACAAAGCAGTGGCAAATAAGACTGCCATGAATTAAAAAGACTATTTTACTGTATGATGAATGAAGAAATACATCGGGGCTGCTGTAACCCTATTTCATATTTACAGATAAGACTTAAAAAAGGCAAAAAACAATTTTTTTTATTTTTATTTTTATTTTTTTTTAGGAAAAAGCACACTTATGTAAAATGTTCTCTAAACTATACTCTCTATATTGAATTATTTACAACTTTTAAATTTGTTACTTCTGACATTGAATGTCATTTATGCTTCAACATTGATTTTTCACATTTGAATTTAAAAGCATACTTTGATTCCTCTCCTTCAGTTTTAGAATTTTTCGTACCTCCAATCCTGGTTAGGGAGAACCGAAATCTGAGCTATGAAATGTCATTCTAAGATCAGCTGCTATTGATACATAATGGAGGGCAGACTTTCTCCATGCAAAAGATACAAGTTTAAGCAAGTATTCTCCTATGTAAATCATTTCCTCCAAGTATATGGCCATCCAAGCAGATTTTGATAGTTTTGAACAGATAGTTTGATATCAATATCTAATTACATTTTCACACCATCCTCAAAATGTATTAAAGCTAGCCGTCAGCTTCCTTGTCATCTTCTAATAACAATATACATTTTCTTTTGTCCAAACAACTTTCACTATAACCTCTCCCCCCAAACCTCTTACCTAACACGCTTCAAAAAAAATATTAATTTTAATTCCCTCTACCATCAATGGTTATTCCTTGTTATACCAATGTCTCTTTAATTTTGAAATTCCTGGATTCTGAGGATGTTTTATTATAAAAATCTATTATAAAGATCCAGGGCTGTACAATATGATTTTCTTGTCAGCTGTACAATATGATTTTCCCAGTTTGAAGTATTTCTCAAGAGTGAGGCAGCAATTTTGTGTAGCATCATTGTTTGGGAAAAAAAACCAAAACCCTTAAATGCTACTTTTTGAAAAAGGTGAAGGGCTATGTAAAGCTGTACAATAATTTTAGTGAAAATTTTCAGTTTTGTTCTAGTTGATTCTGTACCTGGCAAACTTTGTTTTGTTAATTTAAAAACAAAATGAACAAATGAACAAACAAACAAAATTGGGATAGATTCATTTCTGGTGTACCTCCATGCCTCACTGACTTCAGCAATTACACCAGCAATGAATTTCATCCAGTATATTCAAAGTTGAAGATCAGTTTTCAAATCAGATCCGTTTATTTGCAAAATTTCACTGAAGGACCAAGAGAAGCTCTAGCGGTGAATATCTTTCAATCATGTGTCTTGGGATAAACTTAATATTAAGTCCTTGCATAAAGGCAGAAGAGCCAAAAATTCCAGAGTTTGCAGTTATAGCTTCTGCTAGCAGTAGCACATAAAAAGATAAAAAATAGTAACCACTGATATATTTGCCTTCCTTGCATAGTTGATACTAGGAATGCATTGAATTTTTAGTATGTTTTATACAGATAATGGAAAATGTCAACGGAGCAAATCTTTGTCAAAGGAGAAAGTGATTCTGGGTTGCCACTGACCTTATAATTCTGATACCAAATGAATGACATAGATACAGTAGTTTTATCTGATAGATTTTTTTTGGATCAGTAGTCACAATTGCTTACTGGTCCATTATGGTATAAGTGGATTCCCATGGGCTGGAAGAACAAATTTGTGTACTTCAGTCATCCAGAGTAGAACTAATACATCAAAGTACAGGGTTTTGTTTTTTCAAAAAAATATACTGTGTTTTTATGAACCATCTGACTTATGAACAGAAGGGTTTATTTTTAAATAACTTTTATCAGTAAAAGGTAGTCAGCCATTCTACAATTAGACTGGCAGGCACAAATTTCATTTGGTATAAAATATGTACTAATGATTTTAATATAGCTGTTTCAAATGACAGCAGCTCCAAAGAAGTGCAGAAGGCTTTTGTATGGTATGTTAGCCAAAAGATAAAGTGCATCCTTGGATTTAAAAAAGAGGATACGGAGTTTAAAAGAAATCTTATTAGTTTTTAGAACGCATCAAAGGGGATAATAACCAATCATTCTTTCTGGGTTGGTACTATTATAGTTCAAATAGATCAAATGCAGTGGACCAGGTTCTGATCTCAGTTACGCCAAAGTAAATATGAAGCAACTCCATTAAAGTGAATTTGCACTGGTTCATTTGAGATCAGAACCACTGTTTCCTTTTGCTTTAGCTCTGTAGAGCACCACCACTGCATGGCATGTTTTCAAACTCCTATAGGAATTTGCATGTAGTAGTTTCTCACAGACCTCTCAAACAGGATCCAGAAGATGCACTTTTTCTAACTCCCTTCTAACTGGCATTGGTAACTCTGTCATATTACAAAGGCTTTTCTAAAGAGATCAGTTTTATTCTTAAAGAATATAGACTGTAATTGTTGTTTGCTGCAAACGTTTACTAGTGCCTTATTCATGCACAAGGTTTTATTTAACTATTTCTCTTGTGAAACCCTGCTAAGATCTTGTGTTTAATACTGAAGCATAAAAACAGCTTGCTAAAAAAGACAAAAGACCTACATATTGTGAATGTTTAGAATTCAGTACATAGTGCTAGAGTCACAAAAAGGCAAAACTGTTGCCAAGAGCTGGGCCCAAATCAAAGCCTTGTATATGAACACACCTGAATTTTGGGGTGTTTTAAATGCCCCCCAGCTTTGGATTCAAATTTCACAAATTGACTCATCCTTATTATGAGATAATGCAAATCTCAAATCAAAATATTCCTGATTTTGGGGATATTCAAAATCTGCATTCCCCCAATATCAGACTCCAATCAGAAGCAACCATGGCAGTTCCTTCAGGCTTGAGGGTGAAGTAAATCCAGACACATGCAATGGCTGATACACAGCTACTTTGCATATTTCTTTGCAGTGTTGTTGTAGCCCGGCTGGTCCCAGTTAACACCTCTGCAATCATAGGACAAAGGAAGGTTAGTGGAATACAGATTGTTGTAATCAGCCATAAATCCAGTATCTTTACTGAGACCCTCCTTGAATGGTCTCTTGCAACATGTGTTAATTCCGTAACAATCTGTTCCACCGAGGGTGACCAGACAGCAAGTGGGAAAAATCGGGACAGCGGGTCGGGGGTAACAGGAGCCTATAGAAGAAAAAGACCCAAAAATCGGGACTGTTCCTATAAAATCGGGACAAATGGTCACCCTAGTTCCACCTGGTATTTAGCTGTGATACTCTTGAGTGCCTTTCCCAGACCTGAGGAAGAGCTCTGTGACACTCGAAAGCTTGTCTCTTTCACCAACAGAAATTGGTTCAATAAAAGATATTACTTCAGCCACTTTGTCTCTCTAACATCCTGCATAGGAACTAAGTGATCTGGCCTATCACAGCCCTTTTCTGCCTCCTCTACACACTTCTTTCCTACTGCAGACTAAATAACCAATGGGATTATATAGGAGGGAGGCTGAGGGCGCATAAACCTCAAATAATCCAGTGGAACATGAGGAAGTTTCCATGGCTACTCAGAGCCTGCTTGTATACAAGTCCCAAGCTTCTGTAATGGGTATCCTGGCCAGTTCTCTGGCAAGATCAGGCCCAAAGTTCAGCTAAATTTTTTACAATAAATGCATGTTTTTACCTTTTAAGTTTAAAGAGCTCATATTTGGGCCCCACATCATCCATGATACACGGCCCGATCCTATTCCCATTGAATTCAATCTGTATGACAGGCCCAAAGTATGAGTCTGAGAAACAAGTTTGGAAACCTTAGAATCCTTCTTTTGAGATTTACCCATTTTCTGCATTCCTAATGTGTACATAAACTCCTGTTAACATTAATAGAGGTTTGCGGGCATAAAAACTGCAGGAGTTGGCACTAATTGGATGTTTCTTGCCATTTAGCCCCAACTAAAGAAGAAATCCAGACATAAGATTTCTAATTTTTTTGAGACTGTAGTGCATACTTCCTCAAATTAGGGCTGCCTTTCTCAAAACAGTAATAAGACATCAGCTGGCTATTCTAGTTCTTCAAACTGAAGTCCATAATAAATATCCTCCTCTTGAGCAATGTTTAATTTACTGTTATCTACACTTGACTTTTAATAACCCTGTGGAGGGAAGTAATTTATCTTAAACCCTGTGGACTTCATAATTATTACAACTATTTCATTATAGCCTAAGATGTACTGATAAAATATACATATATTTTCAGATGCTAATTTTTATCACTGTATTTTGCTTCTTCCCTTCCTTCCCTTTTCCTGTAACTTTGATTTATTTAATCATCATTGCTCTGTTCATTTGAATTTTTGTAAAAGTTGAACAAATCCTTGATATAATTTAAATTCAGAGCCTTGCCTCCTGAGTTGAGTGCATCAGTACCCTTATTCAACTTTTAATAATATAATGTTTTGTGTTATGGTAGAAAAACTGATATTGTACAATGGTTTCTGACATTTGACTTTATATTTTAAGTTAAATATTGCTGTGTAGTATATATGGATTTTACACTGTCAGATCTAGTTGTTTTTGCATCATTACCTAGCACATATGCCTTAGAAGCTTGCCAGACTAGCATGAGAAAACAACGTATCTTTTCGAAATAGAGTTTAGAGAAGTGTAGAAAATACTCATGTAGTATTTGATTATGCTGCATGGGTGATTGGATTTTTTCAAATTAATGGTAATGTGCTATTACTCTATACAATGAAACCTGTGCTGTGGGCCAATTTCAGCAGATGACCCCCTATCTTAAATGACCACATTCAATATCCTGGAGGTTTCTTGAGAAATTTTGTTCAAAGTTCATTTAGGGCATGATCCAAAGCCAGTGAAAGTCAGTGAGAGTTTTTTCATTGACTTAAATGATCTTTGGATCAGGCCTAAAGGCATATTATAGAAGGCATCTAGTTGTCCCTTGAGTAGTCCCATAAGAGAGGTTTTAGACCACCACTTAGCTCAGATTTTTATGTAAGATGCATTTCTACTGCACATACATGGACTACAACTGCCTTAGAACACTTGAGGTTACATTTGGCCTAAGGTTCAAAATAAAAATAGAGAAAAAAAGTGAATGCTATTTATTTCTCAATGCCATCTTGAATTTGGTTGTAAATCAGTTTTGATTCTGACTAAGCAAATACAACTCTATTATACTTGATGGAAATTTGTTCTACTAATGCCAACTGTTAATTTTCAGATTTGGCTCCTATATTTTAGTGAACTCAACAGTGTTGACTTTTTAATCCTGTGAAATATGGCACCTGCTAATCTTCACTGAGATCAGAAATAAGGCAGATAGCAGATTCATGATTCGTGCCACAGTACAAAAGAATAATACTAATGTCCTGGGATTATAGAGTTGTGGTGCTGCAGTTTTGTATTTTACTGCAAATGGCTATTTCTATAAGTTCCTCAAAGGTATTTAGGTGCCTAACTCCCATTGAAAATGACTTACATTCTTAAGTCACTTTTGTGCTTTTGAGAATGTTATCCTAAAAATGTTAATGGTAATTGGTATTTATCCTAAAAATGAAATAATATGAACCTCATTTTGCAGATGGCATTTTCTGAGGCAGTCCACATTCAGAATGTAAGGAGACTTCTCAGCTGACAGTGCTTTCAATGACTGACTAACAAATAACTAAAATAGTTTAATGCATATTTCTATGCTTGGTTATCAGTTTTGTAAATGGGAAATAAGCTGGCATTTACTTTTAAATGCAACTGTACTCTGAGATCTTTTGGGGATTTTAAGAAATGTGGCAGAAAATCTGGGTGCCAATGAAGATTACAACAATTTCTTTCTATGGGTGAGGAGGCTACTCCCCTCTCCTTGTCACCCAAATCTCTCTCACACCCCTCACTCCCCCTAATGTCCTCCAGGGTTCTGGAGCTCACTTCCCAGCTCCTGAGAAGTTCAGAAGGTTGATTACAGTAATCAGGTCCTTACAGTTGTCTGCTCCTCCTCATGAACATTGCTGTCTGCCCAGCCCACTTTTACTCTCTTGTCAGGGTTAATAATCTATTGTCAGAAGAGCAGAGAAAGCACATGACCTCCCATCCCCTCTCTACCTGCCAAGGCACCAACGTGTGACAGAGATCCAAAATGCGGGGGTGGAGGGGATGAAAAAATTATTATTCAAGAAACTTAAAATCATGTGGTATAAATCTCTCTCTTCCTGGGACCCAGCTCTCATGATTCTTCATTTCTGAGGTAAATCATTTTCTACAATATAAGGAGACGCCAAACATGTGAATTGTAGGTAATTCAGGGACCAAACGAGAGATGTTTGAGAGGTATGGTGCCACCCAATCCCATTATTCCTCTCCTTCTCTCCAGTTTGGAATGGAGAGATGGTGGTTCAAGTTCCTTCACTTTGAGAGGAACAGAGCAAAGTGGGAGATGCACGGATCCTGTGCTTCACTCTTCTCCTTCCCAGTAGTGGCTCAAAGTGCTGCAAGGAGTGGTAGGAATGGGCCAGTAGCTCTGAGAGGGGAGCAAAAGAACTCAGGCCCAAATCCTCAAAGGTACTTGGGTGCCTAAGTCCCATTGATTTGAATGGGTGCATAAATACCTTTGAGAATCTGGGCCTCAGTGGTTAGGACCAGCTTCTTTGTAATGAAACTGCTGAGCTCCTGGAAACCTCTTTTTTCCTACTCCTCTCCGGAGATGGCTGTCTCCTTTCTCTTAGAGAATGCCCCAGATTCTTTGTGTTTAAGAAATTCCTAGCATAGATGAAGTTTTTATCTTTACCTACCAAAAGAAGGAAATGGCAGAGGGCCAGTCAGGGACCCCAGATCATTTAACATTAATATGCATTTTAAATCAAGACCAAGACTGTCTGTGTATTCATTTGCATCATCATTTAAAAAATAAGTTGGACTGGGGGGAAGACCAGCTAACTTTTGCAGATGAATAAAATGTTCATTTGCAGGTAGAAATGGCAGCTATAACATTTGTCTGTAAAACTTTAGGGGAAAATGCCTGGATCTGAAGAAGGTTTCTAACCATCAGAGGAGTGAGATTCTGGAACAGTCTTCCAATAGAAGTTATGGGGGAAAACAACCTAACTAGTTTTCAGAGCAAGCTGCTCAAATTTATGAGTGGGAGGGTATGATGGATTGCTTGTGGTCTGAAGATAAGGCTCAGCAACTTTGACAGTCTCTTCTGGATTATGTCTTAAATTCCTAAAACTCATGCTTCAAGGTTTCAGCTGGTCACTTGCAGGAGTCAGGAAGGGATTTCCCTCTCTCTCTGTCACACACACACACAGTGTGGTCAGGGTTTTTTTTTTTTTTTTTGTCTTCTTCCTCAGAAGACTCAGAGATGGTTTCAACTGGAGATGGAATATTGGACAGGGTAGGGCAGGGCTCTGAAGTGGCATCAAGTATTCTCTCTCTCTCAGGTGCATGGCTGACTGGTTCTTGTTCATTTTCTCAGGTTTTAACTGACTGCCATATATGGGGTCAGGAAGGAACTCTCCCCCACTCCCTCTAGGCCAGATTGGCAGAGATCTTGGGAGTTTTTAGCCTTCTTCTTCAGTGTGCGGGTGCAGGCTATTTGCCAGGATCATCTGACTATATCTCACATAATCATTTCCCTGCCATTGCGGGGCCTCAGGCACTCGTGCACCTCAGACCGTCTGTTCTCTCCTGTGGCACATAACAGTTTAGTCTCCTGTGGGCTGTAATACTTTGATCTAATTTTGGTTGTTGGGTGCTGGGTGCGGTTGGTGAACTGTGATGTGCAGAAGGACAGACTAGATGATCTGGTGGTCCCTTCTGGCCTTAAATTTTATGAACTGCTTCCTACTAAGTTCCTTGATGTGTAGTAGGCTGTGAGTGAACTGCAAGCTTCAATATGTTGTACAAAGATGGTCATGGTACTGAAAGTTTTAGGTCCATGTATGGCTATGTATAGTATAGGAATAACATGAGAGAAAAAGGTGGAGACGGCCATGTATGTTTCTATGTGTATTTTATGTATATCCCACTGTCAAGTATTGTTTAAAAAACAGCTTTATCACAGTCTTGATGTTTTCAGAAGGCTACAGATGTGATCAAAGGCAATCAAAGTCTGAGAATAGCACGAAGGCAACATTTACAGGATCAGGCATGCAGCATGCAAACCAGCGAAAGCAGTCTTTGAGCTCACTTTCCAAGCATGGGCATCTAAGTTCCTTGGATTAATAACAGCCCTTGGATGCCCAAATACCCATTTTATGTGCCCAAGTGCCTATCTGAGGTTCCAAATGTGGAAATGGGACACACACACACACACACTCACATTTTGGAACTGTGGGAAATAGGTATACCCATGTCAAATGGCTAACACATCGGATACCATCAGTCAGCAATGACTTGCTCCATATTTGCCTTGTGATTAAATCAGCCTATTAATGGGAAACAAATATTTAATATGCTAAGACAAAAATATTGCTAGAGGACTAGATCTTTCACATCCCTTGCAGGGTTGGAGAAAGACGAGGGATCCCACAGTGAGAGACTCATAATGAGCTATGGTAGAGAACCATTGACCTTGGAGTGAAAATGTGACAGACTGAAAATTTGTGCTGCCATAAATTGAGGCCATTTCTTCCCCCCCTCAGGACTCAAGAGCTCACATATTCAAGCCAAAGGGCAGCGATTTTCCCTGTAAACTAAAGATTGCAGGTAGTCTATCTTTTATTTTACATTTTTTTTAATGGAGAGAGAACTGCAACCACTGCCTCTAGCGCCTCCTCAGCAGTCTCACACATCTTGCCTTCAATAAACTTTTTCCTCTGTCCTTTTGGGTTTTTTTTTTAAAGCTGCTTCCCCCACATTGCTTCTGTTGGAGTTCCCTGTGCCTCCAAGCAAGGTCCCTCATCCTCATGGAGGTACATGTAGCCTGAGGCAGGATAACTTCTGCTGCCTTCCTTTCAAGTGTCACAATAGCCATGCCACAAAGATGCCAAATACACATGCTACCTTGGAAGACACAAAAATTAACCCTCTTTAGGAACAATGCGAATCAGGTCAAAGTAGGGCATAGTAGGTGAAGGAAGGGGAAGAGGAGCTGTAAATGGTCTGGTCTAGAGGTGGGACCAAATCATAACCCTGAATCCAAACCCCCAGAACTACGGGGAGAGGTTTGAAATCCCAACTCGGATTAAGTGACTCCTAGCTTTATAATGAGCCAAGTTGAAAACCTTGCCTCCAAACTCCTCCTGTGTTGTTGTCCAGGATCCAAATCTGAAATTTCTGGCTTGAACCGCGGGACTCCCAAACACAATTGGGAGAGACACAAGTAGGTGACCCAATTGCTAGCCTGTCTATTTAAGACATGACTGCCGAGTGAACATGTCAATCCTGCCAGGCGCAGCTGTAGCCATTTTGCCACCCCAAGCACGGCAGCACACCGCAGGGGGCGCTCTGCCAGTCACTGGTCCCGCGGCTCCGGTGGACCTCCCACATGCGTGTCTGCGGATGATCCACCGAAGCTATGGGACCAGCAGACCCTCCGCAGGCACGCCTGCGGGAGGTCCACCGGAGCCGCCTGCCGCCCTGCCGGCGACCGGCAGAGTGCCCCCCGCGGCTTGCCGCCCCAAGCACGTGCTTGGCGTGCTGGGGCCTGGAGCCGCCCCTGAATCCTGCTAAGCTATTTGAGGTCACATGACTCTGTCTCTGACCATTGGGTTGCATTTGTCAATTTAAGGTAATAAGTTTGGATTAATTTACAAGATTGTCTAAACACCTTGTAAGCCCATAGTTCTATACCGTAACCACCCTAACAAAACTGTTTTGCCTTTGCTGTAAGTCAGGAAAATAAATTCATTGTAATTGTATTTTAAACTGCAGGTGAAAATTTTAACTTGTGTTACTTTTGTTACACTTCTAGCCTCAAAATAATAGGCATCCTTTGTGAACTTTTACAGTGCACTAATGGTATGTACTGTATAAATAAACCTGCTACTCCACCTACTCCCAAGGACTAATATACCATACAGTACATTTCTCTAAAGTTATTTTGAAAATTGCATGGCTAGCTTATGCAGTAGCTAGATATATGACAAGGCAGCAATGTTAATCTCTAAGGAGAATACAGTAAATATGCTTAAATATTTTATTTACTTAAGTGAAGCATTCTGTAGTCTCCAAGCTCTAATGTGAGGCGCAGGAGTAACTTCTCATTGTCTTTCTTACTCCAAACTTAATATCCATCCTACACATTTACAGACACATGTACCATATAGATAGTGGCATAGCTTAGGCCTGTTGTATAGGTCAATATCTACAATGCACACACAAGAATATAAAATTTGCCACTGCAAAAGAGAGTAGTTGCAAAGTCTATTTTGGATTACCAATTTATATTTGAGGAAACTAATGTGCAGTCATTTCTAGAAACTGTGAACACAAGGCAATTGCTGCATGCTTGTATATTTAATGGGTTTTATTATGATATACTCTTATACGAATGCCTATGCAGTGTAAATGCTTTAATATGAGAATACTGAATGTTTTTTTACACTTTATTTTCTAAGAATGCTATGTTTTATTGCATGATTTAACCATTGTTATTTTTTTTGTTTGTATGAAGTGCAACCGAGAAAACACTTGATTTTAATAACTTACTATATAATAACTGCTTAGATCCATTATAGAACATGTTCTTATGTAAACATTTTTAAACTTGGCAAGAAATGTGCTTCCTTCAAACTATGGGCTTGGTTCACAGCAATACCTGTTTAATTCGTGTTTGTATTTGTAACGTCATTGAATCCGTCAATGGGGGTAAACACCTTGTGGAAAACCACTGTCAGTAAGTCCTGTTTTGGTTAAAGAAATAACTCATAATGAAGTTACTAGCAGTAGAAATAGACAAGGCCTGTCCTAACTCAATTTAAATAATAATGCTCTAATTTATGTTGTTCTGTTGAGAGTCCAAAACTGAAGCATGTTATGTTTGGTTCAGCAGGCTGAAGGGCAGTGTAGCATTTTTTTTTAAATATTTTTTCCATAACACCAAATCATTGTATTAAGATTATCTGATTGTGAACTTGGCCCATTGTTTACAGCATTACTGAATGTAACCAAAGTTCAGCATACCTGATTGACTTGAGCTGACATGCTAACTTGAAAGAAGAATGAATATTTTTGGTACAGAAGAATCCTGCTGCAGCAGCAGTACATTTGGAACCTGAGTATATCACTGGCTAAGTGATTGAGTTGGTCATGGTATTGCTATCAGTGTTTGAAAGTGGGTAATATATTTATACTGCTGCAAACTAAGTTACTAATTATAACACTAAATCAAATAAAAAATAATGCATTGCTTTGAAGATATGTAAATATTGATTTTAATGCTGGGGTATCAAGCCATCATTTTTTCACTGCTTTGATATCCAAGGATTCCTAATATTACATGGAATGTATTTCATCTGAGGGTTTTTTTAGAATCAAATGTTTTCATTCAAAGCAAAATATCTACTATTTCTTTGTATTGCACTGAAATAAAAGAATCCCATTTCAATATATTATGCTTTCCTATTCTTTTCCAAGTTACTAGAGCTGGCACTCACTTAACCTAGCTTGGATTCATGTATCTTAGCCCTGTGGTTTCCAATCATTGGTTCACACACTGGTACTCTTAGTCCAGGTATTTGTGACTGTTACTGGAGGCTTCCCCTCCTTATCCTAGGGCCCAGTTCCTTCACCCACGTTCAGAGTGAGTAGTCTCTCAGTCCATGAGCAGTCTTAATGAAACCAGTGAGAATAAAGGTGACAGACTCTGACCCTTAATGATACATCTCTGCGTTGGGCCTGGCTACACCATTACTACCTTCATCCCATTCATGTGTGTGCACTCCGGCTCACAGTGGAACTTGGGCTTCTCTGAGTCTATCCTGCCAGCCTAGGGAGGACCTGCTTAGGGGTAGGGCCCTACCAAATTCACGGTCCATTTTGGTCAATTTCACAACCATAAGATTTTAAAAATCATAAATTTCATTATGTCAGCTATTTACATCTGAAATTTCATGGTGGTGTAATTGTAGGGATCCTGACCCGAAAAGGAGGTGTGTGTGTGGGAAGTGGGGGGAGGTTGCAAGGTTATTGTAGGGTGGGGTTGTGGTACTGCTACTCTTTCTTCTGCGCTGCTGCTGATGATGGTGCTGCCTTCAGAGCTGGGCAGCTGGAGAGTGGTGGTTGCTGGCCAGGAGCCCAGCTCTGAAGGCAGAGCTGCTGCCAGCAGCAGTGTAGAAGTAAGGATGGCATGGTATGGCATTGATATCCTTACTTCTGCACTGCTGCTGGTGGGGCACTGCCTTCAGAGCTGGGTGCCTGGCCAACAGCCATCACTCTTGTGACCCACCTGCAACTCCCTTTTGGGTCAGGACCCCCAGTTTAAGAAATGCTGGTCTGCCCTTTGAAATCTGTATAGTAGAGGGTAAAAGTACACAAAAAACAGATTTCATGGTCGATGATGCATTTTTCAAGGCCGTGAATTTGGTAGGGCCTTACTTATGGGGGAGGGAGGGCACTGTACCATGGTCCTGCCCCCAGGTGGTCATGTACTGCTTCTAGAAGAAAATTCATAAAGTTAAAGAAAAAGCATAAGGAAGAAAAGAGGTTCTTCGATTTTAAGGCCTGAAGGGACCACTATGATCGCCAAAAAATTCTCACTCAGTAATTTCTGCACGAAGCCCATAATATCAATTTGAGCTAGCACATTCACATCTTTTAGAAAGAGCAAGAGAGAGAAATGTTGTGTGAGTAGAGTCTGGGATTAAAAACTGCAGCATCCTCTGCTGCAGTCTTTTCAATGAAGAAATCATCCAGAGCTCTCCCTTTGCAGCATGCCAAAAGAAGTGAAGAAAGGCATCCCAAGCTGAGGACCCAAATTGCTTCACATGCCTCTCTCTTATACAACCTGTCTGACCAGCTTGTGCTGCATTTCTATATCAGTAGAATTATGCCTCTTGCGCAAAGCAGCTCTGAAATAGACATTTTCTACAGGCTAAGATTGCTTCTTGGAGTATGATTGAAAGCGCACAAACAAGATTTGTGGTGCAGAGCAATCTCTGCTCCTACTATGTTTGTTACTACTTTGGAAGCCTGGTTTGAGGACAGAATATATAAATTGATTGCCTGTCTAAAGCTTAAGTGGCAACGAATTCCATTCAAACATGAACTTTTTCAGAGGTTTCAAGCAGTTCCATTAAATGTTTTGGGGGAGAGAGAGATGGGATGGTCCCCCAACATGGGCTCTGTCTTGCTCTTTGCCACCACCTAATGCTTCTCACTGCTCTCCCCAACTCTCCACAATCTTCCAGTAGTCCCTGCTGACTTCTGCTCCATGACATCCCCCTCAGCTGAATTAAAATCTTGTATATTCTGCATGAAGCTGCACATTTGTTGTTTACTGCTTGAGAGCACTTCAAAGGACCATATGGATTGAATACTCCTAGTGCCAGACCCAGGGAAAGAACTGTGTTTTCTCTTAATAATGCTGCTATCTTGGGTGCACCAAGGACCATTAGACCGTGTGAACATTTGGGAAATCTGTCTGTACAATTTGTGTAAGTTTATGAACCCAATGCATGTAGCTGTACCAATCTGCAAATTCCATTTTGAATGTGCAGCCCTTTGCCCTCTCTCATGTCATCTTACCTCTATGTTGGACTGAAATTCCCAAGGGTATTGTCAAAGAGGGCTGACTATAGAGGATCATTGACTCTAGAGGCTCCTCTATTCAAAATCAAACACATAATAACAGGAGAACTGGTTTGTCAGGGAGAGGACATCTGGCAACAAAGTTGCGTGGTAGAACTCTGATCTGGGAGTCTCCTGATTAAGGGCTTAAAAGGTTATAAGAGAACTCAACATGGAGAAGGTTCAGGGAGACACACACAGGGCATTTGGGCAGGAGAAGGGACGGGAAGGGACCAGCCAAGTTGGGGGAGAAGGCTCCATGTTTCAGAACGCGTGCACTGTGAATAAACGGACCCTAAATGGCCCCAGATGACTCTGACTCCAGCCCAAAGAATGCTCTGGGCTGATGAGGAAACTGAGGCATGGAAAGGGGGTTAGGGTTTATTTTTGTATAGAACTGTGTACTTCTTATGCTGTTTAAAAAAAGAGCAATGGTGTGATAGAATCCTATGCACCATGTCTGTGGGTGTATAACTTACAGTTACTGTGTGGCCCCTTGAAGCATTACATCAGCAGGCTCACACCTTCAGGTGGAGTTCTGGGAGAGGGTATGGTTAAGCTATGGGAGAAGACTTACATGCCAGCACCGCTTCCAGGGGCTGGGCAATGGGCCATGTAGTCTAAGTGTAACCCACACATCTCCTGGTGGTGGTGTTCTGTCCCATTAATTGGCACCAACACCACTTAGAGAGAGATAAATGAGTCTGCTTGACAGTCTTAGTTAACAGGCATATGGCTTTTAGCTCCTGCACTAAGCTCCAGAGGTCTCAAGCTCAATCTTGCCTGCCAAAGACCAGGATCTGTCAGTGTTACATAAGCTCTTAGCAGAGGGTGCAGATAGAAGAGCTGCACCCCAAGAGTGTGCCCAGAGGCTCTAAATCAGGGTGAGTACATGGGCTTTGTTCAGACTGCGGATGCTTAAAACACCTGGAGATGTAGCTGTGGCTGGATTCCCTCACAGCTGCTGGTGAGTGGGGGCCAGAGGGGGTGCTTGACTGAAGCTGTGACAGGCTTCCCCTGAGAATGACTGAAGAGCATCCTGATACCTGTAGACTAAGGACTTAGATTATAATACTTAGAAGGGCACCTAGATAAAGCCTAAGCTTTCGGTGGTTCATCCATTGTTAAAACATATTTCTATTAGTTACCATTTTGGCCAGCAGAAGGTTTTCAACCCCAATTACTACTTTACGATTAAGCCATTGTAGCTCTTTGACGCTGTTCAAGTTATAGATCCATGTTATGTATTTTGTGCTGCGTGCGCCACCTCTCCTTATTCTATTAGGGTGTGTGTGTGAGAGAGAGAGAGAGTAGAGCAGAGCACCACATCATACAAAGCCACAGTAAGACCCATCTCCAGGACCTCAACCTGTGCATGGGCTGTAATAATATCTTGTGGCAAGATTGTAGATACAGTGTCTTTATGAAAAATTGTTTATTATGTCGTTTGTACATTTGAGAAGTCTAGTTGTTTGAGTACCGCCCAGCAAGCCAGGGATGCCTGAGTTCCGATCCTGACAGCCACAGATTCACTGCATGGCTATAGACAAATCACCTTCCTCTTTCAGTTTTCCCCTTGGGAAAACTGAGGCTAACAATATTTGTCTGCCCATCTGGCAGAGCTCACCATATGCAGTACTCGCTGCATGTTATGGCTAATGTTTCCATTGACTTGTTTCTTTTACAAACTCCTTTAGTGAAGGTCAGGGTAGATCCTTTCCACAGACTTTATGGCTCTGAGCACCCTCAGCTCTTGATGGCATCAAAGCCAGCAACTGATGTGAGGGCTGCAACATGTGACCTCTATGGGATTCAGAGTGGCTCAGCATCCTTCTACTTCCATGCCTAAATATGGATTTAGCAGCATTTTAGGCACCCAAGCTTGAAAATATTGGCTTTAATTATTATATGGAAATGTAAAACACAGTAATAGATGCAGAAGTGAAACATCAATACTGATATAGAAATTGTTATTCATAAAATTACCATAATATTTTCATATGGCATAAAAAATAGAAAAGGAAGAAGAGCACAAGGAGCAGAAGGGAAACTGAGGCCGCCCCAGTCATTGTTAAGGTCCATAAATACCCCGTTACACTGTTTGCAACAGAAAGTTGTTCACCTGGCCAAATTCCAGCATGGCTTATTCCATTTCATCTACCTAAAAGTTTCCTTCATTGTTTAACACAAGGCGCGATCATCTGATTCATCCTCTTTACTGAGTCTCAACTGACGGTTCATTTCATCTGAAGTTGGGACCTGGCCTATGAAGTTCCTTGTGTTTTAACAGATTACTGGAAGCTATGTGGTTTCAGAGTTTAAAGTGAGTTCTAAGCAAGTAACATTCTCTCTGACCTTGGAGTGAGTCATTGTGTTCCTGGGAGTTTTAAAAGGAGTGGCATCTTAATGAGGAGTCGGTAGGCAATTGGAAAAAAACAATCACCCTGACAGCATGTGACAAAGAAGAACCCCACTAAAAAGCTCTCCTGGGATGACTGCATTATCTTTGCTCACAGCTGTTTGTGTCTATTAGTAAAATACCAAACAACTTTTACAGAAAGGTTGCTTTTGACTGTGCAATCTGTTGTGAGGAAAATTGTAGCTGATTGAAATATGACCCATATCACCTCATGGTTGATACTAATAAAATACCTCCGTGAATTTTTAGTGGGTCCCTGTAGAGTTGGGTACAAAAAGAAAGCACAGATTGCTCTGAAGTAGAGCACTGCCATAAATCTAAAGCTATTTATGCCTCCTTTTCATTGCATCAGTCTCAGAGCAGCTCACTTTTGCTGTCCTCTCATAAATATTTAGCAAAACGATGATCTTTTACAAACAATACCCGGCCATTCCTAGAATCCATTCCTATAGGCACTGAGTGCAGTCAGTGCCACTCAGGATTAGACATCTGTCTATCCAGGATCTCAAACTGCTTTTGTCACAAACACATACATTAATTTAGCCTCATAAGATCTGTATGAGTTAGGGAAGTCTTAGTAGCTATGCTTTACAGATGGGAACTGAAGCACACACAGCTTGAGGATTAACTTTTGTTGCCTGAAGTCACCCAGAAAGCAATGTGTAGTAGACCTGGACTTTTCACCACACTCCTGTGTTTTAACATAAGACTATTCTTCTTCCTTAAAATGAGAGGCATCCGCTCTGCTCTTCATTTCCAAACTATTGATAAGAATTTCTTAGCGCTCATGAATGGGACTGAAAATTAATTTTTCAATGTCAAGTAGCTGTTATGATCCTTTCTGTTTGGTCACATGGCCTATTCTGTTTATTTTCTTGTCTTTTCTTTTTAAAGGCAGGTGCTTGCAACCACTGCCTAGGATTCATTATTTACTGTTGGCCTTCAGAGATGTGTCATGGGAGCTGAGTTGTGTGAAAGACAGGAACTCTGAGATGGAAAGCAAAAGATAGGAAATCGCTGGGTGGGCCCGAGCTGACTAACAGACAACATTACAAAATTATAATATATATTTTACCTATGTATGTAGTGTGATTTCTGTCATCTGCTGTACTTGCTTTTGTGTGTTCCTTTGTGCAATGGTCTTTTTCAAAACTGCTGCAGCTAATTATAGCATACGACAGGCAGGGTCACTGATGCTTGGCCATTTGGATCTCTTCCTCCACATTTCATTAATATTGTTTAGATTTCAAACCTAGACACTAAAGTAGTAGATCAGAGACACGGTCACTAGAAGCAGTTTTGTAAATGCTACAATATGGCACGCACTGCAAACCACGACACCAAATGAGGGGCTTCAAACACATTAAAAAAGCTGTTGGATGATCAGAGTGAGTGCCTAGACTCCTAACCATAGGCACTGACTCCATGGATGCTCTGGGACTGGAGCACCCACAGAAAAAAAATTGTGGATGTCATAATCGGTAAGGTGCTGGAATTGTGCTTGCTCCTGATAAATGATTGCTACTTGCATGTACTGTTGTGCCATACCAAAAAAACAGGCTAAAATTGAACTTTGCTAGATGTGGTTCAGGTACAGGCTCCATCTCCTACAAGCTGCATGCAGTTTAGCAATACCCATGAATCCTCGCAGACTTCCAAGGGAAGCTGGTAGAAATGCTGTCTCATTAGCATCATTCCTCCTTTCTTGCAGCTTTTCAGAAGCATGGTCACTTATGTGAGGTGTACAGAAGATGTGGAAGAAGCCAAACAAAAACAACCAACAGCAGTAAGCTATTTCAGAGTGTTCATGGCAGACTATTCGTCCACTTCAGGAACAGCTCAATTGGCCTTCAGACTTAGTCCTCTCTGTGACGTTCTGTACCTCAGAGAAATACCCTGCACCCCCATATTCATCCTTATACGATTATGTTGTATCCAATGCAAAGTTTGTCATGTCAGGTGTCTTTGGAAGGCTCATGATGCACGGAGCATTGTTGTTATAGTAATGTTGTAGGCTGCAATTTCATGTATGTAGTTAAGAGGCTGAAAATGTGTCCGCATGGCTTAAAACAGGCCCAGGCAAAACTCTCCAAGAGCAGAGGGGCAGTTCACACTCATCAGGGCATGTATGGGGCAAACCCAGCCCAGCCTCACAGGACCAAAGGACACTGGCCTAGGCATCAACAAAGGATCTGTTAGACTCTCAAGTGAGTAATCCCCTCCTTCCTTTGGTCAGTTTGGGACTACGATGCGGTAATGCTCACCTGACTCTGAAGCGGGGTGGTGGAGCAAAGCCAAGAGGGAAGAAAGGACACGATAAAAGGGAGAGACATTTGCCATGTACTTCCTCTCTCTTCCACCTCCATCTACAGACACCACACCAAGGGACTGAAGCGCTGATCAAAGGGGAGAGCCTGGCTGAGGAGTGAGCGGCCAGCCTGTGGTAAGAAGCATCTAAGTTTGTAAGGGCATTGAAAGTGTTAAGATCAGCTTAGAATGTGTTTTGCTTTTATTTCATTTGACCAAATCCTACTTGTTGTGCTTTGACTTATAATCACTTAAAATCTATCTTTGTAGTTAATAAATTTGTTTGTTTATTCTACCTGAAGCAGTGCATTTGGTGTGAAGCATGTCAGAGACTCCCCTTGGGATAAAAATCCTGATACATATTAATTTCTTTGTTAAACTGATGAACTCATACAAACTTGCAGCGTCCAGTGGGCATAACTGGACACTGCAAGATGGAGGTTCCTAGGGTTCTCTCCAGGACCGGAGATATTGGCTAGCGTCATTCAGCACAATCCAAAGAGCAGCTTACATGCCAGAGCCTGTGCATGAACAGCCCAGGAGTGGGGTTCTCACAGCAGAGCAGGGTAAGGCTGGCTCCCAGAGTCAAGGATTGGAGTGACCTAGCACATCACCGGTCCAGATAACACCAGGGGAACGTCACATTTTCCAAGCACAGACCAGCCGCCTACTAAAGCATATTGTGGCATTGTTTATTGCTATATTTTCCCCCCGAATAAAATATAATTTGGAAAAATGTATAATGGAACTTGTTTCAGCCCTGTAGTTTAAAATGTGGGTGTGAAGCTTACATAGTGCCATCAGAAATGCTGTTATTTTCCCCATTATCCTAAATAACAGGTAGGTGTTAGCACCAGTCAGTACTTTGGTGACAAAGGTCAGAATAATGTTCCAAAAATCACTGGTTTGTATCCTTATTGCACTTTAGCCAGTATCAAGCCTGCATGAAAACAATTAATCTACTTTCCTGTTGGCGTACATAACATTGCTTAAGATTATGCATTCATTCTGCTGGTTCATTGCTAATGGATATTCTCAAAGGGTTTTTTATATGCTATTAGAAAGGTCACATCTTCTGGAGTAGAACCAGCTTTACAAGAGTTCATTCTGAAGGGCTTGTAAAAGTTTAGAGCATCTCTGCTCATGCAGAGCCAGTTTAATAGTTTGGTCCAAAAATGTTAGCAGAGCTTCTCTGCACTTACAAATTAAGGGCCTCGCTGCTATCAGAAGTGCCATTTAAAACAATGAGACTGCTCCCTGGAGTATTGACGGATCAGGCTTTAACGCTATATTGGGCATGCATTCCTATCCATCCAGATGCAGTATATAGTGAGGAAAATCCTCAAAGCTCTTTTATGGATGGCCCATTAAACATGTATTTATTATGTATGTAGCACCAGCAGCACACTAGGTACTTTACAGGCAGGTAAAGTGGCAAGGGTCATGCTCCAAGGAGTTTGCAATCCAAGAGCGTGAGCTTGCAGACTTTACCTCATACAAATAGTGCCTTTGGGGCCAACGTGACTAAGGCTGATATTAGGTTGAAGGATGGGAGATGGAATGCAAAGCAATGTAATTGATTGGTTATAACAGCCTCAAAAAAACACCCTAATCAGTGATGATAATCATAAATTCCCCTAAACTGAGTAAAAAAACCCCAATCAAATTTACACAATAAAATTGCCCTTTAAATAATGTTAAAAGTTTATTCGAACCAGGAAGAGTAAAGGGGAAAAAAAAGCAAAGAAATAAAAGCTGTCTGTCTTAATGTATCCTTGTGTGTCTAGGCATTGCAGGAGTTCCCAACGCAGAATGCACAGTACCTAATGTGCTTTAGTGCTTACAAAGAATGGGACAACTTGTAGAACAAGGGTTAAATCCTGCCATTGATCTGTGTTCCTGTTGCCATTAAAGTCAGTGGGAGTTGCGGGTGCCCGTCCATGGCAAATTTAGTCCCAAGAGCCTATCACTTCTCAACATCGGTGATGTGTGTCAAAATCAACATATCCCACACATTTTTGTGTAACCATTGTTAAAGTATCATTTAGTCTTGCAGTCATCGTATCAAATAAATTCTCCCAAACAAGCCAACTGAGAAAAATGAAGTGCTGTAATACGGCCAGTAAGTTACACTTTATAGAGTTTTAATCAGTCCCACCTATGAGTTTATGGAACACAAGTTTCTTGGCTGTAACAACATTTACTCATAATGTTACATGGAG
This sequence comes from Mauremys reevesii, assembly GCF_016161935.1. NCBI lineage: Eukaryota > Metazoa > Chordata > Testudines > Geoemydidae > Mauremys > Mauremys reevesii. The sequence continues at coordinate 73,563,315 of NC_052625.1, forward strand.
CAAAAAGACAGAGCAGAATCCATTTGCAATTTCTGGCCTGCTAACTAAGGTGAGAAACACCATTTGAAATCTGTCATGAACATCAGGCATACATAATGCACTTGGCTTTAAATTGATGGTCGAGGTAGACAGATGAATTGATAAATGATGCAAAGTTATACCAAAAGCAGCCCAAAGGACAGTCTGGTGGTGAGTCACTGAAGGAGGAGGAGCTCTGTGCAGTCTTCAGTCTGAATTCTCCACACATCAGATGCTTCCACAGCACTGTATTTAGACCTCCTGCACTTAACCCCTGGGGTGACCGACCATTATTTATTTACAGAGGACAGCAATCAGATAATGAATTCAGTTGAAAGCTAACTGTAGCAAAAGTTATTGTAGCTATAAATGGTGAGTGGGAGATTGAGATGAGCTTCGAGGTATAAACCAGTCTCTTTGGGAACTGGCGATTGAGAGGCCTTGACACAAGCCGTACATAGTGTTCATGCATTTATCAAATGTATAGGCCAAAACGTCTGGGGGAAGAGATACATGTGTAGGGTCTCCCCCTTTAGCAAGAGGGCTGTGCCCCAAGAGAAGGGACACACGTTCCGAGCCCCCCGGGGAGGGGGCAAAGACACAGATTTCCCCGAACAGTCGGAGGGAAGGGGAGGAGGATGTAGCCCCTACTCACCATGACAATCCTCTTCCCTCATCTAATGGGAGGAGGGGAGACAACAGCAATTCTCAGCAGTCATTAAAGGGCAAAAGAAAGCAAGGCCGCACTGCAAGCAGAGCCCCGCCCAGGAAAGCAGGAGGGAGGCTACAAGTAGCCTGGCTTTCCCTGCATGAGGAGAGACCAGCCAGGGAGCAGAGGGGCAAGGAGGTCTCCCTGTAGCCTGCCCATATACAGCAACTGGCCTCTCGGGAACTTCAGCCTACAGGAAAGCCTCAGGAGGGGATAGGGTTGCCGGGCATCCAGTTTTCACCACTAATGCCTGGTCAAAAAGGGACCCCTGGTGGCTCCAGTCAGCACCACTGACTGAGCCACTCAAAGTCCGGTTGGCGGTGCAGCAGCAGGGGCTAAGGCAGGCTCCCTGCGGCTCCCGGAAGCAGCCGGCATGTCCACCTCCTAGGTGCAGGGGCAGCCACGGAGGTACCACAGCCAAAGGGAGCTGCAGGGGTGGTGCCTGCGGCCAGGGCCAGCACACAGAGCCGCCTGGCTGCTCCTGCATCTGGGAGCCAGACATGCCAGCCACTTCCAGGAGCCCCCTGAGGTAAGCGCTGCCCAGAGCTGCCCAGAGCCCTCCTACCCCACCTTCTCCCAGCCCTCTCCCACACCCTAATGCCCTCCCAGAGCCTGCACCCTGCACCCCTTCCCAAACCCCAATGCCCTGCCCCAGCTGGATCCCTCACATCCTCCTGCACCCCAACCCCCTGCCCCAGCCGGTGAAAGTGAGTGGGGTGGGGGAGAGCGAGTGACAGAGGGAGCGAGGGAATGGTGGGCTCTCAGAGAAAGGGTGGGGCAGGGGTGGGGCCTGGGGGAAGAGGCGGAGCAGAGGATGGAGTAAAGGTATTTGGTTTTGTGTGATTAGAAAGTTGTCAGCCATAGGCTAGGACAATCTGCACCTCCAGCCTGCCCGCAACAGAAGGAGACAGCTAGTCTCTACTGCTGTCCCTGCAGCAGCCCACCCTGGAGCCAGGATTTTGGCTCCGGAGTCCCGACCTGCTTGATCACCTGTGCTGCTGAGCTCACCAAGCTGACCAAAAAGGAAATGAAATTCACTATTTCCCGGATTAAGATTTATTGGGACCCTCAATCTCCACCACGGGGCCCTGCCCCCTGCTCCTCTCCTTCGCCCAAGCCTCACTCCCGGCTTGGCTGGAAGCCAGGCCACTGTGGGGAGCCCAGGACCCTCCTCCTGCAGTGTGTGGAATGCCCTGGGGGGCAAGGCCATGGGCCGGGGGCTGATCTTAGGCATCTTGGCACCCTGCCCAGTGCAGGTGGAGGGTCTGGGTCTCCCCACAACTACCCTGGCTCCATGAGTGACTCTTACTACAGCTTAGGGTGACCATACATCCCATTTTGGCTGGGCCAGTCCTCTTTTTAAGCCCTGCCCTGGTCGTCCTGACTTTTTTGTCAAAACTAGGCATTTATCCTGTTTGATCCATGCTGGAGCTCGTTTGCAATTCTTGGGGGACTGCATAGTCACCTGTGCTGCTGAGCTCACCACGCTGACGAAACAGGAAATGAAATTCACTATTTCCCGGGGCTTTTCCTGTGTAACTGGCTAGTGCATCAGAGTTGAAAGTGCTGTCCAGAGCAGTCACATTGGAGCACTCTGGGATAGCTCCTGGAAGCCAATAACATCAAATTGCATCTGCACTACCCCAAATTAGACCCAGCAAGGTCAATTTTAGTGCTATTCCCCTTTCCGGGGAGGAGTACAGAAGTTGATTTTAAGAGCCCTTTAGGTTGACGGAACTGGGTTGGTCGTGCAGATGAATTCATTATAAAATTGACCTAGCACAGCTAAATTCGACCTAACCCCATAGACTAGGGCTTAGTGTGGTTCACTTCTTCTCACTGGAAGCTGGGCCAAGTAGCTGTATTCTTTAGCACACCAGCAGGAGGAGTGGGCACCTACCAGCAAGCCCAGGTGACAGAAAGTTTGGAACTGTCCAAAGACTGAGAGGTACACATCTCCTGTTCACACATCATACGGGCATTAAGCCACTGCCAAAAGGGGGATCACACATTTTCATTGCCATTTGTTCTGTCTCAGCCTCGGCCGAGCTCCCTTGCCAGGTTGCTGTGTTTAGGGCTCAACGTGCTGGACTCATGTGCTTTAAATTTCCTGAGTAAGTGTAGGCTTCAACACTATCACTTTCTTTGGCTTCATTTCCTGGCCATAAACCAGAGGCAAGGGAGGAGGGAGGTCACGCAGGGTCACAGCCCCCCCCCCCAGATTTCAGCCAGGGTTTATATGCCTTGCTCTGAACCCTGCTGCATATCACCTGAACCTCTAAATTATGCCCCCACACTGTTAACAGTTACATGTCGTCTCTGACATAAACTCTGTCTGTTACCCTTTCACAGAGTAAAGGAGTACCAGGAGTGCTAGGCCACCAAGAGCAGTGCAGACCCTCCCAAGACACCCTAGTAGCTTACACACACCCTTTTCCAGAGCACCACCCTTGCGGGTCCTATGGTTTACAGTTTTCTGCTCCAGGGACATATGATAGTTATAGCTTGACCATATTTTCCCAAAGAGAAAACTGGACACCCCAGCTGGCCCCAGCCACCCCACTACATGTGGGGACACCCAAGCACTCCCTGCCTCCTGCCTTCATGGGGCCAGCCTGAGGTCCCCCTGTGACTTATTAACATGAACTATGACCGTATAGATCATTGTTGCAACCACTGCTATATATTTGCGGCAAATATTGTACAAAGGTTGTCGTGTGAGGTATCTATGAAAAGGTTATGATTTGCTGGTTATGATTATGCTACCTGTATGTGTGTATCATTTTTGTAGTTGAAGTTATGACTATGTACTTGTATCTCAATGTGTTTTAATTCTAAGTAGCCTCAGTGAAGCATTTGGTCAGCTTCTTGAGAAAGCACTATTCTCAATAAGTGCCCAGTCAAGAAACACTTGGCTGACAATGAACTTTGAGAGATGCCAATCCACATCTGAGCTGTAAAGAATTGAGTTATGCATGGACATGTGACTAGCCCATGTGATTCCAGGCTCCATCTAGCCACTGTGATTCCCACAGTAAGAACGGAGGGGTGTCCTTCCACATGGCAGAGGATATAAAAGGCCCTAGAAACCCCTCCATTTTGTCTTTAACCTTTGCTTATGACCTCTAGAGGAACTGTGGTTGAAACTGAAGCTCTGAACAAAGGATTGAATGACCCATCCCAGCTGTGGATGTACTCCAGAGACTTGATTTGTGCCTGCAGTTTATTCCATCACTGCTACAAGCCTGAAACAAGAACTTTGCCATTACTGTATGTAATTGATTCCATTTAACCAATTCTAGCTCTCATCTCTATCTTTTTCCTTTTATGAATAACCCTTTAGATTTTAGATTCTAAAGAATTGGCATCAGCATGATTTGTGGGTAAGATCTAATATGTATATTGACCTGGGTCTGGGACTTGGGCCTTTGGGATTGGGAGAACCTTTTTTTCTTTTACTGGGGTGTTGGTTTTCATAACCATTTGTCCCCATAATGAGTGGCACCGGTGGTGATACTGGGAAACTGGAGTGTCTAAGGGAATTGCTTGTGTGACCTGTGGTTAGCCAGTGGGGTAAAAGCAAAGTCCTCTCTGTCTGGCTGGTTTGGTTTGCCTTGGAAGTGCAGAAAGCCCAGCCTTAGGCTGTAACTGCCCTGCTCTAAACAATTTGTCCTGAATTGATACTCTCAGAAGTATCCCGTCAGAGGCAGCATCATTGCACCCCCTTCCCACTGGCACCCAGGCCTGTCCTGAGCCCCCTGGAACCCGTGACCCCACTCCTCCTTGTGTGTGGGGCTGATCTGAATCTCCCTGCTACCTGACCACGTGGGAGGCTGGTCTTCTGAGCCTCCCTGCTGCCCACCTGTGACCTTCCCTTCGCCCGGCAGCCCCTTCCTCCACCTGCATGCGGGGCTGGTCTGAGCCCCTTTTCCTCCCATGTGCACAAGGTTGGTCCTCCAAGCCCCTCCTGCTGCCCACTCGGCTGGTGGTCTGAGCCTCCCCACCGCACACCCACACATGGGGCCACCCAAGACCCCCCTCTATGCCCTGTACATGGGGTGGGCTGGCCAGCCCAAGCTGCTCTTCCTAGTGCTCCCTCCACCGCAGGGCTGGCGTTGCCCTCACCGCCCGCCCCCTCCCCCACTTTCCTCTCACCTCACTTTTTTGACAGTGGTACATAGTAGCAGATAGACAGGTTCACCAAATTGCCACGTGTGTCAAATATTTACAGCAAATTATTCATGATCAGTCAAAAAAGAGTATAAAAACTCACACAACAGATGTGTCAAATCAGTTTGAACAACAGATACATTTGGGGACATTGGGATCTGCTTGTGGGCTTTCTGCAAGAAGAAAGAGGCTAAATTTGGCAAGTAATTGAAGTGTTATGAATTATTTGATCAGCTCTAACATATATTCAGATATGCTCACAGAAAGAAATGAGATGGAGAGAGTATTCATCAGCCCAAGAAAGATAAAGGGTTGAAAGTTTCACTTATGTAACAGAATGACTGTGGCATGCTGGAAGCTTAGTTCTAATACATACTTTTCAATGTCAGCAGATGTAGCTGTAGAGGAGTCTTGCTTTGGGACAGAATGAAAATGTAAGCCTTTGTAATGGACATATTTGTCCATTTGTGATAAACTATCCACATAAAGCTCTGAACTTTTAAGTGTGGGGGATTTTAGTTATTTATCTCTGTATCTGTTGAAAGCTTTTTTTTTATAAACTTCAGTGTAACCAAACTTGAGAGTATATTCTGTGTCATTTGGAGTGTAAAAACACACCATGGACTGTGAAAGAGGATAGTCCAGCAGTCAGTCAGCTTCTTCAGTTGAGTAACCTTTCATTTACGTACAAAGGGCATAAAGCATCCAGGACATGTGAATGGAGAGAAGCAGTAGGATGTAGAAACTGGAAGGCTCAACATACAAATAGGGTGATCCGTGTAAAGGGATCTTAAGAAAATATTAAGAAGCTACGTACGGAAGCAGTATGGACTGTGTTATGTTCTGATGTAGTTTCTGGGAATTAAGAATTCAAATCTTTCCTGAGCCTGCTACCATAATTGTTGGATCTATATGTGTGTGTGTACTCCAGGAGAATTTATGATGCATACTAGGGTTGCCAACGTTAGTTGGACACATTCCTGGAGGTTTCATCACATGACAAACTCTTTAATTATAGATTAATCTTTAATTTCTGGAGACTCCAGGACAATCCTAGAGGGTTGACAGCCCTAATACATACTCTAGATGTAGCAGTTCTTTATTTGGAACTCTTCAACGTTAATCTTGTCTGCACTTGAACGTTAGCACAGATTAAGGTAAAGTTTGAGGAAGGTGTGTAAAGCTCAACAGCTAATCCTGTATAACTCTGTGTGTTGATAGTCTTAGTCTGGAACAAAAGTGCCTGGTTCCTAGTTAGTTTATCCACTTTAAGGAACTAGGAACCCTTGATCTGGAAAAAGAATTTTGACCTATGGAGTTAATCAGGGACAATGCTAAATGTAGACAAACCCTTGCAACTCTGACAGCTTCAAAGTGCAAGTGTAAATTGTAGCAGCCCTTGTGGACCCTTGCATTTATTTATTTATTATTATTATTTATTTTATGTCAGAAAAGAGACAAAAATGGATTTATGTGCACATGTGGCTTCTGATCAATGTCATTTATTCGACCAATCACAGATAACCAGCTGCGGAAAACTGATCAATCCAGAGACTTAAATGGTTGACCAAATAAAACTGTCAAATATTTTTGAATAACAAAAAAATTGAGTAAATTGTGATCTGCTCATGGATATTTCACCAGCAGAAAAAGAGGCTGTGCTTGTTAGATAAATGATTAATTGTGAATTAGTCATTCAGATCGAATTGTCCAGTACTCTTAACCAAAACTAATTGCAGTGATCTAGGTTTAATATGAGAGAAAGGCCAAAGGAAATTAACTTCTCTATTTAAATTCTAAGCCTACCTGCAATAATATCAAAAATAAGTCACCTTTAAGATAATGAGACCTTTATAAATTTAAATACTTTTTTTAAATACTGGACTTTTCTCTAATGGTTGTTTTGAAATTATTTGTCTTTAAAGAGTCAAACTAAGACTCAGTACAATTGAAGAAAGGTATGTAGAAGAAAATATGTTTTGTAAATATTTTTTACTGTGATTCTAAAGTATCAATGTTAGTTAGAACAATTTCAAAATAAATAATAATGACAAGTAAAATACAAAAGCTAGGTGTGATGTTTAGTACCTACAATCTATATTGTCATGAACAGAGGACTGCTGGCTTTACAAGCAGACAAATTAACATTTTATTATGTAAGACCTATGCCTAGAAGATTTAGAGGGACAAAGCTCTCTGCACCCACTAATGGGGAGAAGAGGAAAAGCCAGCCCTGGCCATACTCATTTACATAAATTATAATGTTGTTTACCCATAATTCCACCTTCTGCATTTTGTTGTTTTGGCTGCAATTTGTTTGTTTTGATGAGTATGTGATAATGGATTACTATAATTACTGCACTCGTGAATGGGAGAAGAAGTCTTCAGGATATATATGGTGGGTGAGGGGTCATCTTGATAGAACAAATAATGGACTTTGATTGGGTAGTAATGTTCAGGCTAATTGAAAAAACAGGGAAAGGGCTCTGACCTGGAAATGAAATGTGTTGTTTAAGGATAGCAATCCTGTCCTGGGATCACGTTTTGGTCTGGTTTCCATACTTGGGAATTTTCTGTTCTGTGTGAAAGAAGATGTTGAGCTGCAGAAGCAGATTCCACAGTGAGCACTGACTGAAACAGCATGTGGTAGTGGCAGCGGAATCAGTAGCTAAACTTATCCAACAGAGAGAACTGGCAATACAGAGCTAACTTCACTGCATTCCATACACCTGGCCAGTGGGAGCAGTGCTGTCAACACAGCTCTTGATTTAAATCCACCACCATCCTTGGTAAATTATTCCAGTGGTTAATTATTGTCCACATTAAAAATTTATGCCTTATTTCCCATCTCAATTTGTCTAGCTTCAACCTCCAGCCATTGTGTAAGGGGACTGTTGACCCCTTGCTGAAACTTAGTGGGGGGGTTTCAGTTGGCCCTCTCCCAATACCAAAAGAAAGGGGAAGGACCGATGAGAAATGAGGACCCTGCGACTGACAGTCCCCAGGGACAATTGAGAGAGGCCAATGCTCCAGGTCAGCCCAATAGACAGAGCAGGCAGGCCAATGAAGGAGTCAGGAGCTTGGGGGTCTCATCCTGCGTGTGAGCTGGAGCCAAAGTAGGGCAGAGCTAAGGAGAGAGCAGCAGCCCATGTTGAGCTGGAGGTAGAGCAGCAGCAGCCAGATCCAGAGGGGCCAGAAAAGCAGCCCAACTAGGGTTGCCAGGTGTCGGTTTTCTACCAGAATAACTGGTCAAAAAGGGATCCTGGCGGTTCTGGTCAGCACCTCTGATGGGTCATTTAAAGTCTGGTCATTTAAAGTTGCAGCACAGCGGGGCTGGCAGGCTCCCTACTTTGTTCCTGGAAGTGGAGACATTTCCCTCTCTCTCCTAAGCAGCTGCTGGGGTGGTCAGGGGGCTTTGTGTGCTGCCCCTGAGTGCCAGCTCCGCAGCTCTCATTGGCCAGCAACGTGGCCAATGGGAGCTGTGGGGGTGGCTCCTGAAGGTGGGGGCAGCGTGCAGAGCCCCCTGGCTACTCTGGCATCCACTTAGATCCCAGAGGGACATGCAGGGGCGGCTCTACAAAGTAGGCTGCCCCAAGCAGCGCGGAGCGCTGCGCCGCCCTTCCCCAGTCCCGCGGCGGGTCCCCTCTTCCCGCGGCTCCGGCATCCTGGGGAGGGCGGCATTTGGCTCCGGTTGAGCTCCCGCCGGCATGCCTGCGGCAGGTCCACCGGAGCCCGGGACGAGCGGACCTGCCGCAGTCATGCCTGCGGGAGCTCAACCGGAGCCGCGGGAAGACGGGACCCGCCGCAGGCATGACTGCGGCAGGTCCGCTTGTCCCGGGCTCCGGTGGACCTGCCGCAGGCATGCCGGCGGGAGCTCCACCGGAGCCAAATGACGCCCTCCCCAGGACGCCGCCCCAAGCGGGTGCTTGGCCCGCTGGTGCCTAGAGCCGCCCCTGGGGACATGTCACTGATTCCAAGAGCCCCTGACCGCCACCTGGAGCCTACTCCCTGAACCCCTTGCTGTGCCCCAACCTCATACCCCAAGCCCTGAGCCCCCTCCCACACCCAAAATCCTTCCAGGAGCCCATATCCCCTCCCACACTCTGAACCCATCAGCCCCAGCCCAGAGCCCCCTCCTGCACCCTAAACCCCTGATCCCGATCCCCATCCCAGAGCCTTCACCCCTTCCTGCACCCCACCTCCCTGCCGCAACCCAGAGCCCCGGCCCACACCCTGAATCCCCCCATTTCTGGCCCCACTCTGGAGCCCCCAGTCCAGAGCCTGTACCCTCTTCCACACCCCAACTTCCTGCCCCAGCCTGGCAAAAATGAGTGTGTGAGCGAGGGTGAGCAAAGGAGGGAGGGGGATGGAATGAGTGGGGAGTGGGGCCTTGGAGAAGGGGTGGGGAAGGGGCGGGGCCTTACAGAAAGGGCAGGGGGTGGGGCAAGTGTGTTTTGTTTTCTGCAAATAGAAAGTTGGCAACACTAAGCCTGGCAGGCAGAGGTGGGCTGGATGCAGAGCTGGGAAGCTGGAACCGGAGCAGCCCAGAGTCAGGAGATGGAGCAGCACAGACCTGCCAAGCCAATGGTGAGCCAGGGCTGAGCTACAGGTCCAGAGCTGGGGAGCAGACACCCGCTGTGCCACAAGTAACACTGGAGCCAAATGCAGTAAGCAGTTAACGAGAGTGAAGGGGGATGTTGGGCAGAGAGGGACAAGAGCAGGGAGCCCTCATGAGACAAGAGGTCTTGCAGGCTGGATTAGGGAGGGGATCGTGATGACCAATGCTGGGGATGGCCAATGCTGGGGAGAAGGGTCCTGTCATCTAGAGCCTGAGGGCGTGTGGCCACCACTGGAAGAGGTGTCTGACCTGCGGTATCACTGCAGTACAGCCAGGGCCTGGGAAGAAGGCCTGGGACATGTGAGGAACACTGTGTCAACTTTCCTTACGTCCCAGAGACCGCTGTTTGTGGTTTCCCCATGCCCACAGGGCAGGGTTTGTTGTTTCCTTTAACCTTTTCTATTTTTTTCTTACTATTGTTGCTTAATAAATTGTATTTGGTTTGAATTTAATGTAATGATCTGTGGGTGAAGGAAGCAGACGGTGAGGTGAGAGCACCCCAGAGTGGGGAAGCCCTAGCCCCTGTTATAAGTGACGATGACAAAACTGGGGGTCAAGCCTCACACGGATCCCAGGCCCAGACTTGTTGGGGTTACGAGGACTCTGCCACATGAGAGAGAGGAAGAGGCATCCTCAAGGTCAGGCAGGCATCTGGGTGAAGGGAGTTGGGGTGGGGACTCAGATCCTTTTGTTAATCAATTCCACCGGGGTAGTGCGTAAGCCAGGAAAGTTCCCCACAGTACTGGGACCTTTCCCCTGCTTACGATTGAATCATGTTATACCTGTCTCTATCAGACTGAAGAGCCCATTGGGGATGGACTAGAAGGGGCCCAAAAAGCATTTTTCATCCACGATGCTGTAGTAACCCGTCTCCCAAGTATTGCTGGTAGCAACAAGGGCTGAGTTCAAATAGATCAGGATCTCTCTTAAAACTAACCATCACCACAGGCTCGCTCCCCTAGCCAGAGCTTTTGGGATCATTAGACGAGTTTATTTTGTGGGTGGGCTAGAGAGGCTGCTGCTAGCACTACCCCCATGGGCATCAATGAAGAGCCCTTTCTGTACTGCACCCTGTCAAAAAGCTGCTTCCACATCATCTGCTGACAGAGGCCCCCCAACAGCATAGGAGCACTAGCATGCAGGACCTTCGAGTAGCTTGCACCACAAAGGAGACTTTTTCCTCCTTCTCAGTTCAGCTCCACTAGCCAGCCAATGCTGAGCTCATAGCTCTGTGGTTTAAGCACAGGCCTACTACATCCCCAGTTGTGAGTTCAATCCTTGAGAGGACCACTTAGGGATCTGGGGCAAAATCAGTACTTAGTCCTGCTAGTGAAAGCAAGGGGCTGAACTTGATGACCTTTCAGGGGTCGCTTCCAGCTCCATGAGATAAGTATATTTCCATAAATTAATAGATGGACCTTCATGATCCTTTAGTCTTGCACATTGCAAACCAGAGAACCTCACCCACCCCATTCTGTAATAGACACATAACCTGTGGCTGTGTTACTGAAGTCCTCAAATCATGGTTTTAAGACTTCAAGATACAGATAATTCTCTATTTACGCTAGTTTAAATCAGCAAGTGACCCATGCCCCATGGTGTGGCGGAAGGCGAACTCCCCCACCTCCACCCCCAGGGTTCCTGCCAATCTGACCTGGGGAAAATTTCTTTCTGAGGAGAAATATGGCAATCAGTTGGACCCTGAGCATGTTGGCAAGACCCCCCAGCCAGACACCTAGGAAAGAATTGTTTGTAGTAACTCAGAGCCCTCTGTGTCCCATCTCCAGCCAATGGGGATAGTTGCTACTAGTAGTCACAGATGGGCCACATGACTTTGTAGGCAGTCTTACTGTACCATTCCCTCCATAAACTTATCAAGCTCAGTCTTGAAGCCAGTTAGTTTTTTTGCCCCCACTATTCCCTTGGAAGGCTGTTCCGGAACTTCACTCCTCTGATGGTTAGAAACCTTTGCCTAATTTTGAGCCTAAATTTGTTGATGGACAGTTTATATCCTTTTGTTCTTGTGTCCTCATTGGCGCTTAACTTAAATAATTCCTCTCCTTCCCTGGTATTTATCCCGCTGATGTATTTATAGAGAGCAATCCTCCCTCAGCCTTCATTTGATTAGGCTAAACAAGCCAAGCTCCTAGAGTCTCCTTTCATAAGGTAGGTTTTCCATTCCTCAGATCATCCTAGTAGCCATCTCTGAACCTGTTCCAATTTGAATTCATTATTCTTAAACATGGGACACCAGAACCGCAAACAGTATTCCATATGAGCTCTTTCCTTTGCCTTGAATAATGGCAATAACGTTTCCCTATCTCTACTGGAAATACCTTGCCTGATGCATCCTAGGATTGCATTAGCCTTTTTCATGACCACATCACATTCGCAGCTCATAAACTTCCTGTGATCAACCGATACACCCAGGTCTTTTTCTTCTTCTGTCACTTTCAACTAAGTCCCCAGCTTACAGTAAAAATTCTTGCTATTAGTCCCTAAATGCATGATCTTGCACTTTGCACTATTACATTTCATCCCATTTCTATTATTCCAGTTTTCAAGGTCCTCCAGAACTTCTTATATGATATTCTGCTCCTCCTCCATTTTGTCAATACCTCCCAACTTTGTGTCATCCATAAATTTTATTAGCACGCTCCAACTTTTTGGGCCACAGTCACAAATGAAAAAGTTAAATAAGATTGGTCCCAAGACCGATCCCTGAGGAAAACTCCACTAACAACCTCTTTCCAGCCTCACAGTTCACCTTTCATTATGACCTGTTGTAGTCTCCCCTTTAACCAGTTCCTTATCCACCTTTAAATTCTCATATTAATCCCTATCTTCTCTAATTTAACTAATAATTTCCCATACAGAACTGCACTAATGTCTTACTGAAATCCAGGTAGATTAGATCTACTGCATTTCCTTTATCTAAAAAATCAGTTATCTTCTCAGTCACCTTCTGCAACTTTGACTTAAAGTAATACCTCCTCTACATTCATTCTTGAGTTCTTCAGTCCAGTCTACTTCTCTAACTAATTCTCTTAATTTTTTAAAGTTTGCCCTTTTGAAATCAACGACCCTAGCTGAAGACCTATTTTTCTTTATTCTTGCAGTTAGTTAGCTAGAGGTATGGTGGATCTAAAAATGTCACTAGAAGAATTCTGGGTAGAAAGCTGTGACGTTATTGGCATGAACTGTGACCGTCTAGATCATTGTTGCAACCAAGGTCCTATAGTTGCACCAAATCTTGTACAAAGGAGGTCAAGTAAGGTGTCTATGAAAAGATTGTAATTTGCTGGTTATGATTATGCTGTCTCTGTGTGTGTATCAGTTTTGTATTTGAAGTTACGAATATTAGCTATATACTTGCATCGCCATGTGTTTGGTTCTAAGTAGAACCAGTGAAACATATGGCCATCTTATTGAGAAGGTACTCTTCAGATTAAGTGCCCAATCAAGAAACACTTAACTGACAATGGACCTTAGGAGACTCCAATCCACATATGAGTAGCCTCCCTGGGAACATTCAAACTAACATGTAAACAATGGCGTCAGCCTGTAAAGAACTGAGTTATGCATGGACATGTGACTTCCACTGGTGACTCCAAACTCCACATTGCTGCTGTGATTTTCCACAGTAAGAACAAAGGGATCCTTTGACATGGCAAAAGGACTATAAAAGGCAGCTGCATCATCTTCATTTTGTCTTCAATCCTACTTCTTACCGCTGGAGGAACTTTGCTACAAACTGAAGCTCTAAACAATGGACTGAGTGACCCATCCAAACCTGTGGATGTACTCCAAAGACTTGATTTGAACCTGCAGTTTATTTCATCACTGCTACAAGCCTGAACCAAGAACTTTCCCATTACTGTATGTAATTGATTCCATTTAACCGATTTTCGCTTTCAGCTATATTTCTTTCTTTTTATGAATAAACCTTTAGATGTTAGATTCTAAAGGATTGGCAACAGCATGATTTGTGGGTAAGATCTGATTTGTATATTGACCTGGGTCTGGGACTTGGACCTTTGGGATTGGGAGAACCTTTTTTTTCTTTTACTGGGATATTGGTTTTCATAACCATTTGTCCCCATAATGAGTGGCACCAGTGGTGATATTGGGAAACTGGAGTATCTGAGGGAATTGCTTGTATGACTTCCAGTTAGCCCATGTGGTAAAACAGAAGTCCTCTCTGCTTGGCTGTGTCTGTTACAGCTCCATTTTGTTTCTTAAAGCTGTCCCCTTACTCCATTTTGTTCTTGTTCTCCTCTGTGGCCACCCCTCCCTGGCTGTTAAGTTGTTTACCAGGGCCTCTGCCCTTCTCAAAGGGAGGGCCCCATAAGTTGTTTAACAAAAGCCATTGCCCTTCTCAAAGGGATGGCCACCTTGTTAAAACCTGGGCTTGGTGTAGGGTGGCCACTGTCCAGAGCTGCGAGACCTATTGTGTTTTTAAGATCCTGGGCATGAGTCATACCTCTGGGCTCAGGGCTAGTCCAAACATGCCTCTGTGGCTGCCTCCAGTTTTTCTCTGCCTCCTTCCTCCCTGTAAGAGGGGGAGCCAATCAGAGTTACTGGCGGGAAGCTGCCAGGGTTTGCCTTTAAAAACAGACATTTTTTGAACAGACTTCAGAAAGGTTCTTGCATTGCTGCCTGGTCTGATCAACCAGGGGTTCTGGGGGTCCTTTCTCCGCTCTCGTTTTATTTTTGAGCATACCCCCGTTTTTGAATCCCCCCCATGAAGAACGAATTGCTGCCTGAGAGATCTCCTGATTATCAAGACTGTACCGAGCCTTCTGATGTTCTTGCTGCTTCTGCCTCTGCTGCTGCCTTGTGGGATGGTAAGAATCCCTCTGTGAAACTTTCTATACTTTTATTTTATTATTTTAGCTGCTGGCTCTGTCTCCCCAGCACACAGACTCAAGCTAAACCTTGGTCTGTGTCCTAAAAACCTCTCTTACTCCCCCGCTATCCTGGCTGCTGGCTCTGTCTGCCCAGCACATAGACTCAAGCTAAACCTTGGTCTGTGATTTAAAACCTCTCTCTTAAATTCTGTGGCACTCTGCCACTAAAAGTAAGTTGGTGCTGCTGCTAAGCTCTGCTCCTGTGGGCTTTGCCCTGGACTCACGGTTTTCAGCTGTATCTACTGCTGCAGCCACCTCCCTTGGCTTCCTTGGGGGCTGCCTTGGGAGCTGTATCCTGGGGCACATACCACTCTGCCCTCTGTAACTTCCCCATAGCATAAGGTGCACCATAGGTTTTGTTTCTTTAGTTTAATAAGTCATAGTTTGTTAAGATTGTAAAGCTTGTAAGTCTCACCTGCCTTGCTATAGTTTGTTGTTTTGTTGCTCCATATAGCTGCTTGTTGCAGTTTGCGTAGAATTGTGATATTTCTTGTTTTGCCTAGTCATTGGTTAAGATAGATTTTAAAAAGTCATTGCCTGATTGTATTCTGTACCTGTTCTGTTACTTTGTAGAAGCTGCTTGTCATTTTATATAAGTTTGATTAAGTTAGAGGATAGATAAGGTTCTTGCTGTTCCAATCTCCCCCTCTGAACTTCCCAAACCCCTTGCTGCTTTTTTCCCCTTTGTCTGCATCACCTCTGAACTTCCCAAACCCCTTGCTGCTTTTTTCCCCCTGTGTCTGCATCACCTCTGAACTTCTCAAACTCCTTGCTGCTTTTTTCCCCTGTGTCTGCATCACCCTCTGAACTTCCCAAACCCCTTGTTGCTTTTTTCCCCTGCATCTGCATCACCCTCTGAATTTCCCAAACTCCTTGCTGCTTTCTCCCCCACGTCTGCATCACCAGCTGAACTTCCCAACCCCCCCTCCGCCCCACACACACTGCTCTGTTGTCCTTACCTCACAGGGCTTCAGAATCTCTCACTGCTTGCAGCTGCATC
Organism: Mauremys reevesii; assembly: GCF_016161935.1. Lineage (NCBI taxonomy): Eukaryota > Metazoa > Chordata > Testudines > Geoemydidae > Mauremys > Mauremys reevesii. The sequence continues at coordinate 73,578,740 of NC_052625.1, forward strand.
TCTCGTCAGTTGCCACTATCATTTCCCGCCCCCCTCCTGTTTCTTGACCCAGCCTTTGGGTACACTCTTGCTATCACAGCCTCACAAATTAAGTCTACACTGCATAATTTCTCTTATCATCCATAGTGTATTATTGCACTGTGATTCACATATTACTTCCACCTTTCTGATATACTTTGTATTTGCATTAATACTATTGTGTTACATTGTGTATAAGGCCACCAACCACTTAATACATTCTATCTAAGATTGTTGACCATTCTATATAGAAGCTACTATTTTATTTTGCATTTCCTTTTGGTATGTTTTACATTCCACATTGTATCTAGAGCTGTTCCTATATAAAGTTGAGTTGCTTATTAACTGTACTGTATCCCATTGTGCTAAACCCCACTTACATTACCCCACTGTTAGAACACCCTACACTGTTTAATAAGAACCCCCCCCACCATCATTGTCTATTGTAAACACCCTATACACCCCATCCCATCGTATTTCATTGTTAAATTCTCACCGCTCCCTTTTTCCTTTAATAAAGAAATTAATTTGCACCCCACCCGTGTGGTAATTGCTCCCCAAGATCCCATATACCTGTAGGCAGGGACAGGCTGGTTCGGCGTGCCTTAATAGTAAAGGAACTGCAGCTTTGGGCTGTAACTGCCCTGTTCTAAGCAATTTGTCCTGAATTGATACTCTCAGTTGTGTCCTGCCAGAGGCTGCTTTGTTACAAAAGCCTGTACAGATGAAACTCTCTCTGTAGCCATACTTCCTCCTATTCAACAATAGATGAGTCTAGAGTCCTGGGTAAATAGTTTATACAGGTGAAGTAGCACAGTGGCCATTCCTCCCGCTGCTCACCAACAGATGGAAGCAGAGAGCTGCTATCTCCCTAGAGCTTCAGGCTACATGGATACACACTAGGCATAACAATACAGAGAAAATTATGTTAAACACCTGGCTCCTGTTTGCATATGACATGCTACCTTGTCTGGGCTGTTTCTCTGCTGGAAATTCTTCATAAGATCTTCTTTGCTCCTCAGTGTGATGCAGATACTGTCTCCAAACATACAAGATTAGCAGCTTGCGGCTATTCCTCTAATTAGGTTATAGGCGCCATAAAAATGTAAGATTTTTTTTTTTTTTGGTAAGGCATGTTGGGTATTGCCATAAAAGCAATGACAGTTAGTCACCCATACTTAGTTGCAGTAGCTGTTATTCCTGGCATCTGTTATCTGCAGATAAGTGTTAAACAACAGCTGTCTCACATTAAGGAGCTTAAAAAAAAAGTACATCATCTCATTAATTGCTTTTTCACTCTGTCTTAACAGACCCACGTTAGAGACCTTTAGTTAGCAGCTCTTGCTGTTCGTGCTGAGTGGAATTCATTTCCATTGCTATAAGGATCATTTGGAGAGTGTTACATATCACAAGTTTATTGTGAACAGTCCAAAATCACAATTTCTGTTTAGCATGCTCCACATCAAATTATTGATGAAGCTATCTGCATATATGAACTTGGAAGCACATGGTGTAAAATCAGAATATTAAAGTAATAATCTATTATATTGTATCCTTAGGGCAACCTATTCACCTTTAATTCATCCACTAACTGTGAAGCCCAACATTCTGCTTTCCTTCCATGCATGGAACACCCAGGAATCCCATTCTCAGTGGAAAAAAAGTTCCACACATGAAAAGAGAGCATAATCTGGGGAATTAAATCTGAAAGAATAATTTTTCTCCAAGGTAGGAGTCGAAGAAAAAGCACCCCCGCCACAGGGGGCTGGAAAGAGAGGGCTTGTCAGGGGTGGGATTTGAACCCACGCCTCCGGAGGAGACTGCGACCTGAATGCAGCGCCTTAGACCGCTCGGCCACCCTGACGACCTGCGGCACGCCCCGTCGGTAGCTGTCGGCCGAGAGGCCAACGCTCGGGTGCAGCACAAGCGGAGGCCTGCTCCCGAGGACCCTTCCCTAGCGCCAAGAAAAGGGGCCTGAGCTCCCAGCCGCCAAGAGGCAACCGCACGGGGCCACGCAACCACAGTCAGAGAAGGGACTGTCAGGGGTGGGATTCGAACCCACGTCTCCAGATGAGACTGCGACCTTAACGCAGTGCCTTGGACCGCTCGGCCACCCTGACACAGGGGCGGTGGGCTGCCGGCGCTCTCTTGCTCGTCACTCGCGGCGGCGGCTGGGGCACGCCGCCCACCCGAGTCCCTGTCTTGCTTCGACGGGGCGCAGGCCAGCTTGGCCGCCCCTTTTCCCCGAAGTCCCAGGGGAGGAAGCGGGGAACTCCGCCTCTCACGAGCTCAACAGCAACCGCCCGCCCCAAAAGAACCGAAGCCAGCCCCAAGGAAACAAAAGCCCAGCAAGCGGCTGTCAGGAGTGGGATTCGAACCCACGCCTCCGGAGGAGACTGCGGCCTAAACGCAGCACCTTGGACCGCTCGGCTACCCTGACCAAGCTGGGAGGGGGCCCCTTTGGGTGGGAGTCGAAGGAAAAGCACCCCCGAGGGGCTGGAAAGAGAGGGCTTGTCAGGGGTGGGATTCGAACCCACGCCTCCGGAGGAGACTGCGACCTGAACGCAGCGCCTTAGACCGCTCGGCCACCCTGACGACCTGCGGCACGCCCCGTCGGTAGCTGTCGGCCGAGAGGCCAACGCTCGGGCGCAGCACAAGCGGAGGCCCGCTCCCGCGGCCCCTTCCCTAGCGCCAAGAAAAGGGGCCTGGGCTCCCAGCCGACAAGAGGCGACCGCACGGGGCCACGCCACCGCAGACAGAGAAGGGACTGTCAGGGGTGGGATTCGAACCCACGCCTCCGGGGGAGACTGCGACCTTAATGCAGCGCCTTGGACCGCTCGGCCACCCTGACGCAGGGGCGGTGGGCTGCCGGCGCTCTCTTGCTCGTCACTCGCGGCGGCGGCTGGGGCACGCCGCCCACCCGAGTCCCTGTCTTGCTTCGACGGGGCGCAGGCCAGCTTGGCCGCCCCTTTTCCCCGAAGTCCCAGGGGAGGAAGCGGGGAATGTGACGGAGCGATTCTGGCGGGACCCAACTGAGAGTGCCAAATCAGGACCAATTGCTCAAACAGGGCAGTTACAGCCCTAGGCTGGGGTTTTTCCACCTCTAAGGCAAACCAAACCAGCCAGACAAAAGGACTTTGGTCTCACCCCACTGGCTTACCACAAGTCACACAAGCAATTTCCTTAGACACTCCAGTCTCCCAGTATCACCACCAGTGCACTCGTCCTGGGGATAAATGGTTATGAAAACCAACACCCCAATAAAAGAAAAAGGTTCTCTCAATCCCAAAGGACCAAGCCCCAGACCCTGGTCAATATACACATCAGATCTTACCCACAAATCACGCTGTTGCCAATCCTTTAGAATCTAAAATCTAAAGGTTTATTTACAAAGGGAAAAAGGTAGAGAAGAGAGGTAGAATTGGTTAAATGGAATCAATTACATACAGTAATGGCAAAGTTCTTAGTTCAGGCTTGCAGCAGTGCTGGAGTAAACTGCAGGTTCAATTTAAGTCTCTGGAATGCATCCCCCGCTGGGATGGGTCCTCAGTCCCTAGTGTAGAGCTTCAGTTTGTAGCAAAGTTCCTCCAGAGGTCAGAAGCAGGATTGAAGACAAGATGGAGATGAAGCATCAGGCTTATATAGACTTTTCCAGGTGTAAGAATCTCTTTGTCTTCACTGTGGAAATTGACAGCAAAAATATGGAGTCTGGAGTCACATGGGCCAGTCCCTGCATACTTCGCTGAGTCACAAGGCGTGTCTGCCTTCTCTCCATGGGTCAATTGTGTAGCTGATGGCTCTTTAATGGGCCATCAAGCCAGCTATGCCGGGCTAACATCAGCTTGTCTGGGACACTTCCCAGAGGCAGAGCAGAATACAAACTATAGACATTACAGAGCCAATACTTATAACTTTAACTACAAATGATACAGACATATAGACAGCATAATTATAATCAGCAACCCATAATCTGGTCTTCGACACCTTAGATGACCCCCTTTATCTAAGATTTGGTGCCACTGCAGGACCTTGGTTGCAACCCATGTTCTATATGGTCCCAATTTATATCAATAACGTCACACCCCCAACGCAAAATTGATGCAGGAAGGGATGACAAAACATCACTGACTGCATCCCAAGAGCCCCCTTTCCTTGGGTCTGTCTCACTACAGCTAGTGTTGGGCTAGCGGCCGTACCAGGGTATAACCGAAATGGTTTATCAAAGTCATGTTCAATAACATGAATGACTCTCCTTACAAACTCAAGGTATAACTTGGTTAGCTTTTGCAGCATGGTTCCTGTATGTTTCATGTGATCTTGCCAAGAGCTAAAGAAAACAGCTACTTTATCCATACCAGCTTTGGCCAATGTTTGGAACCCAATTAACATTACACCAATGTAGATATTGATGTTGTTCATAGAACAGGAATCTTGGCATTTAGCCATGAAAGCAGTATGGTAGTGTGCCTCAGTCTCCCCTTTCATACAGCACATCAGGTCTGGAATGTATTTTCCCCTGTGAAAAGTTCCAACACTGTTTACAGGCATTAACTGTGAAACATCAGTATAGCAAGGCCCTTTAACATAAAGTGTGTTTTCATGTATTCCTTTCAACATGTTCAAGGGATTTTCCAAAAGATTAGGCACATTATACATTGTTACAGTTAGCATTAGCAATAACAACAAATTGATTGCAAGTGTCCATCTACAAACATGTTTGTCATGCCACACCCTTGGCTCAATACTATTGGAGTTTGGGCCTTTTAGGGTTAACCTGTGGGTTCCCTTTGCAAAATTCAGTCTTCTCTTTCCTTCTTGTTCAGGATTAAACCCTGATTTCTCTTGCTTAACAGAGATCACCGGCTGATGGGGTGGGCCCTCTGTGCTAACAGCTATTATCAAGTCTTTCTTCTCCCTGCCAGCCAAGTAATTCGCATCAACACAGACACTAGCTTTTAACTTCTTAGCTGCTATGGATTCCACGGCTGGACTTTGTCTTACAGAGATACCACACAAATCCAAAGAGTCTGAGGGTGAGAGCTGGCTTGCTCTCCCCTGCCTCCTCAAGCATTCAGCCATAAAACTGTTCTGCTTTGAAAAACCAGTAACTGAATCTGTCCTCAGATCCTGAAGCACAGACTGCTCACTTACCGATTCAGCATGGAGACATTCCTGTCCCAACAGCATTGTCTCCCCAACAAGCTGGCTACACACAGCCAGGTGGTTATAGGGCTGCTCAACTTCCTTAACAGCTTCTACTCCACCTGAGACCTTTTTAAAGCCGCCCACACTGGATCTTTCAAAAGGAAAGTCAGTGGATCCATTCACAACAGAAAATTTCTGGCTGTTAGGAACTGAAACTTCCCTGATTAAATCACTTTTACACCCTTCAGTTGCAGTAAACTGCTTGCACAGGCTACCATGAGGATTCCTTTCCCTAGGAGCTTCTCTAAGCAGCAATTCACCCCTCACAGAAATTCTGCCCTTCCCCTCTCCACCTAGGGCTTGCTCTACAGGAACACTTCCCTGAGCAACCACAGCCGCTTTCTGGGTCTCACCTACACTTAGACTCACTTCAGGCCCCACAGGCGGATTTCTACACAATCCCCTTTTAGGCACACCTACAGACTTTCTAGATAACAGGTCAGAAGCAGTCTCCTTCCCTTGGCCATGAACAAGTTCAGGAATCTTTTCCTTCTTGCTACAAGTTGTCAAACTGTCAGTAAGTAACACACTTAAATCACTTTCATGCTCTCCTTGTGCCCTGGCTAGGGTATCACCCTGATCAGACAGAGTTGCTGCACCCTTTTCCAACCACACATTAGCAACTGGCAAACTACAAGCACCAGAACTGTCTGGTCTTTGGGACCTTGCTATGACACTAACTGGATGCAACCTAGTCACAGTGCCATTCTCCCCAGCAGACACAAACTCAGGACTATTCCCTTCCTGGGCTTTAGCTGTATTTACAACCAACTCCGAGACAACTGAATCACCCTCAACCATCACAGGCTGAAAGGCCCCTTCTGTCTGCTCCACAGACACAGAAGAGTCGGAGACACATTCTCCTTCACCAGACACACAGCTTGGGATCTCATTTCCCTTGTCCCAGCACACAGGGCTGTTCACAGACAACTGCTTGGAGACCGAGGTAGCTCCCTTCATAGGCAAGTCAATACCCCTGACAGAGACAGGCACATTCCCTTCACTGTCACATTTCTCCACACAGGAAACAGGTAAGGGATATGGACACTCATCTTCCACTATCCCTCCCTTCCCAAACTGCTGATTAGACGAAGCCATCAGCTCACAAGGCTGCCTAGGCTCCTCCAAACTTTCCTTACCAGGCACATTGCCTCTCCCAACAGATAAGCTGCTGCTCATTTCACTACACTGAGCTACTTTTAGCAAATCACAGTTACCCATTTCAGGTTTACTTCTACAAGCTGCACTAGCCAACAATTCATTACCCATTACAAATTTACCCTCTCCTTCCTCAGTTAGGGCTTTAACCTGACCATCTACTTTAATCTGCTCCTGAGAAACATTTTCCTCACCAATGAGATCTTTCTGCTCTTCATCTAACTCCAGATTAACTTCTGAGACATCAGACAGACATTCAGAAACTTCATTCCCAGACAAGCTGCTTTTTTGCACAGACAAACCTTTGGAGCAACCCACCTCAGGCAAATCCTTGCTCACAATAGACACAGGTTTAAGATTATTCCTCTCCTGTGACTGGCTACCTGGACTGAACAAAGCTGTAACATTCTCCCCAATTAAAAGATCTTCAGGCAATAACTTCCTGACGCCAGCTATCACTTCATGCTGAGCCCCATTCCACTCAAGGTGGATTCTAGCTAAAGGCACACGGACAGTAAACTCACAGAGGATCACAACATTCACACTCTGATTTGTTAAATAATCTTCCTCTTTGACCAGATCTGCTTTAACAAGAGTGATGTTAGAAGCCATAATTTGCCCTAAACAGCTTTTACCATTGACTTTTACACACTCTATGAATTTTCCATTACCATTCCCATCCATAGCACTGGCACAATTTATGGGGCCACCCCCTACTGAACACACAGTAACAGCATTGACATAAAAGGTGGCATTGTTGGGGTACATTTGGTTACCCCCAGACAACTGCTCAGAGTTATACCACATACCAACATTGTTACAAACCGGATTTTCAAGAGGATACAGTCTCTGCCGTTCTTCCCTTGCTTTTTTGACTTGGAGCTGGAGTCTAGCAGTTTCTTGTTGCATTTTGTGAGTCTCCTGCTGCACCTTGCGAGTCTCCTCCTCAGCAGCCAGCAGCTCTAGATGTCCCTTACGAGCTTTTTCTTCTCTCTTAGCAGCCTCTCTCTTTCTCTCAGCTGCCTGTCTCTTTCTCTCAGCCGCCTCTTTCTCCAGCTGGGCCAAGACTTGCCTCTCTTCCATTCAAATTTTTGCCAGTTCTTGCTCATAATCAAACTGCAGGCTGTCTCTCAAGGCTTGCAGTTTCCTTGCTTTTCCTGATGCTTTCTGTCTCATGGTCACTGATATTTAACCAACCAAACTCTCAATCCCAAAGTTAAAATTTGGATAGCATGGGGTTCTGACCCAAAGCTTAATTGACCTGGTTCTGTGGATCCTAGCACGACTACGCCACTGTGACGGAGCGATTCTGGCGGGACCCAACTGAGAGTGCCAAATCAGGACCAATTGCTCAAACAGGGCAGTTACAGCCCTAGGCTGGGTTTTTTTCCACCTCTAAGGCAAACCAAACCAGCCAGACAAAAAGGACTTTGGTCTCACCCCACTGGCTTACCACAAGTCACACAAGCAATTTCCTTAGACACTCCAGTCTCCCAGTATCACCACCAGTGCACTCGTCCTGGGGATAAATGGTTATGAAAACCAACACCCCAATAAAAGAAAAAGGTTCTCTCAATCCCAAAGGACCAAGCCCCAGACCCTGGTCAATATACACATCAGATCTTACCCACAAATCACGCTGTTGCCAATCCTTTAGAATCTAAAATCTAAAGGTTTATTTACAAAGGGAAAAAGGTAGAGAAGAGAGGTAGAATTGGTTAAATGGAATCAATTACATACAGTAATGGCAAAGTTCTTAGTTCAGGCTTGCAGCAGTGCTGGAGTAAACTGCAGGTTCAATTTAAGTCTCTGGAATGCATCCCCCGCTGGGATGGGTCCTCAGTCCCTAGTGTAGAGCTTCAGTTTGTAGCAAAGTTCCTCCAGAGGTCAGAAGCAGGATTGAAGACAAGATGGAGATGAAGCATCAGGCTTATATAGACTTTTCCAGGTGTAAGAATCTCTTTGTCTTCACTGTGGAAATTTACAGCAAAAATATGGAGTCTGGAGTCACATGGGCCAGTCCCTGCATACTTCGCTGAGTCACAAGGCGTGTCTGCCTTCTCTCCATGGGTCAATTGTGTAGCTGATGGCTCTTTAATGGGCCATCAAGCCAGCTATGCCGGGCTAACATCAGCTTGTCTGGGACACTTCCCAGAGGCAGAGCAGAATACAAACTATAGACATTACAGAGCCAATACTTATAACTTTAACTACAAATGATACAGACATATAGACAGCATAATTATAATCAGCAACCCATAATCTGGTCTTCGACACCTTAGATGACCCCCTTTATCTAAGATTTGGTGCCACTGCAGGACCTTGGTTGCAACCCATGTTCTATATGGTCCCAATTTATATCAATAACGTCACAGGGAACTCCGCCTCTCACGAGCTCAACAGCAACCGCCTGCCCCAAAAGAACCGAAGCCAGCCCCAAGGAAACAAAAGCCCAGCAAGCGGCTGTCAGGAGTGGGATTCGAACCCACGCCTCCGGAGGAGACTGCGACCTGAACGCAGCGCCTTAGACCGCTCGGCCACCCTGACGACCTGCGGCACGCCCCGTCGGTAGCTGTCGGCCGAGAGGCCAACGCTCGGGCGCAGCACAAGCGGAGGCCCGCTCCCGCGGCCCCTTCCCTAGCGCCAAGAAAAGGGGCCTGGGCTCCCAGCCGCCAAGAGGCGACCGCACGGGGCCACGCCACCGCAGACAGAGAAGGGACTGTCAGGGGTGGGATTCGAACCCACGTCTCCGGGGGAGACTGCGACCTTAACGCAGCGCCTTGGACCGCTCGGCCACCCTGACGCAGGGGCGGTGGGCTGCCGGCGCTCTCTTGCTCGTCACTCGCGGCGGCGGCTGGGGCACGCCGCCCACCCGAGTCCCTGTCTTGCTTCGACGGGGCGCAGGCCAGCTTGGCCGCCCCTTTTCCCCGAAGTCCCAGGGGAGGAAGCGGGGAACTCCGCCTCTCACGAGCTCAACAGCAACTGCCTGCCCCAAAAGAACCGAAGCCAGCCCCAAGGAAACAAAAGCCCAGCAAGCGGCTGTCAGGAGTGGGATTCGAACCCACGCCTCCGGAGGAGACTGCGGCCTAAACGCAGCGCCTTGGACCGCTCGGCCACCCTGACCAAGCTGGGAAGGGACCCCTTTGGGTGGGAGTCGAAGGAAAAGCACCCCCGAGGGGCTGGAAAGAGAGGGCTTGTCAGGGGTGGGATTCGAACCCACGCCTCCGGAGGAGACTGCGACCTGAACGCAGCGCCTTAGACCGCTCGGCCACCCTGACGACCTGCGGCACGCCCCGTCGGTAGCTGTCGGCCGAGAGGCCAACGCTCGGGCGCAGCACAAGCGGAGGCCCGCTCCCGCGGCCCCTTCCCTAGCGCCAAGAAAAGGGGCCTGGGCTCCCAGCCGACAAGAGGCGACCGCACGGGGCCACGCCACCGCAGACAGAGAAGGGACTGTCAGGGGTGGGATTCGAACCCACGCCCGGGAGACTGCGACCTTAACGCAGCGCCTTGGACCGCTCGGCCACCCTGACGCAGGGGCGGAGGGCTGCCGGCGCTCTCTTGCTCGTCACTCGCGGCGGCGGCTGGGGCACGCCGCCCACCCGAGTCCCTGTCTTGCTTCGACGGGGCGCAGGCCAGCTTGGCCGCCCCTTTTCCCCGAAGTCCCAGGGGAGGAAGCGGGGAACTCCGCCTCTCACGAGCTCAACAGCAACTGCCTGCCCCAAAAGAACCGAAGCCAGCCCCAAGGAAACAAAAGCCCAGCAAGCGGCTGTCAGGAGTGGGATTCGAACCCACGCCTCCGGAGGAGACTGCGGCCTAAACGCAGCGCCTTGGACCGCTCGGCCACCCTGACCAAGCTGGGAAAAGGTCCCTTTGGGTGGGAGTCGAAGGAAAAGCACCCCCGAGGGGCTGGAAAGAGAGGGCTTGTCAGGGGTGGGATTCGAACCCACGCCTCCGGAGGAGACTGCGACCTGAACGCAGCGCCTTAGACCGCTCGGCCACCCTGACGACCTGCGGCACGCCCCGTCGGTAGCTGTCGGCCGAGAGGCCAACGCTCGGGCGCAGCACAAGCGGAGGCCCGCTCCCGCGGCCCCTTCCCTAGCGCCAAGAAAAGGGGCCTGGGCTCCCAGCCGCCAAGAGGCGACCGCACGGGGCCACGCCACCGCAGACAGAGAAGGGACTGTCAGGGGGGGGGATTCGAACCCACGTCTCCGGGGGAGACTGCAACCTTAACGCAGCGCCTTGGACTGCTCGGCCACCCTGATGCAGGGGCGGTGGGCTGCCGGCGCTCTCTTGCTCGTCACTCGCGGCGGCGGCTGGGGCACGCCGCCCACCCGAGTCCCTGTCTTGCTTCGACGGGGCGCAGGCCAGCTTGGCCGCTGTGACGGAGCGATTCTGGCGGGACCCAACTGAGAGTGCCAAATCAGGACCAATTGCTTAAACAGGGCAGTCACAGCCCTAGGCTGGGGTTTTCCGCCTCTAAGGCAAACCAAACCAGCCAGACAAAAAGGACTTTGGTCTCACCCCACTGGCTTACCACAAGTCACACAAGCAATTTCCTTAGACACTCCAGTCTCCCAGCATCACCACCAGTGCACTCGTCCTGGGGATAAATGGTTATGAAAACCAACACCCCAATAAAAGAAAAAGGTTCCCTCGATCCCAAAGGACCAAGCCCCAGACCCAGGTCAATATACACATCAGATCTTACCCACAAATCACGCTGTTGCCAATCCTTTAGAATCTAAAATCTAAAGGTTTATTTACAAAGGGAAAAAGGTAGAGATGAGAGGTAGAATTGGTTAAATGCAATCAACTACATACAGTAATGGCAAAGTTCTTAGTTCAGGCTTGCAGCAGTGATGGCATAAACTGCAGGTTCAAATTGAGTCTCTGGAAAACATCCCCCACTGGGATGGGTCCTTCAGTCCTTTGTGCAGAGCTTCAGTTTGTAGCAAAGTCCCTCCAGAGGTCAGAAGCAGGATTGAAGACAAGATGGAGATGAGGCATTAGGCTTATATAGACTTTTCCAGGTGTAAGAATCCCTTTGTCTTCACTGTGGAAATTTACAGCAAAATGGAGCCTTGAGTCACATGAGCCAGTCCCTGCATACTCTGCTGAGTCACAAGGCGTGTCTGCCTTCTCTCCATGGGTCAATTGTGTAGCTGATGGCTCTTTAAATGGGCCATCAAGCCAGCTATGCCGGGCTAACATCAGCTTGTCTGGGACACTTCCCAGAGGCAGAGCAGAATACAAACTATAGACATTACAGAGCCAATACTTATAACTTTAACTACAAATGATACAGACATACAGACAGCATAATTATAATCAGCAACCCATAATCTGGTCTTAGACACCTTAGATGACCCCCTTTATCTAAGATTTGGTGCCACTGCAGGACCTTGGTTGCAACCCATGTTCTATATGGTCCCAATTTATATCAATAACGTCACACCCCCAACGCAAAATTGATGCAGGAAGGGATGACAAAACATCACTGACTGCATCCCAAGAGCCCCCGTTCCTTGGGTCTGTCTCACTACAGCTAGTGTTGGGCTAGAGGCCGTACTCAGTGTATAACCGAACTGGTTTATCAAAGTCATGTTCAATAACAGGAATGAATCTCCTTACAATCTTAAGGTATAACTTGGTGAGCTAATTCAGCATGGTTCCTGTATGTTTCATGTGATCTTGCCAAGAGCTAAAGAAAACAGCTACTTTATCCATACCAGCTTTGGCCAATGTTTGGAACCCAATTAACATTAAACCAATGTAGATATTGAGGTTGTTCATAGAACAGGAATCTTGGCATTTAGCCATGAAAGCAATATGGTAGTGTGCCTCAGTTTCCCCTCTCATACAGCACATCAGGTCTGGAATGTATTTTCCCCTGTGAAAAGTTCCAACACTGTTTACAGGCATTAACTGTGAAACATCAGTATAGCAAGGCCCTTTAACATAAAGTGTGTTTTCATGTATTCCTTTCAACATGTTCAAGGGATTTTCCAAAGATTAGGCACATTGTACATTGTTACAGTTAGCATTAGCAATAACAACAAATTGATTGCAAGTGTCCATCTACAAACATGTTTGTCATGCCACACCCTTGGCTCAATACCATTGGAGTTTGGGCCTTTTAGGTTAACCTGGGTTCCTTTGCAAAATTCAGTCTTCTCTTTCCTTCTTGTTCTTCAGGATTAAACCCTGATTTCTCTTGCTTAACAGAGATCACTGGCTGATGGGGTGGGCCCTCCGTGCTAACAGCCATTAGCAAGTCTTTCTTCTCCCTGCCAGCCCAGTAATTCGCATCAACACAGACACTAGCTTTTAACTTCTTAGCTGCTATGGATTCCACGGCTGGACTTTGTCTTACAGAGATACCACACAAATCCAAAGAGTCTGAGGGTGAGAGCTGGCTTGCTCTCCCTGCCTCCTCAAGCATTTAGCCATACAACTGTTCTGCCCTGAAACACCAGTAACTGAATCTGTCCTCAGATCCTGAAGCACAGACTGCTCACTTACAGATTCAGCATGGAGACATTCCTGTCCCAACAGCATTGTCTCCCCACCAACAAGCTGGCCACACACAGCCAGGTGGTTATAGGGCTGCTCAACTTCCTTAACAGCTTCTACTCCACCTGAGACCTTTTCAAAGCTGCCCACACTGGATCTCTCAAAAGGAAAGTCAGTGGATCCATTCACAACAGAAAATTTCTGGCTGTTAGGAACTGAAACTTTCTTGATTAAATCACTTTTACACCCTTCAGTTGCAGTAAACTGCTTGCACAGGCTACCATGAGGATTCCTTTCCCTAGGAGCTTCTCTAAGCAGCAATTCACCCCTCTCAGAAATTCTGCCCTTCCCCTCTTCACCTAGGGCTTGCTCTAAAGGAACACTTCCCTGAGCAACCACAGATGCTACAGACTTTCTAGATAACAGGTCAGAAGCAGTCTCCTTTCCTTGGCCATGAACAAGTTCAGGAATCTTTTCCTTCTTGCTACAAGTTGTCAAACTGTCAGTAGGTAACACACTTAAATCACTTTCATGCTCTCCTTGTGCCCTGGCTAGGGTATCACCCCGATCAGACAGAGTTGCTGCACCCTTTTCCAACCACACATTAGCAACTGGCAAACTACAAGCACCAGAACTGTCTGGTCTCTGGGATTTTGCTAAGACACTAACTGGATGCAACCTAGTCACAGTGCCATTCTCCCCAGCAGACACAAACTCAGGACTATTCCTTCCTGGGCTTTAGCTGTATTTACAACCAACTTCGAGACAACTGAATCACCCTCCACCCTTACAGGCTGACAGGCCCCTTCTGTCTGCTCCACAGACACAGAAGAGCCGGAGACACATTCTCCTTCACCAGACACACAGCTTGGGATCTCATTTCCCTTGTCCCAGCACACAGGGCTGTTCACAGACAACTGCTTGGAGACCGAGGTAGCTCCCTTCATAGGCAAGTCAATACCCCTGACAGAGACAGGCACATTCCCTTCACTGTCCCATTTCTCCACACAGGAAACAGGTAAGGGACAGGGACACTCATCTTCCACTATCCCTCCCTTCCCAAACTGCTGATTAGACAAAGCCATCAGCTCACAAGGCTGCCTAGGCTCCTGCAAACTTTCCCTACCAGGCACATTGCCTCTCCCAACAGATAAGCTGCTGCTCTTTTC